>NC_141875.1:410136885-410744385 GCF_056163025.1 Triticum urartu | reverse complement strand
AAAGGTGATTTTCCGGTTTGGTTTTCCGCACAGTATTATCACAGATAATGGTACCAATTTGTCCAAAGGTGCTATGAAGGAGTTCTGCAAATGGGAGCACATCCGGCTCAACGTTTCATCAGTGGCACATCCACAGTCCAATGGTCAAGCAGAAAGAGCTAATCAAGAGATCCTGAGAGGCATCAAGCCCCAGCTCATGGTTCCTTTGCAGAGAACGCCGGGTTGTTGGGTAGAAGAATTACCATCTGTGCTATGGAGCATCAATACAACACCCAACAGATCAACATGATACACACCGTTCTTCATGGTTTATGGAGTGGAGGCGGTTCTCCCCAGTGATATGCGTCATGATTCACATCGTGTAACAGCTTATATTGAAGCGGACAACGGGACAGCACGGCAAGATGCTTTGGACCGGTTGGATGAAGAGCGTGACATCGCAGCCGCCCGATCGGCGATTTACCAACAGGATCTTCGTCGTTATCACAGTCACCGGGTCAGAACCAGAACCTTTCAGGAGGGAGATTTGGTGCTTCGGCTCATCCAAGATCAGACTGGTATGCATAAGTTATCCCCACCTTGGGAGGGGCCTTTCGTGGTTAGCAAGAATCTGCACAACGGGTCATACTATCTGATCGATATTCGAGAACATAAGGACTCACGCACATCAGAGGAGGAGACCAACAGGCCATGGAACATAGCTCATCTTCGGCCTTATTATACCTGAGCCATTGGTTCTACTTATGTACATATTACAGCGATGTATATATTAACTATAATAAACCAGAACCTCAGCTAAAGCGGGGTATCTGTTCTTTTACATCATGTGTGGTTACATGGAGTTGTTTAAAGTGGCTTCCGGTTTACCCCTTGAGTTCGCTTTGCTAAAAGCATCATTTTATATCACTTGGAGGATTGGTCGATTCCGAACCAATACCATGCCTCTTGATAGGCGAAAGCCACCAGATCACTTGGGGACTTGGTCATGTCTGAACCAGTCAAGCCTCTTGATCGGCCTAAGGCCACAAAATCACTTGGGGGCTTGGTCGAACCCGAACCATGACCATGCCATTTGGTCGGCATAAATGCCACGGTTTCATTTGGGGACCTGGCTAACTAGAACCATAGTTACACCTAACGGGAGCTTGGTCGTGTTTGGCCATGGTAACGCCATTTGATCAGCTTAAATAAACCTTTTTTGGCAAACAGTTTTGTCATTGCTTTTGCTTCACACTTTTCTTTGAAGGGGTTTTTTTTGCTTTTTATTGCGTTTTTTTAAACCGAGAAAGTTTTTTAACCAATCAATTGACGGAACACAGTTCACGTCAATCCGGAGACTATTTGCCCGGTTTGATCCTTATTGTTAACATCCTCTTATGGAGTAACACGGTGTTTATTATAACCCGGCACGGTTTACATGGTAAACCAGCGTCATATATATATACAGGAGCTGTTATCTCCTCCAACAGTGTGGGTTGCAAAACTCCGCTTCAAGATTGGCCAAGCCAACTTCACACTCAACGATGGCAGGTATTATGTATCTCAAAAATTTGATCATATACTTAAAAAAAATTGGATGTTTTGATTTCATATATACAGACATCATATTCCGCCTGACGGTACAACCGCGGTGGCACTTGACGAATTTCTCATTTCAGAAAGTGTTTTGGAAAGTTCATTACCACAGGAAGAGCAAATTATGCACGAAGGCATATCAACATCAAAGGTATCAGCTAGCCTATTACAAGGCAACATGGTGCCCATAATAATATAATTGTTTTTCACAAAGGAGAGGCAGTTTTAAAACCGGCTTCCGGTTCAAGCTTGGTCACCAGCCTGGCCTGATGGTTGTGGGTCATCCTGCGCCGCTTCAGCCTTCGTTTCTCTACCAAGTGGCTGGAAATCCATAGTTGTCCAGTCGATTCCCATTAATGCTTGAAAAACAGCTTCATCATGGATCAGCAATGACGGGTCAATATCAGGAGCGTAAGTATGCTTACGGATTGGAGGGATCAGATTTTCCAATTCATGGATTGGTGCAGCTATTCGGTTGTTCTGCTTGTCATATTGCGCTTGATAATGAGACAAGTCTGCTTCTTCAGCCAACTGACAAGCTAGCGGACGTACCTCCCGGTTTATTGCTCGCAGATCCGCTTCACCAAATTCTGACCCGTCTTCCTTCAAGATGGGATAGCCCTGAGCCGCTTCAATAGGATCAAAATCCGGCACCCAGGCTTTTGCCCGGATTAAGGCATTGATTGCACCGGTTCGAGCAGCAGATTTCTTCAGCTCTTCAACCCGGGCAGGAAGCACTGACATTTTCATCAGAGTATCTTGAATCAAAGTGGGCGCCGGTTTGTTATGAGACGCGGTACAGATGATCCGCTGGGCACCATTATACAATTGTTCAACCAATGTATAGGCGGCTTTCAATTTCTTCCGCACATCTGACCCCAAGTGACCAATGCGTGTCCCTGAAATACCATAAAGGGTTAATAAACCGGCGACTCTGTAAGAAGGGAGAGCCAATTCAGAAGGCAAGCTGGCTTACCAAAGATACCAATGGTCATGGCATGCACGTGCCGCTTTATGCTGGTCAGTTCATCCGTCACTGGTTTTAGTGCAGCCTCGGTATCCTGTGCTTGTTTGATCAAAGCGGACTTTTCAGTGGCCCAATCCGCCTGTTTCTTCTTGAAGTTCTCCTTAAGTTGTTCCATGGCGCTTAAAGCGCTGGCCAATTCCTCTTTTGCTTTGGAAGTTTCAGCCTATTGGGTTTTCAGGTTTTCTTGAAGATCGATGACTTGGTTTTCTTCCGTCTTCAGCTCCGCCTGCATACATACAGATATATGCTTCAACAAATCGGTATAAGGATTCAAGTACCAACCACATAACAAGTTATGCGCTTAGCACTTGGGGGCTAATGCATATTCGATCTTCATCTTTCAATTGTTTACAAAGTCCCAAGATCAATACAAGTATTCAGCTTGGCACTTGGGGGCTAATGGCTATTTGATCACATATATTCTAATGCGGCAGTTTCAATTACTTAAAGTACCGGTTTAACTACGCTAAGTTGAACCGGCCCTTGGGGGCTACATCAGTGAATTTCAAAGCATCAAGATTTATATTATTAAGTCCCGGTTTGAAAGAATATTTCAAACCGGCCCTTGGGGGCTAGGAGAGTCAGCAAGAATGGACGCGTACAAGTAGGAAGGAGCATATGGAAGTTACCTCATATTTATCTTTCATCATATTAACCAGACCGGCTTCATAGTCATGACTGGTATACAGCCAGTTCAGATAGCCGGAATCGATATCTTGGGCGTTCAGAGGAGCGTAAGTCGTCAGATCGGCGTTCCACTTGCCTTTGCCAAAGGCAGCAAATTCTTCCTTGGCAGAATGTTTGGATAAAGCGACAGGATTGCTTGGCTCAGTATGGCCAGTGCCAGTAATGACAACCTCATCATCCTTGGTACCGCCAGTTTGCACTGGAGCTGTTGGCTTGTCAGTAGGTTTTGCTGGACCGGTGGAGCTTTCAATCCGGATGGAACCTGTGGGCTGATGGATAGGACCTGAGGTATCAGTAGGTCTCTCTTCAGCAATAAGATCATCATCTTGCTGCGGTGGATCGTTGGGAATATCCTCAGGAATAGCCGCTTCAGCATTGGGTGTCTTGCCTACTTCAAGAACGACATCTTCTTCGGCCGTTTTGTCCAGGCGGGCCTTCTTGCTTGGCCTAGGTTTGGCCCTGAGAAGAATAATAAAATCAAATACAGCATATGTTCTAAGGCGATGTACTGCAAACATCACAATAAGTATAGCTTACCCAAGCACCGTTTCAAGCGGTGGGAGCTGAGTAGCCAATGACTCGCCAGAAGATGAGTGGGAAGTAACCTGGTAATCGGAGTCATACGGATTAAGAGGTTGATGAAAGCAGCCCGCTTTAGGACAAGCACTGACAAGCAAATTAGAGACCTCTGAATGGCGTTTCCGAACCGGACTATTCGGTAAACCGGCGGAGGTAACTACCTGGCCGCTGTGCCGGGTTGTGCGACGAGCTTCGTGTTGTTGGGTCTTCATATGAAATTTAGGATCCAAATAAGCAAGAGGATGAGAAAATTTAACTTTCCGGTTTGCCTGGCGGATTTTTTGTGAAGGGAAAGTTTCTGAATCGGAAGAGAGAATAATTACCTCTGCAACATCCGCGTGGCTGGCTTCGGCATCATCCTGACAAATATCATCATCAATAAGACGCATGGAAAATAAACCAAGTGAGTCAAGCTCTACCTCAAAGTCCGGATTATCCACATCATCATCAGGGGGCGGATTAGAAGATGCAGTGGTTCTTTTCCTATGGGCAGTCTTCTTCACAGCTTTAGTCTTTTGCCGGGTTGCTCTTTCCGGTTTGTCTGGTTTTTCTGGTTTCTCCTACGGCAGTTTTTGCTCCAAAACGGATCATTGCCCTGATTATGCAGACACTGATATTAAACAATGACCAGACATATCAATAACAGATTCAGCAGAAAAATGAAAGTCTTACAGCTGGCGGTTTATTGGTGGCACAGAAGGGAAGCAGGCCGGTTCTAGCGCAGACGTGTTCCAGTTCATTCAGCATCTTATTCACAGCCTCTGTGATTTCTTCATCGGAGAGCTGGATTTTTGAATGTCGCAGTGGGTCATCAACACTGTCAGTATACTCGCACATCAAACCGGAGCGCTGACTAAGGGGCAGTATGCTCCATGATATCCAACAGCGAGCGAGATCAACCCCTGTTAAACCGTTGGCCATAAAGGCTCTGAGCTTTGACAGTTGGGGAGCATATTTGCTTCTCTCCTGGGCAGTCAATCTTTGAGGAAAAGGGTGTGTATTGCTGAGCCGCTCCGGACGAAAGCCAAGCAAGGGATTCTCACCAGCAGGGAGGTGTCTTTGCAGTAGAACCATGTCGATTCCACTCCTTGGGGTGACTGTGTAGCTTGGCGTGAGGGTATGTGACCTCTTTCCTTTTCTGAATCGCCACGCCAGCCAACTCTGTATTAGATCCATCAGTAAACTCAGTATGGCGGTTTAGATGGAAAAGGTCTCTGAACAATTCCACTGTGGGCTCCTCTTGAAAGAACACCTCACAGAGCACCTGGAAGTGACACATATTTGTAACAGAGTTGGGGCCAGTGTCTTGCGGATGGAGTTGGAAATCAGCTAAAACATCCCGGTAAAATTTAGAACCGGGCGGCTTAAAGCCCCGGGCTAAGTGATCTACGAAAACAACAACCTCTCCTTCTCGAGGTGTGGGAGGGCATTCTTTGCCAGGAGCCCTCCAATGGATGGTATCTTTGCTGCCTAAAGCGCCAATCAGGACTAAATTGTCCAGTTGATCCTCTGTGACACGAG
This sequence comes from Triticum urartu, assembly GCF_056163025.1. Classification (NCBI taxonomy): domain Eukaryota; kingdom Viridiplantae; phylum Streptophyta; class Magnoliopsida; order Poales; family Poaceae; genus Triticum; species Triticum urartu. The sequence continues at coordinate 410,738,996 of NC_141875.1, read as the reverse complement.
AAGGAACCCAATTGCACTTATATACTTGCTTGGCCATGATGGAATCTGCAAGGTAGAAGATCCCAGTTCAAAAATGCATTTGATCAAGGTACGTTGGTATGTGCACTGTTAAACCGGAGACAGAACTATCTGAACCGGAGTTTCATGAAGCAACCAACATCTGGCGGTTTAACAAGGGGACTAATGGCATATACCGGTTTGGAAAATTTTCTATAAGGTTAAACCGCCTGATCTAAGCATTGAAAAGCTGAGATTGCGGATGGACAAGTACGTAGATACAGATTTCACAAGATTTCTTTACAGCATTGGATCTGAAGCAAGTTCAGAAAAGAGATAAATGCTTAGAGGTTCAAAGGAGCAGTACCGAACCAATGAGCAAAACGTTCATATAGATCTATGGTTTGAGATGCATAAGTGAAGGTGAAGGTCAAACAACTATCGTTGCACAGAGTAAAGATTTGCGGATTCATCTAAAATCTATCGTATGAGCAAGATGCAGACGATGAACACTGAAGAACTACGAAACCCTAGGCCAGATCTGCGGGGGAAAGGATAGAAGATTTAGCAGAGCTAAGAAAGATGTGGAAGGCTGCCGCGATGTTCTGGTGCGCTTAGGTTGATGCAGCGGCCAAGGATGAGGCAGAGGTCGACGGCGGCGGCGGAGCTCCGAGGCTGGCGACGCGAGGAAGACGAAGAAGGCACGGAAGGAGAAAAGAAATGACCCTTCAGTCCTATTTATAAGGCGAAAGAACATGAGTCAGGCGCGACAATCAAGGGGCCACAAAACGGAGCTGTCACCTTGATTTTCGCCGATCTATTAAACAAAGAAGCATAATGGATAGCTTCGTTATGACAAGTGACGTCACTCCGGTTTACAGCAATCAGAGAAGATGACATCATGGCGGTTTACCAATTTATAAAAAGATGTTGAAGATGAAGCTTTTATTAAAGGATTGACATGAACCCGTTCAAACCAATCTGGGGCCTAATGTTGGGGATATTACTACTGGGCATAAACCGGCCTATCTGGGCCGGGTTAACTTCGTCAGTAGTTAAGTATGTTAAAGCCCAAGAAGACAGAGGAGGGCTCAAGGCCCATGGTCGGTTCGAGGCCTGTAGCCGTAAACCGGCGTTAGTAGTTAACCTGTATTGTAAGTTAGGAATAAGCAGAGACCAAACCGGACACATCTATGAGCTGGTATTGGGACTCCGTAAGCCGACGATAGTCACCCGTGTATATAAGGGGACGACCCGGCGGCGGTTCAGGGACAATAGACAAACAACTCAAGACATAGGCGAAGCTTGTTTGCTCCCTAGTCATCGAAACCCCATCAATTCCATAACAACTAGACGTAGGCTTTTACCTTCATCAAACGGGCCGAACTAGTATAAACTCTCTTGCGTCCTTGTGTCCGCTTTAACCCCTTCAAGCTAACCCGTTGCGATGGCTCCACGACTAAGTCCTTTCTCTAGGACATCTGTCGTGACAAAACCACGACAGGGTCGCTGGGCTAGATATTGAGTACACGACAGTCCTGGGACCAGAGAAGGATCTAAAGGACGAAGAGAGGAAGAAGCCCGCCGTGATCCAGGTTTGCGTGCATGACTTATGCTTGGTCTACCACATATGCCATGCCGATGTTGAGTGCCAAGATTTTAAGGACTTCCTCCAGAGCAACCTAGTCAAATTCATTACTGTAGACTTTGGTAACAACAAAGAAGTCCTGCATCGGATAGGCCTCGTAGTAGGCAACACCTTCGACCTCCAGAAGAATCGGCTGGTGTCCTCTCATCAGCCTTCAATGCTGACCCTGGCAGGAGCCATGGTTCATCCTTCGTACGGTAAACTGGAGAAACCTCCATACACGTTTCATCATCATGCATGGCAGCGGAATGTACTAGATATAGACCACATCCACTACGCTGCAATGGATGGCTACCTTTGCTTCAATATCTACAAGGGTTGGATGAAGAGCAACAGCCAAGTGTGCGATTCAAGCAAAGAAGTATCGGCCAAGAGGCAGAGGGACAAGGACGAAGTCGAGGACGTGGACGAGGACTCCGAGTAAGGTGGCAGTGTCGTTGCTCATGGTGGTTCTAAGCTTCTAATGCAGTGTCTACCAGATTAGTTGCATAGTTTAATTTCAGGTGTGCTTAGTTTAATTTGAGGGGTGTGTTGTGCTGAGCCCCCAGCAGAACTATGTTATGTTTCTTCTCGTTACTTTAACTCTTCAGTATGTACATACTACTAGTATTTCTTAAATAGAATTTAGCACCCCAATTAAGCACGTACTAGCTTTTTTAATTGTAATATATGCATAATTTGGCGATAAGCGCTCTCTATATGTACCACTTTTTTTTTAATTTCAATTTTTGCTCCATGGCGCAATCCATCGATAGTACTACTGTACAAAAGTATACATTTTTAAAAGGCTAGAGTACTGTTCATCACATATATAGCCAGTTAAATTCTCAACCTAGAACGACGTGCATGCCATGTAGTAAACCGATACGGAGGAAGTATAGTAAAAATGAGGTGATTTTACCGAGCGATCGGCGAGGGAGCATGGCCTGTCATGCGGTCCCATGTGTCATGATGTACCAAGGCGATGCGCGTGTCCCTCTTGAGGAAGAAGAAATACTATGTGGTTTGAGACGATGGCGAACCGAAGTGTGAAATAATAGTTGCTTCGTCCGTCTGGGAAGGTGCGGCATTGTGATTTGATGTCTCATTGCTCATTACTACTACTGGGCCGGTACGAGTGGGGTGCGTCCCCCCTGCTGTTCTACACTGTTATTTGGTGCTTGCCACGTCGACCCGGTTGCTATATGTCCCACATGTCGGCGATAGGAAGTACAGAATTCATGAAAGGGAGTGTCGACGGAGGAGTATACTATAGAATTCATGAAAGGGAACGACTTAGTTTTGGAAAAATCTATTTTTATGGAGTACGTACCCACTAGGGTTTATAGGGCTCATCTAAAAAACATTCATTTTTCTGTTTGATAAGTCTCAATTCTACTATACTAGTAGTAGTACCATTACATATTGGATTTCGAGGTGCGTTAGATCACCCGACGCAAGCAGTGTCAAGAGGAAACTAACCAATGCATGTACAAGTTCATGGAAATTTAGTGGTCGTTCATGCATTCATTCTAATTAATGCCTCGGTAAACATAACTTCTTGAGAAAAACGAGCGTACTAATTACTTGTGCAAACTACGAAATTAATTCGACCACTCACCGTCTACCTTGGTTGGAGAGATTTTGAAATTCAACCATAAACTGGAAAGGAGAGAGTAATAACTTTTGTCTCGATTACTATTTGTGGCCTTGTATAGATGGAAAATGTATTTTTTAATAGTGGACTTGTATAAGTAAATGGAGGGAGTACTAACCAAAGTACGTAGTAGGGACGAGGAGTAAACGGAGGGAGTAGTAAAATTTTCTCCTCGTGCTGCGAGCCACCGCGCGCGTGGGCGAGGGAGCGGGCGTAAAGGCGTACAGTAGTAGTACTAGTAGTAGTAGTAGTAGTAGTAGTAGTAGTCGTAAGCAAGCTTCACCTCATCCTGTGAGCCACCGCGCCCGTGGGCGGGGGAGACGGCGTACTAAGCAAGCTTCTCCTCGTTCTGCGAGTTGACGGGACACATCAAAAGTACTCCAGTGTATAGAGCCTTGCCTCTAAGGTAGGCCCCACATAGTTTGCCTCTTTTTTTAATTTAACATAACGCGTCAAGTCGCAATTTGTTTGTTCACCCGTGGTAGACGATCCTCCCCCCACCAAGTGGACAACCAGTACACGTGCCAAATTACCACGTGGGCTGCCTTTTTCGTACAGAAATGAGCTCCACCGTGTACCCGCGCGGGTGTGGTTGGGAAAGAGACGGGAGTACGTGCGCCATGCATGCACCTCTTCTCTTCGTGCACGCCCCCCACCTACGTGGGTGTGTGTGAGAGAGATACATACCTAGACATAATGCGCCGTCCATCCCCATGCCTCCGCCCAGTCCGACCACCAGTCACCACCACGCCCCACTCCTCCTCACCTTATCTCTCATCTTTCTCCCTCCATTTTTATATACAAGAGGCCACTATCAAAATTACAATTTGCAGATATACAAGGCCACTAACACTAATCAATGCAATATTGATGGTGTTTGCCTCGTGGTACTAGCAAAGGAGGACATTAATTATCCCTTGCATGCATGCGGGAGTTTGTAAAAAAATGCATCTTGATGGTCCGTGCAATGTACGGGCATCTTTCTAGTCCATGAAAACAACACATGGCAAAATTCCATGGCGAACGAGGGATTTGAATCTGTTGGGAGGGGCTGTTTGGATCTTGCCTGGGGTAGCCAAAATATTGGCGACCCTTTTTTCCACCGGTGCCTTTGCCACCGATGAACGAGGAATGGCTCGGGTGCTCATGCTGTCATGCATCCTCCAGCGCGCATGTTGGAGACGAGCTCGCACGAGCTGTGTTTTTTTGTCCCACAACGCCGCCCGAGCCGCCCACAGACCGACCGACGACCCGCAAATTATGCCATCCAACCGTAGCTGCACACATTATGACAGCAACTCAACCAACCAGACGAAATTCATGCAAACACGTAGACAAACTGATATTTCATATAAACAACGACGGAAATCATATAAAATACTGGATTTTCATACAAACATGACGGATTTCATTACATTCAAATGAACTACGCGGTGCTAGTTCTAGACAGCACAGGTATATAATACCTGGCCTAAATGGTCGCCCGCTGATCGATTTGTGTTCCTCATGTCCGGCAGCACGATCACCAGACTGCCGGGAGCCCCGGAAGTATATGCTTCAGCACAAAGGACGGCTCACTTCCCCACTGCCCAATGGATATCATTGGCTGGTGCCGAAGATGATGGTGGCCGGCACCGGCTCGAGTTCATCACCAGCCACTACTTCTCCATGGCCGGCACCAGCTCGAGTTCATCCTAACATTCCCCTCTTCCGTGGAGCCCATGCGGGGTCGACGAAGGTCCTCGCAACAAAAGGATCCGGCAAGACACCTACTGTGTACGCCGGCGTCGCCTCCGCGGTGGCCTTCATGGGACCCAAGCGGCGGCGGCCTCCCGTGTTCTACTTCTCCTCGATGATGGCGGCAGACATGGAGGCGCTGGCCACCGACTCATCGCTCTCTACGCACCCGGCTTTTGTCGCTGCTTGCATGGCGCGGCCGCCAGCATGGGAGTCTCGGCCACAGAAACGGGAGACGTGGTACGAGGCAGCGGCGTGGACGGCAGCAATGACGCCCGTGCGCCGCTGCTCGTCGAGCTGGCCTGGAGCGGCGAGTTGCTGAACCGCGCGCCGGCTTGGGGCGGCAACTGGCTCCGTCGGGCGAGGGGAGGGAGGTGGATCAGTGAGCTGCATAGCTATCCGGCGGGCTACCCAGCCGGCTTGGATGAGGAATAACTATTCTTCGTAAGCCATTGTAAGAGTGGACAAAATGGTGGAGGAGATAGGGGAGCGGCGGAGGTGAGCGATTCTTGGCCGGCGTTTAGCCTCGTTTAAATAGGAGATTAAATAGACGGCGGACGGGAGGATCTCGGCCGGCGTTGCATTTAACGCTGGCCCGATCATGGATGGACGTGTGTCCAGAGTGGGTTTCTCGGCTTCCACATGGGCAGGTTTCATAGAGGCATTTGAATGCGGCATGGAGGCGTGTTCAGCCGGGCGTGCCGCGAGTGGCGCCCTCGACTCTGACCTAGGACACCGCGCTGTTCTTCCACTGACATGTGGGCTCTTTGGGTGCATGGCCTACATGTTAGTGACCCATCGCAGGCAGCGCACAATAGATGAACCTTTGGTGTGCCAGGGCGGTCTGAAGCGGGCATTTTATAAACCGATGATTGTTCATTGAGTGTGACGTCATCTTTTTCATGTAAATAAGCCTACTATGTTGATAGCCCATTCGATATGTTGTGATTCATAAAGACTGCTGCAAACATCAATGTTTTGCTTATCATAGATAAGATTGATTAATACACGTAACAATCCATGTCCTTAACAAAGGGTGCATGCACGTATAGGTTGAGCGTGTGTCTTGCGTCGTGTGCTGTGTGCATGCAGGCGTGCGAGTGTTGCGTGTGTGCAATGGTACGTTTCAGTGTTGCATGCATGGTGCATACGTGTGTCTGTTCGTGAGTGCATGTGTACGTGTGAGTGTTGCACGCCAGCATGCGTGCGTGTGTACGTGTTAGTGTTGCACGCCTACATACATGCGTGTCTTGCGTGCGTGCATGTGTACGTGCGGGGTGAGGCTACACGTCAGTCGACTGACTTTTTCATCTCTGGGCATTAGATTTTCTAGCCGTTGGATACGAAATTAAGGGCCTCCAGTTTATCATCAAACTCCACCCCCCTGAGCCGCCAGCCACCACCAGCCGAACCGCCAGCCCCCGCCGCCCGTGGCCGGCCCGCCCTCCCCGAAACCACTCCCCACCGCCGGTCCGCCGCCGCACCGGCCATCCCTAATTTATTACCATTTCTGTCCTTCATATACGCGGTGACGGGTGGGCCCTATGGTAATGTGCGCTGCTGAATGTGGACCGTTTGACTGGTCAATTGATCGTGTTATCAACAAATTACGGAGCTGTATGGTGAGCCAGTGACCGTATGATCACCCCAAAATGTACTCCTATTTTATTAACACAGTACAGACTCAAACTACCATTTCTTTCTTTCATATACGGGCTGATAGGTGGGCCCCATGGTTACGCGCCCCGATGGTGCAACACTAGTTGCGCCGCGTGGAACGTTTGATTGGTCAATTGATTGTGTCATCAACAAAATACGGAGTTGTACGGGTGAGCCAGTGACCGTATAATCATGATATGTATTTGTTTAACACGGTACAGACGCAAGGGCTCATATATATGCGCAAGCACTCACCGCTATAAGCACACACACGCGAACCCTACCCCTATGAGCACCTTCGAGAGAGTGGGCCAGCATATATGATCTTGAGATTTTACAAAGTCACCATAGGTGCCTCGTAGTCGAGTGGAACGTCTCCTCCCACTGAACGTACATCGCCGGAAAATACTGAAATTAACACAAGATAAATGCGAGCACCGGGACTTTAACCTTGGTGGGATCAAGAAACCACTGTCCTCTAACCATCCAATCGCATGTTGGTTAGCACGACAAAATGTACATGGTGACCGTGTTGAGCTTATTCTGAAGTCCATTGACCATATCGTTCTTTCGCTTCAAATACAATGACCGTAAGTGTCGTCAACAAAATACGGAGCACGCATCAAATGCAAAGTCTGTCAGTGTCATCAACAAAATATGGAGACGTATCCTGAGCTAGATACCGTTGTACTATTGTCTATGCTTATTTTCTTAGTGGCCGATTGCGTGCGTGGTGTGGTGGGCACATCATTTCTAGTTGTGGGTGGGTCAACATGAAGACTCATGGGTCAGTTCCATCCTGCGCCACATATAGGTTGGACCGAGACGTGTTATACGAAGACCCATGTGGAGGACTCGGCGTACAACACGAAGCTACCAGAGTCGCGGAGGACTCTATCCCCATTGGTGATGAGCCGACTATATATGATTTCTAACCCTAGGCCCTTAGTATGTTATACAAGCTTGGGGGCTAGTTCGTCGATAGTATACACACACGCACAATGCCTGGTATTCACGTGTACTTTGTACACACCCTATCACTAATATACAATACTAGGAGTAGGCTCTTTCTTCAACTGCAAGGGTCCTATCTGAACTAGGGTAAAACTTTGCCTCATATTACCATCCAGCCTAATAGCCAGGGATATCCTACCGAATGATATGATGAAATCATATCTGCCAACTACTAAGAGAGAGGTGTGTCGGGGGGCAATGTGTGCGTGAGAGGCCTAAAGATAATGTGCGTGCGGGAGACACGTAGGGACATATATGTGCGTATAGAGGGCTATTAGAGACCGTGCATGTGTATATATGCATGTGAGAGAAATAGTGTTTTCCAACTGAGATTAGTGAAAAGAGTGGTACATAGTAGTCAGAAAGAGAGAGAGAGAAACAGAGAGAGCATGTGCGTGAGACACCCCGACACCCTGAGAGAGATTGTGAGCATGTGTGAAAGAGAAATGCCGATGCATATAAAGTGTGTGCACTTATGCATTAGATAGAGAGATATATAACGCGTTTGTGAGAACGGGGCGAGGTATAGTGCATCTACGTGTAAAAGGCGGTTCTACGCATTAAATTAAAATATAAATGGCATTATTATTTTTGGATGAGATCATGAATTTTGCAAATTGCGTATGGACGAAAATCGGTCTATTAGATACCCATACTCTATTGAATTCTAGCATGTGCATGTGTTTATTTCATATTATCGATCCATAGAGTGAGAGCGGTTTGAAATACAGGCAATGGATGCTTTTGCAATTCATATATAAACATTAATTAGTGCACTCCATGTTGTTAGTGTGAAGCACTTTATACATTTGTCACTTGCATGGATACATTCCAAATTGCTAGCTACGAAATAGAATACATGTCTAATTCAACATAAAGGGGGTTTTGAAGATTCGAATTCATAGGAAGTTCATTCATATATTTGAACCCGAGATAATGGCATTTGTAAATCAGATGTAAAAGGGGGCATCAATCTTTGTTGTGAGTTTGAACATGCTATATATATTCATATGCATATCTAACTTTTTTTGGCAACCAAGGAGATTATATCTAGAACCATGCATGAACTGAGGTAAGTTGCATATTTTTTAATATATACTCGTGTACAATGTATATTCAAATGTACCCCTCCATTCCAAAATAATCGTAGCTTTAGGATTTTCAAGAGTAAAGATTTGTGAAGTTTGACAAATCCTGAAAGTTCAATTCAAGAGAACCGAAAACGTTAATGCTTCTGCTCCCAAATATTGAACGAAGCGCCAAATAGGCCTCTGGTCACCCAAAACCGCGCGAGACTAATGTTTTGGTGGTAGGAAATTACTGTCCTGACTCTAACCCGTGTAGCCTATCGGCCCGATGTCCAAAGGTCTAAACCGGGGTAGGTTTGTAACTTCACCAAGACGCCAGTCTCAACCGCCTCTGAGAAGCATTCATACGCCGTGGGCGCCTACCCATGCGCTCGGCCGAAATCTATCCCGCCCACATTTGGGACACCTGACATGACTGTCCTACCCCCAACCCGCAATATGTCTGAAATTTTAGTTGGGGGCAAAGTTTGTAGCTTTCCCCAAATTTCAAACAAGCGCGTCTCAAACCGAAACATTGTTCCCCCTTAGTTCCCCGCCTGCCTCTGTTTCCCCATTCATACTCCGTGAGCGTGAAAATGCCCTCTCCACCAGCCACGAGACCCCAGCCTCCTCCGTCCTCCACCCCATAGCGGCCAATCCATCGCCACCCTCCTCCATCACGCCGGAGCCGGTACCCCGACGTCATCGTCCAACGCAACCGCAATCGTAATGCCCTCAAGGACTTAACAGCTGAAGCCGAGGCAGAGCTGCCTCCACGACGCCGATGCCGACATGCACTGTACCAGAACCACTCCAACCATGCCGTCTTGCGCCTCAGTGCTGCGGCTCCACTGTCGCAACCGTCCACCGCATCGGAGCTGTTCCCGCTACGCCGTCGTTCGCCGCCTCGGATCTGCTTCCCCGCCACTGACAGACGGCCACAGCACCACACTCAACAACTTGGCCATGGGTTTGTCCAAGGCTGCACCGTCCTCCACAACTTCTGGTTTCCTGCGAACAACAAGAAGATCATCGGAAAAACAGAAGGAGGACACAACACTGCCAGCAGAAAGAGGTACTCCTCTTCCCTTATTCGTGCAAATCTTACGTCTCCGCTCACACCGTATTCATCCCATGAAAAGAAACTAGTTGAGTGCTTCTTAGTGCATCTTCTTCGTGATACTAATGCACAAGGTTTCCTCCCTTTTACTATTTCACCTTTGCTAGAGGTCAGTAGCCCGCCTGGATTTCAATTCAGGGCCAGTCGAACCGCAATTAAAAGAAGCAGCACCCGCTTAGGCACGCGGAGCACCTAGTCCGCCTATTCCCCGGGGAAGCGGCGCATCGGTGTCTATCATAGGGGTGTGGGCACAGGAGCTGCTTGCGCCCGATCTGCAGGTCGGCGGGGCTTGAATGGATGGCCGGGGGGCGGTGCTAAGCACGGCGATGCGGTGAGGTCGAGGGGAGGGCGCAGGCAGGGGAGGAATACTGGGCCGGTGGTCGCTGGCATTTCGAGGAAGATCGTCAACACTGACTGATTAGAGGTAGATGAAGGCAATCTGCCCGTTCTTTGTACATCAGACGGTGCAGAAAAAATGGACTGACCTATTTGCTTTCAGTCGACTGTTATTTTCATAGAATCCTGTAGTAATTTAGTGTGCCATGCATGTTGTAGAGCTATCATATGTCTCCCATCATTTATTTCTCACCGACCTGCTATCTTCTACCTTTACACTGTACTAATTGTGCACACACTTCACCCATACTCACACTATTGTTTTTTTATGCATGTGTATTTCAGACTCTGACGCAGTGTTGATGAATGCAGAAAAGAAAAGACAGAAGTCGCTCCAGTGTAATTCGAAGATAAGCACTAAGCGTTTCAGTGCTCTAATGGGTGCAGTGTCAGCAGTTGGAGACAGTAAACGTAGCTCTGCAGTTGATGATCTCAATTGCCACACACAACCATCCCAGGTGCTTGCTTTAACTTCGCGCTGTCAAATGTGGTTGCATGTTGCATATGGTGTCTAGCTTGTATTGCTTCCAATTTGGTTAAATTGCATCTGCTTACTTTACACATTATACCTTTGATAATGACATGCCTTCCTGTTTTTGATACATACTACATATGTCTATTAACCATGTTCGTACATCAAACTAATGCTCTTTTGTATCCCTCGTCAATCACTTATGATGAGACAGTCACTCGAGTGGGTTACTGTGAGACGCCCTACTCGTTTAAAGAGTGCAGTGTCATCCTCCCCACATGATTCTCAAGAAACAGCAAGGCTAAATGAAGATAGTCAATGTAGCTCTCTAGTTGATCACCGCAATTCCCCCACACCACCATCACAGGTGCTTGCCCTTACTTGGCAGTGTGATATGTGGTTGCATGTTGCATATGGTGTCTACCTTGTAATGCTTCTAATTAGGGTAAATTGCATCTACTTAGTTAACACATTATACCTGTGCATATGACATGCCTTCCTATTTTTGGTACATACTACGTCTTTCTATTAACCATGTTCTTACATCAAACTACTTTTCTTGTGTATCCCTCATCAATGCTCCTAATTTGTTAAATTGCATCTCCTTAGCTTACACATTATACATGTGAATATGACACGCCTTCCTGTATTTGGTACATACTACATATGCCTATCACACCATGTTCTTACATCAAACTACTGTTGTTGTGTATCCTGCGTCTATCGCTTATGATGAGACAGTCACGCGCGTGGGTTAATATGAGACACAATACTCTTATAAAGAATGCAATTTCATCCTCTCCACATTATTCTCAAGAAATAGCAAGCCTAAATGAAGATATTGAACGTAGCTCTGTACCTGAAGACCGCACTTCCCCTACACCACCATTACAGGTGCTTGCTCTAACTTCGCAGTGTGATATGTGGTTGCATGTTGCATACGGTGTCTAGCTTGTAATGCTTCTAATTAGGGTAAATTGCATCTGCTTAGTTTACACACTATACCTGTGAATATGACATGCCTTCCTATTTTTGGTACACACTACATCTATGTGTTAACCTTGTTCTTACATGAAACTACCTCTCTTCTATATCCTGCATCAATCACTTACGATGAGTCACCTTTATTCGTTGCATATTGCATATTATTTCTAGCCTGTTGCTATGTATTGCTTCTAATTTGGTCAAATACATTTGTTAGGGCACCCTTTTAATTTGGCAGAGTGATATTGGTTTCATCTTTCATATGGTTTCTAGCTTGCATCGATTCTAACAAGTTCAAGCACCTTGTGCTTAGTTTACACTTTATACATCATCCATGTCAATATGTCACGCCGTCCTGTTTTTCATACATATTCCATCCTCCTATCATGCGACTGCCTTACATGAAAGTAGTGTTCATTAGTATCATGCATCAATGAGTTCCGAAGAGAAAATTTTATTCCTTTTTCTTGTGGGTTTGACTTGACAAGGCAAAATCAAGAAAGAGGAAGGAAAAGAGTAAGGAAGGCGATGATGGTGGTCCTCTGCACCAACGTAAACGGAGCATCTGTACCGATTCTCCTTGTACTGATAGTGCATTACAAGGTCCAAGTCTCCGCTCCCCTACTCCACAATCCAAGGTTCTTGCTCTAACTTGGCAGTGTGATATCTGGTTGCATGTTGCATATGGTGTCTAGCTCTTATTGCTCCTAATTAGTGTAAACTGCATCTGCTAAGCTTACACATGATACATGTGAATATGACACGCTTTCCTATTTTTGGTACATACTATATCTGTCTATCACACCATGTTCTTACATGAAACTACTCTTCTTGTGTATCCCGCATCAGTCACTTATGTTGGGACACCTTTAAGTTGGCAGTGTGATATTGGTTTGCGTCTTGAATATGATTTCTAGCATGTATTGCTTCTAGTTTGATGAACGCCACCTATGACGAGACAGTTTTAACTTGGCAGAGTGATATTGATTGCACCTTCCATATGGTGTCTTGCAGTGTTTCTAATTTGTTGAAGTGCCTTCTGCTTAGTTACCACATCATAGGTGTGAATATGTTAAGCCGTCCATTTTTTCGTACATATTCCATCCTCGTATCATGACTTTGCCTTTCATCAGAGTAGTGTTGGTTAGTATCATGCATGAATGAGTTCTGAAGAGCGAATGATATTCCTTTTTCTTGTCGGTATGACCTCACAATGCAAAATCAATAAAGCTGAAGGAAATTGGCAAGGCATTGGATGATGGTGGTCCTTCCAAGCAACTGAAATGGAGGTTCTCTACAGATTCTACTCTGCCATCCTCCCAACAAGATTCGCAAGACAACACAAGGCTAGACAGTCAACGTAGCTGTGTAGATGATGAGCACATCTCCCCTACTCCACCATCATAGGTGCTTGCTCTAACTTGGCACTATTATATGTGGTTGCATGTTGCGTATGATGTCTAGCTTGTATTGCTTCTAACTTTGTTGAATTGTATCTTCTTACTTTACACATAATGCCTGTGAATATGACATGTGTTCCTGTTTCTACATCAGATTACTATTCTTGCATATCCCACATCAGTCACTTATGATAAGGCACCTTTAAGTCGCCACTGTGATATTGGTTATGTCTTGCATACGATTTCTAGCATGTACTGCTTCTAATTTGTTGAAACGCCATACAGTTTGAACTTGGCAGAGTGATATTGGTTGCATCTTTCATATGGTGTCTAGCTTGCAGTGCTTCCAATTTTTTGAAATGCCTTCTTCTTAGTTACCACATCATAGGTGTGAATATGTCACACCATCCTGTTTTTCATACATATTCCATCCTCGCATCATGTGTTTGCCTTTCATCCGAGTAGTGTTCGTCAGTATCATGCATGAATGAGTTCTGAAGAGCGAATTTTATTCCTTTTTCTTATCGGTTTGACTTCACAATGCAAAATCATTACAGCTGAAGGAAATTAGTCCGGCAGTGGATGATGGTGGTCCTTCGGAGCAACTCAAACAAGGGGTCTCTACAGATTCTACTCCGCCATCCTCCCAACAAGATTCGCAAGACAACACAAGGCTGGACAGTCAACGTAGCTGTGTAGATGATGAGCACATCTCCCCTACTCCACCATCACAGGTGCTTGCTCTAACTTGACACTATTATATGTGGTTGCATGTTGCGTATGATGTCTATCTTGTATTGCTTCTAACTTGAATTGCATCTGCTTACTTTACACATAATGCCTATGAATATGACATGTGTTCCTGTTTCTAGAACATACGTGTACATGATGAGCACATCTCCCCTACTCCACCATCACAGGTGCTTGCTCTCACTTGGAACTGTTATACGTGGTTGCGTTTTCCGTATGATGTCTAGTTTGTATTGCTTCTGATTATGTTGAATTCCATCTGCGTAGCTTACAACTTATACCTGCAACGATCACTTACCCATAAGACACATTTAACTTGGGACTATGATGTAGGTTGCATCTTGCATTGTCTTCTAGCTTGTACTGCTTCTAATTTCTTGAAATGGCACTTACGACGAGACACTTTTTACCTGATAGAGTGATATTGGTTGCATATTCATATGGTGCCTAGCTTTCATTTCTTCTAATTTTGTTGAAAGGCCTTGCGCTTACTGTTTTTTCATACATATTCCATCCTCCTATCGTGCGTGTGAATATGAAACGCTGTCTTTTTTTGTATACATTCCATCCTCCTGTCATGCGCTTGCCTTACATCAAAGTAGTGTTCGTCTGTATCATGCATCAACCAGTTATGTAGAGCTAATTTTATTCATCTTATTGTGGTTTTGACTTCATCAGGCAATATCAGAAAATAGGAAGGAAAAGAGTAAGTTAGGGGATGTTGGTGGTCCTCCGCACCGACGCAAACAGAGACTCTCTAGATTTGCCACTGCTACTGCTAATGAAGTTGAAGTCCCAAGTCTACATGATGAGTTCATCTCTCGTACTCCACCATCGCAGGTGCTTGCTCTAAGTTGACAGTGTGATAATTGGTTTCATGTTGCATATGTTGTCTAGCCTGTATTTCTTCTATTTTGATTAAATTGCACCTGCTGAGTTTATATGTTATACATGTGCATATGACATGGCTTTCTGTGTCTAGAATACACTGCATCTATCTGTCATACCATGTTCTTACATCAAAGTATTGTTGTTGTGTATCCCGCATCAGTCACTCATGATTGGACGCTTTTAACATGGCAGTTTGATAGTGGTTGCATCTTGCATTGATTTCTATGTTGTACTGCTTCTAATTTTTTGAATTGCCACTTATGACAAGAAACTTTTAACTTGGCAGAGTAATATTGGTCGCATCTTTCATATGGTGTCTAGCTTGCATTACTTCTATTTTCTTGAAAATCCTTCTACTTAGTTTGCACATCGTAGCTGTGAATATGTCATGCAGTCCTGTTTTTCTTACATATTCCATCCTCATACGGTTGTCTTACATCAAAGTATTGCTTGTCTGTATCATGCATCAATGAGTTCTGAAGAGTGATTTTATTCTTTTGTGTTGTGAGTACAGCTTTACATGGCAAAGTCAAAAAAGAGCAAGGAAAATAATATAGTAGGGAGTGCTGTTACTCATCGGGTGAAACGGAAAAGGTTCTGTCGTCGAGATTCTGCTGGTACTTATAGTGCAGAAGAAGGTCCAAGTCCACCGGCTAAATCTACAAACACAGTATCACCTGCTCCACCAGCTGCAGCATCCGCTTCAACTGTACTAGCATCTCAACCAGTTACTCGTTCGTTTGCTCTAGAACTGGCCAGTTCCCAAGCTGCCTTCACACCTAACACTACTTCCGAAGCATTGCTGACACAACATGACTTGGCAAGATCATATGAACCTCATGAGCATCAACACCAAGACGGTACCTGACCGAGCCAAGTTGCAGTTGCATGCTCCTTTATATGTACTCTCACAGTTTGATGTACACTAACACTTTCCATATTTTTTGTTGAACTAGCACCATGGTGCAAGCGGAAACGGACATCAGGGATAATGCTTGACAGATTAACAAAATATAAAGGAGGAAGAATGGAGATCCATTTTGGGGCAGGTTTAAAAAGGCCACGTGATGCTACAGAGTCAGCCAAGTTAGTATCAGAGGTAGTCGTTGCCATTTGGTGTCATGCACATATCCTCCCAACGTGGATCCAGTACAGGAATGAGAAAGACAATACCCAGTTTAACACCTTCCTTGACCATTTATCCGTAAGTAATGTTATTCATCGCAATTAGTAATATTGTCTTGCTCTGTCCCATACTTTCTAGCTTCCTCCTAATAAGGCTCACATTCTTTTTTCAACAGATGAGGTTCAAGTTGGATCCGAAAGATGATGCAGCTAAACAAGCATGCACTCATGTTTTTCAGTCTGCTTTGCGACAGTATCGGTACCACCTAAGAAAATCTCACTTTGAAGGCAAGGCTAACAATGAAATCGCCCAAACATCTCCAGTGGAATATATTACAGATGAAGACTGGACAACCCTCATTAAACACTGGTCTGATCCAAAGTATCAGGTAGGCTATATGTATTTGACCAGACCACATATTGAACTTGTATTTATGTATGTGCCTTACACGTGTATCTTCTTCTAGGCTAACTATTTGAAGAACAAAACCAACCGTTCTAAAGTGAAATTCCAACAGACAACAGGATCTCGTAGCTATATTGCACACTGCGAGGCTCTTGTAAATAGCTGCTACTTCCTTCTTTTTTTGTGCCATATTACCGTATCTATATTGACTTGTTCCAAATACAGAGGAAAGCCCGTGCGGACCGAAAAGAACCTGAACCGAATGCAGTGCAAATCTTCAAGGATTGCCACACCAACAAGATGAAGGGCATGAGCACACCAGTTCAAGCCGCTGTTGTAAGTCCTTTTACTCCTCCTGCCTTGAACTGATTGGTACTGTGATGTGTTCATTTAACTACTTGGTTTGCAGCCAATGTCAGTTACTCTGTTCACTTTTATTCACAGTTGTCTTAACGTATCATTTCACCTTACATGGTTTAAAAGAGATGAAGGATATTCTTTTGGTCTTGATCGATAATCTAGTTGTTATGTTCACGTGCACACAGAATGATAAAATAGCCTGTTTGTTTTATATCTGTTTGCCCATGATATGAATGATTTCATACTATGTTCATCCTACTTTAAACCATGCCTTTTTATCCTTAGATGTCAATGAATGTGAGGAAATAGACAATACAATAGGCATGCTACATGGACATATGTTCCGAAAGTGATTTTATTATGTAGTTGGCACTACAATACATGCTAATGTATTACAGTAGTTCACCAAAATAAGTTATGTATAAACATTTAACCTACTTTGTTTTTTTGTCTAATTAGTAACTTATCTGGTACACTAATCTACAAGTTCACACTTTCAGGAAGCTATGGAACAAATGATTGAACAGCCACAACCACCTGAAGGTGATGAGGCTACTACATGCACAATGTCACCTCTTGCTGTAGTGCGTCAGTATCTCTCCACTAATAGTGCAAAAAGCACCTTCCTGTGTAATTCTGGGTTGGTTGTCAAGGTAACCTCGTCCAAATCGCCTACTGAACAAAATCTTCCTGCTAGACAGAGTGATATATCTGTGCTCCAGACACAAGTCCAATCCCTAATGGACGTTGTTTCGGAAATAAGAATAGTGGTTGAGAAATGTCGTCAAGATATGAATGGTTTTGAATCCAGACTATCAGACATTCGCTTCATTGTTCAAGAGCAATGGTGGAAAAAAGGTGGAGATCGTGCTGCTCCATCAGATTCTACAGCCTGAAACATTAGCACTCAGGTCAAATGATCTGTGCTTCTATACATGTAATGGTGCTTTTATCTGGAAGGACTATAAACTTTATGCCAACATGCATTTTGTTGTATGGTTGGAATTTATTTTGTTGTGATACAGCATTTATGATGCTGCCTCTGGCTGCAATAATTACGACGCTATTTTTGCACAGTGTAGGTTTATCTTAGTAATGTATTCGGCCGAAAGCTTCATTGGAGCCCAACATGCCAACATTCATCGGGCCCATTCCAATTGGGCTAAAAACGATTACGGGCCGAAATTGGCATGTAGCCCACTAAAAATATCTGGGCCTAAATCAGCATAAGCTTTCATATTTTTCTGGTAGGCCTGTGCCCATAGTGGGCCTTTGATAGGCCTGAACATAATTTTGGCCCTCAGTAAAAATAGGTCGTTTACAGGTGTAAATATCTCGAGCCCATAAAAAACATGGGCCTTTAGTAGACCAAAAGTGAGATTGGGCCGTGATTGTGCCAAATAACCCACTGGACTTAGCAGGCCGAAATGGTGGCCCATTTACGATGCGAATCTTTGACAGGCCGAAATTCGGACGGGCCGTAAATGCGCCGACCTAATACATGGGCCTTTAACAGGCCGGAACTTTGGTCAGGCTAGATTATCGTCATTTTTATATGGGCCGTTAATGGGCCCGATATGACGTTGGGCCACATATGGCCCATGGTTTACGTCCGGCATTAACAGGCCGAAAATGACAACAGGCCGAAAGTGGCCCAAAGCTATAGTGGGCCTCTAACAGGCCGAATGTCAGACATGGCCGAATATGACCCAAATCCTTCATGGTCGTTTATGGGCCGAAAGTTTTGATGGCCTGTAAATGGGCCCAAATAAAGCCGGACCTTTAACAGGCCGGAAATACACCGGGCCGTAATTCGGCCCAATTACTTTGCGGACTATTAACGGGCCAGAAGTGACCATAGGCCGCGTTGATGACAAGTTTAGGACAGGCCGTTGACGGGCCGATTTGACAGAGAATGTTGGGCCTTTAGCTGGGCCATTATGGTCTGCAGAATCTTGTGGGCCTTTAGCTGGGCCGACCCATTGTGGTCCGCAAAATCTTGTGGGCCTTTAGCTGGGCCGGCCCATTATGGTCTGCAAAATCATGTGGGCCTTTAGATGGGCCGGCCCATTATGGTCTGCTAAATTTTTGTGGGCCTTTAGCTGGGCCGGCCCATTATGGTCCACTAAATCTTATGGGCCTTCGGTTGGGACGGCCCATTTAAACTTTGTGGGCCGGTCCACATGTCAACATATCATAGGCCCATCTCGACCGTTGGATGAGTGACACCTGTGCCAATGCGGAGCTGACGCGTGGATCCGTCAGCCTATGAGAATTTTACACGTGGAAAATCGGCATTGGTCGTGGCTGTTAACGGGTTATTGGATCCAAAATCCGACCCAATAGCCTAACGGCATTCCGTTACGGTGGATGCCACATGTCGGTCACCCTTGACGAAAGCACTTCTATGACACGCGATTTATCGTCATGGAAGTGGACACTTCCATGATGATAATTTTGGCAATGTCATGGAACACTTCTACGACAGCACAGGTATGACTATCTTGATTCTATCATAAATTTGTCATGGATGTACATGCATGACAAAAAACGCGACCTACTATGACAAACACGTATCATCACGGAAGTGTATTTTTTGTAGTGGTGGTTTCTCGATATAAGTAGTAGGAACAACAGAATCATTATAAGTGATAGTCTTTTCTGCAACTTTAATAGGTACAACTACTTTTACTTCAATAGGAGGATTATATTTAAACCACTTCTCCTTAGGGAGGTCAACATGAGTAGCAAAAGATTCACAGAAAGAAGGTACTATCTCAGAGTCAAGTCCATATTTAAGTCTAAATTCGCGGAAAGCATCGGTATCCACAAAAGATTTAACGTAATCAAACTTAGGTGTTATACCTGACTCCTTACCTTCGTCGAGATCCCAATCTTCAGGGTTGCGTTTAATTCTTTCCAATAAATCCCATTTGAATTCACTAGTCTTCATCATAAAAGAGCCGATAAAAGAAGTATCGAGCATGGAGCGATTATCGAGAGAAAGCCGAGCATAAATTTTTTGAATAATAATTTCTCTTGAGAGCTCATGATTGGGGCATGAATATAACATTGACTTAAGCCTCCCCCAAGCTTGAGCGATGCTTTCTCCTTCACGAGGCCAAAACTTATATATATAATTATGATCACGATGAACAAGATGCATAGGATAAAACTTCTGATGAAATTCCAATTTCAATCGGTTGTAGTTCCATGATCCCATATCATCACATAGCCTAAACCATATCAATGCCTTTCCCTTAAAATATAAAGGGAAGGCCTTCTTCTTGATAACTTCCTCGGGCATACCTGCAAGCTTAAATAATCCACAAACTTCATCCACATAGATTAGGTGCAAATTGGGATGCAATGTTCCATCACCTATGAAAGGATTAGCTAGCAGTTTCTCTATCATACCCAAAGGAATTTTGAAGTAAAATTTTTTTAGTAGGTTCAGTAGGTTGAGGAGCAACTCTTTGCTCTACTGGTCAGGGTGAAGTTACCCTGAACAAGCCCCTCAAAGGATTATCTTCCATAGTAACAAGTGACAGTAAATTTCAGCACACTATAAAAAAATTTCCTTACCAACTTCCACCTACCAAAGGTGCTTCACTTCCCGGCAACGGCGCCAGAAAAGAGTCTTGATGACCCACAATTATAGGGGATCTATCGTAGTCCTTTCGATAAGTAAGAGTGTCGAACCTAACGAGGAGCAGAAGGAAATGATAAGCAGTTTTCAGTAAGGTATTCTCTGCAAGCACTGAAATTATCGGTAACAGATAGTTTTGTGATAAGGTAGTTTGTAACGGGTAACAAGTAATAAAAGTAAATAAGGTGCAGCAAGATGACCCAATCCATTTTGTAGAAAAGGACAAGCCTGGCCAAACTCTTATATAAAGGAAAGCGCTCCTGAGGACACATGGGAATTATCGTCAAGCTAGTTTTCATCACGTTCATATGATTCGCATTCGGTACTTTGTTAATTTGATATGTGGTTGGACCGGTGCTTGGGTACTATCCTTCCTTGGACAAGCATCCCACTTATGATTAACCCCTATTGCAAACATCTGCAACTACAACAGAAGTATTAAGGTAAACCTAACCATAACATGAAACATATGGATCCAAATCAGCCCCTTCTGAAGCAACGCATAAACTAGGGTTTAAGCTTCTGTCACTCTAGCAACCCATCATCTACTTATTACTTCCCAATGCCCTCCTCTAGGCCCAAACAATGGTGAAGTGTCATGTAGTCGACGTTCACATGACACCACTAGAGGAAAGACAACATACATCTCATCAAAATATCTAACGAATACGAAATTCACATGACTACTTATAGCAAGACTTCTCCCATGTCCCCAGCAACAAACGTAACTACTCACAAATCATATTCATGTTCATAATCAGAGGGGTATTAATATGCATAAAGGATCTGAACATATGATATTCCACTGAATAAACCAACTAGCATCAACTAGAAAGAGTAATCAACACTACTAGCAACCCATAAGTACCAATCTGAGGCTTTGGGACAAAGATTGTATACAAGAGATGAACTAGGGTTTGGGATGAGATGCTGCTTGTGAACATGTTGATGGAGAATGACCCCCTCCCAATGAGAGGATCGTTGGTGATGACTATGGTGATGATTTCCCCCTCCCGGAGGGAAGTTTCCCCCGCAGAACAGCTCCGCCGGAGCCCTAGATTTGTTCTGCCTCGTGGCGGTGGAGTTTCGTCCCGTGAGCTAGCTTATGGTTTTTCCTCCACAAAAGACTCCATATAGCCAAAGATGGGCATCACAGGGCTGCCAGGGGGCCCACGAGGTGGGGGGGGGGTGCCCAGGGGGGTAGGTGTGACGCCCGGATAATTACGCTACAGTAATCCCTGTTAATGATGCCATGTCACCACAATTACTGTTGTTCATCTTGCGTTAGTTCAAAACCGGTTCAAATTAAAAATTCAAAATCAAGCAAACAATAGAAGCTTTCCAATATTAAAACTAAAATGTTCAATAAATAGTGGATAAATCAGAGGCTAGGATAAAATTGTACACAACATTATTGAAATTTGATAAGTCATTTAAACAACCTCAAACAATGGTTGAATACATTATTTAATAACCTTTTAATTAATCTATATCTAATATGAAATAGTATTTCACCCAAACTAGTTTTTGGTGCTAGGATATAATGCACTGCAATTTATGAGATAGCTCCCATATTTTATAAAAAAATCAATTAGGTGCTAAACATTTTTTTTGGAAAAACAAAAAAGGATAAATAAAAAGAAAAGAAATCAAAGAACCCGCCCACCCCCTGGGCCACGGCCCAGTTTTCCTAGCGACCCGGCCGGCCCAGCCGCCCCCTCTCTGGCCTACTTAGGCCTCCCCCCACCAAACCCTAGCCCACACCCCACTACCCCGATCTCCTCTCTCTCTCGCTCGGTTCCTCTCCTCCCCCCCACGACCCGATCTGGATCGGGAAACTGCCCCGACCCCATCTCCCCACATCGCTAGCGCCCCGACCCCGTTGCCGAACTTCCCCACCGCTGCGCCCGCCTCCGCCACCACTACCGAGGCGACACCCTCCCCCATCGGTGCCCCGCCGACCCGACTGGGTCCGCCGCTGATCCTCGCAGCGCCGACGAGTACGCCTGCGCCCAAGGGCTGCCACCTTTGCCCCGCAAGTTCTTCATCGTCCTCGCGCCGCACCTGCAGCACCACCGTCGCCACCCGGATCACTCGCCGTCCTCTCCATCCTCGACCTCGTCCCCGCAGTCGCTGGACTACGCCGCCTCAACCTCCATCGAGCCCGCTGCCTTGGACCCTACTCCCCGCCGGTGAGGCCACCTTCGGCCTCCACCCCCTCCTCTCTTCGCCGCGCACGCACGCTCACCGCCCCACCGTAGCTGTCCTGCGTCCGCGCCTGCGGTCACCCCCGACGCCGTGCGCGCCTGTTGGCCGTCCACCGCGCCGGGCCAAACTCACCGCGCCCTGAACACCTCCCCTGCGCCGCGCGCTGCGCCGCGCCCTGCGCCGCGCCGGCCATCTCTGTGACCGGACGCCCACCCGTGCTGGCCTAGTCGCCCATGCACGCCCCACGCCTATTGCCGCCCCTGGTCGCGTGCTCTGCCTTGCCCGCACCGCTACCATCACTGCCCGCAGCCGCGCTTGATGCCCGCAGCTTGCTACCCGCCGCACTTGCTGCCTCCCCGCCCCTCCTGTGCGCCGTGGCCGCCAGCCCGCTCGTGCGCCCCTATGTCCAGGCGTCGGCGCCCGCGGCTGGCGCCCGCATCCACCGCCCTTGCTCACCGCGCGTCACCCATCCCCCTCCGGCGACCGTCCTCATCGCCGTGGCTTAGCCCCTGTCCTCAGGCGTCCGACCTTCGCCTCGCTCCCCCTCGGGCGGTTTCGGTCCCGAGCAGTTGCGCCTGCTAACCCGCCTCGTGGGCCTCCCCTGGTCACAGACACGGGGGCCCCACCTCACAGAACGTTTAAAAAAAGTAAGAAAACAATTAAAATTATAATTAATTAATTAACTAAATTAAGTTAATTAATCATGTTTAATTAACCTAATTAGCTAATTAACTTATTTAACTATCCTTAATTAACTAAACAGTCAATGACATGCGGGACCCACACATTAGTTTGGCCTAGTCAACGCCCTGTTGACTGCTGACGTCATGATGACGTCAGCAAACACTATTCTGGATAATGTTGATTTAAATAATTAAATTAATCCTAAAAATGATTTAAACCTTTTAAAATGAATATAAAATAAACTGTAGCTCGGATGGAAAAACTTTGTACATGAAAGTTGCTCAAAACGACGAGACAAACCTGGATACGCAGCCCGTTCATCCGCCACGCATCCCTAGCATAGAAAACACGCAACTTTCCCCTCCAGTTTGTTTGTCCGAAAATGCGAAACATCAGGGATATTTTCCCGGATGTTTCCCCCCTTCGCCGGTATCACCTAATACCGCGTTAGGGCATACCTAGCTCCGCATATTACCTCGTTATGTTTTGTGATGCTTTGTTTGCTCCGTATTTACTATTTCTTCCCCCCTCTTCTTCTCCGATAGACCCCGAGACCGTTGCTGATGCCACTGAGTTCGACTACATTGTTGACGACCCCTCTCTCTTGCTAGAGCAACCAGGCAAGCCCCCCCTTTGATCACGAGATATAGCCTATTCTTCTCTCTACTACTTGCATTAGAGTAGTGTAGCATGTTACTGCTTTCCGTTAGTCCTATTTTGACGCATAGCCTGTCCTTGCTACTACTGTTGTTACCTTTACCTGCTATCCTAATGCTTAGTATAGGATGCTAGTGTTCCATCAGTGGCCCTACACTCTTGTCCGTCTGCCAAGCTATACTACTGGGCCGTGATCACTTCGGGAGGTGATCACGGGCATATGCGATGTACTTTATACTGTTACATTACTTATGATACTGTTCGGAGTTGGGGGCTGAAGGGGCAGGTGGCTCCATCCCGGTAGAGGTGGGCCTGGGTTCCCGACGGCCCCCGTCTGTTGCTTTGTGGCGGAGTGACAGGGCAGGTTGAGGCCACCTAGGAGAGAGGTGGGCCTAGCCCTAGTCGGCGTTCACGGATACTTAACACGCTTAACGAGATCTTGGTATTTGATCTGAGTCTGGCTACTGGCCTACACGCACTAACCATCTACGCGGGGACAGTTATGGGCACTCGACGTCGTGGTATTAGCCGAAGCCTTCATGACGTCAACGACTGAGCGGCGCGCGCCGGGTTGGACTGGAACGTCTACTCTTGTATAAGGGAGGCTAGGTCTGCTCACCGGCCGCGTACGCAACGTGCAGGTGTGCAATGGGCGATGGGCCCAGACCCCTGCGCCATAGTATTTAGACCAGCGTGCTGACCTCTCTGTTGTGCCTAGGTAGGGCTGCGACGTGTTGATCTTTCGAGGCCGGGCATGACCCAGAAAAGTGTGTCCGGACAAAGGGGATCGAGCGTGTTGGGAAATGTGGTGCACCCCTGCAGGGAAGTTAATCTATTCGAATGAGTCGTGATCTTCGGTAACAGGACGACTTGGAGTTGTACCTTGACCTTATGACAACTAGAACCGGGGACTTAATAAGACACACCCTTCCAAGTGCCAGATACAACCGGTGATCGCTCTCTCACAGGGCGACGAGGAGAGGATTGCCGGGTAGGATTATGCTACATGATGTTACTTGGTGAACTTACCATCTACTCTCTTCTACATGCTGCAAGATGGAGGTTACCAGAAGCATAGTCTTCGATAGGACTAGCTACCCCCCTCTTATTCTGGCATTCTGCAGTTCAGTCCAGATATGCTACCCCTTTTCCATTTGATACCAATGCATGCATATGTATTGTAGCTCCTTGCTTGCGAGTACTTTGGATGAGTACTCACGGTTGCTTTGCTCCCCCTTTTCCCCCTTTCTATACCTGATTGCTGCGACCAGACGTTGGAGTCCAGGAGCCAGACGCCACTGTTGATGACGACTGCTACTACTCGGGAGGTGCCTACTAATACGTGCAGGCCGCTGACGATGACTGGGAGTAGTTTAGAAGGATCCCAGGCAGGAGGCTTGCGCCTCTTTCGATCTGTATCCCAGTTTGTGCTAGCCTTCTTAAGGCAGACTTGTTTAACTTATGTCTGTACTCAGATATTTTTGTTTCCACTGACTCGTCTATGATTGAGCTCTTGTATTCGAGCCCTCGAGGCCCCTGGCTTGTAATATGATGCTTGTATGACTTATTTTATTTGTAGAGTTGTGTTGTGATATCTTCCCGTGAGTCCCTGATCTTGATCGTACACGTTTGTGTGTATGATTAGTGTACCGTCAAATCGGGGGCATCACAAGTTGGTATCAGAGCCGACTGCCTGTAGGAATCCCCCTTCCAACTCCTTGGCTGAAGTCGAGTCTAGATGTTGCAAAACTTTTACTAACATGGCTGTGTGGCTTACGGGCCCACGTCGCCATTGGGTGGTATTAGGATCCTTTATTCCTCATCTATACTCCGGGATTCTAATCTCTCTTCTATTCGGGTTAAATGATTTTACCAACGCTAACTCTAGGTTCTCGTAATTACTTCCTCTCAGAGAGCCCATCACTCCAGATGATTGCTTGGTGCACCGAAGGATTCTGAATATACTATCCGATGTTCTCTCAAGATTTTATGCTCACGGCCTTTTGCTATTCCCGACCACCGGTAAATCCTTATGGATAACCACTTACGTTTGCTGTTCATACCTTCGTACCAAGTTGCCCTTGTTATTACTTGATACCCTGAATAATTTCTCCGATATTCCAAGAATGCCTACTGCATTGCAGCTCTTTTCGTATTATTATCCCTACAGATAATTTCTTGCACTTATCGAGTATCCGTTCCTCCCCAGTTGATTCATGTATTTCAAAAAAAAATCTTTGAAATACCATTCGATCCCCGAAAATCCTCAACAGCCTGTTGTTCTTGGAATTCTTGCATACTTGCATTCCGGTTAATTCCATTGATCTAGCAAATTACTCTAAAAACCATTGTGATTGTCATTTTGATCCTTTTGATTCAACATGTGTGTGAATGGACACAATCATCAGTTGTTCCCTGGAATTTATCCTTCCGACTCAGACACCATTTTAATCATGAGCTGGATCTCGACCAATCAAATTTTGCCATCGATTGTACCCCTAAGGCTATTCAACTTATCCATCCCTAATCAGAGCATTGCTTCTGATCCCTTATCTTGGAATTGATAATTCCTTTGCATTTGAACTTTGAGTTAGTCAGTTGTTTCCATAAATTGATCTCCTTGCATTCCTTCTTCCTTTGGTTGCGCACCGATGCTCACATCAGATCCCTTGTGGATCATTAGATCTTTTGTTGGATTTTATCCGACAGCGTCCTTCATATTCTATAAGCTTGTGAGCCTTTCCTCGGATACATAAGGCCTTTGGTAAATTGTATCCTCTGCTTTCTCCAGCATGCTCTACTATTGAGCTTGCATTATTTATTCCTGAAATTGTGGTATATGCTCCTAAGATGCCTCGATGGGTTGAACCTATGCCTTCCCTAATCCGTGTGAACCCGAAAGATTTCATGGGTCATACTTCTTTGGTATGGCACCAGGAAAAGGCTTTCAACAACTAATGTCATTTTCAAAATACGAGAGGTGAATGAAAGGTTATGCATTGAACAAGTGAGAGTCGACCTTGAACCCCGTGTTCATGCCCATGGACCCGATGTATACTTTATCATGGAAGCTTCTCTTAAAATAATTATCCCCTTGTTATAACTTCATCTTGTATCTGTGAACGTGGTTCTGACCATTTTCTCTTTTAAATACCATTTCTCCTGCAAGTTTAAGCATTTGTCTTTGGCAGAGCAATACCCCAGTCCAACCTCTACTTTGGTCTGTCGTAGAGTATTACCCCATGGTATCTCGAGAATATCATGGAACTGCATAACTTCTTATGGGTTCTTCATTAACTGTTATTTCTCACCGATTCCAATTTTCCTGGGTTCTGGGTTGTCGTCAACCGGGAACACCGAATTGTGAATCGAGTCCCTACTCTGATTCGATAACTCTAAGTAATTTTCGTTGCTTACGATTTTAATAATCCTTCAAGTCATACCAAGCCTTATCTGCAATATCTTTATCGTGCTAAATTTTAACTGTGCTACTTGGTCCTTATCCCAGGAGCACAAATTTTGACGATGAGCTAATCTTACGTCGATCCCCCTCATCATATCATTTCCCCTTGAACAAAAAAAAACTTGATTTCGAGTTTGTGTCGTACTCGTGGTTCCAATAACCTTTCGCTTCATCATTCCTTTGACTTGATTTCATCATTGATTGATTACATTGTCATGAAATCTCTCGTCAATTTGTGTCGCACCCCTTTCTTCTCGGACATCCTGAGTCTGAGGTATCATGTCACCAATCAGATCTGAATCTCGATCAGACATGATGGTTGGAACATAATTCCAGGAGTTATAACATTAGTCTTTGACCCGATAAGGTGATGTCATGCCTATCACACCTGGCCGGAGGACCTATTGTTATACTTTTCATTTTAGTAAGGTTATTCATTCTTCCATGAGGAAATTGTAAGACTTATTCTATAAGTTGTTCCTGATGGATCCTTTGTGTATACATAGCCTGACCTTTACCTATTGGCCATGTCAAAGCTATCTCGAAGCATGTCTATGGTACTCCGATTTTCAACAAGAACATTTGAAGCCCAATGTTAAATGTTTCCTGCTCAATTATCCATACACCACTGTATGGGTAATGTCATGAAATTTCTCTCCCCTTACCTAAAGAGTTTTCTACATTATATCCTATCATGGATATCATGATCTGCTTGTCCTTGGGAAGGGTATATCCTTGAATATGTGTTTAAACACATTTTCCTTTCCATTGTTCTATTTAAACTGATAATCATATTTTTCTTTCCATTGTTTGGTTTAACCTTTCTTGTGATCTATATGATCTAGGAAGTAATATTCTCCTGCTTATGTAAACACCTCGGTGTACAATTCTGTCAGCAAGACCCTGTTACTATTGTTGATGACATTCCGGTAGCCCCCGATGGATGAGAACTTTGCCTATTGGTCCGTCTCGTTCAACAAGCAGGAAAATGGTTCTCTTAGTCCCTCGCCCTTGGTACCGATGTTGTTGCCAACATAAATGACAGGCTATCCTCTGACATGTCTTGCTATCATTACCATGCAAAATGTCACCAGTCCTACTTTTAACCCACATGGTGAGCCCATAACCCACAGTTCCACAGGATCGAAACCTGACTCCACTTTACACCCTGTTGCCAAAGTTACTCCTCGATCCTAACTTCGTATGTAGTTCACGGGCCGTCTGCCTAGTGATCTATTCTCGTATCAGATGCAATACTTATTCTCGTTGCTTTGAACCCCTTTCACCTTCTCATTAGGCATCGAATGCTTGCCTATCCATTTGAAACTTCCCATGGTACCTTCTTACTTTGCTCTCGACATCTTCTTAAATTTCAATTTGAGAGGTACTTATGCTCCTTCCCCTGAGTAACCTCTGATGCTCGATCTTGTTAGAATCCGTCCTTACAGGGTTTTCCCTTCTCACCTTTACGTAAGTACGGTGAAGATCCTGAAGGACGGACGATGACTTCATCATGATGACCTAAAGCAGAGGACTGAAGAAATCAATGTAATGGATCGACCTCTTCGAGAAGAGCAACTATGACTGAGAAGAATCGTTAGAATTATGTAACCAAATCCCTTCCCCCTTATTCCCGCTCCTAAATCTCGGGACGAGATTTCTTGTAGTGGAGGAGAATTGTGACGCCCAGATAACTACGCTACAGTAATCCCTGTTAATGATGCCATGTCACCACAATTACTGTTGTTGATCTTGCGTTAGTTCAAAACCGGTTCAAATTAAAAATTCAAAATCAAGCAAACAATAGAAGCTTTCCAATATTAAAACTAAAATGTTCAATAAATAGTGGATAAATCAGAGGCTAGGATAAAATTGTACACAACATTATTGAAATTTGATAAGTCATTTAAACAACCTCAAACAATGGTTGAATACATTATTTAATAACCTTTTAATTAATCTATATCTAATATGAAATAGTATTTCACCCAAACTAGTTTTTGGTGCTAGGATATAATGCACTGCAATTTATGAGCTAGCTCCCATATTTTATAAAAAAATCAATTAGGTGCTAAACATTTTTTTTGGAAAAACAAAAAAGGATAAATAAAAAGAAAAGAAATCAAAGAACCCGCCCACCCCTTGGGCCACGGCCCAGTTGTCCTAGCGACCCGGCCGGCCCAGCCGCCCCCTCTCTGGCCTACTTAGGCCTCCCCCCACCAAACCCTAGCCCACACCCCACTTCCCCGATCCCCTCTCTCTCTCTCTCGCTCGCTTCCTCTCCCCCCCACGACCCGATCTGGATTGGGAAACTGCCCCGACCCCATCTCCCCACATCGCCAGCGCCCCGACCCCGTCGCCGGACTTCCCTACCGCTGTGCCCGCCTCCGCCACCACTACCGCGGCGACACCCTCCCCCATCGGTGCCCCGCCGACCCGACTGGGTTCGCCGCTACTCCTCACGGCGCCGACGAGCACGCCTGCGCCCAAGGGCTGCCACCTTCGCCCTGCAACTTCTTCACCGTCCTCGCGCCGCACCTGCAGCACCACCGTCGCCGCCCGGATCACTCGCCGTCCTCTCCATCCTCGACCTCGTCCTCGCCGTCGCTGGACTCCGCCGCCTCAACCTCCATCGAGTCCGCTGCCCTGGACCCTACTCCCCGTCGGTGAGGCCACCTTCGGCCTCCACTCCCTCCTCTCTTCGCCGCGCACGCATGCTCACCGCCCCACCGTAGATGTCCCGCGTCCGCGCCTGCGGTCACCACCGACGCCGTGCGCGCCCGTTGGCCGTCCACCGTGCCGGGCCAAACTCACCGCGCCCGAACGCCTCCCCTGCGCCGCGACCTGCTCACGCTGGCCATCTCCGTGACTGGACGCCCACCCGCGCTGGCCTAGTCGCCCATGCGCGCCCGCTTCTATTGTCGCCCATGGTCGCGTGCTCTGCCTCGCCCGCACCGCTACCGTCACTACCTGCAGCCGCGCTCGATGCCTGTGGCTTGCTACCCGCCGCACTTGCTGCCTCCCCGCCCCTCCTGTCCGTCGTGGCCGCCAGCCCGCTCGTGCACCCCTGTGTCCAGGCGTCGGCGCCCGCGGCTGGCGTCTGCGGCTGGCGCTCGCATCCACCGCCCTTGAACCGCGCGTCACCCATCCCCCTCCAGCGACCGTCCTCATCTCCATGGCCTAGCCCCTGTCCTCAGGTGGCCGACCTTCGCCTTGCTCCCCCTCGGGCGGTTTCGGTCCCGAGAAGTTGCGCCCGCTAACCTGCCCCGTGGCCTCCCCTGGTCACAAACACGGGGGCCCCACCCACAGAACATTTAAAAAAAAGAAAGAAAATAATTAAAATTATAATAATTAATTAATTAACTAAATTAACTTAATTAATCCTGTTTAATTAACTAATTAGCTAATTAACTTATTTAACTATCCTTAATTAACTAAACAATCAATGACATGCGGCACCCACACATCAGTTTGACCTAGTCAACGCCCTGTTGAATGCTGGCGTCATGATGATGTCAGCAAACACTATTCTGGATAATGTTGATTTAAATAATTAAATAAATCCTAAAAATGATTTAAACCTTTTAAAATTAATATAAAATAAATCGTAGCTCGGGTGGAAAAACTTTGTACATGAAAGTTGCTCAGAACGACGAGACGAACAAGGCTACGCAGCCCGTTCGTCCGCCATGCATCCCTAGCATAGCAAACACTCAACTTTCCCCCTCCGGTTCATATGTCCGAAAACGCGAAACATCGGGGATATTTTCCCGGATGTTTCCCCCCTTCGTCGGTATCGCCTAATACCGCGTTAGGGCATACCTAGCTCCGCGTATTACCTCGTTATGTTTTGTGATGCTTTGTTTGCTCCGTATTTACTGTTTCTTCCCCCCTCTTCTTCTCCGATAGACCCTGAGACCGTTTCTAATGCCACTGAGTTCGACTACATTGTTGACGACCCCTCTCTCTTGCCAGAGCAACCAGGCAAGCCCCCCCTTTGATCACGAGATATCGCCTATTCTTCTCTCTACTGCTTGCATTAGAGTAGTGTAGCATGTTACTGCTTTCCGTTAATCCTATTCTGATGCATAGCCTGTCCTTGCTACTACTATTGTTACCTTTACCTGCTATCCTAATGCTTAGTATAGGATGCTAGTGTTCCGTCAGTGGCCCTACACTCTTGTCCGTCTGCCATGCTATACTACTGGACCGTGATCACTTCAGGAGGTGATCACGGGCATATGTGATGTCCTTTATATTGTTACATTACTTATGATACTGTTCGGAGTTGGGGGCTGAAGGGGCAGGTGGCTCCATCCCGGTAGAGGTGGGCCTGGGTTCCCGACGGCCCCGTCTGTTGCTTTGTGGCGGAGCGACAGGGCAGGTTGATGCAACCTAGGAGAAAGGTGGGCCTGGCCCTAGTCGGCGTCCGCGGATACTTAACACGCTTAACGAGATCTTGGTATTTGATCTGAGTCTGGCTACTAGCCTATACGCACTAACCATCTACGCGGGGACAATTGTGAGCACTCGACGTCGTGGTATCAGCCGAAGCCTTCGTGATGTCAGCGACTGAGCGGCGCATGCCGGGTTGGACTGGAACGCCTACTCTTGTATAAGTGAGGCTAGGTCTGCTCACCGGCCACGTACGCAACGTGCAGGTGTGCAATGGGCGATGGGCCCAGACCCCTACGCCATAGGATTTAGACCGGCGTGCTGACCTCTCTGTTGTGCCTAGGTAGGGCTGCGACGTGTTGATCTTCCAAGGTCGGGCATGACCCAGAAAAGTGTGTCCGGACAAAGGGGATCTAGCGTGTTGGGAAATGTGGTGCACACCTGCAGGGAAGTTAATCTATTCGAATGAGTCGTGATCTTCGGTAACAGAACGACTTGGAGTTGTACCTTGACCTTATGACAACTAGAACCGGAGACTTAATAAAACACACCCTTCCAAGTGCCAGATACAACCAGTGATCGCTCTCTCACAAGGCGACAAGGAGAGGATTGTCGGGTAGGATTATGCTACACGATGTTGCTTGGTGAACTTACCATCTACTCTCTTCTACATGATTCAAGATGGAGGTTACCAGAAGCGTAGTCTTCGATAGGACTAGCTATCCCCCTCTTATTTTGGCATTCTACAGTTCAGTCCACATATGCTACCCCTTTTCCATTTGATACCAATGCATGCATATGTAGTGTTGATACGTCTCCAACGTATCTATAATTTTTGATTGCTCCATGCTATATTATCTACTGTTTTGGACTATATTGGGCTTTATTTTCCACTTTTATATTATTTTGGGAGTAACCTATTAACCGGAGGCCCAGCCCAGAATTGCTGTTTTTTGCCTATTTCAGTGTTTCATAGAAACGGAATATGAAACGGAGTCCAAACGGAATAAACCTTTCTGGAACGTGATTTTCTTCCCGAATATGACCCAGGAGACTTGGACCCTACGCCAAGGAAGCTTCGAGGTGGGCACAAGGTAGGGGGCCCCCACCCTCGTGAGCCCACCGAAGCTCCACCGACGTACTTCTTCCTCCTATATATACCTACATACCCCCAAACGAACAGAGACAGAGCCAAAAACCTAATTCCACCGCTGCAACTTTCTGTATCCACGAGATCCCATCTTGGGGCCTGTTCCGGAGCTCCGCCGGAGAGGGTCGTCTTCACGGAGGGCTTCTACATCATCATAGCCTCTCCGATGAAGTGTGAGTAGTTTACCTCAGACCTTCGGGTCCATAGTTATTAGCTAGATGGCTTCTTCCCTCTTTTTGGATCTCAATACAAAGTTCTCCCCCTCTCTTGTGGAGATCTATTCGATGTAATCTTCTTCTTTTTTGCAGTGTGTTTGTTGAGACCGATGAATTGTGGGTTTATGATCAAGTCTATCTATGAATAATATTTGAATCTTCTCTGAATTCTTTTATGTATGATTGGTTATCTTTGCAAGTCTCTTCGAATTATCAGTTTGGTTTGGCCTACTAGATTGGGTTTTCTTGCCATGGGAGAAGTGCTTAGCTTTGGGTTCGATCTTACGGTGTACTTTCCCAGTGAGAGAAGGGGCAGCAAGGCACGTATTCCATCGTTGCCATCAAGGATAACAAGATGGGGTTTATTTCATATTGCATGAATTTATCTCTCTACATTATGTCATCTTGCTTAAAGCGTTACTCTATTTTCAACTTAATACTCTAGATGCATGCTGGATAGCGGTCGATGAGTGGAGTAATAGTAGTAGATGCAGAATCGTTTCGGTCTACTTGTCACGGACGTGATGCCTATATACATGATCATGCCTAGATATTCTCATAACTATGCTCAATTCTGTCAATTGCTCAACAGTAATTTGTTCACCCACCGTAGAATACTTATGCTCTTGAGAGAAGCCACTAGTGAAACCTATGGCCCCCGGGTCTATTCTCATCAAATCAATCTCCATCACTTTAATCTTGCTTTGCTTTTTTACTTTGCCTTTTACTTTTCACTTTGCATCTCTATACCAAAAATACCAAAAATATTATATCTATCAGATCTCACTCTCGTAAGTGACCTGAAGGGATTGACAACCCCTAATCGCGTTGGTTGCGAGTAGCTATCGTTTTGTGCAGGTACGAGGGACTTGAGCGTGGCCTCCTACTGGATTGATACCTTGGTTCTCAAAAACTAAGGGAAATACTTACGCGACTCTGCTGCATCATCCTTTCCCTTCGGGGAAATCCAACGCAAGCTCAAGAGGTAGCAAGAAGAATTTCTGGCGCCGTTGCCGGGGAGTCTACGCAAAAAGTCAACATACCAAGTACCCATCACAATCCCTATCTCTTGCATTACATTAGTTGCCATTTGCCTCTCGTTTTCCTCTCCCCCACTTCACCCTTGCCGTTTTATCCGCCTTCTCTTTCTCAATCTCCTTCTCCTTCTCTTTCTCCATTTGCCTTTTTCTCGCTTGCCTTTTTGTTTGCCAGTGTGTTTGATTGCTTGTTTGTCGCGATGGCTCAAGATACTACCAAATTGTGTGACTTCACCAATACCAACAATAATGATTTCCTTAGCACTCCGATTGCTCCTCTTGTCAATACTGAATCTTGTGAAGTCAATACTGCTTTGTTGAATCTTGTTATGAAAGATCAATTGACCGGCCTTCCTAGTGAAGATGCCGCTACTCATCTGAATAGCTTCGTTGATTTATGTGATATGCAAAAGAAAAAAGATGTCGATAATGTTGTCGTGAAATTGAAGCTATTTCCTTTTTTGCTTAGAGATCGTGCTAAAGCTTGGTTTTCGTCTTTGCCGAAAAATAGTATTGATTCTTGGAACAAGTGCAAAGATGCTTTTATCTCTAAGTATTTCCCTCCCGCTAAGATCATCTCTCTTAGAAACGATATTATGAACTTTAAGCAACTTGATCATGAACATGTTGCACAAGCTTGGGAGAGAGTGAAATTAATGATACGTAATTGCCCTACTCATGGTTTGAATTTGTGGATGATTATATAAATTTTTTATGCCGGATTGAATTTTGCTTCTAGAAGTCTTTTAGATTCGGACGCGGGAGGCACTTTTATGGAAATCACTTTAGGAGATGCTACTAAACTCCTAGATAATATTATGGTTAATTATTCTCAATGGCATACTGAAAGATCTTCTAATAAAAAAGTGCATGCGATAGAAGAAATCAATGTTATGAGTGGAAAGATGGATGAACTTATGAAATTATTTGCTACTAAGAGCGTTTCTTCTGATCCTAATGATATGCCTTTGTCTACTTTGATTGAGAATAACAATGAATCTATGGATGTGAATTTTGTTGGTAGGAATAATTTTGGTAACAACACTTATAGAGGGAATTTTAATCCTAGGCCATATCCTAGTAATCCTTCTAATAATTATGGGAATTCCTACAACAACTCTTATGGAAATTATAATAAGATGCCCTCTGAATTTGAGAATAGTGTTAAAGAGTTTATGAATTCACAAAATAATTTTAGTGCTTTGCTTGAAGAGAAATTGCTTAAAGTTGATGATTTGGCTAGGAATGTTGATAGAATTTCTCTTGAGGTTGATTCTTTAAAGCTTAGATCGATTCCTCCTAAGCATGATATTAATGAGTCTCTCAAAGCCATGAGAATTTCCATTGATGAGTGCAAGGAAAGAACCGCTAGGATGCGTGCTTCCAAAGATTCCTTTATTAAAGCGTGTTCTTCCAATTCCTATGAAAATGAAGATGAAGATCTAAAAGTTATTGATGTGTCTCCTATTAAATCTTTGTTTTGCAATATGAATCTTGATGAAACTGAATATGATCTTCCTTTACCTAGAAGGCGTTCTAAAAATTCGGAGTATTTAGATCTTTATGATGAAATTGATGAAAGTGGGATTGAAAGAAATAAAAATCTAGATGTTGCTAAACCCACTATATTGGATTTCATGGAATTTAATTACGAAAGTTGCTCTTTACTTGATTGTATTTCCTTGTTGCAATCGGTGCTAAATTCTCCACATGCTTATAGTCAAAAGAAAGTCTTCACCGAACATATTGTTGATGCCTTGATGCAATCTTATGAAGAAAAACTTGACTTGAAAGTTTCTATCCCTAGAAAACTCTATAATGAGTGGGAACCAACTATTAAAATTAAAATTAAAGATCATGAGTTTTATGCTTTGTGTGATTTGGGTGCTAGTGTCTCCACTATCCCCAAAACTTTGTGTGATTTGCTAGATTTCCGCGATTTTGATGACTGCTCTCTAAACTTGCATCTCACGGATTCTACTATTAAGAAACCTATGGGAAGGATTAATGATGTTCTTATTGTTGCAAATAGGAATTATGTGCCCATAGATTTCATTGTTCTTGATATAGATTGCAATCCTTCTTGCCATATTATTCTTGGTAGACCTTTCCTTAGAACGGTTGGTGCGATTATTGATATGAAGGAAGGGAATATTAGATTTCAATTTCCATTAAAAAAGGGCATGGAACACTTTCCAAGAAAGAAAATAAAATTGCCATATGAAACTATCATGAGAGCCACTTATGGATTGCCTACCAAAGATGGCAATACCTAGATCTATCCTCGCTTTTATGCCTAGCTAGGGGCATTAAACGATAGCGCTTGTTGGGAGGCAACCCAATTTTATTTTTAGTTTTTTGTGTTCTTCTTCTGTTAGGGAATAAATAACCCATCTACATTCTTTTTGGATGTGGTTTTGTGTTTTAATTAGTGTTTGTGCCAAGTTAGACCTATTGGATCTTCTTGGATGATAGTTATTTGATCTTGCTGTAATTTCCAGAAACTTTGCGTTTAGTGGCCGAATTGTTAAAAATCACCAGAACGTGATAAAATACTTATTCCAATTGATGCTGATCAATAAACAAATTATCTAGGTCGTCTAATTTTGGTAGATTGTTTGGAGTTCCAGAAGTTTGCGTTAGTCATAGATTACTACAGACTGTTCTATTTTTGACAAATTCTGTTTTTCATGTGTTGTTTGCTTATTTTGATGAATCTATGGTTAGTAAAATAGTTTATAATCCATAGAGAAGTTGGAATACAGTAGGTTTAACACCAATATAAATAAAGAATGAGCTCATTACAGTACCTTGAAGTGGTGTTTTGTTTTCTTTCTCTAACGGAGCTCACGAGATTTCTATTGAGTTTTGTGTTGTGAAGTTTTCAAGTTTTGGGTGAATTCTTGTGATGGATTACGGAACAATGAGTGGCAAGAGCCTAAGCTTGGGGATGCCCATGGCACCCCCAAGATAATCCAAGGACACCAAAAAGTCAAAGCTTGGGGATGCCCCGGAAGGCATCCCCTCTTTCGTCCACTTTCATCGGTAATTTACTTGGAGCTATATTTTATTCACCAACATGATATGTGTTTTGCTTGGAGCGTCTTGTATTATTTGTGTATTTGGTTGTTAGTGTGCCACAATCATCCTTGATGTACACACCTTTTGAGAGAGACATACATGAATTAGAATTTGATAGAATACTCTATGTGCATCACTTATATCTTTTTGAGCTAAGTAGTTTTGCTATGTGTGCTTCACTTATATCTTTTGAGCGCTATAATTTTGCTCTATATGCTTCACTTAGATCTTTTAGAGCACGGTGGTGCATTTGTTTTAAAGAAACTATTGATCTCTCATGCTTCACTTACATTATTTTGAGAGTCTTAATAGCATGGTAATTTGCTTAATAATAACATGCTCGGTATTCAAGATTTGTGAAATGTAACATCCCAAATTTTCAATTTGGAATGTTATACATTAGATCATCAATGCATATCATATTTTATTTTGGATTTTGGTTGATCCTAGAAATTCTACGCAACTCAATGACCCACGGAGAGAGTTGGGGATTTCGTTATTTTCATATTTGAGTTCTCTCAAATTTTGAGAATAGGATCATTTGATTTTATTTATTTTATCATCAATTATTTCTATTACAAAAATATGAGAGAGGGAATAAAATGACTTTCCCAAAATAAAAAATATTGAGGATTTAATAATAAAATCAAATAAGATTTTATTTCGGAGTTTTTTAGTGTTTTATTGAATTTAGGAAAAATGTGCGTTTTTCAAAATTGAATTTAGGTCCCAAATAAATGTTCACCTTGTGCGGCTTTATTTTATAAGCTTGCAAAAATTTATTTCAGAATTTTTGGAGTCCGTTTAGTATTTCTTTTTATTTTTCTTCCGAGCGGAATAATTTAAGAAAAAACGAACCGACCTAACGGGCCGTGTCCAACTAGGACTCTAGCCCGACTAGGCGATATAAGCCGGCCCAGCCCCCCCGGGAGAAAACCCTAGCCGCCCCAGCCACCCCGCCCCCACGCGTCGCCGCCGCCGCCGCTGCCCTCCGCCGCCACGCGCCGCCGCCGCCGCGCCACCGCCGCCGTCCGCCGCCACCGCTGCCCACCGCCGCCACGCGCCGCCGCCGCTGCGTCGCCGCCGTCGTCCGCCGCTGCCGCCGCCGGATCCCGCCGCTGAGGTTCGCCGCGCCTCGTTTTCCGTGCCGTCGTTTTAAAAAAAAGATCAGTTTTTTTTGTCGGTTTTTTAGTTTTGTTTTTTTAAATAGATCGGTTTTTCCGGTTTATTTAAATAGCGAGCGTTCATCCGTCCGTTCGTTCTAGCGAGCGTTCGTCGTTTTTCTTTTTCTTGGATTAAATCCGCGATTTTTCCAATCATGATTCCTGATCCGATTTTCGTTTTAGTATAACTTTTCGCTAATTTATCGGAATCAGGCGATTCAAGCACCTAGAGATTCGTCTCGAAACCCTCTATCCGTTTAATCAACTTAAACAACTTTTTGCTACTGTAAAATTTGCCCTAGATCCATATTGATAGAACGAAGTTGTTTTCTTTCACTGTTTGACTTTCGTTGCTTCGTTCGATTTGATTCTTTTTGCCAACCGGAGTTCTTAAGTTGAACCTTCTGGTTAGATCTCTTATTTGAGTTTTACCCGTGCATTATATGAGTACTTATTGTGTGCTTGTTTGTTTGTCTGCGATAGAATACCCGGAGTGCGCCGCCTGTTACTTCGAATCGTTAGATTTCACGGATCATCAGCAAGGCAAGTAACACTTTGATCATACCTTTTCTACTACCCAGTTTTATTGCATTAGATCAATCCTCACACATTGCATGATTAGGATCTAATTAAATTGTGAGATGGGAAGTAGATGAGGTATTACCTATTACCTGTTATTATCAAACCTTTGGGAGTTACTTCTACGTTTTCTTATTATGCCATGCTATGCTAGTAGACGTGGATTGGGTGAGTGATATCCATGACAGATGTGAGATTGTTAATTAATGGTTTATCTAAGGTGGCAACTTAAACACACATCTGGGTGGATTGAGGCACCTGGGTATTCCAGGACTTGCCTGTTTTCTTTAGGACCGCCACCCAGGCTCAAAGGGATCATGAGACTATTCATACTAGAAACTTCCGTGTGCAGCCACAAGCTATTATGGGCTCTAGCATAGTTGATTAAGTCGTGTGAACTCTTATAGTGGTAGACTAGCAGATGTAGGGGTTGTAGGTGGTACGGTCTACCCATCGTAAGGTGCAAACGCTTCTGAAAGACTATGTCTTGGTCATCCGTTTCTCAAACACCATGTAGTGCGAGAAACCAAACGGAGGCGATCGAGTCTTGTGGGGAAAAGTGCGCAAACCTCTGGAGAGTGTAATAAACTAATCATGGTTAGCCGTGTTGTAACACCCCGGATGTAATTTTCCCAATTTGTACTCCAACTCTTGCCGTTTCTGGCGTTAAGTTAATTTATTTTCTCGGGTTCGGGTTTTTGTCTCCGTGTGTTGTTATCGTTGTCATGCATCTCATATCATGTCATCATGTGCATTGCATTTGCATACGTGTTCATCTCATGCATTCGAGCATTTTCCCCGTTGTTCGTTTTGCATTCCGGTGCTTCGTTCTCCTCCGGTGGTCATTTCTACCTTTCTTTCGTGTGTGGGGATTAAACATTTCCGGACTGGACCGAGACTTGCCAAGCGGCCTTGTTTTACTACCGGTAGACCGCCTGTCAAGTTTCGTACCATTTGGACTTCGTTTGATACTCCAACGGTTAACTGAGGGACAGAAAAGGCCTCGTGTGTGTTGCAGCCCAACACCCGTCCAAGTTGGCCCAAAACCCACCTAAACCCTCTCCATCATCTAGAGCATTCGATCACGATCGCGTGGCCGAAAACCGCACCTCATTTGGACTCTCCTAGCTCCTCCAATGCCTATAAATAGGTCCTCCTCGAAAAATCCGGATCCCCCTCGTCCAAAACCCTAAAAATTATCTCCGCGTCGGCCGGACACGTCCGTCCGGGCCAGACCTCGCCGCCGCCCCAACCAGGAGCTGCCACGTGGCGCCCCCGTGACCACATCGTCGCCCCGCGCCGCTAGGCCCGCTCGGGCCCGTCCCCGGCCCTCCCGGCCCACACGCGCGCCCCGCCGCCTGCCTCCTCGCTCCGCCGCCTGCCTCCTCATCCCGACACCGGCGCCGCGTCCCGCCGTCCGCCGCCACCGCAACGACCTCCGCCGCCGCCCCGCCGCAGTGGACTCCGGCGCCGCCCGCGGCCACCTCGCCGCGCCCGAGCCCCGTGGTGCCCTCTCCGGCCACCCTCCGCCGTCGTCCAGCCCCGTCGTCGGTAGCGCCCTCGTCGGCCCCGCGTCCCCGAGCCACCGACGAGCTCTCTCCGGTCGGAACCGTCGCTGGCGACCTCGAGCCCGTCGGCTACAATAACCGCCGAAGATACCCTAGATCTGGTGGTTCTTTTTTTTCCAAGTCCCCGGAATTTCCTAGTCCAAGTGCCCATGTTCATAGCATCGTATCTCCGCATCCGTAGCTCCGATTCATGCGTATAGCGTATCGAAATGTTCATCTCAGAGAGTACATCATTTCATTCCATTGCATCATTTTCATTTGAGTTCATCTTGATGCCCGAAATGCTGTTAGAAGAGGGCTACTTGAGATAATTGTCAAATCTGCTACTCCATTTAGCTTTTTGTCATTTTTTCCATGATTAATGTGTGCATGATATGCCCTTGAGCTCTACATATGTTTTGTTAAGGGTTTTGCCATCTTTAAAGAGGTGCAACCCATGTATTTTTGTGATGTGTGTGGTGACGAGCACAAGCTTGCCAAGTGAGGCACTTGGTAATTCTGATTTCAGGGACTTAGCATTTCTACTAAGTCCTTGAGCTGTTTTTCTCATATGGCCATATGTTCATGTTGTTTCCTAGAGATACATGCCTCTTTTGAGGATGATCAGTAAGGATGTTTTGTTAATATTGTAGTGCTCTATCCATCCATGTCTTTGTTTGCATTTATGGAGCACCCTAGCTTGAGTCAATCAAGCTCTACTTTTGCTACTTTGTGAATCTGGGCAGATTGTGAACTTGTTTGCAATTTTGCCGATGATGTTGTAGTTGACCCGTGCATGCTATGCTATTGTTCTTGCCATGTCTAGCTTACATTTTGTGTATTCTTGATGGGTGTAAGCTTAGATTATCATGACTTGATCCGTAGTGAGTGCATCGAGCTTGTAAACATGCCTACTTGATATCTGTTTTCAGCATGCTCCAGTTTTCACTAAGTCTGTGATCTGATTATGTTTTTGCCATGTTCACATGCTTGCAATTGTATTTCCTGATCCCTTTTGGCTCAAGGTCACTAAGGGACTTTTGTTAAGCTCTTTGAGTAGCTCCATGCCATGCTTTACTTTGCCATGTTCAGGTCCTGTAGCATATAGTTTTGTTGCTCCGAAGAGTGCTACCTGATCTGAGATTCGAGACAAGTGTTAATTTCCCAAAGTCTGAAATCTGTTTGCCATATGCATTTTTGCCATGCTTGTTTGAACCTGTTAATTGATGAATTGGCCGTAGCTCAGTGCTAGACTTTTGTTAAGCATCTTGAATGCATCCCTGTCAGGTATTTTGTTGTCATGTTTGGGTGCTGTAGCATGTTCATCTTGTTGCATTTAGATGGCTACTTGCTGTAAATCGCATACCGGTGTCATATTTGAATCGCTTGCCATTTCCAAACCGTAACTCTGATTCTGGCGTTCTTTATATCGTTTTCAAGCGATTTCATCTCATCTTTCCAGTGGAACACTTGGATTTCCATGTTGTGGCCAGGTCCATGCATCCCTTGCTAAATCTTGCATATGCATCCCGCATCGCATCCCGCATAGCATATCATCATGGCATCATATTGTTTGATACTTGCACGTGGTTGATTGTGTCCTTGTTGCTTGTTTGTCTTGTTTGGGTAAAGCCGGGGGACGAGTCCGCTAACGAGGAGCCCGTTGAGTTTGCTTTCGAGGATCTAGTCAACTCTGACAACTGTGCAGGCAAGATGATCATACCCTCGAAATCACTACTATCTTTGCTATGCTAGTTTTGCTCGCTCTTTTGCTATGCCAATGCTACGATGCCTTCCATTTGCTTTCAAGCCTCCCAAATTGCCATGTCAAACCTCTAACCCACCATGTCCTAGCAAACCATTGATTGGCTATGTTACCGCTTTGCTCAGCCCCTCTTATAGCGTTGCTAGTTGCAGGTGAAGATTGAAGGCCGTTCCTTGTTGGAACATTTATTTACTTGTTGGGATATCATTATATTATCTTGTTATATTAATGCATCTATACACTTGGTAAAGGGTGGAAGGCTCGGCCTCTCGCCTAGTGTTTTGTTCCACTCTTGCCGCCCTAGTTTCCGTCATATCGGTGTTATGTTCCCGGATTTTGCGTTCCTTACGCGGTTGGGTTATAATGGGAACCCCTTGATAGTTCGCCTTGATTAAAGCTTTTCCAACAATGCCCAACCTTGGTTTTACCATTCGCCACCTAGCCTCTTTTTCCCTTGGGTTACCGGAGCCCAAGGGTCATCTTATTTTAACCCCCCCCCCCGGGCCAGTGCTCCTCTGAGTGTTGGTCCGACCGAGTAGACTGTGGGGCCACCTCGGGGCAACTTGAGGGTTGGTTTTACTCGTAGGATGTCTCATCTGAGTGTGCCCTGAGAAAGAGATATGTGCAGCTCCTATCGGGATTTGTCGGCACATTCGGGCGGTGTTGCTGGTCTTGTTTTAACCTGTCGAAGTGTCTTGAGTTACCGAGATACCGAGTCTTATCGGAACGTCTTGGGAGGAGGTCTATTCCTTCGTTGACCGTGAGAGCTTGTAATGGGCTAAGTTGGGACTCCCCTGCAGGGATTGAACTTTCGA
Organism: Triticum urartu; assembly: GCF_056163025.1. Classification (NCBI taxonomy): domain Eukaryota; kingdom Viridiplantae; phylum Streptophyta; class Magnoliopsida; order Poales; family Poaceae; genus Triticum; species Triticum urartu. The sequence goes on along the minus strand of NC_141875.1, from coordinate 410,695,926 downwards.
AAGCCGTGCCCGCGGTTATGGGCAGATGGGAATTTGTTAATGTCTGGTTGTAGATAACTTGAACCTTAACTTAATTAAAATGAATCAACTGAGTGTGTTACCGTGATGGCCTCTTCTCGGCGGAGTCCGGTAAGCGGACACGGTGTTGGAGTAATGTTTGCGCAGGTTGTTCTCTAGTTTCTCGCTCGCACTTTGTCTCCTATTCTCGCTCTCTTTTGCGAATAAGATAGCCACCATATTTGCTAGTCGCTTGCTGCAGCTCCACATATTTTTACCTTGCCTTACCTATAAGCTTAAATAGTCTTGATCGCGAGGGTGCAAGATTGGTGAGTCCCTGTGGCTCACAGATTACTATTACACCAGATGCAGGGCCTGATGATTCCGCTCCAGGTGACACGCTTGAGCTCAAGTGGGAGTTCGACGAAGACTCTCAACGATACTATGTTTCCTTTCCTGATGATCAGTAGTGGTGCCCAGTTGGGGGTGATCGGGACCGTGTCGCATGTTGGGTTATCTTTTATTTTGGCGCCGTAGTCGGGCCATGAGTGTTTGGATGATGTAATGTTATTTATGTACTTGATTGACGTGGCGAGTGTAAGCCAACTATGTTATCTCCCCTTTATTATTCATATTACATGGGATGTTGTGAAGATTGCCTAACTTGCGACTTATGCCTTCAATGCGATTATGTCTCTAAGTCGTGCCTCGACACGTGGGATCTATAGTCGCATCAAGGGTGTTACACGTGTCCCCGGTTATGGACATCTTGAGTATCTAGTACCTGGATTTTCATGTGAATCTCAACATGTTACTCTAAATTAATTTTGTTGGGTTTGTTTAATGATGATGTTTAATTGGGATTGAGAATGCTGTCAACCATTCTCAATGTTTAACAACTACCATGATAGTTAAATAAATTTATTCCTTTGAAGTAGGGAAAAATTGGCTTTACGCAAAACTGTAACCATAGAGCTTTCCACCAGCCAAATATGCATATAGTATAGCTGTTGCATTCCATTACTCTCTATGTGTTACCTTGCCAGCATATTCCATGTGCTGACCAGTTTCGGGCTGCAACGTTAATGTTGTAGACTTTTCAGACGATGATTAAGGAGTTTTTAGGTCGTGGTTCTATACTCAGTGATGCCGTTGGAGTTGATGGACTCACTTATCTTCCAAGCCTTCCGCTGTTATCGTTATTAGATGGCCTTAAGCCATATTTATTGTAACAAGTTCTCTTTTGAGACACTCGATGTAATAAGTGTGTGATTTCTACTCTGTTATAAATCCTCCGAGTACTGTGTGGTGTCAGCATTACTGATTCAGGGATGACACCGGAGCACAGAGATCAGACTGTTTGAGGTCTGGTCGCTACAGAGATGGTATCAGAGCACACGCTGACTGTAGGACACGACCACTAAGCTAGAGACCTAGATCACTATTCACTCTCTTCTCTTCTGACCTCTCATCTTTTCTACTCTTTAGGATGGCGGATGCAAGGAACAAGTTCACGCAACCGAATGAAGATACACCCTTTGGACGACACTTGAAGGAAGTCACTAGATACCTGAACATAGGAGTACCAAGCTTCACGGGAACCTACAACGCCACTTTATCTGAAGAAGAGCGTTGGATGATTCAAGTTCAAGTTCCAGGAAGGACGTTCATGCTAGTCACTGAGCCCATAGAGTTTTCTTTTGATGCATCAACTTGGAGTCTAGGAAAGAGCATGGCAGCTCACATCGCCATGGGATGCATTGGAGAAGTCAACCGCAAGGATCTCAAGGATACTATCTACCATATTTGTGGGCACCGAGATGAGCACTGGGAGATGATCAGCACCAGGAAGGATAGATCAATTGCAGCTTTTATCCAGGAGTTAAATCAACACATTCGACTACAGGAGAACCAGATGTGCGCCGACATGATAGATCTGAAGAAGGCTAAGACTAGAATCAAGGAACTGGAGGAAGAACTCAAGGCTACACGTGAAGATTATGAAGAAGAAATTGAAGTATTGGTGGAGAAGAATGACGACCTAATCAAGAAGATTGGAATATTTATGGGAGGCCCTACGCCAGTAGATGAAGACGAAGAACCCCAGGAGATTAGCCCGGAAGACTACATCATCATCGACGGAACCGACTCGGAACCAGATATTAGCAATGATTACTATGTTGATGAAGCTGGAGCAGATATCATGGAGTCTGCAACCGAAGAATATTTCTAGTAGACCACCTCATCAGTAGTAGTAGTCCACCATGTAAATATAGTAGTACGAGCACTTTTGCGATAGTTAGATCGATTGTATGCCCTTGTTTGATTGATTGAAGTGAATTGTTTGTTTTTGCCTCATGTGCATATGGGTAGTGTTTTCTCTTTAGACCCCCTCTATTCTTATATCTCATCTTTTCTAAACCCTCAGATGCCTCCGAGACATGACCCCAGATTTGCCTTTCCACCGGAGCTCACCCAGTTGATCCAGCAGCAGAACACATTGATTTAGTTGCTAGTCCAGAATCAGAATCAGGGGAACAACAACAACGCACCACCACCACCACCTGTTGACCACTTAGCCCATTTTCTTAGGCTGAATCCGCCGGTGTTTTCCAGTAGCACCGAGCCGATAGTAGCAGATGATTGGCTCCGCAAGACAGCTAGGGAGTTGACCACAGCAGGATGCACAGATGCGGAGAAGGTGAAGTTTGCCGCACATCAGCTAGAAGGACACGCAGCATCATGGTGGGAGAATTTCACAGCCACTTTCCCAGTCGACACTGTCACTTGGGACCAGTTTCAGCATGCTTTTCGTACTGCACATGTTTCAGCAGGAGCTATGGCCATGAAGAAGCATGAGTTTCGCAACCTGCACCAAGGAGGAAGGACAGTTGGCCAGTATGTGGAGGAATTTAGTAAACTAGCATGTTATGCCCCAGATGACGTCGCTACAGATGCAGCTAAGCAGGAGAAGTTTCTGGAAGGACTGAATGATGAGTTGAGCATGCAGTTGATGGTAGCAACCTGCAACAACTACCAGGAGTTGGTAGATCGTGCTCTTATGATTGAAGGGAAGCAGCAGCAAATTGAGAATCGCAAGAGGAAGTATGGACAAGGAAAGTACAATTCAGGAGCTCAGCAGAAGCCACGTTTTACCCCTAGACCGGGAGGACATTTTCAGCATACTCATGGAGGAGGTAGCTCGCACAATCACAATGGCATCAAGAATGGTAATGGCAACGGAGGAAGCAACGGCCAGAACCGCACTAACCCATCAACCCCAGCCAAGAAGGACCTGAGCCAAGTCACTTGTTTTAAGTGTCAGAAGACTGGACATTATGCCAATGAATGTCCTGAAGGCCAAAATGGCAATGGAAGTTCTGGGAAGAAGCCGAACCCTTTCAACAGGGGACAGGTGAACCACATTAGCGTGGAGGAGGTTGAAGCTCAGCCCGATGCAGTAATAGGTAAGTTTTTGGTTAAGTCATTTACTTCACTCATTCTTTTTGATACTGGTGCATCGCATTCAGACATCTCAAGGGGATTTGTGTATAAGTATAACCTACCAACCCAAGCCCTTAGGTCACCCATGTTAGTAACCTCGCCTGGAGCAGAGTATGTGTCTAGTCTATGGTCTGATCGGTTACCATTAAGGATTGGTAACTATGTTTTTCCCTCAGACCTAATAGTATTGGAATCTCAAGGATTGGATGTGATATTAGGCATGGATTGGTTATCAAAGTATGAAGGGAATATTGAGTGTGCTAGTAAGTCAATTTTGCTTACCACCCCAGAAGGGAGAAGGATCAAGTATGTATCCCGACATGTGCCAAAGAGGACTCAAGTAAACTGCTTAACAGGAGTTGTGCAGGAGGAAGTACCAGTGGTAAGGGATGTTCCCGATGTATTTCCAGAAGAGTTGCCAGGCATGCCACCGGATAGAGATATTGAGTTTTCGATTGAGCTATTGCCAGGCACATGGCCAATATCAAAGAGACCATATAGGATGCCAGCAAAGGATTTGGTGGAAATTAAGAAGCAGATTAAGGAGTTACTGGATAAGGGATATATTCGCCCAAGTTATTCACCTTGGGGATCGCCAGTACTACTAGTGGAGAAGAAGGATGGATCGTTAAGGATGGTTGTTAATTATCGAGGATTGAATGAAGTAACGATCAAGAACAAGTACCCACTACCTATGATCAACGGTCTGTTTGATCGATTGCAAGGAGCTAAGGTATTTTCCAAGATCGATCTGCGATCAGGATACCACCAGTTGAAGATTCGAGAACAGGATATTCCGAAGACAACTTTTACTACCAGGTATGGGCTGTACGAGTATACCATTATGTCATTTGGTCTGACTAACGCACCTGCCTATTTTATGAACATGATGAACAAAGTGTTTATGGAGTTCTTGGATAAGTTCGTCGTAGTGTTCATTGATGATATCCTAGTGTATTCGAAGAATGAAGAGGAGCATAAGGAGCATTTGCGTTTGGTACTTGGAAAGCTCAGAGAACATCAATTATATGCCAAGTTCAGCAAATGTGAGTTTTGGTTGAAGGAAGTAGGATTCCTCGGACAGGTTATATCTGGAGAAGGTATAGCAGTTGATCCCGCTAAAGTTGATACCGTGACCAAGTGGGACGCCCCAACAACAGTTGGAGAGATCCGGAGTTTTCTTGGACTCGCAGGATACTACCGGAGATTTATTGAGAATTTCTCAAAGATTGCGAAACCTATGACTGAGTTGTTGAAGACAGATACCAAGTTCATATGGACGGAGGAATGTGAGGCTAGTTTCTAGGAGTTGAAGAAACGTTTGGTTACCTCACTAGTGTTGATTTTGCCGGACCAGACCAATGATTATGAGGTGTACTGCGATGCTTCACGTCGAGGACTTGGAGCAGTGCTTATGCAGGAAGGGAGAGTTGTTTCATATGCCTCAAGACAACTGAAGCCTCATGAGTTGAATTATGCTACGCATGATTTGGAGTCAGCAGCCGTAGTGCATGCTTTGAAAACATGGAGACATTTTCTCATTGGAAATCATTGTGAGGTGTACACGGATCATAAGAGTTTGAAGTACATTTTCACCCAGAAGGAGTTGAATCTCAGACAAAGGAGATGGTTGGAGCTTATCAAGGATTATGATATGAAATTGCATTATCATCCCGGAAAGGCTAATGTAGTAGCTGACGCATTAAGCCGTAAGAGTCATGTCAATACGTTAATGACGGGAGAAATACCCAAAGAGTTAGCAGAAAATATTCGTGAACTATGTTTGGAAATAGTTCCGAGAGGCTATGTAGCAGCATTGGAGATTCAATCAACTTTGATGAATAAAATCAGGGAAGCTCAGAAAGCTGACAAAGAGATTGCCGCTATAAAGGAGAAACTGAGGAAAGGAAAAGCTAAAGGATTTCGTGAGGATGAGCACGACACCCTATGGTTTGAAGACCGCGTTTACGTGCCCAATGACCCGGAGATCAGGAAGTTGATTTTGCAAGAGGCACACGATTCACCGTATTCAATTCACCCAGGTAATACCAAGATGTATTTGGATTTGAAGGATATTTTCTGGTGGACCGGAATGAAGAAGGATATTGCGGAGTATGTTGCAGTTTGTGATGTATGTCAGAGAGTAAAGGCAGAGCATCAGAAGCCAGCAGGATTGTTACAACCATTGCCGATACCCGAATGGAAGTGGGATAAGTTAGGCATGGATTTTATCATGGGATTGCCCAGGACTCGTTCAGGCTATGACTCGATTTGGGTTGTAGTCGATCGATTGACAAAAGTAGCTCATTTCATCCCAGTAAAGACCACTTACACCAGTGCTAAGTTGGCAAAGATATACATGACCAGAATCGTATGTTTGCATGGAGTTCCAAGGAGTATCGTATCATATAGAGGAAACCAGTTTACCTCAAAGTTTTGGAAGAAATTGCAGGAAACTTTGGGAACCAGGCTAGAATTCAGTATAACTTTTCACCCACAGACAGATGGACAGTCCGAGAGAGTCAATCAGATTTTGGAGGATATGCTGAGAGCTTGTGCGCTAGATTATGGATCTAGTTGGGACGATAATTTGCCATATGCAGAGTTCTCTTACAACAACAGTTACCAAACCAGTTTAAAGATGGCCCCTTTCGAAGCTTTGTACGGAAGGAGGTGCAGGACACCGCTGTCGTGGGACGAAGTTGGAGACCGCCAGTTGTTTGGTCCTGACTTGATTAAAGAGTCTGAACAAAAGGTGAAGTTGATTCGCGATAGGCTCAAGGTAGCCCAGTCCAGGCAGAAAAGTTATGCAGATTCTAAACGCAAGGAGACAGTTTACAAAATCGGATATAGAGCTTATCTTCGAGTATCTCCACTTTGGGGAACAAAGCGTTTTGGAGTTAAAGGGAAGTTAGCGCCACGATTTGTAGGACCATATCGAGTTTTGGAGCGTATGGGAGAAGTGGCCTACAAGTTGGAATTGCCTGAAGGATTGTTAGGAGTTCATGATGTGTTCCACATTTCTCAGTTAAAGAAATGTCACGCGGAGATGGCTGACATACCGTTGAGAGACACAGTGCCGTTGGAAACTATTCAGTTGGATAACGATTTGACCTACGAGGAGAAACCAGTTAAGATTCTCGAGTTTGCCAGTCGAGTCACTCGCAACAAGGTTATTAAGTTTTGCAAAGTTCAGTGGAGCCACCACACAGAGGATGAAGCCATCTGGGAGCGAGAGGAAGACTTGCTCAAAGACCACCCTCATCTATTTTCTAGCCAACCCGAATCTCGAGGGCGAGATTCATCTTAAGGGGGGTAGGTTTGTAACATCCCAAATTTTCAATTTGGAATGTTATACATTAGATCATCAATGCATATCATATTTTATTTTGCATTTTGGTTGATCCTAGAAATTCTACGCAACTCAATGACCCACGGAGAGAGTTGGGGATTTTGTTATTTTCATATTTGAGTTCTCTCAAATTTTGAGAATAGGATCATTTGATTTTATTTATTTTATCATCAATTATTTCTATTACAAAAATATGAGAGAGGGAATAAAATGACTTTCCCAAAATAAAGAAATATTGAGGATTTAATAATAAAATCAAATAAGATTTTATTTCGGAGTTTTTCGGTGTTTTATTGAATTTAGGAAAAATGTGCGTTTTTCAAAATTGCATTTAGGTCCCAAATAAATGTTCACCTTGTGCGGCTTGATTATAGAAGCCCGTGAAAATTTATTTCGGAATTTTTGGAGTCCGTTTAGTATTTCTTTTTATTTTTCTTCTGAGCAGAATAATTTTAAAAAAACGAACCGACCTAACGGGCCGTGTCCGACTAGGACTCTGGCCCGACTAGGCAATATAAGCCGGCCAAGCCCCCCCGGGAGAAAACCCTAGCCGCCCCAGCCGCCCCGCCCCCACGTGCCGCCGCCGCTGCTGCCCGCCGCCGCCACGCGCCGCCGCCGCCGCTCCCCACCGCCGCCGCCGGATCCCGCCGCCGAGGTTCGCCGCGCCTCGTTTTCCATGCCGTCGTTTAAAAAAAATCGGTTTTTTTGTCGGTTTTTTAGTTTCGGTTTTTTTTAAATAGATCAGTTTTTCCGGTTTATTTAAATAGCGAGCGTTCGTCTGTTCGTTCATTCTAGCGAGCGTTCGTCGTTTTTCTTTTTCTCGGATTAAATCCGTGATTTTTCTGATCGTGATTCCTGATCCGATTTCGTTTTAGTATAACTTTTCGCTCATTTATCGGAATTAGGCGATTCAAGCGCCTAGAGATTTGTCTCGAAAACCTCTATCCGTTTAATCAACTTAAACAAGTGTTTGCTACTGTAAAATTTTCCCTAGATCCAGATTGCTAGAACGAAGTTGTTTTCTTTCGCTGTTTGACTTTCATTGCTTCGTTCGATTTGATTCTTTTTGCCAACCGGAGTTCTTAAGTTGAACCTTCTGGTTAGATCTCTTATTTGAGTTTTACCCGTGCATTAGATGAGTACTTATTGTGTGCTTGTTTGTTTGTCTGCGATAGAATACCCGGAGTGCGGCCGCCTGTTACTTCGAATCATTAGGTTTCGCGGATCATCAGCAAGGCAAGTAACACTTTGATCATACCTTTTCTACTACCCAGTTTTATTGCATTAGATCAATCCTCACACATTGCATGATTAGGATCTAATTAAATTGTGGGATGGGAAGTAGATGTGGTAGTACCTATTACCTGTTATTATCAATCCTTTGGGAGTTACTTCTACGTTTGCTTATTATGCCATGTTATGCTAGTAGACGTGGATTGGGTGAGTGATATCCATGACAGATGTGAGATTGTTAATTAATGGTTTATCTAAGGTGGCAACTTAAACACACATCTGGGTGGATTGAGGCACCTGTGTATTCCAGGACTTGCCTGTTTTCTTTTGGACCGCCACCCAGGCTCAAAGGGATCATGAGACTATTCATACTAGAAACTTCCGTGTGCAGCCACAAGCTATTATGGGCTCTAGCATAGTTGATTAAGTCGTGTGAACTCTTACAGTGGTAGACTAGCAGATGTAGGGGTTGTAGGTGGTACGGTCTACCCATCGTAAGGTGCAAACGCTTCTGAAAGACTATGTCTCGGTCATTCGTTTCTCAAACACAATGTAGTGCGAGAAACCAAACGGAGGTGATCGAGTCTTGTGGGGAAAAGTGCGCAAACCTCTGCAGAGTGTAATAAACTAATCATGGTTAGTCGTGTCCCCGGTTATGGACATCTTGAGTATCTAGTACCTGGATTTTCATGTGAATCTCAACATGTTACTCTAAATTAATTTTGTTGGGTTTGTTTAATGATGATGTTTAATTGGGATTGAGAATGCTGTCAACCATTCTCAATGTTTAACAACTACCATGATAGTTAAATAAATTTATTCCTTTGAAGTAGGGAAAAATTGGCTTTACGCAAAACTGTAACCATAGAGCTCTCCACCAGCCAAATATGCATATAGTATAGCTGTTGCATTCCATTACTCTCTATGTGTTACCTTGCCAGCATATTCCATGTGCTGACCAGTTTCGGGCTGCAACGTTAATGTTGCAGACTTTTTAGACGACGATTAAGGAGTTTTTAGGTCGTGGTTCTATACTCAGTGATGCCGTTGGAGTTGATGGACTCACTTATCTTCCAAGCCTTCCGCTGTTATCGTTATTAGATGGCCTTAAGCCATATTTGTTGTAATAAGTTCTCTTTTGAGACACTCGATGTAATAAGTGTGTGATTGCTACTCTGCTATAAATCCTCCGAGTACTGTGTGGTGTGAGCATTACTGATCCAGGGATGACACCGGAGCACAGAGATCAGACTGTTTGAGGTCTGGTCGCTACATGAAACTTTCTTTTGACTGTGTGGAATACTATGAAAAGTTGGATGCTTGATAATTGTTTTAAGATATGGAGGTAGTAATATCAAAGTCATGCTAGTAGAGTAATTGTGAATTTCAGAAGTGCTTGAGTTAAAGTTTGCAAGTCCCGTAGCATGCACGTATGGTAAACGTTATGCAATAAATTTGAAACATGAGATGTTATTTGATTGTCCTCGTTATGAGTGGCAGTCGGGGACGAGCGATGGTATTTTCCTACCAATCTATCCCCCTAGGAGCATGTGCATAATACTTTGGTTTTTGATGGCTTGTATATTTTTGCAATAAGTATATGAGTTCTTTATGACTAATGTTGAGTCCATGGATTATACAAACTCTCACCCTTCCATCATTGCTAGCCTCTACGGTACCGTGCATTGCCCTTTCTCACATCGAGAGTTGGTGCAAACTTTGCCGGTGCATCCAAACCCTGTGACATGATACACTCTTTCACACATAAACCTCCTTATATCTTCCTCAAAACAGCCACTATACCTACCTATTATGGCATTTCCATAGCCATTCCGAGATATATTGCCATGCAACTTTCCACCATCCAGTTTATCATGACACATTCATCATTGTCATATTGCTTAGCATGATCATGTAGTTGACATAGCATTTGTGGCAAAGCCACTGTTCATAATTTTTTCATACTTGTCACTCTTGATTCATTGCATATCCCGGTACACCGCCGGAGGCATCCATATAGAGTCATACTTTGTTCTAGTATCGAGTTGTAATCATTGAGTTGTAAATAAATAGAAGTGTGATGATCATCATTCAATAGAGCATTGTCCCAAAAAAAGAAAAAAAAGAGAAAGGCCAAAGAAAAAAAAAGAAGGCCCAAAAAAAGAGAAAATAAATAAAAGGGGCAATACTACTATCCTTTTTTCCACACTTGTGCTTCAAAGTAGCACCATGTTCTTCATATAGAGAGTCTCTTGAGTTATCACTTTCATATACTAGTGGGAATTTTCATTATAGAACTTGGCTTGTATATTCCAACAATGGGCCTCCTCAAGTGCCCTAGGTCTTCGTGAGTAAGCAAGTTGGATGCACACCCACTTAGTTTCTTTTGTTGAGCTTTCATACATTTATAGCTCTAGTGCATCCGTTGCATGGCAATCCCTACTCCTTGTATTAACATCAATCGATGGGCATCTCCATAGCCCATTCATTAGCCTTGTTGATGTGAGACTTCCTCCTTTTTGTCTTCTCCACATAACCCCCATCATTATATTCTATTCCACCCATAGTGCTATATCCATGGCTCGTGCTCATGTATTGCGTGAAATTTATGAGTTTGAAATTATTAAGGTATGAAACAATTGCTTGGCTTGTCATCGGGGTTGTGCATGATGAGAGCATTCTAGTGTGATGAAAATGGAGCATGACTAAACTATATGATTTTGTAGGGATGAACTTTCTTTGGCCATGTTACTTTAAGAAAACATAATTTCTTTGTTGGTTTGCTAGAAGTATTATTATTCTCTATGTCAATATGAACTTTTGTCTTGAATCTTCCTAATCTGAATATTCATACCATAATTAAGAATATTTGCATTGAAATTATGCCAAGTAGCACTCCGCATCAAAAATTCTCTTTTTATCATTTACCTACTCGAGGACGAGCAGGAATTAAGCTTGGGGATGCCTGATACGTCTCCAACGTATCTATAATTTTTGATTGCTCCATGCTATATTATCTATTGTTTTGGACTATATTAGGCTTTATTTTCCACTTTTATATTATTTTTGGGACTAACCTATTAACCGGAGGCCTAGCCCAGAATTGCTGTTCTTTTGCCTATTTCAGTGTTTCGAAGAAACGGAATATCAAACGGAGTCCAAACGGAATAAACCTTTCTGGAATGTGATTTTCTTCCCGAATATGACCCAGGAGACTAAGGCTCTTAGCCAAGGAAGCTTCGAGGTGGGCACGAGGTAGGGGGCGCGCCCTATACCCCTAGGCACGCCCCCACCCTCGTGGGCCCACCGAAGCTCCACCGACATACTTCTTCCTCCTATATATACCTACGTACCCCCAAACAAATAGAGACGGAGCCAAAAACCTAATTCCACCGCCGCAACTTTCTGTATCCACGAGATCCCATCTTGGGGCCTGTTCCGGAGCTCCGCCGGAGTGGGCCGTCTTCACGGAGGGCTTCTACATCATCATAGCCTCTCCGATGAAGTGTGAGTAGTTTACCTCAGACCTTCGGGTCCATAGTTATTAGCTAGATGGCTTCTTCTCTCTGTTTGGATCTCAATACAAAGTTCTCCCCCTCTCTTGTGGAGATCTATTCGATGTAATCTTCTTCTTTTTTGTGGTGTGTTTGTTGAGAGCGATGAATTGTGGGTTTATGATCAAGTCTATCTATGAATAATATTTGAATCTTCTCTGAATTCTTTTATGTATGATTGGTTATCTTTGCAAGTCTCTTTGAATATCAGTTTGGTTTGGCCTACTAGATTGGTTTTCTTGCCATGAGAGAAGTTCTTACCTTTGGGTTCGATCTTGTGGTGTCCTTTACCAGTGACAGAAGGGGCAGCAAGGCACGTATTGCATCGTTGCCATCGAGGATAACAAGATGGGGTTTATTTCATATTGCTTGAATTTATCTCTCTACATCATGTCATCTTGCTTAAAGCGTTACTCTGTTTTTAACTTAATACTCTAGATGCATGCTGGATAGCGGTCGATGAGTGGAGTAATAGTAGTAGATGCAGAATCGTTTCGGTCTACTTGTCACGGACGTGATGCCTATATACATGATCATGCCTAGATATTCTCATAACTATGATCAATTCTATCAATTGCTCAACAGTAATTTGTTCACCCACCGTAGAATACTTATGCTCTTGAGAGAAGCCACTAGTGAAACCTATGGCCCCGGGGTCTATTCTCATCAAATCAATCTCCATCACTTTAATCTTGCTTTGCTTTTTTACTTTGCCTTTTACTTTTCACTTTGCATCTCTATACCAAAAATACCAAAAATATTATATCTATCAGATCTCACTCTCGTAAGTGACCGTGAAGGGATTGAAAACCCCTAATCGCGTTGGTTGCGAGTAGCTATCGTTTTGTGCAGGTACGAGGGACCTGAGCGTGGCCTCCTACTAGATTGATACCTTGGTTATCAAAAACTGAGGGAAATACTTATGCTACTCTGCTGCATCATCCTTTCCTCTTCGGGGAAATCCAACATAAGCTTAAGAGGTAGCAAGTGTAGCTCCTTGCTTGCGAATACTTTGGATGAGTACTCACGGTTGCTTTGCTCCCCCTTCCCACCTTTCTATAGCCGATTGCTGCGACCAGACGTTGGAGTCCAGGAGCCTGGCGCCACTGTCGATGACGACTACTACTACTACTACTCGGGAGGTGCCTACTACTACGTGCAGGCCGCTGACGACGACCAGGAGTAGTTTAGAAGGATCCCAGGTAGGAGGCTTGCGCCTCTTTCGATCTGTATCCCAGTTTGTGCTAGCCTTCTTAAGGAAGACTTGTTTAACTTATGTCTGTACTTAGATATTGTTGTTTCCGCTGACTCATCTATGATCGAGCTCTTGTATTCGAGCCCTCGAGGCCCCTGACTTGTAATATGATGCTTGTATGACTTATTTTATTTGTAGAGTTGTGTTGTGATATCTTCCCGTGAGTCCCTGATCTTGATCGTACACGTTTGTGTGTATGATTAGTGTACGGTCAATTCGGGGGCGTCACAGTAGGGCGCGCCCCCACCCTCATGGATGGTGGGTGGCCCCCCTCTGGTACTTCTTTTGCCCAATATTTTTTATATATTCTGAAACTTGCTCCTGTGAAGTTTTAGGACTTTTGGAGTTGTGCATAATAGGTCTCTAATATTTGCTCCTTTTCCAGCCCGGAATTCCAACTGCTGGTATTCTCCCTCTTCATGTAAACATTGTAAAATAAGAGACAATAGGCATAAGTATTGTGACATTATGTGTAATAACAGCCCATAATGCAATAAATATCAATATAAAAGCATGATGCAAAATGGACGTATCAACTCCCCCAAGCTTAGACCTCGCTTGTCCTCAAGCGGAAGCCGAAATCGAAAAATATGTCCACATGTTTAGATATAGAGGTGTCGATAAAATAAAATACGAACATGAGGGCATCATGATCATTCTTAGGACAACAACATATATAAATATTGTCATATGAATTCTTATGCTAAAGTAACAATCCATTCACAATTTCAAGTATGAATCAAAAACTTCATTGAGAACCAACAAACTATAATATCAGTCATTGAAGCAATTGCAATTTATCATAACATCAGAAAGAGTCAATATAAGAGCTTTTCAGCAAGTCCACATACTCAACCATCATTTAGTCTTTCACAATTGCTAACACTCACGCAATATTTATGGGTATGAAGTTTTAGTCGGACACAGATAAAGATAGGGGCTTATAGTTTGGCCTCCCAACCTTTACTCAAGGGTATTGTCAACAATAATAGTTCATGAAAACTCACATCCAATTAGCCATATATATCAGGATCTTTCCGACACATTGTGCTTGCCAAAGGATAAAATGTAAAAAGGAAAGATGAAAAACATCGTGACTCTGTATGAAGTATAAGACAAGAATGAAAGAGAGGCCCTTCGCAGAGGGAAGCAGAGGTTGTCATATGCTTTTATGGTTGGATGCACGAAATCTTAATGCAAAAGAATGTCACTTTATATTTCCACTTGTGATATGGACCTTTATTATGTAGTCCGTCACTTTGATTTCTTCCACATCACTAGATCTCATAAAGCTTATTTTCTCCGCACTAATAAATCATACATATTTAGAGAAAGATCTTACTCGATCCATATGTAGATATGGTGGACTCTCATGGCAAAACTAAGTTTAAGGATGTTTGGAAGCACAAGTAGTATCTCTACTTGGTGCAAAGAATTTGGCTAGCATGAGAGGGAAAGGCAAGTTCAACATGTTGGATGATCCATGACAATATAATTTATCTCAGATGTAAGAGAACATTACCCATTATGTTGTCTTACTTGTCCAACATCAACTCTTTAGCATGTCATATTTTAATGAGTGCTCACAATCATAAAAGATGTCCAAGATAGTATATTTATATGTGAAAACCTCTCTTTCTTTATTACTTCCTATTAATCGCAACGATGACCAAAACTAGGTTTGCCAACTCTCAACAACTTTTATTCATCATACTCTTTATATGTGAAGTCATTACTCTCCATAAGATCCATATGATCTCTTTATGTATTTTTATTCTTTCTCTTTATTTTATTCCCTCAAGATCATAGCAAAATAATCAAGCCCTTGAATTGATACGTCTCCAACGTATCTATAATTTTTGATTGTTCCATGCTATTATATTATCCGTTTTGGATGTTTATCGGCTTTATTATACACTTTTATATTATTTTTGGGACTAACCTATTAACCTAGAGCCAAGTGCCAGTTTCTGGTTTTTCCTTGTTTTAGAGTATCATAGAAAAAGGAAAATCAAATGGAGTCCAATTGACCTGAAACTTCACGGAACTTATTTTTGGACCAGAAGAAGCCCACGGAGTATTAGAGTTGGACCAGGAGAGTCCCGGGCTGCCGACGAGGGTGGGGGCGCGCCCACCCCCTGGGAGCGCCCCCTGCCTCGTGGACAGCTCGGAGGTCCACCGACGCACTTCTTCCTCATATATATACCCATATACCCTAAAAACTTCGGAGAGCACAATAGATTGGGAGTTCCGCCAGAAGCCTCCGTAGCCACCGAAAACTAATCTAGACCCGTTCCGGCACCCTGCCGGACGGGGAAACCCTCTCCGATGGCCATCTTCATCATCCCGGGGGCTGAGGGTATGTACCAGTAGCTATGCGTTTGCTCTCTCTTTCTCTCTCTCTGTCTCATGTTCTTGAGGTGATACGATCTTGATGTATCGCGAGCTTTGCTACTATATTTGGATCTTATGATGTTTCTCCCCCTCTACTCTCTTGTAATGGATTGAGTTTTCCCTTTGAAGTTATCTTATCGGATTGAGTCTTTAAGGATTTGAGAACACCTGATGTATGTCTTGCGTGGGATAACCGTGGTGATAATGGGTTATTCTATTGATTCACTTGATGTATGTTTTGGTGATCAACTTGCGGGTTCCGCCCATGAACCTATGCATAGGGGTTGGCACACGTTTTCGTCTTGACTCTCCGGTAGAAACTTTGGGGCACTCTTTGAGGTTCTATGTGTTGGTTGAATAGATGAATCTGAGATTGTGTGATGCATATTGTATAATCATACCCACGGATACTTGAGGTGACATTGGAGTATCTAGGTGACATTAGGGTTTTGGTTGATTTGTGTCTTAAGGTGTTATTCTAGTACGGACTCTAGGGCTGTTTGTGACACTTATAGGAATCTTATAGGAATAGCCCAACGGATTGATTGGAAAGAATAACTTGGAGGTGGTTTCGTACCCTACCATAATCTCTTCGTTTGTTCTCCGCTATTAGTGACTTTGGAGTGACTCTTTGTTGCATGCTGAGGGATAGTTATGTGATCCAATTATGTTATTATTGTTGAGGGAACTTGCACTAGTGAAAGTATGAACCCTAGGCCTTGTTTCAATGCATTGCAATACCGTTTATGCTCACTTTTATCATTAGTTACCTTGCTGTTTTTATATTTTCAGATTATAAAAACCTTTTATCTACCATCCATATACCACTTGTATCACCATCTCTTCACTGAACTAGTGCACCTATACAATTTACCACTGTATTGGGTGTGTTGGGGACACAAGAGACTCTTTGTTATTTGGTTGCAGGGTTGCTTGAGAGAGACCATCTTCATCCTACGCCTCCTACGGATTGATAAACCTTAGGTCATCCACTCGAGGGAAATTTTCTATTGTCCTACAAACCTTTGCACTTGGAGGCCCAACAACGTCTACAAGAAGAAGGTTGTGTAGTAGACATCAAGATCTTTTCTGGCGCCGTTGCCGGGGAGGTGAGTGCTTGAAGGTATATCTTTAGATCTTGCAATCGAATATTTTTGTTTCTTGTTTTAGCACTAGTTAGTTTATAATAGTGGAAGATAATGATACTTCTTATGATCTTGAAAATCTTTTTGGCACTTGCTTAGAAGAATATGATACTATTGGTGCTATCCATACTATCAATGATGAGAGTGATTATGCTTATGATATGAAAAGGCCCAAGCTTGGGGATGCTATGTTTGATGAAGATGATGTTTCTGAGAATATATTTTTTGCAATTAATGTTTGTCCCAATCTTGGGGATGCTACGTTTAATGAAGATCATATTTTTAGTCTCCCAAGTTTTGATATGCAAATTTATAATGATGATAGCATGCCTCCTACCTATGATGATTATTGTGATGATACTTATGCTATAAAAAGTAGTGATTATATTTATAAAACTTGTCATGATCATTATTACCCCTTTTATGAACATTACTCTTTTAATGTGGAAACAATTTATAGTATTCGAGCCTCTTATGATACTCCCACTATTCCAAATGAGAAGAATTTTGCTTATGTGGAGAGTAATAAAAATTCTATGCTTGTAGATCATGAAAAGAATGCTTTAGGTGTTGGTTATATTGTTGAATTCATTCATGATGCTACTGAAAATTATTATGAGGGAGGAACGTATGCTTGTAGGAATTGCAATAATATCAAGTTTCCTCTCTATGTGCTTAAAGTTTTGAAGTTATGCTTGTTTTACCTTCCTATGCAAGTTGATTCTTGTTCCCACAAGTTGTTTGCTCACAAAATCCCTATGCATAGGAAGTGGGTTAGACTTAAATGTGCTAGCCATATTCTTCATGATGCTCTCTTTATGTTACAATTCTTATCTTTTATGTGAGCATCGTTGAAATCATCATGCCTAGCTAGGGGCGTTAAACAATAGCGCTTGTTGGGAGGCAACCCAATTTTATTTTTGTTCCTTGCTCTTTGCTCCTGTTTAGCAATAAATAATTTATCTAGCCTCTGTTTTGGTGTAACATCCCAAATTTCCAATTTGGAACGTTATACAATAGATCATCATTGAATATCATATTTGTTTGCATTTTGGTTGATCCTAGAAATTTCACGCAACTCAAGGACCCTCGGAGAGAGTTGGGGATTTCGTTATTTTCATATTTGAGTTTTCTCAAATTCTGAAAATAGGATCGTTTGATTTTGTTTATTTTATCTTCAATTATTTCTATTACCAAAAATATAAGAGAGGGAATAAAATGACATTCCCAAAATAAAGAAATATTGACGATTTAATAGAAAAATTAAATAAGATTTTATTTTGGTTTTATTGGCTATTTTATTTGAATTTTGGAAAATTTGCGTGTTTCCAAAAATTGCATTTAGGGCCAAGAAAATGTTCATCCTGTTCTAAATATTTTATTTAGACGGTGAAAATTTGTTTTGGCATTTTTAGTTTTTTATTTATTTTTCTAGAATTTTTTTTAGTTGTAGAATATTGTTTAAAAAAACCCCGCGCGCCCGACTGGGCCGAGGGCCCAGCCGAGCCGGCCCAGCCGCCGCCGCCTCCCACGACCCGGATCGGGACCGGAGTCTCGATCGCCGCCGCCGCCAAGTCCGGGGAGGACACGCCTCCCGAGGCTGCCCCCTTCCCCAAGTTGGCGCCTCCCCCTTTATAACCCCGCCGGAGCCCCCCTGGAGCCCCATGCCAACACCGCCGCCTCCCCACGCCGCCCGCGCCGCTGCAAGCCGCCGCCGCATGCCGCAACCGCCACCAGCGACGCCTGCCGCCGCCGCCGCTGCTAGGAGCCGCCGCCCCACACCACCCACCTCCACCCGGAGCCCCACTGGAGCTTCGCCGGAACCCGAGCAGAGGTAGCCACCGCCGCCGGTTTTCTGAGAAAAACCGCTTCGGTTTTTTAGAAAACCCTAGTTTTTGTTTTTTAAAATAGATCGGTTTTTCTCTGGTTTATTTATTTAGCGAGCATTCGCTCGTTCATTCATTTTAACGAACGCGTTCATCGTTTAGTTCCAGTTAACGAACGTTTGTTCATTAACATGTTCGTCGTTTTTCTTTTTTTCGGATTAAATCCGCAATTTTTCTGATCGCGATGCCTGATCCGATGTTCGTTTTAGTTTATCTTTTCGCTCGTTTATCGGAATCAGGTGATTCAAGCGCCTGGAGTTTCGTCTCAAAACTCTCTTTCCGTTTAACCAACTCAAACAAGTTTTTGCCACAGTAAAATTTGCCCTAGGTTCATATTAGTAAATGGAGCTTGTTTCTTTTGCCGTTTGTCTTTCGTTGCTTCGTTTGATTTGATTCTTTTTGCCAACCGGAGTTCTTAAGTTGAACTTTCTGGTTAGATCTCTTATTCGAGTTTTACCTGTGCATTAGTTGAGTACTTATTGTATGCTTGTTTGTTTGCGATAGAGTATCCGGAGTGCGCCGCTTGCTACTTCAAATCGCTAGGTTTCACGGATCATCAGCAAGGCAAGTAACACTTTGATCATACTTCCTATTACCCAGTTTTTATTGCATTAGATCAATCATCACACATTGCATGTTTAGGATCTAATTAAATTGTGGGTTTGGGAAGTAGATGAGGTAGTACCTATCACCTGTTATTATCAAACCTTTGGGAGTTACTTCTACGTTTGCTCGTTATGCCATGCTATGCTAGTAGACGTGGATTGGGTGAGTGAAATCCATGACAGATGTGAGTTTGTTAAATTAATGGTTTATCTAAGGTGGCAACTTAAACACACATCTGGGTGGATTGAGGCACCTGGGTATTCCAGTGATTGCCTGTTTTTCTTTTAGACCGCCACCCAGGCTCAAAGGGATCATGAGATTATTCATACTAGAAACTTCCGTGTGCAGCCACAAGCTACTATGGGCTCTAGCATAGTTGACTAATCGTGCGAACTCTTACAGTGGTAGACTAGCAGATGTAGGGGATGTAGGTTGGTACAGTTTACCCATCCGTAAGGTGCTAGCGCTTCTGAAAGACTATGTCTCGGTCATCCGTTTCTCAAAACGGAGGAGATCGAGTCTTGTGGGGGAAAGTGCGCTAACCTCTACAGAGTGTATAAACTAATCATGGTTAGCCGTGTCCCCAGTTATGGACATCTTGAGTATCTAGTTCTTGGATTATCATGTGAATCTCAATGTTTAACAACTATCATGATAGTTAAATAAAATTTATTCCTTTGCAGTAGGGAAAAATTGGCTTTACGCAAAACTGTAACCATAGAGCTTTCCACCAGCCAAATATGCATGTAGTATAGTCTTAATTCTTCATTGCTCTCTATGTGTTACTTTGCCAGCATATTTCGTGTGCTGACCCATTTTCGGGCTGCATCGTTCATGTTGCAGACTTTTCAGACGATGAGTAAGGCACCTTTTAGGTCATGGTTGTATACTCAGTGATGCCGTTGGAGTTGATGGACTCACTTATCTTCCAAGCCTTCCGCTGTTATCGTTATTAGATGGCCTTAAGCCATATTTATTGTAATAGCTTCACTTTTGAGACACTCGATGTAATAAGTGTGTGATTGCTACTATGTTATAAATCCTTCAAGTACTGTGTGTGTGACGCCCCCGATTCAATCGTACACTAATCATACACGCAAACGTGTACGATCAAGATCAGGGACTCACGGGAAGATATCATAACACAACTCTACAAATAAAAATAAGTCATACAAGCATCATATTACAAGCCAGGGGCCTCGAGGGATCGAATACAAGCTCTCAATCATAGACGAGTCAGCGGAAGCAACAACATCTGAGTACAGACATAAGTTAAGCAAGTTTGCCTTAAGAAGGCTAGCACAAACTGGGATACAAATCGAAAGAGGCGCATGCCTCCTGCCTGGGATGCTCCTAAACTACTCATGGTCGCCGTCAGCGGGCCGCATGTAGTAGTAGGCACCTCCCGAGTAGTAGTAGTCGTCATCAACGGTGGCGTCTGGCTCCTGGACTCCAACGTCTGGTTGCAGCAATCGGATATAGGAAAGGGGAAAAGAGGAAGAAAGCAACCATGAGTACTCATCCAAAGTACTCGCAAGCAAGGAGCTACACTACATATGTATGCATTGGTATCAAACGGAATAAGGGTATCATATGTGGACTGGACTGCAGAAAGCTGGAATAAGAAGGGGATAGCTAGTCCTATCGAAGTCTACGCTTCTGGCCACCTCCATCTTGCAGCATGTAGAAGAGAGTAAATGGTAAGTTCACCAAGTAGCATCGCATAGCATAATCCTAACCGATGATCCTCCCCTCGTCGCCCTGTGAGAGAGCGATCACCGGTTGTATCTGGCACTTGGAAGGGTGTGTTTTATTAAGTATCCGGTTCTAGTTGTCATAAGGTCAAGGTACAACTCCAAGTCGTCCTGTTATTGAAAATCACGGCTATTTGAATAGATTAACTTCCCTGCAGGGGTGCACCACATAACCCAACATGCTCGATCCCATTTGGCCAGACACACTTTCCTGGGTCATGCCTGGCCTCGGAAGATCAACACGTCACAGCCCTACCTAGGCACAACAGAGAGGTCAGCACACCGGTCTAAACCTAAGCGCCCAGGGGTCTGGGCCCATCGCCCTTAGCACACCTGCATGTTGCGTGGGCGGCCGGAAGCAGACCTAGCCTAGCAGGTGTTCCAGTCCAATCCGGCGCGCGCCGCTCAGTTGCTGACGTCATGAAGGCTTCGGCTAATATCACGACGTCGAGTGCCCATAACTGTCCCCGCGTAGATGGTTAGTGCGTATAGGCTAGTAGCCAGACTCACATCAAAGACCAAGATCTCGTTAAACGTGTTATTTTGAAATAACCGCGAACGCCGACCAGGGCCAGACCCACCTCTCTTCTAGGTGGTCCCAACCTGCCCTGTCGCTCCGTCACAAAGTAACAGTCGGGGGCCGTCGGGAACCCAGGCCCACCTCTACCGGGATGGAGCCACCTGCCCCTTCAGCCCCAACTCCGAACAGTACCACATGTAATGTAACAGTGTAAAGTATATAGTATATGCCCGTGATCACCTCCCGAAGTGATCATGACCCAGTATTATAGCATGGAAGACGGACAAGAGTGTAGGGCCACTAATGGAACACTAGCATCCTATACTAAGCATGTAGGATTGCAGGTAAGGTATCAACAGTTGTAGCAACAATGACAGGCTATGCATCAGAATAGGATTAACGGAAAGCAGTAACATGCTACACTACTCTAATGCAAGAAGTAGAGAGAAGAGTAGGCGATATCTGGTGATCAAAGGGGGGGCTTGCCTGGTTGCTCTAGCAAGAAGGAGGGGTCATCTTCGATGTAGTCGAACACACGAACATCGGCAGCGGTCTCGGAGTCTACCGGAAAAGAGTAACGGAGGGGGAACACAATAAATAACAGAGCAATCAAAGCATCACAAAGCAAGACGTGGCAATACACAGTGCTAGAGGTAACCTAACACGGTACTATGTGATACCGGCAAAGGGGGAAACATCCGGGAAAGTATTCCCGGTGTTTCCCGTTTTCGGACAGATGAATCGGAGGGGAAAAGTTGCGTGTTTGCTATGCTAGGGATGCGTGGTGGACGAACGGGCTGCGAATTCGGATTCGTCTCGTCGTTCTGAGCAACTTTCATGTACAAAGTTTTTTCATCCGAGCTATGCTTTATTTTATATAAATTTTAAAAGGATTAAATCATTTTTATGATTTATTTAATTATTTTAATGCAATATTATCCAGAATAGTGTTTGCTGACGTCAGCATGATGTCAGCAGTTGACCTGGTCAACCTGACAGGTGGGTCCCGTTCGTCACTGACTGATTAGTCTAGTTAGGGTTTAATTAAACTATCTACTTAATTAGATTAATTAAACAGGATGAATTAACTAAATTAATTCATTAATTAATTGATTAACTAATTAATTAATTATTTTAATTATTATTTAATTATCATTTCATATATTATTATTATTATTATTATTTTCTTTTTTTTAACATTCTGGGGCAGGGCCCATATGTCATAGGCCCCAGGGGTACCTTAGCGGGGCATAGGTGAAACGGGCACAAGGGCGACGGGTGAGGTTCGGGCTGTGCCCGAGCAGGCGCCGCGGGCTGGCGCCGGAGGTTACGGCCGTAGCCAGAGCAAGGCGGCGCGACGAGGTCTGTGGCCAAGGTAGCCGCGGTGGTGTGGGCGCGTGCGCCGGCGGAGTGCGGGTTCGGCGACGGGCAGGCCCGCTGGCGTCAGAGGAGCCACCGCAGGAGAGCAGGGGCGCAACAGCGCACCAGCAGCAGGGGGACGGCGGCACGGCAATGGGGGCGCGAGCGGTGCGGTGAGGCGGACCGCCGCGAGGCAGGGTAGCGCGGGGGAGGTGAGCCGGGGCGACGATGGTGAGTGGGGACGGGGCCCGGGCGAGGCGCGGTGTCGCGCGCGCGATGGGTGACCTCCGACATGGCGAGTGCAGTCGGCGGGCGAATCAAGTGGTGCACAGAGGGGGCGCGGTGAGCGCGTGTTGCGGGTGGGCGGTCGCCGCGGTGCGCGGACGTGGGCGCAACGGAGCAGCCGGGGAAGCAGAGAGCAGCGGAGGGGGAAGAGGAGGCCGAGGGCCTCACCATGGGGCTGTAGGGAAACGGCAGCGGGGTTCGAGGAGGAGGGGGGGGACGACGATGGGGCAGCTCCGGCGATGTCCAAGCGGCGGTGTCGATCGGCGTGGCGACGTGGCTCCGGCGACGGAGAGGCGCGAGAAGGTCCAGTGACGAGGTGGTCGGTCGTGGAGGAGGATGGAGAGGCAGAGAGGCGTCACTCGTGAGGTGACGATGATGACTGCGAGTGATGGGCGCCGACAGTGGGTGGCGGCGACATCGGGGCGGCCCCCTCCTGATCCAGATCGAGATCGGGCAGAGGGGGGCGAGGGAGAGGGAGTGGGGGCGAGTGGGAGTAGTGGGGAGGGGTGCGGTTAGGGTTGCGGGCGAGAGGGGATAATGGAGTGAGGGGGTGGGCAGGCCGGTTAGGCCTGGTGGGCCGAGGCCGTCCGACCAAGTTGGGCCATGGCCCAGTGGGGGGTGGGTTGCCTGTTTTTTTTATTTTTGTTGTTTTGTTTTGTTTTTCTTTTCTGTTTTTAATCCTTAATTGCTTTAGTTTAAATAAAACACAATAACAGTCTCTAAATTAGCGTTACTAAATATTCCACTTCCACAAATAACTTGGCACATTAATCAAAGTAGTTTGTATTTATTTATTAATTTAAGAGCATTTAAACAATAGTTTTGCCACTGTTTTATTTATTTTAGTGCATTTAACTACTTTATAAAAGTGTGAACTCTCCACCATAATTTCCTTATGCACTATTTGGCTCACTCCAAACATTTTAGATTTTATATTTGAAAACTTTTATTGTTTGCTTGATTGTGATTTTGAATTCGAACCGGTTTCGAACTAACGCAAGATTAGCAACAGTAATCGAGGTGACGTGGCATCATTGGTAGAAGTTTACTGTAGTCTAATTATCCGGGCGTCACAATTCTCCTCCACTACAAGAAATCTCGTCCCGAGATTTAAGAGGTGGGATAAGGGGGAAAGGTCTGGTTACGGAATTCTAATGAATCTTATCGGTCTTGGTTGCTATTCTCAACGAAGTCGATCCATTACATTGACGTCTTCATTTGTCTGCTTCAGGTCACCATGATGAAGTCATCATGTTTTCTTCAGAATTTCACCATACTTACAAAAGAATAAAGGGTGGGCATTCCGGGAGAACAGACCTCTGCAAGGTCGACTATCTGGTCAATAACGTCGGGGAAGGTGTCGGAAAGTAACTCTCGAATTGAACTTAAGAAGATATCGAGAGAAAGTAAGAAGGTACCATAAGAAGTTTCAAGCGGGCAGGCAATTGTTCGATGCCTGAAACAGGGCATGAAAAGGGGTTCAGAGCAACGAGAATAAGTATTGCGTCTGATACCAGAATAGGTCACTAGGAAGGTGGCTCATGAATTACATACGAGATCACGCGGGAGGAACAACTTTGGAAACCGGGGGTGTACAGGAGAGTCAGGTTTCGATCCTATGGAACTTTGGGTAATGGGCCCACCATGTGGTTAAAAGTAGAAAGGGGACTGACACTTGCACGGTCATGATAGCAAGACATGTCAAAGGGTAGCCTGTCGATTATGTCGGCAACAACATCGGTACCAAGGGCGAGGGACGAAGAGAACCATTTTCCTGCTCATTGACACGAGGCAGACCAATAGGCAAAGTTCTCGTCCATCGTTGGTTACCAGAATGCTATCAACAAAAGCAACAGGGTCTTACTGACACGGTTGTACACCAAGGTGTTTACATAAGCAGAAGAACATTGCTGCTTAGAACATATAGGTCATCAGAAGGGGTAAACAAAACAATGGAAAGGAAAAGGTGATCTTCATATTAAACAGAACAATGGAAAGGAAACTGTGTTTAAACACATTTCAGGGGGTATATCCTTCCCAAGGACAAACAGAGCATGATAGCCATGACATGATATAACGTAGAAACCCTTTAGGAAAGGGGAGAGAAATTTCATGACATTACCCATACAACGGTGTTTGGATAATTGATAAAGATAATTTAGCATTGTGCTTAAAATGCTCTTATTGAAAATTGGAGTACCACAGACATGCTTCGAGATAGCATGGACATTGTCGGTGTCAAAACCGGCGGATCTCGGGTAGGGGGTCCCGAACTATGCGTCTAGGCCGGATGGTAAAAGGAGACAGTGGACACTTTGTTTTACCTAGGTTCGGGCCCTCTCGATGGAGGTAATACCCTACTCCTGCTTGATTAATATTGATGATATGGGTAGTACAAGAGTAGATCTACCACGAGATCAAGGAGGCTAAATCCTAGAAGCTAGCCTATGGTATGATTGCTATGTATGGAGTCGATTCTGTCCTACGGACTACAACCCTCCGGTTTATATAGACACCGGATAGGGTTAGGGTTACATAAAGTCGGTTACAATGGTAGGAGATCTTGAATATCCGCATCGCCAAGCTTGCCTTCCACGCCAAGGAAAGTCCCATCTGGACACGGGACGAAGTCTTCAATATTGTATCTTCATAGTCCAGGAGTATGGCTGAAGGTATAGTTCGGCTACCCGAACACCCCCTAATCCAGGACTCCCTCAGTAGCCCCTGAACCAGGCTTCAATGACGACGAGTCCAGCGTGCAAATTGTCTTCGGCATTGCAAGGTGGGTTCCTCCTCCAAGTCCTTCATAGAAGATTGTAAACACCAAGAGTAGTGTCCGGTTCTGCAAAATAAGCTTCCACATATTGCCATAGAGGGAATAATATTAACACAAATCAAATCTGCTGACGCATTCCGCAGTGCGCTATCACACTACGACCAAGTCCTTTACTCGAATCGTTTTAACTTTTCCACCTCAGCATGTTTTGCGAGGCGGTTTCCTTGGCACGTCTTGTCAAAGCAGAGATCGTGTGCCCTTTTTATGGGATTCTCATCAACACGGACGTGGGTAACCCTAACCGCGCCATTTACCATGGCGCTTGGGAGGCAAGCGAGTTTTATTAGGCAGGTGGGGACGCACAACCGCATCCGCCCATATAAGGGGATAAGGGTCCACCTTTTCACCTACGCCTTCTTCCTCCTTTGCCTATCCATCTCCTGCGCACCCGAGCTCCAGCGCCCAAGCCCACACTTCCGACCTCGACCTTCTCCAGCGATGTCCGGAGCGGGAGGCAAATGGAAGGTCTCCTCTGTCACGGAGGGCGATGTAAAAAAGCTAAGGAAGGCCGGATACTTGTCCAAAGACATAGCGCACCGGCTTCCCGAGGAGGGGCAGCTTCTCCCCACCCCAAGGCCCCATGAGAGGGTAGTATTCCTTCCCCACTTCCTCCGCGGACTGGGTTTTCCACTTCACCCATTCGTTCGGGGGCTCATGTTCTACTATGGCCTGGATTTCCACGATCTGGCCCCGAACTTCATCCTCAACATCTCGGCATTTATCATCGTGTGCGAGGCTTTCCTCCGCGCCCGCCCCCATTTCGACCTCTGGCTCAAGACTTTCAACGTTAAGCCCAAGGTGGTGAGCGGCAGCCAGGCGGAGTGCGGAGGCGCCATGGCGGGCAAGATTGCCAACGTCCTGTGGTTCGAGGGCTCCTTTGTAGAGACCCTAAAGGGGTGGCAAGCTTGGTGGTTTTACATCACCGAGCCACGCGATCCGACATGGACCGCAGCCCCCGAGTTCCGATCCGGACCCCCACGCGGCTTATGTCCTGGAAAGAGACGGGCCTATCGTGGGGTAACAAGGAAGAGGTGATCGGACTGAAGACATGCATCCAGTCCCTGGTAAACAAGCCAATCGGGCTTGTAAATGTAGTCCAGGTCATGCTCGTTCACCGAATCCTCCCGTGTCAACAACGGGACTTTACTCTGTGGGAGTTCGACCCGGCATAGCACCGAACCCTTAATAGGCTCTTCGACACGATGTATGAAGACGTCTGGAAGGTGCTAATCAAAGGTGCCATGGCTCCCGCATCCGCTTCCGAGGACCGTGGATAAAGCTCGCAGCGTCACGCTAGCGAGGTAAGCTATCTTCACCTTTTATAGGATGTTCAGCTTTTTTCATAGTTTGACTCTATGTAGGATTTAAACTCCTTTACCTTTGACAGGCTTGGCGGGTGATAGCCGAACTGATTAACTATCCGGCTCCGTTGCCCGAAGACCCAGCCCCAGCTCTACTAGTGAAGCTGCTAGCTCCGGCGCCTTATGTGGTGCCGGAGAAGAAGGCCAAGAAGAAGAAGGCCACGGGGACTCGAAAGAGTACCCATAATGTGGTGTTGTCGGACTCGTCATCCGGCGAGTCCGAGGCGCCCTCCTCCCGTGAAAACGAGGAGGAGGAAGAAGAAAGCTCTCCCCCCCAGTGGGGGGAGGAAATAAAAGGAAGGCCGAGGGGTCCAAGAAGAGGAAAACCCCTCCGCCGGACTACGCCCCCGACGCCGACGAGGACGAAGAGGAGTGGCCGGACAGAGCCAGGTGTCCGGCAAAATCGTAAGTGTTCGGATACCAGAGTAATTCATGATATTCCTTTCGTTGCGCAGCTTTCCCTAATGTCGAATATAATCATGCAGCCCGTCCCGAGCCGAACTCAACGAGTCGTCGAGCTGCTACCTGGATTCTTCGGACGTGAACTCAGTTCCGCCCGCTGCCTCCCCCCGCACTGCGGATGACGCCGAAGTGGCGTCACAACGAGCTCCGGGGTAGGAGGAGGTGGTCCTGGAGGAGCCGCAAGGCGACCTCCCGGACTCCAGGAGTAAAGGGGACAAGACCCCCACGGCTCCAAGTCTGGCTTTGAGCCGGACGCCGTGCCGGAATCTTCAACGTTTCCGGACTGCGGCAGGCAAACTCCTTCCAAGAGGAGGAAGCCTTCTGATCCAGCAGCCCCCGTCCAACCGGAGGCACCGGACAATCTGCTGGAGGTGCTTGAAGGCGCCTCCATCGATGAGGAGCACCGTACTGTTATGAGTACGGTGATCCAGAAGGTTCAGTCCGCCAAGAGCGGACTGAGTGAAGCTTGTGCTAGCCTCCTAACAGGCTTCAAGGTAAGTAAAAAATATGTAAAAATATTACCGCATAGACAGTAGCCCCTGATGCTCTGTTTGGCGTTCGGAAAGAAAAGCCGAATAGAGGATCTAGTAAATTTCGCAGGAGTCTAAAAAGAGTCAATATGCGTATGCAGGCTTCGCTGCTATCCACCGCTGCACTGACTGCGGAGGTGGGTGTCCTGAAGCAGGACCTCGAGCGGACCAAGCAAGAGGTCGGCCTTGCCAAGCGGCAGGTCGAGGAGAAAGAAGGTAGGAAATACCTTACTGAAAAGGGTGCCTATAGAGAGGCGTGATTGCAAAAAATAACAGGATTGTACTGCTTATTGTAGGGGCCACGACTGAGGTGGCGACCCTCAAGCAGGCGCTATCTGAGGCTGAAAAGAAAACGGCCGCGGAGCGCACCGAGCGAGAGAAACTTGGGGCTCAGTTCGGCGAGGTACAGCAAGAGCTGCAGGCTCTCATGAAAAATCATGAGAGTTTGGAGCTTGAGTCAAAGACCCAAGCGTCCGAGCTCGCGACGGCCCTTGAGACTGCCAAGTCTGCCAAGGCCGAAGCCCAAAAGGCCCTCCAAGAGTTGGAGGAGGTGAAAAAGATAGCAGCGGGTAAGGCATTCTTCATGCAAAGCCGAAATATAAAAGTAAACTACTTGTTACTTACCCGAATCTGGAGCTCTCCAAGGGCATTCGCAGATCTTCCCCGCATCGTATCCGCCGCCGCCGCATTCTACCGAGCTGAAGAGGGCAGCTCAATGGAGAAGGTGTTCTGGTCTTAGTATGCTGAGGCCGGACACCCTGTGCCCTTGAGCGACCAGCTGAAACAGCTGGTCAAGATCCACAAGGCGGCCAAACAGGCCATGAAGGGCTTCATAGTTCGGCTGTGGCCCGAAGAGGCCCTGCGTGGGAGCTACTTCGGGCTGGTGCGGCGGCTGGTGGAGGCCTCTCCAAGGCTCGAGGTCGTCAAGCGTTCCGTCTGCATCGAAGGTGCCCGTCGGGCCCTTGCCCGTGCTAAGGTGCACTGGGGTAAGCTGGACGGTGAGAAGCTTGTGAGGGACGGGCCACCGCCGGGGAAGGAGCATCACAAGCCTGAGAACTACTATAAGGATGTTCTTGCGGGTGCCCGCCTTGTGGCGGATGAATGTACCAAGGATGTAATTTTTGAATGAACTCGCTCAATTTTATCCTGTGTGCTGAAAACTTGTTCATATGCGCTAAGCAATGCTTATTGAATTTAAAATATTATTTTCTGTGCGGCCGTTTATCAAAAATTGAGAGATGGCCAGTCGTCGGCTTCTGCCCCCATGCCACTAGTGCTGGGGTGTTCGGTGATAAACCTGAGCGCTCTTTTTCCCATGGTTGGGTCCTTCGAGGGAGTCACTCAGCACGACGAACCAGGCAATCGGACTATAATGCTTGAACACTCTCACTTAGCCATAGAACTTTATAATTTTAAATTTCGGCGAAGCCCCTAGTTCGGAAGACCGAGTTCGGGGCGCTATCCACGCCTTGGCTGGGGTCATCCAGCTCCTTGCTCGAAGCGGCATAAGTCTTTAGGAACTCGAAAAACCTCTCGAACAGCGACCGGTCTCTCGCCTCATCATGACAGTCAGTTTTAGCTTTCTCCACTAAGGTGCTTAACCCAGCTCAACCGGGGCACAATCGCAGTGGTTCTCCTAGTGCTACCTTAGCCGATATAGCGGAACATAAGGCACCAAAACATAGGAGCCGGGCAAACCCAACTATTGACCCAAATCATGATTCGGAGCCGATGCATATAGTGCTATAAGTTCGGGATGCCGCACTTGTGAAAGTGTACGGACTTCTCACACCATATTAAAGGGTACCGAAGCCCCTGGCGTACATGCCGTACCACAGTGTACGGGTGCAACATGTCATTAATGAACATATATAAAAGAGTGTAATGCAAAAAATAGACAAAAAGCTAAGCATTGTTTATAGAGAGGCTATTTATCAAAGCCGAATGATACAAATAGTGCGGTAAGCAAAATATATTGGACTATTCAGTATGTCCTAACCAGGGGCAGGCCACGGAATTGAATTTAAAATAGGTATACTGCTCGTAATAGACACCACTTGGGAGTTCCATAGTGCGGCATGGCTTGTCTGTCTCCCTGGATCTTGCATCGTTTGTGCGGCAGTCGAGTTGCCGAACAGGTCGTCCGAAGTATGGAGTCCAGGAAGTAAGAAAAAATTAAAAAGGAATCCGGCAGCCCCTAGGACGTTTTAAGCCGTATTTAGGGCGTGCCGTTATTGTGCCCCTTCCCCTGTGCCCATGGTATTTCAAGGGCGTAGTTATGTACGCGAGGTACTGGTTTCGCTAGGTCGCGGAAGCTGGGGTTGGGGCCGCATTGCTACGCTTGCTCGGAGTGTTTCAGACGGTCCTACTGTGGGTTACTCCAGGCGCGCTTGGCAGTGTCTGGCTTTTTAATGGCCGGACTGGAGGATTGCCTGAGAAGGC
This sequence comes from Triticum urartu, assembly GCF_056163025.1. Classification (NCBI taxonomy): domain Eukaryota; kingdom Viridiplantae; phylum Streptophyta; class Magnoliopsida; order Poales; family Poaceae; genus Triticum; species Triticum urartu. Next base: position 410,665,451 of record NC_141875.1, on the reverse strand, counting down.
TACTTTGTACCTCCACTGCGAGAGCCTCCGTATGCTCCTCCGTACGGAGGGAGCGTTCGGTGTTTCCGTTGACCGTAATTACTCCTCAAGGGCCTGGCATCTTGAGCTTGAGGTATGCATAGTGCGGAACCACATTGAATTTTGCGAATGCGGTTCGTCCGAGCAGGGCGTGATAGCCACTATGAAACGGGACTATATCGAAGATTAACTCTTCGCTCCAGAAATTGTCCGGGGATCCGAAGACCACGTCAAGTGTTACTGAGCCTGTACAGTTGGCTTCTGTAGCTGGTATAACGCCTTTAAAGGTCGTTCTTGTGGGCTTAATCCTTGAGGGATCTATGCCCATTTTCCGCACTGTATCCTGATAAAGCAGGTTCAGGCTACTACCGCCGTCTATGAGGACTCTTGTGAGGTGAAATCTGACGATGATTGGGTCGAGAACCAATGCGGCGAAGCCGCCGTGACGGATGCTAGTGGTATGGTCCCTTCGATCGAAAGTGATCGGGCAGGAGGACCATGGGTTGAACTTTGGGGCGACTGGCTCCATCGCGTATACGTCCCGTAACGCACGCTTCCGCTCCCGCTTGGGAATGTGGGTTGCGTATATCATGTTCACCGTCCGCACTTGTGGGGGAAAGCCCTTCTGTCCATTGTTGTTCGGCGGCTTGGGCTCCTCGTCGTCGCTCTGCAGCCCCTTGTCTCTGTTTTCGGCTCTTAATTTGCCTGCCTGCTTGAACACCCAACAATCCTTGTTAGTGTGATTGGCTAGCCTTTCGGGGGTACCATGTATCTGGCACAAGCGATCGAGTATTCGGTCCAAACTGGATGGGCCCCGAGTATTCTTTTTGAATGCCTTTTTCTGCTGACCGGATTTATAGCCTTTGAATCCTGCATTAACTGTCGTGTCTTCATTGCTGTCGCTGTTAACACGGCATTTTTGCTTATACCAATGTGTCCTGCCACTTTTGTCCTTGGTATCCGAATTACCAGGGTTCTTTGATAAGTTGTTACTGCGAGCTAGCCAGCTGTCTTCTCCCGCGCAAAAGCGGGTCATGAGTGTCGTGAGGGCTGCCATGGATTTCGGCTTTTCCTGTCCCAGGTGCCGGGCAAGCCACTCGTCGCGGATGTTATGCTTGAAGGCTGCTAGGGCCTCTGCATCCGGACAGTCGACTATCTGGTTTTTCTTTGTTAGGAACCGTGTCCAGAATTTTCTGGCCGATTCTTCTGGCTGCTGAATTATGTGGCTTAAGTCGTCGGCATCCGGGGGTCGCACGTAAGTGCCCTGGAAGTTGTCGAGGAATGCGGCTTCCAGGTCCTCCCAAGAACCGATTGAGTCTGCGGGCAAGCTGTTAAGCCAATGCCGGGCCGGTCCTTTAAGTTTGAGCGGGAGGTATTTTATGGCGTGTAGATCATCGCCGCGTGCCATGTCGATGTGAAGGAGATAATCCTCCATCCATACCTCTGGGTCTGTTGTGCCATCGTATGGCTCGGTGTTTACGGGTTTGAAACCCTCTGGGGTTTTACGATCCATTACTTCATTCGTGAAGCATAGCGGGTGTGCGGCGCCTCTGTACTGGGCTATATCACGACGCAGCTCGGAAGAGCTATGTCTGTTGTGTTCGGCCCGGCCGGATTTGTTGTATCCAGAGTGAAGATCATTGTCACATGCCGTAGGGCGCCTGCGCGATCCGTAGATCGATCTTGTTTTTCTTGCCTTTTTCTCCAGTATGTCTCGCAGGTCGAGCACGTTTTCTCGTGCCTTAGTTGAGCGGCGTCGGGGCATGGCTTGGGTGGAGGGCCGAGAGGCCTCTCTGTCGCGGCCGCGAGGTGGCCGGTCTGCCATGTCATGCGCTGGTGATGTAGGTGCTTCCTCCTCTGATTGGGGTAGCGTCCTGCGCTTCGGGTAATTCTTGGAGGGGCGTTCGAGTTCATACTCTTCGGTCGCAAGGTCTTCAGTCCATCTGTCAGCTAGCAATTCTTGGGCAGCTCTAAGCTGTTGCTGCTTTTTCTTGAGGCTGCTTGCCGTGGCTAAAATCCTGCATTTAAAACGCTCTTGTTCGGCGGGGTCTGATGGTATGACGAATTCGTCGTCATCGAGGCTAGCCTCGTCTTCGGAGGGAGGCGTATAGTTATCATCCTCGACCTCTCGGTCTGCCACTCTTTCATGAGGGCTGGTTTCTCCATCTTCCTGTGCCGATTTTTGCTGAGGTGGGTGTTCTTCGGCGCTATCCGGGGTAGTATTATCTCCCATGCCGGAATCACCGTTTTTGCTATGGCGGGATTTAGAGCGGAGCCGCTGACGCTGGCGCTTTTGCTGTTTCTTGGGGGCATCATCCCCCACTGTTCCATCGCCATCTCCATCTTTTGGAGTATCCACCATATATATGTCATATGACGAAGTGGCCTTCCAGTGCCCTACAGGTGCTGGTTCTTGTTCGTCTCCTGCATCGTCGTCCATGCCGTCGATGTCTTCAGAGTCGAAGTCCAGCGTGTCGGTTAAGTCGTCGATAGTGGCTATGAAGTGGGTGGTGGGTGGGCTTTGAATTTCTTCGTCGTCCGTATCCCAACCTTGCCGACCGTAGTCTGGCCAGGGCTCTCCTGATAAAGAGAGAGACTTTAGAGAATTCAGGATGTCGTCGAAGGGCGAGTGCTGAAAGATGTCCGCGGCGGTGAACTCCATGATCGGTGCCCAATCGGATTCGATCGGCAGGGGCGCGGAGGGCTCGGAGCTCGGAGAGGAATCCGGCTCCTCAGAGTCACGGGCTATGCGGAGTGCGGGGCTGGAGTTCGGCTCAATCGCCTCTGAGATCGCAGCCCCTGAGGCAGCGTCCAACCACTGATCCTCGATCAGTGCAGTAGGCTCCGAATCAATGGTCGGAACCGATGCGTGTGCGGCCTCCAAGGCGTTGTTCGGCGGCAGAGCTATATCATGCCCATCGAGACAGTGCGGCACGCTTGGCTATGGCTCGAATCCGTCGAAGATCAAGTCCCCGCGGATGTCGGCCGTGTAGTTTAGGCTTCCAAACCTGACCTGATGGCCAGGGGCGTAGCTTTCGATCTGCTCGAGGTGGCCAAGCGAATTGGCCCGCAGTGCGAAGCCGCCAAAGACGAAGATCTATCCGGGGAGAAAAGTCTCAACCTGGACTGCATCGTTGTTGATGATTAAAGGAGCCATCGGGCCTAAAGGCGACGACACAGAGGAACTCTCAATGAAAGCACCAATGTCGGTGTCAAAACCGGCGGATCTCGGGTAGGGGGTCCCGAACTGTGCGTCTAGGCCGGATGTTAACAGGAGACAGGGGACACTTTGTTTTACCCAGGTTCGGGCCCTCTCGATGGAGGTAATACCCTACTCCTGCTTGATTAATATTGATGATATGGGTAGTACAAGAGTAGATCTACCACGAGATCAAGGAGGCTAAACCCTAGAAGCTAGCCTATGATATGATTGCTGTGTATGGAGTCGATTTTGTCCTACGGACTACAACCCTCCGGTTTATATAGACACCGGATAGGGTTAGGGTTACATAAAGTCGGTTACAATGGTAGGAGATCTTGAATATCCGCATCGCCAAGCTTGCCTTCCACGCCAAGGAAAGTCCCATCCGGACACGGGACGAAGTCTTCAATCTTGTATCTTCATAGTCCAGGAGTCCGGCTGAAGGTATAGTTCGGCTACCCAAACACCCCCTAATCCAGGACTCCCTCAGACATGGTCAACAGGCAAAGGTCAGATTTTGGATACTCAAAGGATCCATCAGGAACAACTTGTAGAATAAGCCTTACAATTTCCTCAGGGAAGAATGGATAACCTTGCTAAAAAGGATGAACTATAACCATAAGTCCTCCGGCCAGATGTGCTAGGCTTGACATCACCTTACTGGGTCATATAAAGATGTTATAACTCCTGGAAATATGTTCCAACCATCATATCTGACCGAGATTCAGATCTGATTGGTGTCAAGATAACTCAGACTTAGGATGCCTGAGCAGAAAGATGCAACACAAATTGTCGAGATGACATTGTAAGGTTCTTGGGAAATGAACTATGGAAGCGAGTTCCGAACAAGGGTTCACCAGTAAATCAAGGAGAGGTGAGGAGGTGACTAATTGACCCAGCGACAATCCATTGAGATTTCCAAAAAGATGGATTTCCACAACTATGTGAACAAGGAGATAACATAAGCTAGATCAAATGACTTAATGATGTATGCTCGAGGAAAACATACACAGTTAAACATTGGTTGAAATGTGCACCCGAAATATGGGCTAGGTAGCACGATCAATGTTTGAATGATGACTCAATAAGCCATAGACGTAGCATGAAACTATAGACCAATAACTTCAAAGCAATAGGGTTGTTAGAAGTTTAGAATTTACACATCACAGACCATTTGTCGGTATTCCGATTAGAAACAACACGCGGACCATGAAAAGAATGGTGATGATGATCATGACAAATTCTGTCGAGAGGTTTCATGGAGATGTAAACGGTCGACGATGACATCGGGTCAAAGGAATGATGAAGCGAAAAGTTAGTGGAACCACAAGTACACCACAAACTCGGAATCCAGCTTGTTGTTCAAGGCAAAAAGATCTGACGTGGAAAGTCGACGTAAGCTTAGCTCATCATCGAAAGTTGTGCTCCGGGATTAAGGACCAAGTAGCACAGTTAAAATTTAGCACCATGATGATATAGCCGATCAGGCTAGGAATGACTTAAGTGATTATTAAATCGTAAGCAACAACAATTATTTAAGAGTTATTGAACCATAGTGCGGAATCGATTCACTTACTGGTGTCCTCGGTTGACGACAACCCAGAACCCGGGAAAAGTTGAATCGGTGAGAAATAATAGTTGATGAAGAACCCATAAGAAGTTATGCAGTTCTATGATATTCTTGAGATACCAGAGTGTAATACACGACGGTAGATCAAAGTAAAGGTTGGTCGGGTGCAATGATCTGTAGAAGACAATTACTTCAACTTGTCCGAGAAATAGTATTTAAAGGAGAACATGGTCGGAAACACTATTGCAAAAGGCCAGATCCCAGATATAAGATGAACTTATACCAAAGGAATAATTTAATTTAAGAGAAGCTTTAATGATAAGATCTACATCGTGTCCATGGGCATGAACACAAAGTTCAAGGTCGACTCCCACTTCTCCAATGCATAACCTTTCATTCACTTCTCACTTTCGAAGAAGTTGTAGTGTTGAAATTTTATTTGGCAAAATACCAGAAGTGTATGACTCGTGAAAACTTTCGAGTTCACACAGTTTAGAGAAGGCATATGTTCAACCCATAGGGGCTTCTTAGAAACATATACCACAAGTTTCAAGAGTAAATATCACAAGCTCGAAAGTAGAGCAAGGTTGAGAAAGTAGATGATACCATTTACCAAAGGCATTATGTATCTGAGGGAAGGCTCACAAGGTTATTGAATATGAAGGACGTTGTCGGATAAAGTCCATTAAAGGATCTACCGGTCCATAACAGAGCTGATGTGAGCATCGGCACACAACCAGAGGAAGTAACAATGCAAAGGCATTGGATTATGGAAACAACTGACTAATCCAGAGCTCAAATGCAAAGGAATTATGATTTTCAAATCAAGGGATCAGAAGCAATGTTCTGATTAGGGATGGATAAGTTGAATAGCCTTAGGGGTACAATCGACGGCAATTGGATTTGTTGAGAACCAGCTCATGTTTAAAATGACGTCTGAGCCGGAAAGATAATTTAGAAGGATCAACTGATGATTGCGTGCATTCGCACTCATGTTGAATCAAAGGGATCAAAATGACGGTGTCTAAGGATACTAACAAATATTGCTAGACATATGGAAAGCATCCATCATGCAAGCAGACAAGTATTGTAGAGCAATAAGCTACTAAGGATTTTTGGAGGATCGAATAGTATTTCGATGACCATTGTGAAACACATGAACAACTAGGGGATGAGCGGATACTCGATAAGTGCGAGAATTATCCGTAGGAGTATTCAGGTGACAAAGAACAGAAAGGCAGTAAGCTCAAGGGATTATCGAAACAACGATGAGTATTTCGGGGTATCTTGTAATAACAAGACCAACTAGGAATAAAAGTAAGAACGACAGGTGTAAGTATTTATCCATAGGGATTTTTCGGTGGTAGGGAATTGCAAAAGCAATGGCACAAAGTTTCAGGAGAACATCGGAGAGTATTATCAGAATCTTCTGTTGATGCAGTCGATCATCTGTAATGAAGGGCTCTCCAGGAGAAAGTGATAACGAGATCCTAATGTTAGATTTTAGCAAAATTCATTTAACCCGAATAGAAGAGAGTTCAGAGTCCCAGAGTAAGGATCAAGGATTAAAAGATCCTAATACCACCCAGATGGCGACGTGGGCCCGTAAGGCACACAGCCATGTTAGTAAAAGTTTTTGTAATGTCTAGACTCAACTTTGGCCAAGGAGTGTGGAAGGGGGATTCATACAGGCAGTCGGCTCTGATACCAACTTGTGACGCCCCCGATTCAATCATACACTAATCATACACGCAAACGTGTACGATCAAGATCAGGGACTCACGGGAAGATATCACAACACAACTCTACAAATAAAAATAAGTCATACAAGCATCATATTACAAGCTAGGGGCCTCGAGGGCTCGAATAAAAGAGCTCGATCATAGACGAGTCAGCGGAAGCAACAATATCTGAGTACAGACATAAGTTAAACAAGTTTGCCTTAAGAAGGCTAGCAAAACTGGGATACAGATCGAAAGAGGCGCAGGCCTCCTACCTGGGATCCTCCTAAACTACTCCTGGTCGCCGTCAGCGGGCTGCACATAGTAGTAGGCACCTCCCGAGTAGTAGTAGTCGTCATCAACGGTGGCGTCTGGCTCCTGGACTCCAACGTCTGGTTGCAGCAATCGGATATAGGAAAGGGGAAAAGAGGAAGAAAGCAACCATGAGTACTCATCCAAAGTACTCACAAGCAAGGAGCTACACTACATATGTATGCATTAGTATCAAATGGAATAAGGGTATCATATGTGGACTGAACTGCAGAAAGCCGGAATAAGAAGGGGATAGCTAGTCCTATCGAAGTCTACGCTTCTGGCCACCTCCATCTTGCAGCATGTAGAGGAGAGTAGATGGTAAGTTCACCAAGTAGCATCGCATAGCATAATCCTAATCGATGATCCTCCCCTCGTCGCCCTGTGAGAGAGCGATCACCGGTTGTATCTGGCACTTGGAAGGGTGTGTTTTATTAAGTATCCGGTTCTAGTTGTCATAAGGTCAAGGTACAACTCCAAGTCGTCCTATTACTGAAGATCACGGCTATTCGAATAGATTAACTTCCCTGCAGGGGTGCACCACATAACCCAACACGCTCGATCCCATTTGGCCGGACACACTTTCCTGGGTCATGCCCGGCCTCAGAAGATCAACACGTCGCAGCCCTACCTAGAGACAACAGAGAGGTCAGCACGCCGGTCTAAACCTAAGCGCCCAGGGGTCTGGGCCCATCGCCCTTAGCACACCTGCACGTTGCGTGGGCGGCCGGAAGCATACCTAGCCTAGAAGGCGTTCCAGTCCAATCCGGCGCGCGCCGCTCAGTTGCTGACTTCACGAAGGCTTCGGCTGATACCACAACGTCGAGTGCCCATTACTGTCCCCGCGTAGATGGTTAGTGCGTATAGGCCAGTAGCCAGACTCAGATCAAAGACCAAGATCTCGTTAAACGTGTTATTTTGAAATAACCGTGAATGCCGACTAGGGCCAGGCCCACCTCTCTCCTAGGTGGTCTCAACCTGCCCTGTTGCTCCGTCACAAAGTAACAGTTCGGGGCCGTCGGGAACCCAGGCCCACCTCTACCGGGATGGAGCCACCTGCCCCTTCAGCCCCCAACTCCGAACAATACCACAGGTAATGTAATAGTGTAAAGTATATAGTATATGCCCGTGATCACCTCCTGAAGTGATCACAGCCCAGTAGTATAGCATGGCAGGCGGACAAGTGTGTAGGGCCACTGATGGAACACTAGCATCCTATACTAAGCATGTAGGATTGCAGGTAAGGTATCAATAGTTGTAGCAACAATGACAGGCTATGCATCAGAATAGGATTAACGGAAAGTAGTAACATGCTACACTACTCTAATGCAAGAAGTAGAGAGAAGAGTAGGCGATATCTGGTGATCAAAGGGGGGGCTTGCCTGGTTGCTCTAGCAAGGAGGGGTCATCTTCGATGTAGTCGAACACACGAACATCGACAGCGGTCTCGGAGTCTACCGAAAAAGAGTAACGGAGGGGGAACACAATAAATAACAGAGCAATCAAAGCATCACAAAGCAAGACGCGGCAATACGCCGTGCTAGAGGTGACCTAACATGGTACTAGGTGATACCGGCAAAGGGGGGAAACATCCGGGAAAGTATTCCCGGTGTTTCCCGTTTTCGGACAGATGAATCGGAGGGGAAAAGTTGCGTGTTTTCTATGCTAGGGATGCGTGGTGGACGAACGGGCTGCGAATCCGGATTCGTCTTGTCGTTCTGAGCAACTTTTATGTACAAAGTTTTTTCATTTGAGCTACGGTTTATTTTATATTAATTTTAAAAGGATTAAATCATTTTTATGATTTATTTAATTATTTTAATGCAATATTATCCAGAATAGTGTTTGCTGACATCAGCATGATGTCAGCAGTTGACCTGGTCAACCTGACAGGTGGGTCCCGTTCGTCATTGACTGATTAGTCTAATTAGGGTTTAATTAAACTATCTACTTAATTAGATTAATTAAACATGATTAATTAACTTAATGAATTCATTAATTAATTGATTAACTAATTAATTAATTATTTTAATTATTATTTAATTATCATTTCATATATTATTATTTTTATTTTCTTTTTTTAACGTTCTGGGGCGGGGCCCATATGTCATAGGCCCAGGGGTGCCTTAGCGGGGCGTAGGCGAAACGGGCACAAGGGTGCCGGGCGAGGTTCAGGCTCTGCCCGAGCGGGCGCTGCGGGCTGGCACCGGCGGTCACGGCCGTAGCCGGAGCATGGCAGCGCGACGAGGTCTGTGGCCAAGGCAGCCGCGATGGTGTGGGCGCGTGCGCCGGCAGAGTGCGGGTCTGGCGACGGGCGGGCCCGCGGGCGGCAGAGGAGCCACCGCAGGGGAGCAGGAGCGTGACGGCGCACCAGCAGCAGGGGGACGGCGGCACGGCAGTGAGGGCGCGAGCGGTGCGGTGAGGCGGACCGCCGCGAGGCAGGGTAGCGCGGGGGAGGTGAGCCGGGGCGACGATGGTGAGTGGGGACGGGGCCCAGGCGAGGCGCGGTGTCGCGTGGGCGATGGGTGACCGCCGACAGGGCGATTGGAGTCAGTGGGCGAATCGAGTGGCGCACAGAGGGGGCGCGATGAGCGTGCGCTGCGGGTGGGCGGTCGCCGCGGTGCGTGGACGTGGGCGCAACGGAGCAGCCGGGGAAGCAGAGAGCAGCAGAGGGGGAAGAGGAGGCCGAGGGCCTCACCATGGGGCTGCAGGGAAACCGCAGCGGGGTTCGAGGAGGAGGACGGGGACGATGATGGGGCAGCTCCGGCGATGTCCAAGCGGCGGCGACGATCGGCGTGGCGACGTGGCTCCGGCGACGGAGAGGCGCGAGAAGGTCCAGTGACGAGGTGGTCGGTCGAGGAGGAGGATGAAGAGGCGAAGAGGCGTCGCCCGTGAGGTGACGATGATGACTGCGAGCGGTGGGCGCCGACGTTGGGTGGCGGCGACGTCGGGGCGGCCCCCTCCCGATCCAGATCGAGATCGGGCAAAGGGGGGCGAGGGAGAGGGAGTGGGGGCGAGTGGGAGTAGTGGGGAGGGGTGCGGTTAGGGTTGCGGGCGAGAGGGGATAAGGGAGTGAGGGGGTGGGCCGGCCGGTTGGGCCTGGTGGGCCGAGGCCGTCCGGCCAAGTTGGGCCACGGCCCAATGGGGGGGGGGTTGCCTACTTTTTTTATTTTTGTTGTTTTGTTTTGTTATGTTTTTCTTTTCTGTTTTTTAATCCTTAATTGCTTTAGTTTAAATAAAACACAATAAGAGTCTCTAAATTAGCGTTACTAAATATTCCACTTCCACAAATAACTTGGCACATTAATCAAAGTAGTTTGTATTTGTTTATTAATTTAAGAGCATTTAAATAATAGTTTTGCCACAGTTTTATTTATTTTAGTGCATTTAACTACTTTATAAAAGTGTGAACTCTCCACCATAATTTCCTTATGCACTATTTGGCTCACTCCAAACATTTTCGATTTTATATTTGAAAACTTGTATTGTTTGCTTGATTGTGATTTTGAATTCGAACTGGTTTCGAACTAACGCAAGATTAGCAACAGTAATCGAGGTGACGTGGCATCATTAGTAGAAGTTTACTGTAGTCTAATTATCCGGGCGTCACAGTGTGGTGTCAGCATTACTGATCCAGGGATGACACCTGAGCACAAAGATTGGACCGTTTGAGGTCTAGTCGCTACAAGATGGTATCAGAGCACGCGTTGACTGTAGGACACGACCACTAAGCTGAAGCCCTAGATCACTACTCTCTTCTTATTCTGACTCCTCACCTTTTCTACTCATTTAGGATGGCGAATGCAAGGAACAAGTTCACCCTGCCGGATGAAGATACACCCTTTGGACGTCACTTGAAGGAAGTCACTAGATATCTAAACATAGGAGTACCTAGCCTCACCGGAACCTACAACGCCACTTTACCGGAAGAAGAGCGCTGGATGATTCAAGTTCAAGTTCCCGGAAGGACGTTCATGCCAGTCACTGAGCCCATAGAGTTTTCTTTTGATGCAACAACTTGGAGTCTAGGAAAGAGCATGGCAGCTCACATCGCCATGGGACGCATTGGAGAAGTTTACCGCAATGATCTCAAGGATACTATCTACCAAATTTTTGGGCGCCGAGACGAGCATTGGGAAATGATCAGCACCAGGAAGGATAGATCAGTGGCATCTTTCATCCAGGAGTTAAACCAGCACATTCGACGTCAAGAGAACTAGTTGTGCGCCGACATGATAGATCTAAAGAAGGCGAGTTCAAGAATCAAGGAACTGGAGGAAGAACTCGAGGCTACACGTGAAGATTATGAAGAGGAAATCGAAGTATTAGTGTGGTAGAATGACGATCTGATCAAGAAGATTGGAATATTTATGGGAGGCCCTACACCAGTAGAAGAAGATGAAGAACCCAAGGAGATTCGCCCGGAAGATTACATCATCATCGACGACACTGACTCGGATCCAGATGATAGCGATGATGACTATGTAGATGAAGCTGGAGCTGATATCATGGAGTCTGCAACCGAAGAATATTTCTAGTAGACCACCCCATCAGTAGTAGTAGTCCACCATGTAAATATAATAGTCCGAGCACTTTTGCGATAGTTAGATCAATTGTATGCCCTTGTTTGATTGAATGAAGTGAATTGTTTGCTTTTGCCTCATGTGCATGTCGGTAGTGTTTTCTCTTTAGACCCCTCTCTATTCTTAAATCTCATCTTTTCTAAACCCTCAGATGCCTCCGAGACGTGACCCCGGATTTGCCTTCCCACCGGAGCTCACCTAGTTGATCCAGCAGGAGAACACTTTGATGCAGTTGCTAGTCCAGAACCAGAATAAGGGGAACAACAACAACAACAACCCACCACCACCACCACCTGTTGATCACTTAGCCCATTTTCTTAGACTGAATCCGCGGGTGTTTTCCAGTAGCACCGAGCCGATAGTAGCAGATGATTGGCTCCGCAAGACAGCAAGGGAGTTGACCACGGCAGGATGCACAGATGCGGAAAAGGTGAAGTTTGCCGCACATCAGCTTGAAGGACCCGCATCATCATGGTGGGAGAATTTCACAGCCACTTTCCATGTCGACACTATCACATGGGACCAGTTCCAACATGCTTTCCGTACTGCCCATGTTTCAACAGGAGCTATGGCCATGAAGAAGCGAGAGTTTCGCAACTTGCGCCAAGGAGGACGGACAGTTGGCCAGTATGTGGAGGACTTTAGTAAGCTAGCACGTTATGCCCCAGATGACGTTGCTACGGATGCAGCTAAGCAGGAGAAGTTTCTGGAAGGACTGAATGATGAATTGAGAATGCAATTGATGGTAGCAACCTTCAACAACTACCAGGAGTTGGTAGACCGTGCTCTCATGATTGAAGGGAAACAGCAGCAAATTGAGAACCGCAAGAGGAAGTATGGACAAGGGAAGTACAATTCTGGAGCCCAGCAGAAGCCACGTTTTACCCCTAGACCGGGAGGACATTTTCAGCATACCCATGGAGGAGGTAGCTCGCACAATCATAATGGCACCAAGAATGGTAATGGGAATGGAGTAAGCAACGGCCAGAACCGTACAAACCCATCAACCCTAGCCAAGAGGGACCTGAGCCAAGTCACTTGCTTTAAGTGCCAGAAGACCGGACATTATGCAAATGAATGTCCTGAATCCCAGAATGCAAATGCCAATGGAAGCTCTGGGAAGAAGCCGAACCCTTTCAACAAGGGACAGGTGAACCACGTAAATGTGGAGGAAGTTGAAGCCTAGCCCGATATAGTAATAGGTAAGTTTTTGGTTAAGTCATTTACTGCACTCGTTCTTTTTGATACTGGTGCATCGCATTCATACTTATCAAGGGGATTTGTGGATAAGTATAAACTGCCAACCCAAGCCCTTAGGTCACCCATGTTAGTAACCTCGCCTGGAGCAGAATATATGGCTAGTCTATGGTGTGATCGGTTACCATTAAGGATTGGTAACTACGTATTCCCTTCAGACCTAATAGTATTGGAATATCAAGGATTGGATGTGATATTAGGCATGGATTGGTTATCGAAGTATGAAGGGAACATTGAATGTGCTAGTAACTCAATTTTGCTTACCACCCCATAAGGGAAAAGGATCAAGTACGTATCCCGGCATGTGCCGAAGAGGACTCAAGTAAAGTGCTTAACAGGAGTTGTGCAAGAGGAAGTACCAGTAGTAAAGGATTTCCCTGATGTATTTCCAGAGGAGTTGCCAGGAATGCCACCGGATAGAGTTATTGAGTTTTTGATTGAGATTTTGCCAGGCACAGGGCCAATATCTAAGAGACCATATAGGATGCCCGCAAAGGATTTGGTGGGGATTAAGAAGCAGATTAAGGAGTTATTGGATAAAGGATATATCCACCCAAGTTCTTCACCTTGGGGATCGCCAGTACTTCTAGTGGAGAAGAAGGTTGGATCATTAAGGATGGTTGTTGATTATCAAGGATTGAATGAAGTAATCATCAAGAACAAGTACCCACTACCAATGATCAATGATCTGTTTGATCGATTGCAAGGAGCTAAGGTATTTTCCAAGATCGATCTGCGATCAGGATACCATCAGTTTAAGATTCGAGAACAAGATATACCTAAGACGGCTTTTACCACTAGGTATGGGCTGTACGAGTATATAGTTATGTCATTTGGCCTGACTAACAAACCTGCTTATTTTATGAACATGATGAACAAAGTGTTTATGGAGTTTTTGGATAAGTTCCTCGTAGTATTCATTGATGATATCCTAGTTTCCTCGAAGGATGAAGAAGAGCATAAGGAGCATTTGCGTTTGGTACTTGGTAAGCTCAGAGAACATCAGTTATATGCCAAGTTTAGCAAATGTGAGTTTTGGTTGAAGGAAGTTGGATTTCTCGGACACGTTATATCCAGAGAAGGTATAACAGTAGATCTCACCAAGGTTGACACTGTGACAAATAGGGAAGCGCCAACAACAGTTGGAGAGATCCGGAGTTTTCTTGGACTTGTAGGATACTACCGGAGATTGTAGGATCGAAAGTATGTCTAGAGGGGGGTGATTAGACTACTTGACCAAATAAAAACTTAACCTTTTCCCAATTTTAGTTCTTGGCAGATTTTAGCTATTCTAGGACAAGTCAGGCAATCATCACATAATTTAAGCAAGCATGCAAAGAGTATATAGGCAGCGGAAAGTAAAGCAAGCAACTTGCAAGAATGTAAAGGGAAGGGTTTGGAGAATTCAAACGCAATTGGAGACACGGATGTTTTTCCCGTGGTTCGGATAGGTGGTGCTATTCTACATCCACGTTGATGGAGACTTCAACCCATGAAGGGTAATGGTTGCGCGAGTCCACACAGGGCTCCACCCAAGGGCAACGGTTGCGTGAGTCCACACAGGGCTCCACCCACGAAGGGTCCACGAAGAAGCAACCACCCACAAAGGGTCCACGAAGAAGCAACCTTGTCTATCCCACCATGGCCATCGCCCACACAGGACTTGCCTCACTAGCGGTAGATCTTCACGAAGTAGGCGATCTCCTTGCCCTTACAAACTCCTTGGTTCAACTCCACAATCTTGTCGGAGGCTCCCAAGTGACACCTAGCCAATCTAGGAGACACCACTCTCCAAGAAGTAACAAATGGTGTGTAGGTAATGAACTCCTTGCTCTTGTGCTTCAAATGATAGTCTCCCCAACACTCAACTCTCTCTCATAGGATTTGGATTTGGTGGAAAGAAGGTTTGAGTGGAAAGCAACTTGGGAAGGCTAGAGATCAAGATTCATATGATAGGAATGGAATGTCTTGGTCTCAACACATGAGTAGGTGGTTCTCTCTCAGAACATATGAGTTGGAATGGTGTGTGTGTTCTGATGGCTCTCTCGTCGAATGGGAAGGAGGTGGAGGGGTATATATAGCCTCCACACAAAATCCAACCGTTAGACAGTTTTCCAATCTCGGTGGGACCGAATCAATAAGCTCGGTCGGACCGAAAATGTAAACCTAGTGACCGTTAGTGATTTTCGGTGGGACTGACATGCAACTCGGTAGGACTGATATGGTCAGGGTTTGGGCATGACGTAATCTTAGTGAGACCGATTACACAAACTCGGTGAGACCGAGTTTGGTAATTAGCTAACCAGAGAGTTGGTCAGGCAAACTTGGTGGGACCGATTTGCTCTTTCGGTGAGACCGAGTGGAACTCGGTGAGACCGAAAAGTTACAAAGGGGAAACACTGAGTTTACATTGCAATCTCGGTGGGACCGATTCGCTCTTTCGGTAAGACCGAAAAGTTACGAAAGGGAAACAGAGAGTTTGCAACCCCATCTCGGTGAGACCGAGATCCTTATCGGTAGAACCGAATTGCTAGGGTTTGGCAGTGGCTAATGACAAGTGAAACTCGGTGGCGCCGGATAGGAAGAATCGGTAGGACCGAGTTTGGCTTAGGGTTTAGGTCATATGTGGATATGGGAAAGTAGTTGAGGGTTTTGGAGCATATCACTAAGCACATGAAGCAAGAGGCTCATTAAGCAACACCTCATCCCTCCTTAATAGTATTGGCTTTTCCTAAAGACTCAATGTGATCTTGGATCACTAAAATATAAAATGAAGAGTCTTGAGCTTTTGAGCTTGAGCCAATCCTTTGTCCTTAGCATTTTGAGGGTTCCACTTTCACATCCATGCCATGCCAATCATTGAGCTTTCCTGAAATAATCATCTTGGAATAGCATTAGCTCAATGAGCTATATGTTGTTATGAATTACCAAAACCACCTAGGGATAGTTGCACTTTCAATCTCCCCCTTTTTGGTAATTGATGACAACATATAGATCAAATCTTCGACAAATGATAATAAGCATGAAATATATCGTCGCTTTGAGAAGTATGTGATAAGTAAGAGCTCCCCCTAAATTTGTGCATATTTAAAATTTGCTTTGGACTGCAAATGCACAAAGAGTTAGAGTCATGGGTTACTCTTCCATGTCACATACATCTTGGTGGAGCGCTCAAAATGATAAGAATGAAATACATGCACTCATCACCAAGAATAATGAATGATCACATAAGATAGATAAGATAATAGCATTAAGCAAGCATTAAATGTAGCTTATGATCAAACACATGATCATCAATGTCTCACAAATAATGACGTAGTATCTCAAGCACTCAAAAGCAAACAAGTTTGAAAAACCACCAAATAAAGCAAGAGAGAAAAACAACACTCTCTCTCTCGAAGCCTATGATCCATACATCTTCTCCCCCTTTGGCAACAAGTTACCAAAAAGTTCCTAGAAAATGCATAGCCCTAGATCGACGCTCAGGATTGATCTTCAGGTGGTGGTGGAGTCTGAATCACTCCAAGGACGAAGGCTTCGGTAGATGCTGAAGTAGACGCTGGAGTTGGAGCTGAAGTAGATGCTGGAGCTGGTGGAACTGAGGCTGTGGCTGGTGCTGAGGTGGTGGCTCTTGTGTCAGCAACTGGCACGGCAGATGACCTCGGACCTCTTGGCACTCCGGCAAAGGCATGAGTAGTAGTCCTGCCTCTCCTCTCCTGCATGTCCTCCTAGAGCTGCTCCACTGCAGACTGAACTTCCGTTACTTTGACATCCAAGTCATAGAACTTCTGTTCCATGATTCTCTCTAGGCTCTGCTGATTCTGAGTGAGGGTGGCCAGACTTTGCTCAATCCTCAGTGTGGATGCAATCAAGTAACCAAGCTGCTCTTGTTTGGTCTTCAAGAAGTATTCAGATGCCTCCTCTTGAGTTGGCATCTTGGCAGCTTTCTCCTTCCTCGCCTTCTCCTTCTTTGCATATGCTTGTGCAGACGATGGCTCGTTCTCAGTCATCACAACTTCATTGTTCTCAAAATCTGGACGGATGGGCAAATGTTCCTTGTCCAATAAATATATGCCCGTTCCCATCTTGGAGTTGATGAGCTCCTAAATCTGAGGGGCATATCCGCAGCTCCTCTTCTGGTCTGCTGCAGTCCTCTTGATAGTTTCCACTATGAGGCTCATCACCTTGAACTTCTGAGGCACATCAAACACATGTAGCAAGTTGATAGCATGGCCTCTGATCATCTTGTGATCTCCAGACTTGGGCAGTAAGGTGTGCCTTAGTATCCAATTGATCGTCGGGAGCCCTGACAGAAGGTAATGTACTGAGCCAAACTTGAAGGTATCAAGTGCTTCATTTGGGATCTCCTTGTACATATTTGACATTGAGTTGTGGTCCATTTTCTTCTTGGCATAGATATCCAAGTCATCATCTTGCTCCTCTGGGGCATTTATGATCTGTGCCCACTCAGCAACTGTGGATTGGTACCTTGTACCCTCAGACATCCATGTGATCCTCCCATCTGGATAAAAGTGAGCTGTGGAGTAGAACTGCATGATGAGTTCCTCGTTCCACTTTGTGAGCTTCTGCCCAACAAAGTTAGCTACTCCACAAGCTATGAAGCTGTCTTGCACTCCAGGATAGTGCTCTTCGTTTTCCTTGATATATTCCCAGTCGACCCATCTCATATCATAGACAATGGGCTTCTTATCTAGCAGCACTGTCTCATAAAAATCCTGTTGCTCCTTGGTGTGAAACCTGTAGTCCACGGCAGTCCTTCTCCTTGAAGCATATGGGTCTGCTTCTCTCCACTTTCTCAGCCCTGAATCTCTCCTGAGCTTCACGTCCTCAGCCACAGGATGAGCATCATTGTGGTCTGGGATCTTGGGCTTTAGCTTCCTTAGGACATTTTCTTCCTCTTCTTCAGCAACAGTCTCAGGCACTGGGGCCTTGTTCTTTTCAGCTGCAGGAATGCTTCTTGTGTTCCTCTTTGGCTTTGGCTTTGGAGCTGACTTGGCCTTGGAAGCAGCTCCCCCTGATTTTATGGCATCTCCCATTAGCTTGGGTGCCTTGGGTGCTGGTGCAGCTACTTCTTCTTCTTCTTCCTCTTCCATAATGGAAGCTTTGCCAAGCACTCTAGCTACGGTCTTTTTGACCCTTTCCTTCCTCTTCTTGCCTTCTGCAGCAACTGGCTCTTGGGGAGTGGGCTTCTTAGTTGAGGCTCTTGCTTTTGACATGGGCTGCCTGCCTGCTAGCCTTTTGATTTTCAGGCCTGGCTTAGTGCCTTGAGCTGGCTCAACTCTCTTGGAAGTGGCCTCTTCCTCTGCCACATAGTCCTCATCTTCGGAATCTGAAGTCCTCTTCTTCCTTTGTCTCGTGGCAGCCTTTGGCAAGTTACTAGGAGTGCTCCTGCTGCCTTTGTCAGATGAACTGGAGGTACTAGTGCCCTCACTCATCACTACTTGCTGCTCTGACATGTTTTGGCTATCACTTTGATCAGACATGCTACAAACTGACTGCTGACCCTGTGAATAGATTATAGATGAGATAGAAAAGATGAGCATCAAAAAATGCAGAGATTTTTGCAAAAGAATGATCCAAAAACTTAGTTTTAGTTTCCCACTGAAATCATCTCGGATCTACCGATTTTCAAACTCGGTGATACCGAAGCAGTTTTGGAACCTAAACTAGTGAACTCGGTAGGACCGAGTCACAGTTCGGTGGCACCGAGACTGCTAGGGTTTCACAGAGTTCCAAAATCGGTCACACCGATAAGTAATTCTTGATCAGACCGAGTCTCACTTGTGCAATGGCATAAGCCAAATCGGTGGGACCGAGTTTTTCAACTCGGTGGGTCCGAGATGGTTTCGGCGGAAACCTAAACCTAGAATTTTCGAATCAAACCTAATCTATGAGCGTTTCGACTGGATAGGAGTGTTTCAATCGTGGCTAGAATCAATATGATCACAATGTGCTAGGAATCAGATTGAGGAATAGCACAAAGATCAAGTCCCTACCCTAGTTCGGCGGGGACTTGCTACGGAGGCAACGGCGGGGCAGAATTCCCGTTGACGGCGACGGAGACCAGCAACTGGAGGCGGCTGGCGGCGAGAAGACGATCCGGAGACCACGAGGGCAGAGCAGGCTATCGCGCGGGCGAAGGGGTTCGGAGAAATTTCCAAATTTTTCCCGTGACTATATATAGCCCGACCCTGTCGGTGTGACCGAGTGGAACGACTCGGTGGCACCGAGATTCATAACTGCGTGCAGTTACTGAAACTCGGTGTGACCGAAAGCTTCAACTCGGTTGCACCGAGATCGAAAACCTAGATCAACTTAATGATCTCGGTAGGACCGAAAGTGGAGTATCGGTCAGACCGAGAATCATAAAGAGGTTTTGGAAGTTTAAGTCTATGATGAATCAGGGACTTCGAGCGCTCCTCACACAGAGTGGTTCGTATCTGACTTGATCAAATTTTGTGATGCAGCATGAATAGAGTTTTAGACGAGAAAAGCATAGATAGCTAGAGGAGGTTCCTAGGCATTCTTGTCCATCCACTTGGCAAAAATAAATAAAGCCGAACAATCAAAACAACAAGTGGATGTCCTCGAATGAGTAAAATATGCTACCAGCATGCTCACACAGTAAGATGGCAAATGAAATATGTGACAAGGCATGCACAACCAATTCTAGCATCTATCAAGCAATTTGCGATGACTAGGTCATCTATATATGAGTATATTGACCTAGGAGTCAAGTGAGATCACTTGATCATAGGTCATACGCATCGTTTAAGCTCAAGTGGGGTTACCACTTTTACATAAAGCATTGTTGTGTTCACATCTTTAGAGTTGCTTTAGCTCAAGTCTTAGAGTAAAGCTCCCCCTAGATGTGATATCCCCCCTAAGAGGGATGAACTAACCTTGGGTTTTGTCGATGATGACTTCATGTAGATATTGAATATGTGGATGCTCAATGTTGATGTAGATCTCTTGGAGCTATCCATTTGAGTGAATTGCACTTTCAATACCTACATGGGTTAGTCCCATAAGGAACAAACAAGGATATCCATGGACATAGAGTGATGCACACAAAAGATGATGTCCATGAAAACTTTTAGGTTACCTTGTCCCTTGTCTTACCAACAAGAGGGTTTGTGACTCCTTGAACTAGTGCAAGATGTGGAAGTTGATTGCACTTGTTCTTGCCAAAATGATAAGAGTGAAGTATGTTGGCGGAGTCACCCTCAAGAACTCTCTAGTTCTTCTTCTTTTGGATCCACATCATCTTGATGGGAATCCTTGGAGTTGTAGTCGTACTTGATGAAGTGGAGCTTGAAGTAGTCTTGGGAGTCCACTTGACTAAGGTCTTCGGAGCTTCTTCAAATGCATCAATTTCGTCTTGAAGTTTGTCCTTGCCTTTTTGCTTGTGGTCTTGTGGTGGAAGATCATCTTGAGCTTGTGTCCCCTTGAAAGAAGTATACTTCTCTTGTTGAGGGACAAACTTTGTCTTGGGGTATTGATCTTCTTCCCACTCAACTCCATTGGCATTGAACTTTCACTCAAAACCAACACCTTGATTCTTCCGGTGCATTCCTTGCTTGCGCACAATTTCCTCGAATTGCTTACTCCCGACAAGGCTTTTGTACACTCCTTTCTCTATAATTCCCTTCAATAAACTATTTTCTTGATCAAGTGTAACTTGGCTAAGAGAATCATTAGTGGAATCAAGAGAACTACTAGAAGCAACAATATTGGATTTAACATGATCATTGTTACTGCTAGAGGAAGAATCTTTCTTGTTACTAGACTTTGAGGCATGTAAGTGGATAAGAGTAAACGCTTGGCAATGTAAGAAGAACTTTTCTTGCGGAGATCATCATTGATTGCTTTTAACAACTCATGCTCTTGCTCAAGATTGAGCTTTTCAAAGCGTAATTTCTCATGAGCTCTTAAAAGTTCTCGATGATCTTCGAAGATAGTGTCATGAGCTAACTTAAGAGTGTTTAGCTCTTTAGTTAGGGCCTCAATTTTCTCCTTATCACTGTCATTCGTTTTATCTTGATTAGCATGTTTAATTGACATTTCATCATAGTATTCATCACTAGAGTTGTCAACAAGCAAATCATCACCTAACAAGTCATCTTCATCACTATTGAAATCAACATACTCGGGGTGTGTTACCTTAGGACCTTTGGCCATGAAGCATCTTCCAATTCCTTCATTTGGTGAGTCAAATATGTCGTAGGAGTTGGTTGACACAAGTGCTAGACCGGCAACACCTTCATCTTGAGTATCTTCGGAGTTGGAGTGATAACTTCTCTCGGAGTGGCTGTCGGAGTCGGAGCCGGATACCCATTCATCAACATGAGCTTGATGTCTTCGTCTTGTGTAGCTCCTTGATGATTTTTCCTTCCTTTCCGAATCCTTGCTTCTCCATGAGTATCTTCGTTCATAACGATCATCTCTACTCCTTCTCTCTCTTGGTGGTGATCCTTTGCTTCTTCTTTTTGGAGAATCTTCTCTTCTCTTGTAGGGAGCCGTACACTCATTGGAATAGTGTCCGGGTCTTCCACAATTGTAAAAGTTTCGCTCTTGACTAGAAGATCTTTTGTCATTGTAGGACCTTGACTTGGAGCTTCTATCTTTGCTTCTACTCTTGTAGAACTTGTTGAAGTTCTTCACCATTAAGCTCAATTCTTCATTGAAGTCTTGTTTCTCACTTGATGATGTAGGGGCTTCACATGAGGCTTTATAGGCACCACTTGATTTGTTGTGAAGTTCCTCTTTATCCTTAAGTGACATCTCATGAGCAACAATTCTTCTAATCACCTCCGTTGGCTTGAGATCTTTGTAATTTGGCATCATTTGGATCAATGTGCACACGGTATCATATTTTCCATCCAAGGCTCTTAGAATCTTCTTGATGATGAATCTATTGGTCATCTCTTCACTTCCTAAGCCGGCAATCTCATTTGTGATGAGAGCAAGCCTAGAGTACATCTCAGCGACACCTTCACCATCCTTCATCTTGAACTTGTCAAGTTGGCTTTGAAGCACATCCAACTTGGATTCCTTGACGGAGTCGGTACCTTCGTGCATATCAATCAAAGTGTCCCAAATTTCCTTTGCATTCTCAAGGTGGCTGATTTTGTTGAATTCTTCGGGGCACAATCCGTTGAAGAGAATATCACAAGCTTGAGCATTGTATTGCAACATCTTCAACTCATCCGCAGTAGCTTCATGGTTTGGTTCTCTCCCATCAAAGAAGTCACCTTGCAAACCAACACACACAATAGCCCAAACGGCGGGGTTATGTCCAAGAATATGCATTTTCATTTTATGCTTCCAACTAGCAAAATTAGTACCATCAAAGTAGGGACCTCTACGGTGATAATTTCCCTCGCTAGACGCCATACTCTCCTAGGTTGTGAAACCAAGGCTATGACCACCAAAAGCTATGGAGATCAAAGCAAATGGAGACCAAAGCTCTGATACCACTTGTAGGATCGAAAGTATGTCTAGAGGGGGCTGATTAGACTACTTGACCAAATAAAAACTTAACCTTTTCCCAATTTTAGTTCTTGGCAGATTTTATCTATTTTAGGACAAGTCAAGCAATCATCACATAATTTAAGCAAGCATGCAAAGAGTATATAGGCAGCGGAAAGTAAAGCATGCAACTTGCAAGAATGTAAAGGGAAGGGTTTGGAGAATTCAAACGCAATTGGAGACACAGATGTTTTTCCCGTGGTTCGGATAGGTGGTGCTATCCTACATCAACGTTGATGGAGATTTCAACCCACGAAGGGTATCGGTTGCGCGAGTCCACACAGGGCTCCACCCAAGGGCAACGGTTGCGCGAGTCCACACAGGGCTCCACCCACGAAGGGTCCACGAAGAAGCAACCACCCACAAAGGGTCCACGAAGAAGCAACCTTGTCTATCCCACCATGGCCATCGCCCACACGGGACTTGCCTCACTAGCGGTAGATCTTCATGAAGTAGGCGATCTCCTTGCCCTTACAAACTCCTTGGTTCAACTCCACAATCTTGTCGGAGGCTCCTAAGTGACACCTAGCCAATCTAGGAGACACCACTCTCCAAGAAGTAACAAATGGTGTGTAGGTAATGAACTCCTTGCTCTTGTGCTTCAAATGATAGTCTCCCCAACACTCAACTCTCTTCATAGGATTTGGATTTGGTGGAAAGAAGGTTTGAGTGGAAAGCAACTTGGGAAGGCTAGAGATCAAGATTCATATGATAGGAACGGAATGTCTTGGTCTCAACACATGAGTAGGTGGTTCTCTCTCAGAACATATGAGTTGGAATGGTGTGTGTGTTCTGATGGCTCTCTCATCGAATGAGAAGGAGGTGGAGGGGTATATATAGCCTCCACACAAAATCCAACCGTTACACAGTTTTCCAATCTCGGTGGGACCGAATCAATAAGCTCGGTCGGACCGAAAATGTAAACCTAGTGACCGTTAGTGATTTTCGGTGGGACTGACATGCAACTCGGTAGGACCGATATGGTTAGGGTTTGGGCATAACGTAATCTCGGTGAGACCGATTAGACAAACTCAGTGAGACCGAGTTTGGTAATTAGCTAACCAGAGAGTTGGTCAGGGAAACTTGGTGGGACCGATTTGCTCTTTCGGTGAGACCGAGTGGAACTCGGTGAGACCGAAAAGTTACAATGGGGAAACACTGAGTTTACATTGCAATCTCGGTGGGACCGATTCGCTCTTTCGGTAAGAACGAAAAGTTACAAAAGGGAAACAGAGAGTTTGCAACCCCATCTCGGTGAGACCGAGATCCTTGTCGGTAGAACCGAATTGCTAGGGTTTGGCAGTGGCTAATGACAAGTGAAACTCGGTGGCGCCGGATAGGAAGAATCGGTAGGACCGAGTTTGGCTTAGGGTTTAGGTCATATGTGGATATGGGAAAGTAGTTGAGGGTTTTGGAGCATATCACTAAGCACATGAAGCAAGAGGCTCATTAAGCAACACCTCATCCCTCCTTAATAGTATTGGCTTTTCCTAAAGACTCAATGTGATCTTGGATCACTAAAATATAAAATGAAGAGTCTTGAGCTTTTGAGCTTGAGCCAATCCTTTGTCCTTAGCATTTTGAGGGTTCCACTTTCACATCCATGCCATGCCAATCATTGAGCTTTCCTGAAATAATCATCTTGGAATAGCATTAGCTCAATGAGCTATATGTTGTTATGAATTACCAAAACCACCTAGGGATAGTTGCACTTTCAGAGATTCATTGAAAATTTCTCGAAGATTGCGAAACCTATGACGGAGTTGTTGAAGAAAGATACCAAGTTCATATGGACTGAGGAATGTGAGGCTAGTTTCCAGGAGTTGAAGAAACGTTTGGTTACATCACCAGTGTTGATTTTGCCAGATCAGACCAAGGATTATGAGGTGTACTGTGACGCCTCACGTCGAGGACTTGGAGCAGTGCTTATGCAGGAAGGAAGAGTTGTTTCATATGCCTCATGACAGCTTAAGCCTGATGAGTTGAATTATGCTACGCATGATTTGGAGTTAGCAGCCGTAGTGCATGCATTGAAAACTGGGAGACACTTTCTCATTGGAAACCATTGTGAGGTGTACACGGATGACAAGAGTTTGAAGTATATTTTCACACAGAAGGAGTTGAATCTTAGGCAAAGGAAATGGTTGGAGCTCATCAAGGATTATGATATGAGATTGCATTATCACCCTGGAAAGGCTAACGTAGTAGCTGACGTGTTGAGCCATAAAAGTCATGTCAACACCTTAATGACGGGAGATTTACCAAGGGAGTTAGCCGAAAATCTTCGTGAGCTATGTTTGGAGATAGTTCCGAGAGGCATTGGAGATTCAGTCTACTTTGATGGATAAGATCAGAGAAGCTCAGAAGACTGACAAGGAGATTGCTTCTATTAAGAAGAAGATGAGCAAGGTAAAAGCTAAAGGATTTCGTGAGGATGAGCACGATACCTTATGGTTTGAAGACCGTGTTTATGTGCCTAATGATTCGAAGATCAGAAAGTTGATTCTGCAAGAAGCCCATGATTCACCATATTCAATTCACCCAGGAAATACCAAGATGTATTTGGATTTGAAGGATACTTTCTGGTGGACCGGAATGAAGAAGGATATTGCGGAGTATGTAGCAGTTTGTGATGTATGTCAAAGAGTAAAGGCAGAGCATCAGAAGCCAGCAGGATTGCTACAGCCATTGCCGATACCCAAATGGAAGTGGGATAAGCTAGGCATGGATTTTATTACAGGATTGCCCATAACACGTTCGGGCTATGACTCAATTTGGGTTGTAGTCGATCGTTTGACAAAGGTAGCTCATTTGATCCCAGTGAAGACTACCTATACTAGTGCCAAATTGGCAAAGATATACATGACCAGAATCGTATGTCTGCATGGAGTTCCAAAGAGCATTGTATCAGATAGAGGAACCCAGTTTACCTCAAAGTTCTGGAATCAGTTGCATGAAACTTTGGGTACCAGGCTAGAATTCAGTACATCTTTCCATCCGCAGACAGATGGACAGACCGAGAGAGTCAATCAGATTTTGGAGGATATGTTGAGAGCTTGTGCGCTACATTATGGATCTAGTTGGGACGAGAATTTGCCATACGCAGAGTTTTCCTACAACAACAGTTATCAATCCAGTTTGAAGATGGCCCCTTTCGAAGCCTTGTATGGAAGGAGGTGCAGGACCTCGTTGTCGTAGGATGAAGTTGGAGACCGTCAGTTGTTTGGACCAGATCTGATTAAGGAGTCTGAACAGAAAGTAAAATTTATTCGCGATAGGCTCAAGGTAGCCCGGTCCAGGCAGAAGAGCTACGCAGATTCTAAACGCAAGGAGACAGTTTACGAAGTCGGGGACCGAGTTTATCTTCGAGTATCCCCACTTCGAGGAGTTAAGCGCTTTGGAGTTAAGGGAAAGTTAGCGCCACATTTTGTAGGCCCATACAAATTTTTGGAGCGTATGGGAGAAGTAGCTTATAAGTTGGAATTGCTCGAAGGATTGCCAGGAGTTCACAACGTGTTCCACATTTACCAGTTAAAGAAGTGCCACACGGAGATGGCTAATATACCTCTAAGAGATACAGTGCCGCTGGAAGCGATTCTGTTGGACAATGATTTGACCTATGAAGAGAAATCAGTCAAGATCCTTGAGTATGCCAGCCGAGTCACCCGCATCAAGGTTATCAAGTTTTGCAAAGTTCAGTGGAGGCACCACACGGAGGATGAAGCCACCTGGGAATGAGAGGAAGATCTGTTGAAGGACCACCCTCACCTATTTTCTAGCCAACCCGAATCTCGAGGGCGAGATTCATCTTAAGGGGGGTAGGTTTGTAACATCCCAAATTTCCAATTTGGAATGTTATACAATAGATCATCATTGCATATCATATTTATTTGCATTTTGGTTGATCCTAGAAATTTCACGCAACTCAAGGACCCTCGGAGAGAGTTGGGGATTTCGTTATTTTCATATTTGAGTTTTCTCAAATTCTAAAAATAGGATCATTTGATTTTGTTTATTTTATCTTCAATTATTTCTATTACCCAAAATATGAGAGAGGGAATAAAATGAATTTCCCAAAATAAAGAAATATTGAGGATTTAATAAAAAATCAAATAAGATTTTATTTTGGTTTTATTGGCTATTTATTTGAATTTAGGAAAATTTGCACGTTTTCAAAAATTGCATTTAGGGCCAAGAAAATGTTCATCCTGTTCTAAATATTTTATTTAGACGGTGAAATTTTGTTTTGGCATTTTTAGATTTTTATTTATTTTTCTAGAATTTTTTTAGTTGCAGCGATATTGTTTTAAAAAAAACCCGCGCGCCCGACTGGGCCGAGCGCCCAGCCGAGCCGGCCCAGCCGCTGCCGCCTCCCGCGAGCTGGATCGGGACTGGAGTCCCGACCACCGCCGCCGCCGAGTCCGGGGAGGACACGCCTCCCGAGGCCGCCGCCTTCCCCAAGTTGGCCGCCCCCCCTTTATAACCCCGCCGGAGCCCCCCTGGAGCCCCGTGCCAACACCGCCGCCTCCCCACGCCGCCCGTGCCGCCGCACGCCGCCGCCCGCGTCGTCGCACGCTGCAAGCTGCCGCACACCGCAGCCGCCGCCCGCGCCGCCTGCCGCCGCCGCCGCTGCTAGGAGCCGCCGCCCGGAGCCCCGCCGGAGCCCGAGCAAAGGTAGCCACCACCGCCGATTTTCTGAGAAAAGTCGCTTCGGTTTTTTAGAAAACCCTAGTTTTCGTTTTTTTAAATAGATCGGTTTTTCTCCAGTTTATTTATTTAGCAAGCGTTCGCTCGTTAGTTCATTTTAACGAACGCGTTCATCGTTTAGTTCCAGTTAATAAACGTTCGTTCGTTAACCTGTTCGTTGTTTTTCTTTTTCTTGGATTAAATCCACGATTTTTCTGATCGCGATTCCTGATCCGATGTTCGTTTTAGTTTATCTTTTCGCTCGTTTATCGGAATCAGGCGATTCAAGCACCTGGAGTTTCGTCTCAAAACTCTCTTTCCGTTTAACCAATTCAAACAAGTTTTTGCCACAGTAAAATTTGCCCTAGTTTCAGATTTGTAAACGGAGCTTGTTTCTTTTGCCGTTTGTCTTTCATTGCTTCGTTTGATTTGATTCTTTTTGCCAACCGGAGTTCTTAAGTTGAACTTTCTGGTTAGATCTCTTATTCGAGTTTTACCTGTGCATTAGTTGAGTACTTATTGTATGCTTGTTTGTTTGTGATAGAGTATCTGGAGTGCGCCGCTTGCTACTTCGAATCAGCATGGCAAGTAACACTTTGATCATACTTCCTATTACCCAGTTTTTATTGCATTAGATCAATCATCACACATTGCATGTTTAGGATATAATTAAATTGTGGGTTTGGGAAGTAGATGAGGTAGTACCTATCACCTGTTATTATCAAACCTTTGGGAGTTACTTCTACGTTTGCTCGTTATGCCATGCTATGATAGTAGAAGTGGATTGGGTGAGTGAAATCCATGACAGATGTGAGTATGTTAAAATAATGGTTTATCTAAGGTGGCAACTTAAACACACATCTGGGTGGATTGAGGCACCTGGGTATTCCAGTGATTGCCTGTTTTTCTTTTGGACCGGCACCCAGGCTCAAAGGGATCATGAGATTATTCATACTAGAAACTTCCGTGTGCAGCCACAAGCTACTATGGGCTCTAGCATAGTTGACTAAGTCGTGCGAACTCTTACAGTGGTAGACTAGCAGATGTAGGGGATGTAGGTTGGTACGGTCTATCCGTTCGTAAGGTGCTAGCGCTTCTGAAAGACTATGTCTCGGTCATCCGTTTCTCAAACACCATGTAGTGTGAGAATCCTAATGGAGGAGATCGAGTCTTGTGGGGAAAAGTGCACAAACCTCTGCAGAGTGTATAAACTAATCATGGTTAGCCGTGTCCTCGGTTATGGACATCTTGAGTATCTAGTTCTTGGATTATCATGTGAATCTCATCATGTTACTCTAATTAATTTTGTTGGGTTTTAATGATGATGCTTAATTGGGATTGAGAATGATGTCAACCATTCTCAATGTTTAACAACTACCATGATAGTTAAATAAAATTTATTCCTTTGCAGTAGGGAAAAATTGGCTTTACGCAAAACTGTAACCATAGAGCTTTCCACTAGGCAAATATGCATGTAGTATAGTCTTAATTCTTCATTGCTCTCTATGCATTACTTTGCCAGCATATTCCATGTGCTGACCCGTTTTCGGCCTGCAACGTTCATGTTGCAGACTTTTCAGACGACGAGTAAGGCACCTTTTAGGTCGTGGTTCTATACTCAGTGATACCGTTGGAGTTTATGGACTCCCTTATCTTCCAAGACTTCCGCTGTTATCATTATTAGATGGCCTTAAGCCATATTTATTGTAATAGGTTCTTTTTTGAGACACTCGATGTAATAAGTGTGTGATTGCTACTCTGTTATAAATCCTTCTAGTACTGTGTGGTGTCAGCATTACTGATCCAGGGATGACACCTCAGCACAGAGATTGGACCGTGTGTGTTTTTTGTGTTTAATTAGTGTTTGCGAGGTAGAACCGTTGGGAAGACTTGGGGAAAATCTTTTTAATCTTGCTGTAAAGAACAGAAACTTTAGCGCTCACGAGAACTACTGCCATTTTTATTTGGAAAGTGCTATTTAGTTAATTCTTTTTGAAGAAGATTAATAGATAAATTCCTCACGTCCAGAAATTTATTTTAAAATTTTTGGGGTTCTAGAAGTTTGCGTTAGTTACAGATTACTACAGACTGTTCTGTTTTTGACAGATTCTGTTTTTCATGTGTTGTTTACTTATTTTGATGAATCTATGGCTAGTAAAAGAGTTTATAAACCATAGAGAAGTTGGAATACATTAGGTTTAACACCAATACAAATAAAGAATTATTTCATTACAGTACCTTAAAGTGGTGTTTTGCTTTCTTTCGCTAACGGAGCTTACGAGTTTTCTATTTAGTTTTGTGTTGTGAAGTTTTCAAGTTTTGGGTAAAGATTCGATGAACTATGGAATAAGGAGTGGCAAGAGCCTAAGCTTGGGGATGCCCAAGGCACCCCAAGGTAATATTCAAGGACAACCAAAAGCCTAAGCTTGGGGATGCCCCGGAAGGCATCCCCTCTTTCGTCTTCGTTCATCGGTAACTTTACTTGGAGCTATATTTTTATTCACCACATGATATGTGTTTTGCTTGGAGAGTCAATTTTATTTTATTTAGTTTTTCTTGCTGCTTGAATAAAATACCAAGATCTGAAATTCTTAAATGTTAGAGAGTCTTCATATAGTTGCATAATTATTCGACTACTCATTGATCTTCACTTATATCTTTCGGAGTAGTTTGTCATTTGCTCTAGTGCTTCAGTTATATTTTTTTTAGCACGGTGGTGGTTTCATTTTGTAGAAATTAATGAACTCTCATGCTTCACTTATATCATTTTGAGAGTCTTTAGAACATCATGGTAGTTTGCTTTGGTTATGAAACTAGTCCTAATATGATGGGCATTCAAGAGGGATATAATAAAAACTTTCATATAAAGTGCATTGAATACTATGCGAAGTTTGATAGTTGATGATTGGTTTGAGATATGGAGATGGTGATATTAGAGTCATGCTAGTTGAGTAGTTGTGAATTTGAGAAATACTTGTGTTGAAGTTTGTGATTCTTGTAGCATGAACGTATGGTGAACCATTATGTGACGAAGTCGGAGCATGATTTATTTATTGATTGTATTCCTTATGAGTGGCGGCCGGGGATGAGCGATGGTCTTTTCCTACCAATCTACCCCCCTAGGAGCATGCAATTAGTACTTTTTTTCGATAACTAATAGATTTTTGCAATAAGTATGTGAGTTCTTATGACTAATGTTGAGTCCATGGATTATACGCACTCTCACCCTTCCACCATTGCTAGCCTCTCTAATACCGCGCACCTTTCGCCGGTATCATAAACCCACCATATACCTTCCTCAAAACAGCCACCATACCTACCTATCATGGCATTTCCATAGCCATTCCGAGATGTATTGCCATGCAACTTTCCACCGTTTCGTTTACTATGACACGCTCCATCATTGTCATATTACTTTGCATGATCATGTAGTTGACATTGTATTTGTGACAAAGCCACCATTCATAATTCTTTCATACATGTCACTAATGAGTCATTGCACATCCCGGTACACCCCCGGATTCATTCATATAGATTCGTACTTTGTTCTAGTATCGAGTTGTAATCATTGAGTTGTAAATAAATAAAAGTGTGATGATCATCATTATTAGAGCATTGTCCCAGTGAGGAAAGGATGATGGAGACTATGATTCCCCTACAAGTCGGGATGAGACTCCGGACGAAAAAAAGAGGCCGAACAAGCCCAAATAAAAAAAGAGGCCATAAAAAAGAGAAGGCTCAAACAAAAAAATGGAAAAAATAAAAATGAGAGAAAAAGAGAGAAGGGGCAACGCTACTATCCCTTTACCACGCTTGTGCTTCAAAGTAGCACCATGATCTTCATGATAAAGAGTCTCCTATGTTGTCACTTTCATATACTAGTGGGAATCTTTCATTATGGAACTTGGCTTGTATATTCCAATGATGGGCTTCCTCAAAATACCCTAGGTCTTCGTGACCAAGCGAGTTGGATGCACACCCACTAGTTTCTTTTGTTGAGCTTTCATACATTTACAACTCTAGTGCATCTGTTGCATGGCAATCCCTACTCACTCACATTGATATCTATTGATGGTCATCTCCATAGCCCATTGATACGCCTAGTTGATGTGAGACTATCTTCTCCCTTTTTGTCTTCTCCACCATTCTATTCCACCTATAGTGCTATGTCCATGGATCACACTCATGTATTGCGTGAAGATTGAAAAATTTTGAGGACACCAAAAGTATGAAACAATTGCTTGGCTTGTCATCGGGGTTGTGCACAATTTAAATACGTTGTGTGGTGAAGATGGAGCATAGCCAGACTATATGATTTTGTAGGGATAGCTTTCTTTGGCCATGTTATTTTGAGAAGACATAATTGCTTGGTTAGTATGCTTGAAGTATTATTATTTTTATGTCAATATTAAACTTTTGTCTTGAATCTTATGGATCTGAATATTCTTGCCACAATAAAAAGAATTACATGGATAAATATGTTAGGTAGCATTCGACATCAAAAATTCTGTTTTTATCATTTACCTACTCGAGGACGAGCAAGAATTAAGCTTGGGGATGATGATACGTCTCCAACGTATCTATAACTTTTGATTGTTCCATGCTATTATATTATCTGTTTTGGATGTTTATGGGCTTTATTATACACTTTTATATTATTTTCGGGACTAACCTATTAACCTAGATCCCAGTGCCAGTTTCTGTTTTTTCCTTGTTTTAGAGTATCGTAGAAAAGGAAAATCAAACGGAGTCCAATTGACCTGAAACTTCACGGAACTTATTTTTGGACCAGAAGAAACCCACGGAGTATCGGAGTTGGACCAGGAGAGTCCCGGGCTGCCAACGAGGGTGGGGGCGCGCTCACCCCCTGGGCAAGCCCCCTGCCTCGTGGACAGCCCGGAGGTCCACCGACACACTTCTTTCTCCTACATATACCCATATACCCTAAAAACTTCGGAGAGCACACTAGATCGGGAGTTCCGCCGCGAGAAGCCTCCGTAGCCACCGAAAACCAATCTAGACCCATTCCGGCACCCTGCCAGAGGGGGAAACCCTCTCCGGTGGCCATCTTCATCATCCCGGTGCTCTCCATGACGAGGAGGGACTAGTTCTCCCTCGGGGCTGAGGGTAAGTACCAGTAGCTATGTGTTTGATCTCTCTCTCTCTCTCATGTTCTTGAGGTGATACAATCTTGATGTATCACAAGCTTTGCTACTATATTTGGATCTTATGATGTTTCTCCCCCTCTACTCTCTTGTAATGGATTGAGTTTTCCCTTTGAAGTTATCTTATCGGATTGAGTGTTTAAGGATTTGAGAACACTTGATGTATGTCTTGCGTGGGATAACGTGGTGACAATGGGTTATTTTATTGATTCACTTGATGTATGTTTTGGTGATCAACTTGCGGGTTCCGCTCATGAACCTATGCATAGGGGTTGGCACATGTTTTCGTCTTGACTCTCCGATAGAAACTTTGGGGCAATCTTTGAGGTTCTATGCGTTGGTTGAATAGATGAATCTGAGATTGTGTGATGCATATCGTATAATCATACCCACGGATACTTGAGGTGACATTGGAGTATCTAGGTGACATTAGGGTTTTGGTTGATTTGTGTCTTAAGGTGTTATTCTAGTATAGACTCTAGGGCTATTTGTGACACTTATAGGAATAGCCCAACGGATTGATTGGAAAGAATAACTTTGAGGTGGTTTCGTACCCTACCATAATCTCTTCGTTTGTTCTCCATTATTAGTGACTTTGGAGTGACTCTTTGTTGCATGTTGAGGGATAGTTATGTGATCCAACTATGTTATTATTGTTGAGGGAACTTGCACTAGTGAAAGTATGAACCCTAGGCCTTGTTTCAACGCACCGCAATACCGTTTATGCTCACTTTTATCATTAGCTACCTAGCTGTTTTTATATTTTCATATTACAAAAACCTTTATCTACCATCCATATACCACTTGTATCACCATCTCTTCGCCGAACTAGTGCACCTATACAATTTACCATTGTATTGGGTGTGTTGGGGACACAAGAGACTCTTTGTTATTTGGTTGCAGGGTTGCTTGAGAGAGACCATCTTCATCCTACGCCTCCTACGGATTGATAAACCTTAGGTCATCCACTTGAGAGAAATTTGCTACTATCCCACAAACCGCTGGACTTGGAGGCCCAACAACGTCTACAAGAAGGTTGTGTAGTAGACATCATGACTCAACACTAATCTTTCTTATATATAGCTCACGGACTCGATTACATAGAAGGATCATAAAGCAAAACTCAAAACTAGATCATAATAAAACTTTATTCTACTAGATCAAGATATTACCAAAAGGATCGAACTATGAAAAACGGTAAAGATAAAAGTGTGATGGTGATATGATACCGACGCACTCCCCCAAGCTTGGCAATTGCCAAGGGGAGTGCCCATACGCATGTGTTTATGTCTCCTTCTTCGGGGGTGGTGATGTGATATTCTTGGCGATGATGCCCCTCAGGATGCGATTCTCTTCCTCAAGCTTATTGACTTGCTGCTTGAGGTCCATTATTTCCTTATGGAGCTTGCCCGCGAAGGCTAAAGCTCCTTTCACCCAAGGATGTTGCATAGCTGCGGGAGAACAAGTAACACTCTTTTTCATATTTTCATAATAAATAAATCTAACATTGGAAGGGATGACCGAGTTTGGAATAGCTGAGCTCTGTAGTTCCCCCATCGTGAATCCAGCTTGGAAACAAGAAGTAACTTCTTCATCCTCCTCCATGGCATCTATCCTTTTCAAGTCAGCCTCCATGGCATCTATCCTTTTAACGTCAGCCTCCATCTCTTCCTCAGTTGATGGCCCAAAGTGGTCAGCATTGCTGTTTGCTCTTGGCCCCGATGTCAGATGAGACACCCGACTCTCCCCGACTGACTCTTGAGAAGACATCTTGCTCTATGACTGCAGCAGAAACAGCTCAAAACAAAATAGAGGATATTTGCATGGTACGGTGGTCAAAACCTTCGGGAGATTATATAATGAATTTTTACCGACCAAAAGAAGTATCGTGCAAGAAAACGGAGTCCAGAGAGCACACAAGGTGCCCCCGAGACAGGGGGGCGCGCCCTCCACCCTCGTGGACGCCTCGTGTCCTTCCTGGACTGCTTCTTATTTTCCTATTTTCTTAAATATTCCAAAACAGAGAAAAATTCTATTAGAACTGTTTTGGAGTCGGTTTACTTACCGTACCTCATACCTATTCCTTTTCAGAGTCTGAATCGTTCTGGAAAGTGTCCCTTATGTATTCCTCCGGGGTTACAGTTTCAATAACATTAGTTTCAACATTTATAGGATTACCTGAGATATAATGTTTGATTCTTTGACCGTTCACCACCCTCGGATATGTGCCTTCGAAGTTGTTGATTTTTATGGCACCGGAACGATAGACCTCCTCGATGACGTAAGGACCTTCCCAATTAGAGAGGAGTTTTCCTACAAATAATCTTAAACAATAGTTGTATAACAATACATAGTCACCTACATTAAACTCACATTTTTGTATCCTTTTATCATGCCATCTTTTAACTTTTTCTTTAAACAGTTTGGCATTCTCATAAGCCTGGGTTCTCCATCAAGCAAGTGAGCTAATGTCAAAAAGCCTCTTCTCATCGGCAAGTTTGAAATCATAATTGAGCTCTTTAATGGCCCAATATGCCTTATGTTCTAGTTTGAGAGGTAAGTGACATGCTTTACCATAAACCATTTTATACCATCTACTCCTTCTTTATAAAGGTGCGAGTCATCCCAAAAGTAATGTCTTAAATCATAGAAGAACTTTTTCTTTTGCTGGTATGTGAAACTAGGTGGTATAAATTTAGCAACAATATAAATAGCATAATCAGCATACCATGGAGCAGTACGAGAAGCATTTATGACAGCTAATTGTTCATCAGGAAATCTATCATGAATAGGTAGTGGGTCATCAAGAACATTCTATAACCTAGACAAGTTGTCTGCAACGGGGTTCTCAGCTCCCTTTCTGTTAATAATATGAAAATCAAATTCTTGTAGAAGAGAACCCATCTAATAAGTTGTAACACCCCGGATGTAACTTTCCCAATTTGTACTCCAACTCTTGCCGTTTCCGGCGTTAAGTTATATTTATTTCTCGGGTTCGGGTCTTTGTCTCCGTCTGTTGTTATCGTTGTCATGCATATCATATCATGTCATCATGTGCATTGCATTTGCATACGTGTTCATCTCATGCATTCGAGCATTTTCCCCGTTATCCGTTTTGCGTTCCGGCGCTTCGTTCTCCTCCGGTGGTCATTTCTAGCTTTCTTTCGTGTGTGGGGATTAAACATTTCCGGATTGGACCGAGACTTGCCAAGCGGCCTTGGTTTACTACCAGTAGACCGCCTGTCAAGTTTCGTATCATTTGGACTTCGTTTGATACTCCAACGGTTAACCGACAGAGCGAAAAGGCCTCTTGTGTGTTGCAGCCCAAC
Source organism: Triticum urartu (assembly GCF_056163025.1). Lineage (NCBI taxonomy): Eukaryota > Viridiplantae > Streptophyta > Magnoliopsida > Poales > Poaceae > Triticum > Triticum urartu. Next base: position 410,630,056 of record NC_141875.1, on the reverse strand, counting down.
ACCCCTTCAATTTGGCCCAAAACCCACCAAACTCTGCTCCATCTTCTAGATCGTTCGATCACGATCGCGTGGCCGAAAACCGCACCTCATTTGGACTCTTCTAGCTCCCCCTATGCCTATATATACACCCCCCTCCAAAAATTCACGGATCCCCTCGTCCCTAACCCTAAAAAACAGATCTCCGCCGCCGCCGGACGTGTCCGGACGGAGCCGGACAACGTCCGGATCCCGCCGCCCTCTCCCGCGCTGCCACGTGGCAACCGGCGCCCACCGCCGCCACGACCCGCTGAGGCCCATCTCCGGCCCTCCTCCCCGCCGCTCGGGCCAGAGGCCGCCGCCCGCGCCCGCGTCATCCTCCCCGCGGCCGGTGGCCGAGCCCAGCTCACTGCGCCGCCGCTGTTCCCGCGCCTCGCCTGGCGTCCGCCACTGCCGCCTCGTTCCCCGCGCGCCCCGGGCCTCCCTCGCAGCTCCGGCAAGCCGCCAGCCTCCTCCCCCGTCGATTCCGGCGAACAGCTACAGTAACTCCGGCGTGCTCCGAAATCCGTGCCGATCCGAATCTCAGATCTGAAAACCCTAGGGTTGACTTTTGCCTCTCCGTTAATTTTTTTATGCAATCTTTGACCTGTGATATCTCCGCATCCGTAGCTCCGATTTGGGCATATAGCATATCAAAATGTTTATCCCAGAGAGTACATCATTTCATTCCATTGCATCATTTTCAGTTGAGCTCATCTTGATGTCCGAAATACTGTTAGAAGAGGGCTTCATGAGTTAATTGTCAGATCTGCTAGTTCATCTTAGACATTTGTCATTTTTGCCATGATTAATGTGTGCACGCTATGCCTGTGAGTTCTACATATGTTTTGTTAAGGGTTTTGTCATCTTTCCAGAGGTGCAACCCATGTATTTTTAGGATGTGTGTGGTGACTTGTGCAAGCTTACAAAGTGGTGCACTTGCTAATTCTGTTTTCAGGGACTTAGTAGTTTTCACTAAGTCTGGGATTGTTTAGTTCATGATGCCATATGTTCTTGTTGTTTCCTAGCGATCCGTGCCTCTTTTGAGGATGATCAGTAAAGGAGTTTTGTTAATATTATAGTGCTCTATCCATACATGTCTTTGTTTGCAATTATGGAGCACCCTAGCTTGAGTCAATCGAGCTCTACTTTTGCTTCATGGTGAATCTGGGCAGATCGTCAACTTGTTTGCGATTTTGCCGATGTTATTGTAGTTGATCCGTGCATGCTATGCCATTGTTCTTGCCATTTCTAGCTTGTATTTTGTGCCTTCTTGATGGATGTATGCTTGTCTTACCATGAATTTCACCGTGGTGAGTGCATCGAGCTCATAAACATGCCTTCATGAGTTATGTTTCAGCATGTCCCAGTTTTCACTAAGTCTGAAAACTGATTATGTTTTTGCTATGTTCGTGTGCTTGTTAGTATATTTTGTGATCCCTTTTGGCTCAAGGTCAATAAGGGACTTTGGTTAAGCTTGTTGAGTAGCTCCATGCCATGTCTTCCTTTGCCATGTTCAGGTCCTGTAACATGTTGTTTTGTTTCTCCGAAGAGGGCTATATGATCTGAAATTCCAGACAAGTGTTAATTTCACTAAGTCTGAGATCTGTTTTACCATTTGCGTTTTTGCCATGCTTGTTTGAACCTGTTAATGGATGATTTGGACGTAGCTCAGTGCTAGACTTTTGTTAAGAATCTTGTGTGCATCCCTGCCATGTATTTTTTTGTCATGTTTGGGTGCTTTATCATGTTCATTTCATTGCATTTAGATGCCTACTTGCTGTAAATCGCAGACCGGTGTCATTTTTGAATCGCTTGCCATTTCCAAACCGTAACTCCGATTCCGGCGTTCTTTATGTCGTTTTCAAGCGATTTCTTATCATCTTTCCATTGGCACGCTTGGATTTCCAAGTTGAGGCCAGGTTCATACATTTCCTGTCATATCTTGTATTTTGCATCCCGCATCGCATCCCGCATAGCATATCATCATTGCATCATATCGCTTGATCCTTGCACGTGGTTGATTGTGTCCTTGTTACTTGTTTGTCTCATTTGGGTAGAGCCGGGAGACGAGTTCGCTACCGAGGAGCCCGTTGAGTTTGCTTTTGAGGATCTAGTCAACTCTGACAACTGTGCAGGCAAGATGATCATACCCTCGAAATCACTCCTATCTTTGCAATGCTAGTTCGCTCACTCTTTTGCTATGCCATTTCTCCGATGCCTACCACTTGCTTGCAAGCCTCCCATATTGCCATGTCAAACCTCTAACCCACCATTATCCTAGCAAACCGTTGATTGGCTATATTACCGCTTTGCTCAGCCCCTCTTATAGCGTTGCTAGTTGCAGGTGAAGATTGGAGGCCGTTCCTTGTTGGAACCTTTATTTACTTGTTGGGATATCATTATATTGCTATGTTATCTTAATGCATCTATATACTTGGTAAAGGGTGGAAGGCTTGGCCTCTCGCCTAGTGTTTTGTTCCACTCTTGCCGCCCTAGTTTCCGTCATATCGGTGTTATGTTCCCGGATTTTGCGTTCCTTACACGGTTGGGTTATAATGGGAACCCCTTGATAGTTCGCCTTGATTAAAGCTTTTCCAGCAATGCCCAACCTTGGTTTTACCATTCGCCACCTAGCCTCTTTTTCCCTTGGGTTACTGGAGCCCAAGGGTCATCTTATTTTAACCCCCCCCCCCGGGCCAGTGCTCCTCTGAGTGTTTGTCCGACCGAGTAGACTGTGGGGCCACCTCGGGGCAACTTGAGGGTTGGTTTTACTCGTAGGATGTCTCATTTGAGTGTGCCCTGACAAAGAGATATGTGCAGCTCCTATCGGGATTTGTCGGCACATTCGGGCGGTGTTGCTGGTCTTGTTTTAACCTGTCGAAGTGTCTTGAGTTACCGAGATACCGAGTCTTATCGGAACGTCTTGGGAGGAGGTCTATTCCTTCGTTGACTGTGAGAGCTTGTAATGGGCTAAGTTGGGACTCCCCTGCAGGGATTGAACTTTCGAAAGCCGTGCCCGCGGTTATGGGCAGATGGGAATTTGTTAATGTCCGGTTGTAGATAACTTGAACCTTAACTTAATTAAAATGAATCAACTGAGTGTGTTACCGTGATGGCCTCTTCTCGGCGGAGTCCGGGAAGTGGACACGGTGTTGGAGTAATGTTTGCGCAGGTTGTTCTCTAGCTTCTCGCTCGTGCTTTGCCTCCTCTTCTCGCTCTCTTTTGCGAATAAGTTAGCCCCCATACTTGCTAGTTGCTTGCTGCAGCTCCACTCATATTTTATCTTGCCATACCTATAAGCTTGAATAGTCTTGATCGCGAGGGTGCGAGATTGCTGAGTCCCTGTGGCTCACGGATTACTATTACACCAGATGCAGGGCCTGATGATTCCACTCCAGGAGACGCGTATGAGCTCAAGTGGGAGTTCGATGAAGACTCTCAACGATACTACGTTTCCTTTCCCGATGATCAGTAGTGGTGCCCAGTTGGGGGTGATTGGGACCGTTGTCGCATATTGGGTTCTCTTTTATTTTGGCGCCATAGTCGGGCCTTGAGTGTATGGATGATGTAATGTTATTTATGTACTTGATTGACGTGGCGAGTGTAAGCCAACTATGTTATCTCCCCTTTTATCATCATATTACATGGGGTGTTGTGAAGATTTCCTAACTTGCGACATATGCCTTCAATGCGATTATGTCTCTAAGTCGTGCCTCGACACGTGGGAGCTATAGTCGCATCGAGGGTGTTACAAGTTGGTATCAGATCCTTCCCCGACCTTAGGAGCCCCATTGCTTGATCGTTTTTAACGGCCGAGTTGTGTCTAGAAAAATGTTTTGAGTCTTTAGGAATTATATATCGGAGAGTTTAGGAATTCTTTTTACTTCCCAGTCTCCTCATCGCTCTGGTAAGGCATCCTGACGTAGAGTTTTGACTCTTCTCTTCTCAAATTTCACCAAAAAAAAAAATTTAGGATCACGCGGGTATCTTGGAATCGTTCCGATGGATTTATGATGAGAACATTGTCTTGGTGCCTCCTGTCAGGGGTTTAGTGGAAGTGTCCCGAGGAGTTGAGCTCTGAGGTTTTGTCATCATAATTTTATCGTTGCAATTCTGGAATACCTGAGTTTAGTACGCCGACATCGAAAATCTCTTTTATGCAGTTCGTTGGTGAGATAACCTCGATGCCACCCCGTACTGGGGCGGGAGTTCGGGAGTATCGCCATAACTTGTATAACGGATGCTTTTCGAAGGTTGAGGTAGATGGTTTCCGAAGGTTTCTTGGTTATGTGTTGAAGGATGGATACAGCTGGATGTAGGATTTGCTAGTTTGGGTGAGATATTATGCTTCCCCTGTATCCCCAACACCTGATTGCATAACCGGAAAGGTTCGGGAGTTTCATAGGTGGGAATTCTAGTAGCTCTAGTTTTTCTTCCACGGATATTGGTTTGAGATTGGGATTTCTTACCGATTATTCGTTCTTGATCTGTACCTTGTTGGTTTATTTCTCTACCTTAATTCTATGTGGCTTCTTAATTTATGGATATGTGACCATTTCAAGAGGAATGCATTCGTTCATTTTGTTCGGATGTGAAGACTATATGTTGCAATTTTCATTCCGTTGGATTCAGCTTCAATATTTATTTTTCAATGTGCTAATGGTGGTCAACCTCTTCAGGATGGCTCCTCCAACGCGCACGACTCCGAATCCTGATCCGCCACCTCCTCCACCTCCTCCAGAGGCATGGCAAGCTGTGATGGCCGCAACCAATGCAAACACACAGCTGATCATGCAAATTCTTTAAGAGCGCAATCAAGGCAGTCAAGGGAATCAAGGCAGCAATCAGAGTCACTTTGCTACACTCAACCAGTTCCTTGCTAACGGGCCAAAGACTTTCAGCAATTGTGTTGAGGCAACGGATGCTGACGATTGGCTTGTGGATCTGTGTAAGCATTTCGAGTGCAGTAACTTCAGGCCTGAGGACTTTGTCAAGTTCGCTTCCTTCCAACTCAAAGATCAAGCTGCAGAATGGTTCCAGCAGTACAAGGACTCCAGAGGTGGACGTGCTATCACTTGGGATGATTTCCGTCGAGATTTCCGAGCTCATCATATTCCGCAGAGCGTGGTTGAAAGCAAGCGTGAGGAATTCCGCAATCTGAAGCAAGGCTCTTTGTCTGTCTATGACTACAACAAGTTGTTCCAGAAGCTCGCCCGCTTTGCCAAGCAGGACGTCCCTGATGAGAAGAGCATGATATATCAGTTCAGGGGTGGTCTCAGAGAAGATATTCAGCTCACTCTTGTCCTTTTCGAGCCCTTGAGATACGATGAGTTCTACAACATGGCACTGAAGCAAGAGGCTGCTCAGTTGAGGTGTGATGCTTCCAAGAAGTAAGTCAGAGATGTTACTCCTTCTTCCTCTACTCAAGTGGCCAAGCAGCAGAAGTTTTGGCTTCCTCCTCCTCCGTTCCGTCAGCCGTATCAGCAGAAGAGTAAAGGTGGCAGTGGTTCTTCCCACCCACCCAACCCTGGCTTTCAGAACAAGACTTCGTCTCAAGCTCCAAGATCGAGTGCTCCGTATCACCGTCCGCTTTCAGAGGTCACGTGCAACAAGCGCCAACAGAAGGGTCACTATGCCAACAAGTGTCTCAACCAGAGGCGTCTTCCTCCTCCTCCTCCTGTCAGATCGACAAGTACAGCTGTGGTCAAGCATAACCCCAAGCATGCCAAGGTCAATTTGATGAATGCAGCTCAGGCAGAGGACTCGTCAGATGTGATAATGGGTAACCTTCCTGTTAACGATGTTCTTGCAAAAGTTCTTTTTGACACTAGTGCATCGCATTCCTTTTTGTCATGCCCTTTTGCATCGAAGCACAATGTTGATACCGAGATTATGCCCAAAGTCATGCAAGTTGTTTATCCCGGCAAGCTTTTGACTTCTAGTTTGGTTGCTCCCGATATCTCTATCACATTGGGTGATTACAAGTTTCTCTCTTCTCCGGTGGTTCTTGGTAACTCGGATATTGATCTTATTCTCGGGATGGATTGGCTTTCTAAGCACAAGGCGCAGCTTGATTGTGCAGCCAGGCAGATTCAATTGACTCATTCGTCTGAGGATGTAATTGTCTTTGCCGCTCGGGATAATTCCATCCGTCTGTTTTCTCTCAATGAGAAGGGTGAATTGGATGTCATCTCTCAAATTCCAGTCGTTTGCGAATATCAAGACGTCTTTCCAGAAGAGCTCCCAGGAATGCCTCCGCACCGGCCAGTTGAATTCGTTATTGATCTTGAGTCTGGCACGGAACCTGTGTGCAAACGTCCTTACAAGCTCGGACCTGAAGAGTTGAAGGAGCTGAAGAAGCAACTAGATATGCAAGAGAAAATGGGTCTCATCCGGCCTAGTTCTTCTCCATGGGGTTGTGGTGTTCTTTTTGTGAAGAAGGAGGATGGAACGGACCGACTTTGTGTTGATTACCGTCCAGTGAACAAGAAGACCATCAAGAACAAATACCCACTTCCCAACATCAATGAGCTGTTCGAACAACTCAAAGGTGCCCAAGTATTCTCCAAGCTTGATCTCCATATGGGTTATCACCAGATTCGCATTCGTGAAGAAGATATTCCCAAGACAGCATTCAGAACAAGCTTTGGTTCATATGAATACACTGTCATGTCTTTTGGCCTCGCCAACGCTCCTCCGACGTTCTCTCGCATGATGAACTTCATCTTCAATGCCTACACCAATGACTTTGTTTTGGTCTATCTCGACGACATTCTGATTTTCTCGAAAAACAAGGAAGATCATGCCAAGCACTTGCGTTTGGTTCTCGATAAGCTCAGAGAACATCAGTTCTACGCCAAGTTCTCCAAGTGTGAATTTTGGCTCAATGAGGTTCTTTATCTTGGTCATATCATCTCTGCCAAGGGCATTGCCGTGAATCCTGAGAAGGTGTCTGCAATTGTGAATTGGGAACCTCCTCAGAACGTGAAGCAACTCCGCAGTTTTCTCGGTCTCGCAAGCTATTGCCGAAGATTCATTGAAAACTTTTCTAAGATCGCGAAGCCTCTCTCAAATCTTCTTCAGAAGCATGTCAAGTACGTTTGGTCTCCGGAGTGTGATATTGCTTTCAACACTTTGAAAGAGAAATTGATCACTGCTCCAGTTCTGACTCCGCCTGATGAATCCAAACCGTACGAGGTCTTTTGTTATGCCTCTCTCCAAGGTCTTGGCGCAGTATTGATGCAAGAGAAGAAAGTTGTTGCTTATACATCTCGCCAGTTGAAGACTAATGAGAAGAACTACCCCACTCATGATCTCGAGTTGGCGGCAGTTGTGCATGCTCTTTTGACATGGAGACATCTTCTATTGGGAAGAAAAGTGGACATTTTCACTGATCACAAGAGTCTCAAGTACATCTTCACTCAACCTAATCTCAACCTCGGGCAAACTCGATGGGTCGAATTGATTCAAGAGTATAATCCGAGTATTGAGTATACTCCAGGCAAGGCTAATGTGATTGCTGACGCTTTGAGCAGAAAGGCCTACTGCAGCAGTCTGATTCTCAAGCCTTATCAAGCCAAGCTTTGTGAAGCTTTCCGCAAACTTAATCTGCAAGTTGTTCCTCAAGGTTTCCTCGCCAACCTTCAAGTCTCTCCTACCTTAGAAGACCAGATTCGCCAAGCCCAGCTTCTTAATGCTATGGTGAAAAAGGTGAAGGTTGGGATTGCCAAGAGTCAGTCCAAGTACAAGTGCTACCGCCTTGATGACAAGGACACTCTCTTCTTCGAGGATCGTATTGTTGTACCCAAAGGTAACCTCCGTAAAGTGATCATGAACGAGGCTCACAATTCTCTCCTCTCCATCCACCCTGGGAGCACGAAGATGTATCAGGACCTTAAGCAAGCTTATTGGTGGACTCGAATGAAGCGCGAGATCACTCAATTCGTGAATGAATGTGATGTCTGCAGAAGAGTGAAGGCAGAACACCAAAGGCCAGCAGGTCTCCTCCAACCTCTTGCCATTCCAGAATGGAAGTTTGACCACATTGAAATGGACTTTGTGACTGGGTTTCCGAAGTCCAAGCGTGGCAATGATGCTATATTCGTTGTCATCGACAAACTCACCAAAGTGACTCACTTTCTGCCTATCAAAGAGTCGATCACTGCAGCTCAATTGGCGGAACTCTATACCTCTTGAATTGTCTCTCTACATGGTATTCCTCAAGTGATCTCTTCAGACCGTGGCAGCATCTTTACCTCGAAGTTTTGGGATTCTTTTCAGAAGGCCATGGGCACCAACATCCGCTTCAGCACAGCTTTCCATCCTCAAACAAGCGGTCAAGTCGAGCGTGTCAACCAGATTCTTGAAGATATGCTCAGGGCTTCTGTGATCTCCTTCGGCATGAAGTGGGAGGATTGTCTTCCTTATGCTGAATTATCCTACAACAACAGTTTTCAAGCAAGTTCGGGCAAGGCCCCTTTTGAAATTCTGTATGGCAGGAAGTGCCGTACCCCTCTCAACTGGTCTGAAACCGGTGAACGTCAGCTTTTGGGTAATGACTTAATCACAGAGGCAGAAGAAATGTGCAAAGTCATTCGTGATAACCTCAAAGCAGCCTAATCCCGCCAGAAAAGCTACTATGATAGTAAGCACCGTGATTTGGCTTTTGAGATCGGAGATCATGTTTACCTCCGTGTCTCTCCTATGAAAGGTACTCGTCGCTTCGGTATCAAAGGGAAGCTTGCCCCTAGATACATGGGACCTTTCAAGATTGTCAGCAAGAGAGGCGACCACGCCTATCAACTTGAGCTTCCTTCAAACTTTGCAAATGTTCATGACGTGTTCCATGTCTCTCAGCTTCGAAAGTGCTTCAAGACTCCCGACCGCACCGTCAACTTCGAGGACATTGAGCTCCAAGAAGATCTCTCTTATCATGAGCACCCAGTTGCTATTGTTGAAGAGACTGGATGCAAGACTCGCAACAAGTCAATCAAATTTCTCAAAGTCAAGTGGTCACACCATTCCGACCGTGAAGCTACCTGGGAACGCGAGGATCACCTCCGTTCTGAGTACCCGGTGTTCTTTCAGTCCTAGATCTCGGGACGAGATCCTTTCGTAGTGGTGGAGTGTAGTAACACCCCGGATGTAACTTTCCCAATTTGTACTCCAACTCTTGCCGTTTCCGGCATTAAGTTATATTTATTTCTTGGGTTCGGGTCTTTGTCTCCGTGTGTTGTTATCGTTGTCATGCATATCATATCATGTCATCATGTGCATTGCATTTGCATAGGTGTTCATCTCATGCATTCGAGCATTTTCCCCGTTGTCCGTTTTGCGTTCCGGCGCTTCGTTCTCCTCCGGTGGTCATTTCTAGCTTTCTTTCGTGTGTGGGGATTAAACATTTCCGGATTGGACCGAGACTTGCCAAGCGGCCTTGGTTTACTACCGGTAGACCGCCTGTCAAGTTTCGTATCATTTTGACTTCGTTTGATACTCCAACGGTTAACCGAGGGACCGAAAAGTCCTCGTGTGTGTTGCAGCCCAACACCCCTTAAATTTGGCCCAAAACCCACCAAACTCTGCTCCATCTTCTAGATCGTTCGATCACGATCGTGTGGCCGAAAACCGCACCTCATTTGGACTCTCCTAGCTCCCCCTATGCCTATATATACACCCCCTCCAAAAATTCACGGATCCCCTCGTCCCTAACCCTAAAAAACAGATCTCCTCCGCCGCCGGGCGTGTCCGGATGGAGACGGACAACGTCCGGATCCCGCCACCCTCTCCCGTGCTGCCACGTGGCAACCGGCGCCCGCCGCCGCCACGGCCCGCCGAGGCCCATCTCTGGGCCTCCTCCCCGCCGCTCGGGCCAGAGGCCACCGCCCGCGCCCGCGTCTCCTCCCCGCGGCCGGTGGCTGAGCCCACCTTGCTGCGCCGCCGCTGTTCCTGCCGGCGAGGTCCCGCCGCCCCGAAGCTCAGCGCCGTCCCGCGCCTCGCCTGGCGGCCGCCGCCGCCCCGGTCGACCACCGCCGCCGCCGCCTCGTTCCCCGCGCGCCCCGGGCCTCCCTCGGAGTTTCGGCAAGCCACCGGCCTCCTCCCCCGTCGATTCTGGCGAACAGCTATAGTAACTCCGGCGTGCTCCGAAATCCGTGCCAATCCGGATCTCAGATCTGAAAACCCTAGGGTTGATTTTTGCCTCTCCGTTAATTTTTTTATGCAATCTTTGACCTGTGATATCTCCGCATCCGTAGCTTTGATTTGGGCATATAGCATATCAAAGTGTTCATCTCAGAGAGTACATCATTTCACTCCATTGCATCATTTTCATTTGAGCTCATCTTGATGCCCGAAATACTGTTAGAAGAGGGCTTCGTGAGTTAATTGTCAGATCTGCTAGTTCATCTTAGACATTTGTCATTTTTGCCATGATTAATGTGTGCATGCTATGCCCGTGAGTTCTACATATGTTTTGTTAAGGGTTTTGTCATCTTTCCAGAGGTGCAACCCATGTATTTTTAGGATGTGTGTGGTGACTTGTGCAAGCTTGCAAAGTGGTGCACTTGCTAATTCTGTTTTCAGGGACTTAGTAGTTTTCACTAAGTCTGGGATTGTTTAGTTCATGATGCCATATGTTCCTGTTGTTTCCTAGCGATTCGTGCCTCTTTTGAGGATGATCAGTAAAGGAGTTTTGTTAATATTGTAGTGCTCTATCCATCCATGTCTTTGTTTGCAATTATGGAGCACCCTAGCTTGAGTCAATCGAGCTCTACGTTTGCTTCATGGTGAATCTGGGCGGATCGTCAACTTGTTTGCGATTTTGCCGATGTTATTGTAGTTGATCCGTGCATGTTATGCCATTGTTCTTGCCATGTCTAGCTTGTATTTTGTGCCTTCTTGATGGATGTATGCTTGTCTTACCATGAATTTCATCGTGGTGAGTGCATCGAGCTCGTAAACATGCCTTCGTGAGTTATGTTTCAGCATGTCCCAGTTTTCACTAAGTCTGAAAACTGATTATGTTTTTGCTATGTTCGTGTGCTTGTTAGTATATTTTGTGATCCCTTTTGGCTCAAGGTCAATAAGGGACTTTGGTTAAGCTTGTTGAGTAGCTCCATGCCATGTCTTTCTTTGCCATGTTCAGGTCCTGTAACATGTTGTTTTGTTGCTCCGAAGAGGGCTATATGATCTGAAATTCCAGACAAGTGTTAATTTCACAAAGTCTGAGATCTGTTTTACCATTTGCGTTTTTGCCATGCTTGTTTGAACCTGTTAATTGATGATTTGGACATAGCTCAGTGCTAGACTTTTGTTAAGAATCTTGTGTGCATCCCTGCCATGTATTTTTTTGTCATGTTTGGGTGCTGTAGCATGTTCATTTCATTGCATTTAGATGCCTACTTGCTGTAAATCGCAGACCGGTGTCATTTTTGAATCGCTTGCCATTTCCAAATCGTAACTCCGATTCCGGCGTTCTTTATATCGTTTTCAAGCGATTTCATCTCATCTTTCCAGTGGCACACTTGGATTTCCATGTTGAGGCCAGGTTCATGCATTTCTTATCATATCTTGCATTTTGCATCCCGCATCGCATCCCGCATAGCATATCATCATTGCATCATATCAGTTGATCCTTGCACATGGTTGATTGTGTCCTTGTTACTTGTTTGTCTTATTTGGGTAGAGCCAGGAGACAAGTTCGCTACCGAGGAGCCCGTTGAGTTTGCTTTTGAGGATCCAGTCAACTCTGACAACTGTGCAGGCAAGATGATCATACCCTTGAAATCACTACTATCTTTGCTATGCTAGTTCGCTCGCTCTTTTGCTATGCCATTGCTACGATGCCTACCACTTGCTTGCAAGCCTCCCAAATTGCCATGTCAAACCTCTAACCCACCATTGTCCTAGCAAACCGTTGATTGGCTATATTACCGCTTTGCTCAGCCCCTCTTATAGCGTTGCTAGTTGTAGGTGAAGATTGGAGGCCGTTCCTTGTTGGAACCTTTATTTACTTGTTGGGATATCATTATATTGCTATGTTATCTTAATGCATCTATATACTTGGTAAAGGGTGGAAGGCTTGGCCTCTCGCCTAGTGTTTTGTTCCACTCTTGCCGCCCTAGTTTCCGTCATATCGGTGTTATGTTCCTGGATTTTGCGTTCCTTACACGGTTGGGTTATAATGGGAACCGCTTGATAGTCGCCTTGATTAAAGCTTTTCCAGCAATGCCCAACCTTGGTTTTACAATTCGCCACCTAGCCTCTTTTTCCCTTGGGTTACCGGAGCCCAAGGGTCATCTTATTTTAACCCCCCAGGCCAGTGCTCCTCTGAGTGTTGGTCCGACCGAGTAGACTGCAGGGCCACCTCGGGGCAACTTGAGGGTTGGTTTTACTCGTAGGATGTCTCATCTGAGTGTGCCCTGAGAAAGAGATATGTGCAGCTCCTATCGGGATTTGTCGGCACATTCGGGCGGTGTTGCTGGTCTTGTTTTAACCTGTCGAAGTGTCTTGAGTTACCGAGATACCGAGTCTTATCGGAACGTCTTGGGAGGAGGTCTATTCCTTCATTGACCGTGAGAGCTTGTAATGGGCTAAGTTGGGACTCCCCTGCAGGGATTGAACTTTCGAAAGCCGTGCCCGCGGTTATGGGCAGATGGGAATTTGTTAATGTCCGGTTGTAGATAACTTGAACCTTAACTTAATTAAAATGAATCAACTGAGTGTGTTACCGTGATGGCCTCTTCTCGGCGGAGTCCGGGAAGTGGACACGGTGTTGGAGTAATGTTTGCGCAGGTTGTTCTCTAGATTCTCGCTCATGCTTTGCCTCCTCTCTCGCTCTCTTTTGCGAATAAGTTAGCCACCATACTTGCTAGTCGCTTGCTGCAGCTCCACTCATATTTTATCTTGCCATACCTATAAGCTTGAATAGTCTTGATCGCGAGGGTGCGAGATTGCTGAGTCCCTGTGGCTCACAGATTACTATTACACCAGATGCAGGGCCTGATGATTCCGCTCCAGGAGACGCGTATGAGCTCAAGTGGGAGTTCGACGAAGACTCTCAACGATACTACGTTTCCTTTCCCGATGATCAGTAGTGGTGCCCAGTTGGGGGTGATTGGGACCGTTGTCGCGTGTTGGGTTCTCTTTTATTTTGGCGCCATAGTCGGGCCTTGAGTGTATGGATGATGTAATGTTATTTATGTACTTGATTGATGTGGCGAGTGTAAGCCAACTATGTTATCTCCCCTTTTATCATCATATTACATGGGATGTTGTGAAGATTGCCTAACTTGCGACATATGCATTCAATGCGATTATGTCACTAAGTCGTGCCTCGACACGTGGGAGCTATAGTCGCATCGAGGGTGTTACATAAGTCGAGGTTTAGCATCTTTCTTTTCCATAATATATTTAATAGTAGCATGATCAGTGTGAACAGTTACTTTAGAATCAATAATATAAGGTCTAAACTTATCACAAGCAAACACAACTGCTAAAAACTCCTTTTCAGTAGTAGCATAATTTCTTTGAGCACTGTCTAGAGTCTTACTAGCATATTGGATAACATTTAATTTCTTATCAACTCTTTGTCCTAGAACAGCCCCTACAGCATAATCACTAGCATCACACATAATTTCAAATGGTAAATTCCAATCAGGAGGCTGAACAATAGGTGCAGAAATCAAAGCTTTCTTAAGTATTTCAAATGCTTCTACACAATCATCATCAAAGGCAAAAGGAACATCTTTTTGTAAGAGATTAGTCAAAGGCCTAGAAATTTTAGAGAAGTCCTTAATGAACCTCCTATAAAAACCGGCATGACAAAGGAAGCTTCTTATACCTTTAATGTCCTTAGGACACGGCATGTTTTTAATAGCATCAACCTTAGCTTTATCAACTTCAATACCTCTTTCAGAAATTTTATGCCCCAAGACAATAACTTCATTAATCATAAAGTGGCACTTCTCACAATTCAAGACAAGATTAGTTTCTTCACATCTCTGCAAAACTCGATCAAGGTTGCTTAAGCAATCATCAAAAGAAGTTCCGTATACGGAGAAATCATCCATGAAAACCACAACAATGTTTTCACAAAAGTCAGAGAATATGGCAGTCATACATCTTTGAAAGGTAGCAGGTGCATTGCATAAACCAAAAGGCATACGTCTATAAGAAAAGGTACCGAAAGGGCAAGTAAAATTGCCTTTTCTTGATCCTCTTTGGACAAAGGTATTTGAGAGAAACCAGAATAACCATCTAGAAAGCAAAAATGTGTATGTTTGGACAATCTTTCTAGCATTTGCTCAATAAAAGGTAAAGGGTAATGATCCTTTTTAGTAGCTTTATTTAATTTGCGGAAATCAATTACCATTCTATAACCTGTAACAATTCTTTGTGGGATCAATTCATCTTTATCATTAGGAACAACAGTAATATCTCTCTTCTTAGGGACACAATGGACAGGGCTTACCCACTGACTATCTGTCGGATTTCAGGTTCCGGCAGACCCTTGAGGTTCGAACACTGGGGTGCGTGCGCAGATCTCTCCCCTACCGATCTACGCCCAATCTCTTTGCGTGATTTGAGCTGGAAACAACAAACAACACAAGGGACACAAGGTTTATACTGGTTCGGGCCACCGTTGTGGTGTAATACCCTACTCTAGTGTGTGGTGTGGTGGATTGCCTCAGGGGCTGATGAGAATCAGTACAAAGGAAGAACAGCCTGGCGGGAGGTGTTCTTGAGATGGGGCGATGAACTGCTAGGGTGAGTTCAGTTGCCTCCCTTTCTCTCTGCTAGGGTTCTACCAGATTTCTGGTTGTCTTCTCCCTCGGTCGCCCCCTCTAATCTGTGGTGGCTAGCTCTATTTATAGAGGCCCCGGGCCTCTCCCCAAATAATGAGCGGGAAGGGCGCCAACAATTGGCCATTTTGAAGGGGAACATGTAGTACAAGTTATCCTGACCAAAGGTGGTCTTCGGCTGCCAAAAGTACTGGTGATGACGCCATCTTGGGCTCCACGGTGACCTCCGTCCTGCCGCTCTGCTGTTCTTGGTCTCGTTGCACCAGAATGGCAACCTTTGCCTGATGCCTTGGCCTGTGCTTGCCCCTTTGCACCAAAGGGGAAACAAGGACACTGCGCAGGCCGACGCCCGCCTGGCACCCGCCTGGTCTCGTTCGTCATGGCTTCTGTCACGGGTTCCTCGTGAGGTGCCCCCTCCTTGATCTCTCCGCCTCCTCGTGAGCCTGCCTGATGAGGCTGCCTCTGAGGAAGCTTCCTTTTGTCCGCCCCACGAGGCATGGCCCCTCACGAGGGGCTTGAGCTTGAGCTGATGAAGATGGGCCGCGCTGGGCCCCCACTTGAGCCACGCCGCATGCCGTAGGCAGGCAAATCTGGGGACCCCCATTCCCAGAACGCCGACAGTAGCCCCTGGACCCAAGGCGCGCCAAGGCTTGGCCTAGCAGGAAAGCGAAGGGGCAAGCGCGAAGCACCGGGGGCCCCAACAGCCTGCGGCCTTAGGCGCCACGTGTCGATTGATTGGACGTGGGCGTCTGCTCTTCCCCATGATGCCTCGGCAACTGCACGACTTGACAAGTCCCTTAATGTAGAGAAACCGGTCATGATTACATGCGATTGTGGTGCTCAGCGGTTGGCCTCCTCCGGTTATAAGTATGGGGCTGTGCAAGCCCCTTCAGTCCATCCTTTGCTACCGCTCCTTTCCTTCTTCTTCCTTGCTCTTGCTTCTCCTTACGCCAATGGCACCAATTTGCCGGTTCTCTGCAGAAGAGAAGGGAAAGGCCCCCCGAGAGGGTCTGGACCCACTTCCGCCGAAGAAGTGGCTGGTCCTCCGCCGCCAAGATGAGGATGCTTAGCAGGAGGCACCGAGGCGCTGGTATGAGCGGCCGCCGCCTGGGTATCCGCTACCCTTGCACGCCCGTGTCGTAGGTCCTGCGGGAGAAGGTGTCGAGCAACACCGACGATGCTGCCGTCGACGCCGGCGATTCACGGTGGTGCGCGTCGTTCCTCTTGGAGTCCACGCCGAACGCTCCTCTCGCGAGCTCGTGCTCCACGCCGCCATGCCTCCAAGCTCTTGGATTCACCTCCCTCCTTCCTTCGCTTTCGAGATGCCGCCGAGCGGGGCTCTGGAGCTATGGCTGCAGCATGCTGATTGCAGCACCCATGCAACCGGGGCGAAGGTCGAGGTCGTCGCTCCGGGTAAGGTCTTCATGACCCGGGGATGGGGCGAGATCGCCTGGGTCTGTCGGACGGTAGGCGCCCTCATAATTCATCTTGAATATGACAACGCCTCCCTGATGTTCTTCAAGGTCTTCGATGCTGAAGGACGCCGGCTGGAGTGCTGCCCCAGGGAGAGGGGTAGGGGCGACGAACCGGCGAGGACCTGGCCCGCCCATCGGCCCTCCAGCAGCTCCTCAGGCAGCAGCGGAGGAGCCAGGGAATTCAGCGGCTCCCCCGAGCTCCTCGTGACTCCGGAGACGAGCAACAACAGCTACGAGCCCCCGAGCTCGCGCGGTGCTCGGAGCGGGGCAGCTGCTTCCCGCCGCCGACGCCACTGATCTGGATGGGGTTGGCGTCGATGTTGGGCAGCCCACTGTTGATGATGGCGTCCCTCGCGGCGGTGCGGGCGATTAGCATTCCTTATGATTAGAACTCTTGTTCCCTGCGAGGAATCGAAGCAACACCCCGTGGGGGTATGTAAGGCGTCTGCCATGTCTTTTATGAATATTATATCCTTAACATGAAGCAATGCGAGGTGCTTGTCCTGTCTCAGCTTGGCTCCCCCATTCTATCCTCGCGAGGACTTGGCGCTCTACGCTGACAGGTCCCAGTCCCCAGGCAGGCTTCAGCCGTCGCTGGTATGCCAGGTCGCGATGCCGTGGTCAAGGCCAGGAGGTGAGCGGCCCGAGGTCCGGTAAGAGCCCCCGAGTCGCGATGCTCGGGAGGTCCCCTTTAGCGCTCAAGCAGCCCTCGCTGGGCGAGAAAGGAAGGTAAATCGTCGTGACAGAGCCACACTGGGCGAGGGTTTTGCGCTGCATTGGTCCAACTCTTGTAAGGGCGTGACTTATCTCTTGAGTTAGGCGTAGTTCCTCGATGAAGCGCCTGGCCCGGGCGGTGGCAGCTGAAGCACTGCTGGGTTAGGTCCTCGCGAGCTTCTTCCCACTCCCCTGCACTTTCCTTAATGCTCTACGTCCTCAGGTCCCGGCCCTCAAGCAAGCTCAGCCGCCGCTGGTATGACAGGTCGCGATGCCGTGGGTCAAGGCCAGGGGGTGAGGGCTGGAGAGCCAGTAGGATCCCATAAGTCGCGATGCTCAGGCGCCCCCCTTTTAACGTGCAAGCGGTCCGTGCCGGAGAGAGGGAGAGACAGCTCGCGATGTCCCTAGCGTTGCTCCTGGAGTAGGTCCTGCACACAAGTCATAAAGAGAAACAAGACCTATTGTTACGGTTGCCAGCCAACCTTTGGTCGCTCCGAGGGAGTGATTGGGGCACTGAGGGCCTGGTGAGGTGGCGCCTTGCAGGGCTGCCGCGGCCAGAGCTCGACCACTCAGATTTTTCGGCGTTGCAGGGACGGACCCGTGCACAGATGCCGTGCCAGAGCGAGCGGCTCTATAGGTAGGTGTCAATCGAGCAGGCGATTAGGTCGGGTATGTTAAGCATGCAGGAGGAAATTCATTTTAAGTAGACGCAGGAAAAGCAAACGCTGCAGGGCCAGGCCCGAGCAGCTCGGGGATGATGCAGCCCGAGGGGCGCCCCAACAAGGTAAGTAAAGAGCATAAGAAAAATAGATACATGCCGCAGGGACGGACCCACGTGACCTGGGAATGATACGGCCCTGTGGGCGCTCCCAGCTAAAAACGGAACTTAGAAAGATGTCACCTGGTGTTGTTGAAGATGAAGTGGTGTTGAAGAAGCGAGCGATGCGCGAAGGCGTCGGCCCTCACGAGCCCCCAGGCCCAGGAGCCTCGGGAGGCTCCGGGGGCACAGGTGGGTCTCCGAGAGCCATCTCCATCTCTACCAGGACCACATGATGCCTGACTTCCTGAGCCTCCAGAATGCTCCTCAGCAAGAGCTGATGTGCGGCGACTGCGTTCGGCAGGCCGAAAGGCATGCGAATGTAGCTGTGAGGTGGACCCTCACAGCGCCCCACGCGCGAAGGCCAGAAGCGCTCCTGAGACGCGGCTTGGTTGAGCCCTGGCACGTTGACACAGACATGTAGCCCACCATCCTCGCCTGGATGTGGGGCCATGCCGGGCAAGCGGCGGCTGCCGCGCATGACTCTCGACTCCTGTAGCTCCTGAGTGTTGCTTGCAATGAACTCCTGAGGGTTTGGTCTTCCTCGCCTTGTACCTTCCTGAGGGAAACATGCCTGGAAGCACCCCTCCAAGTGGTGCCCGAGCGCCTCCCTTGCGACCTTGGCAAAGTCGGTGGCTCTCCAAGAAAGAGCCCCCAAGCCCTGCTTGAGGAGGGCGCCGAATGCGCTTCCCTATGCAAGAGAGGGTGGCGCTCCCTGATTGGGCGCAGATCCTGACCCAACACCTCCGGAGGCGCCTGCCTCCTGATGGCTTGGGCCAGGCGAAGCCTTCTTCTTCTTGGGGGTCGCCTTGGGAAGTTTTCCGTTTCCGCGGTCCGGGTCTTCGATTGCTGCGGCTTAGAACGCGCGCTCAAGTGAACACACCTCGTCTCTTTCTTCACAGGGTACGTTGATGACTCCACCGCTTCCTGGCATCTTGAGGACATTGTATGCATGGTGAGTCACTGCCATGAACTTTGCCAGGGCTGGGTACCCGAGGATGGCGTTGTATGGCAGACGGATGTGGGCGACGTCGAAGTCGATGAGCTCGGTGCGGTAGTTGTTGCGCTGCCCGAAGGTGACTGGAAGGCAAACCTGCCCTATCGGAATAGTGGAACCATCAGTGACTCCTGAGAAGGGCTTGGTTGGCTGAAGCTGATCGTACGGCACTTGGAGATTGTCGAACGTCTCGACGGACAGGACATTGAGTCCTGCTCCGCCGTCAATGAGGGTCCTGGTGACCTGCACGTTGCTGATGACTAGGAAGCAAAGCATAGGGAGGACTCCGGCTGTTCCCGCGCACTTGAGCTGATCCGCTGAGCTGAACGTGATAGTGCACGCGGACCACCTGAGAGGGCGCGTGGCCTCAAGCTTGGGGAGAACTGCATTCACCTCGCGATCAAACTACTTGAAGATGCGCTGTGAGGCTGGGGCCTGCGCGCCACCCAAGATGAAAGAGATTGCACGCGGCTCCTGGAAGCCCCCAGCCCCCTCGTCCTGATGTTGGTCTTCGTTCCTCCTTGGCAGTGGCGGCAGAGGAGGAAGGCCTGTGTTGCCACGCGGGCGATCCTCAGGAGGCTGATCTCTCTAGCCTCCCTCGCGAGGCTGGTCCTACCAGTGATCCTCGTGAGGTCGGTCACGCCACCCTTGGTGTGGGCCACGGTCTTCCCATCGTCCGCCACCTCTTCCTCCTCCTCGGCCATTGCCCCTGTCATTGCGCTCGGGGCGTCCGCCGACACGTCCATCTCTCACGGCCCTATGCTCTTGACATTCGTTGGTGTTGTGGGTGTGGAGGTCTTGGTACACGCAGTACCGGCTGCCTTTGGATGACTCAGGCTGATCCCTGCCTCGCTTGGTGTCTGGCTCCGCTGCAAGCATGGCAGCCCCCTTGCGCTTCACGTCCTTGGCCTTGGGCTTCTTTTCTTCTGGGTCGGCAGCCGGGAGCTCGAGGAGGGTAAGGCGCCCTTCCTCAACCCTGGCGCACTTAGTCGCCAGGTTGAACAGCTCCAGGGATGTGCAGAGGTCTTCATGGATTGCTAGCTCCTCCTTCATCTTGATGTCGCGTACGCCATCGGAGAAGGCCGAGATAATGGCTTCTTCAGTCACCTTGGGGATCTTGAGGCGAGCGTTGTTGGAGCGCTGGATGTATTTCTGCAGGGTTTCCCCTTGCTGCTGCTTGATGCGGCGCAGATCGCTCATAGCCGGGGGCCGGTCACGAGTGCCCTGGAAGTTGGCGATGAAGCGAGTATGCATCTCGTCCCAGGAGGAGATTGTGCTAGGAGCCAGCTTCAGGAGCCAGGTGCGGGCCCCGTCCTTGAGCGCCATGGGGAACCAGTTCGCCATGACCCTTTCGTCTCCGTTGGCGGCTTCGGTGCATAGCTCATAGAGTTGCAGGAACTCCGCAGGGTCCACCGTGCCATCATAGCGAGGGGGCAGGTTAGGCTTGAACTTGCCTGGCCATGCGACGCCGCGTAGCTCAGGGGTGAGAGCACGGCAGCCTGCTGTGGCCACTGGTGCCTTTTGCTGGTACTGGGCTTGCTCACGGGGATTACCGCGCGCTGCCGCTTGGAGCAGCGCGGGGTCTTGGCGTGGAGGAGTAGGGACGTGATCTTGGTGCGCCGGCGCTGGGAGCGTGTGAGCACCTTCTTGGGGACGAGGAATCACTTGGCGTCTCCTTTCTTGCTGCGCAGGCGCCGGACGCGGAGGGTCTCACCCTGGGGCTGCGCGCCTCAAGGCCAGAGCGCCTTCTTGGGGAGGACGTGGTGGAGGAACCTCCTGATCCTTGCCTCCTGCGCGGAATGGAAGGCGAGGCAGCGAGAGGGACGGCAAGGGGGCGCCCCCTGTGGCGCTGACGAGCTCGGCGATGCGGGCGAGTAAGTCTTCATAGAGGTCGTCGACGGGGAGGTAGTGCAAGAGTTCTCTTGCCAGGAGCAGCGCGGTGTGCGCGTCCATGGGGGCGCGACAGGCGTGGGACGATGAAGCGGCTGGAGTTAGCGACGGTGTGGCGGTGCGGCCCTCCCACCGCACCAAAGGATGCTAGGAGGAGGCCTGCTGCTCATTCCCCGCCAGGCGGGTGGCGGTGTGGGCGGCAGGCGACGGGGAACGACGAGGACGTCCGCCGACGGGCGCCGTCTGGGCGACGCGGGTGGCGAGAGCAGCCCGGCGCTTGCCGCGAGCCCGACGAGTGTCAGCCATTGACACGACGGAAGATCACACGCGAACGGTGGAAGAAAGATTCCGGCGCACCCCTAAGTGGCGCGCCAAATGTCAGATTTCGGGTTCCAGCAGACCCTTGAGGTTCGAACACTTGGGTGTGCACGGAGATCTCTCCCCTACCAATCTACGCCCAATCTCCTCGCGTGATTTGAGCTGGAAACAATGAACAACACAAGGGACACAAGGTTTATACTGGTCCAGGCCACCGTTGTGGTGTAATACCCTACTCCAGTGTGCGGTGTGGTGGATTTCCTCAGGGGCTGATGAGGATCAGTACAAAGAAAGAACAGCCTCGCGGGAGGTGTTCTTGAGCTTGGGCGATGAACTGCTCGGGTGAGTTCAATCGCCTCCCTTTCTCTCTGCTAGGGTTCTACCGGATTTCTGGATGTGTTCTCCCTCGGTCGCTCCCTCTACTCTATGGTGGCTAGCTCTATTTATAGAGGCCCTGGGCCTCTCCCCAAATAATGAGTGGGAAGGGTGCCAACAATTGGCCATTTTGAAGGGGAACATGTAGTACAAGTTATCCTGACCAAAGGTGGTCGTCGGCTGCCAAAAGTACTGGTGATGACGCCGTCTTGGGCTCCATGGTGACCTCCGTCTTGGCGCTCTACTGGTCTTGGTTTCGTTGCACCAGAATGGCAACCTTTGCCTGATGCCATGGCCTGTGCTTGCCCCCTTTGCACCAAAGGGGAAACAAGGACACTGCGCAGGCCGGCGCTCGCCTGGTCTCGATCGTCATGCCTTGCGTCACGGGTTCCTCACGAGGTGCCCCCGCCTTGATCTCTCCGCCTCCTCGCGAGCCTGCCTGATGAGGCTGCCTCTGAGGAAGCTTCCTGTCGTCCGCCCCACGAGGCCTGGCCTGTCGCAAGGGTCTTGAGCTTGAGCTGATGAAGATGGGCCGCGCTGGGCCCCCACTTGAGCCACGCCACAGGCCGCAGGCAGGCAAGTCTGGGGACCCCCGTTCCCAGAACACCGACACTATCAGCAATGGGATAAATTATAACTTCCTCTAGAAGCTTTAGTATTTCTTTTCTTACCACTTCTTTCATCTTAGGATTTAACCATCGTTGGTGATCAACAACAGGTTTCACGTCTTTCTCCAATTTTATTTTGTGCTGGCATAGGGTGGGACTAATGCCCTTAAGATCATCTAGACTATATGCAATAGCAGCACGGTTCTTCTTTAGAGTTTCCAATAATTTCTTTTCTTCATGCTCTGAAAGGTTAGCACTAATAATAACAAGATATATCTCTTTCTCATCAATATAAGCATATTTAAGAGTATCAGGTAAAGGTTTGAGCTCACACACAGGATCACCCTTGGGTGGAGGAGGATCCCCTAGAATTTCAACACGCAGGTTGTGTTTAAAATAGGTCCCTGTTTAAAGAATACTTCATCTATTTCCCTTCTTTCATTCATAAACATATCATTTTCATGGTCTAGCAAATATTGTTCTAAATGATCATTAGGAGGCACGGCAAATAGAAGAAAGACCAATAATTTCATCTTTACTAGGCAATTCTTTATCATGGGGTTGTCTGTGAAACTTAGCAAAATTAAACTCATGAGACATATCCCCCAAACCAATAGTAACAACATCCTTTTTGTAGTCTATCTTAGCATTAACAGTATTCACGAAGGGTCTACCAAATATAATGGGACAAAAGTCATCTTGTGGGGAAACAACAACAAGAAAATCAGCAGGATATTTAACTTCCCCACACAAGACTTCAACATCTATAATAATCCCAATTGGTGAAATAGTGTCTCTAATGGCAGGTTTAATAGTAACATCAATTTCCTCTATCTCAGCAGGTGCAATATCATGCATAATTTCTTTGTATAAGGAATGAGGTACTGCACTTGCACTAGCACCCATATCACATAAGCCATGATAGCAATGATCTCCTATTTTAACAAAAATAACAGGCATGCCTACAACAGGTCTATGTTTATTTTTAGTATCGGGTCTAGCAATTCTAGCAGCTTCATCACAGAAGTAAATAACATGCCCATCAATATTATCGGCCAAGAGATCTTTAACCATAGCAACACTAGGTTCAACTTTAATTTGCTCAGAGGGAGTAGGTGTTCTAGTGTTACTCTTACGAACCACAGTTGAAGCTTTAGCATGATCCTTTATTCTGACAGGGAAAGGTGGTTTCTCCATATAAGCAGTAGGAGCAAAAGAATCATTATAAGTGATAGTCTTTTCTTCAACTTTAATAGGTGCAACTACTTTTACTTCAATGGGAGGATTATATGTAAACCACTTCTCCTTAGGGAGGTCAACATGAGTAGCAAAAGATTCACAGAAAGAAGGTACTATCTTAGAGTCAAGTCCATATTTAGTGCTAAATTCACGGAAAGCATCGGTATCCATAAAAGATTTAATGCAATCAAACTTAGGTGTTATACCTGACTCCTTACCTTCATCGAGATCCCAATCTTCAGAGTTGCGTTTAATTCTTTCCAATAAATCCCATTTGAATTCAGTAGTCTTCATCATAAAAGAGCCAGTACAAGAAGTATCGAGCATGGAGCGATTATCGAGAGAAAGCCGAACATAAAAATTTTGAATAATAATTTCTCTTGAGACACTGGTAGAAAAAGGGCCTATAGTCCCGGTTCGTAAGGGCCTTTAGTCCCGGTTCCTGAACCGGGACTAAAGTGTCGGTACTAATGCCCCGACCCTTTAGTCCCGGTTCAATCCAGAACCGGGACTGATGGGCCTCCACGTGGGCAGTGCGCAGAGCCCAGTCAGGAGACCCTTTGGTCCCGGTTGGTGGCACCAACTGGGACCAATAGGCATCCACGCGTCAGCATTTCTGTGGCTGGGGTTATGTTTTTTTTGAAAGGTGGGGGGTTGGGGGTTTTGGGGGGTTAATTTAGGTGTTTCATATATTGTGTTAGCTAGCTATAATTAATAGAGAGAAGTGTCCTCTCTTATGTCCGTGCTTGGTCGACGCTACATACTATACATACGTATAGAGAGGACTAGACACGCTGGCTAGCTAGTAAGCAAACGAAGGAAACAGAAGATCGTGATGAACATATATGCATACAGAGAGAAGTGATATCGACCACCTCTCTTTCTGTGAGAGATTGGTCGAACAACAAGTTCTCGTATATCTATCTGACACTACCGGCTACATATATACAATAATTATCTCTTACAAATATAATCATACGGACTCAGGGTCCACATAGAATTCTCCGTTTTCAGGGATCACATGGTCAAGAAAGAATGCCGCCAATTCCTTTTGAATTGCTCGCATGCGAGCTAGTGTTAGGAGTTCATCCCGCTTCCGAAACATCTAATTTAAAGAAGGGGGTCAATACATATATATATATATGAATGAATGATACTCAACACAAACGATGGTAATAAAATAAAATTGTGAATGTTGTTATTTACGTACTTCATATTGTTCTTCAGTGTAGCCCCGCTCACAGGTCGTGTGGCGGATGGACTCGCAAACATAGTATCCACAGAAATCATTCCCTTGTTCTTGCCACAACCACTTTACAAGAAATAGAGGTTAATCAAACTGATAAGCAAGAATGCCAAATGGTATTGATGAAACTAGCGCTTGAATGACTAGTAGATGCGCTTAAAATGCTACTATAGTACTTACTTTCGGGTGTCTAAATTGCAGCTCCTTCGGCAGTCCCGGAGATTTTCTGGTGAATTTTCTCCAAACCCTGCCAGAGAAAGAAAACAATTACTTGATATATCAGGAAATGAACAAAGTTGCTGATATGGTGGATAATGATCGATTTAACTTACTTCTCGAGTATTTTAGTCATGTCTGCATAGTCCTGGGGATCTTTTCGTCTTGAGTCTAAGACGGTTACTAGTCCCTGCTCAAGCTTAATATGTAGGAGAATATAGTGGAAACTGCACGCGCATGCATAACTCATCAATTACATTACTATAAGGGAAACCGAATACGCACAAGATAGTAACACTCACTTGAAGTTGTAAGGAAAGAGTATTATATCTTTGTTTTGATTTATTACCAACGATCGTAGCAAGTTGGCCTCGGTATCTGCGGCATGCAATTTAACCTGAGTTGCATCTATGAGATATGTGTTAATGAACCCAATATCACCGACTTGTCTTTTCTTCAATTTGGCAATCTTCAATCTGCATAATATAGTGAGGATGATTATAAATACTTGCAATGAAAGAGCTAAGCTATATAGAGAAACTTAATGACAGAAGTAGTACTACTTACAGACAGTAGCAGGCGACCGTTGTTTTATCGAGGGCCAATTGATTGAAAAACTGATAGAACTCCTCAAATGGAACAGGCAACAGATCAATTCCAACGAGGTCATGCTCCTTTTTAACTTTCACATACAAAGTACTCCTCCCCCCAGAGTCTCTGCAGATTTTCAAGTACCAATCATGCAATCTTCGCATCATCGTTGATAGAGATCTTTCATCTTTGATGAGAGGCTTCCCGTACTCGTATCTTTGTATCTGGATGTCCATGGGTTCATAATGTACTTCGTCGGGCAGATAATCTGCAAGATTGCTATAACCGGGACCATCCTCGGATCATTAGCGACGTTGTGGCTAGGCACCTTGAGCGGGGGGCACGATTGCTTCGCTTGTTCGCCGAGCTGGGCAATTTGTTTCCCAGCTCGTCGTTCTTTCAGCCTTTGATCACTGACAGTACTTCCCGACCGCTCCGCTTCGGCAAATTCCTTTCCAATAATGCGGTCATAGTTTCCTTTCGGTGGATCAGACTTCGGTGGTTTTGTCAGGGCAGCCAGAGTGCGCTTCACTTTCACCCGATCTACCTTCTCCTCCGGTGGTGGATGTTTCTTTGCTTTCACCCCTTCAAAGAAGTTCCTCACTTCTTCTCGCGCGATCTCGGTGTTCTCCTCCAGGGTCCTCTCATATGGTAACTTATCTGGAGTCTTCAGAGAAGGACCGAATCTATATGTCCTCCCGCCTCTGGTTGTACTGCTAGACGCCGACCGAGCAGACGGAGCGGTTGTCTTCTTTACTTGCTTAAGAGGCGGAGGAGAAGGACTACGACGCGCCGGAGCAGCTGGAGCGGCGGCAGGTCTCTTCCGCCCTTGCTGACGAGGCGGAGAAGGAGGAGGCTGGCTGCTCGGGTGCGTCGGCGCAGGCGGAGTGCCGCCACGTGCCGGAGAAGGAGCCGGAGAAGGAGCCGGCCGAGGGCCCTGATCGTCACTCGCCGGAGGAGGAGGCGGTGGAGGCGGAGTGCCCTGACTTGCCGGAGGAGGAGGCGGAGGCGTCCAGTTCGGAAGGTTGATGAGCTCCTTCCGCCATAGGCATGGAGTCTTCAGAGCAGACCCCAGACGAGTCTCCCCTTCACCGGTAGGGTGGTCAAGCTGGAGGTCCTCAAATCCCTCCGTTATCTCATCCACCATCACCCTAGCATATCCTTCTGGAATCGGCCGGCAGTGAAAAGTAGGATAAACAGAGCCAACAGCCGCCTTGACCTTCAAATTCATCCATTGCGTCATAAGGTGGCAATTTTGAGACTCCGTTATAGCATCCACGGGATAGCTGGCAGGAGCCGTCAAGGCATGCTCCGGCTGAAGCAGCTTGGTGGAAGCCACGCTGCTTCTGCGCTGAGATGGCGGGGTAGCTTCGGGGGAGGCTTCGGCAGTACGTTTGCTGCGATTTGCTTCTCGTTCCTCTATCGCGTCTACCCTTGCTTGCAGCGCCTGCATTTGGGTCTGCTGCACTTTTTTCCTCCTCTCATGGGATTTGTAACCGCCTGCGTCCGGAAACCCAGCCTTCCATGGAATGGAGCCTGGCATGCCTCGTGTCCGTCCAGGGTGCTCAGGATTCCCAAGGGCCATTGTGAGCTCGTCGTTCTCTCTGTCTGGAAAGAACGTCCCTTCCTGCGCTGCTTCGATATACTACTTAAGCTTAGTGACTGGTATGTCCATTTGATCGTTCGTCCAAATGCACTTCCCTGTTACAGGGTCCAAGGTTCCGCCAGCCCCGAAGAACCAAGTCCGGCAACGGTCTGGCCAGTTAATTGTCTCTGGTTCGATCCCTTTATGAACCGGATCATTCTCAGTCTTGGACCACTTAGGCCGCGCTATGAGGTAGCCACCTGACCCCGTGCGATGGTGAAGCTTCTTCTTCGCAGCATTTTGCTTGTTTGTCGCCGACATCTTCTGACTCTTTTCCGATGTCTTGTGGGCCACAAATGCGGGCCAGTGATCTCTGATCTTCTCATATCTGCCCTTGAATTCTGGTGTCTCATTATTTTCGACAAACTTATTCAGCTCTTTCTTCCACCTCCTGAATAGTTTTGCAATCCTCTTCAGAGCAAAAGACTTGATTAATTTCTCTTTAACTGGGTTCTCTAAATTATCCTCAGGCGGTAGGGTGAAATTTGACTTCAGCTCAGTCCAAAGATCATTTTTCTGCATATCATTGACATAAGACACCTCAGGGTCTTCTGTAGTTGGCTTAAACCATTGCTGGATGCTTATCGGGATCTTGTCCCTAACCAGAACCCCGCACTGAGCAACAAATGCACTCTTTGTCCGGAGGGGTTCAATAGGTTGGCCGTCGGGCGCGATTGCTATGATCTCAAACTTTTCATCCGAGCTCAACTTTTTCTTCGGGCCTCGTCTCTTTACCGAAGTTGTGCTCGATCCGGAGTGCTAGAAAAAAGAACAAAGACTTAATTAATATGTGTACATACCAAAACAATGAATGCATCAATCAGCTAGTCAGCATAGGCTTAACTAATATATATACCTGGCCAGACTCGGTTCGGTCACCGGAGCCGTCATCATGGTCTCCTTCTTGCACCGGCATTGGGTCACCGGAGCCGTCCTCATGTTCTTCTTCTTGCACCGGCATTAGGTCACCGTAGCCAGCTTGTTCACCCTCTCCTTCCAGACCATCGGTTTCATTGAGAAACAACGAGATGGCATCACTTCCTTCTGCGATTATGTCCCTCAACAACGCTTCTTTTGTTGCTTCGTCTAGGGAGGTGTCCATAGTTTCTACAAATATTTACAACATGGCAATTATTATTCAAACATGACAGATGGATATATTAGTGCCAAATGTAGAACTAGCTACCTAATCATAGTAAGCTATCGGGAGGGGGTATATATCGACAACGACGACACTACATCTATGTCCCTCGACGACCCTCGTTCCCGATAAAAAAAAGAGGAAGAAGAAGAAAAAAAAAGAGGAGAAGAAAGAATAGAGGAGAAGAACCCTCGAACCCTCGAACCATCGACGACCCTGGAACCCTCGACCCCTAGACGACCCTCTTCTTCCTCTCATGTTCGAGAGGATCGCCGAGGGGTCGGGAGGTTGCCTAGTGTCAAAGGATTCAACAAAACCATGTCTTCATCATTAGGCGAAAGTAACATGTGCATGATGGTACGAAGCTCTTCAAAGTTGTTCTGGAACAGAGTCCCAGATAGGATAATTCGCTTTTTGGTACAAAGTTCAGAAAGAGCCTTCCGAATATCGCTATTTGGAAGGCCTTTGCTGAATTCGTACCAAAAGGCGGATTATTCTATCCGGGACTCCATTCCAGAACAACTTTGCAGAACTTCGTACCAACATGCCCTGGTTACTTCCGGCTAATGATGAAGGCATGGATTTATTTAATACTTTGACACTAGGAAACCTCTCTCGACCCCTCGGCCATCCTCAAACCCTCGACGACCCTGGAACCCTCGACCCCTAGATGACCCTCTTCTTCCTCTCATGTTCGAGAGGATCGCCGAGGGGTCGGGAGGTTGCCTAGTGTCAAAGGATTCAACAAAACCATGTCTTCATCATTAGGCGGAAGTAACATGTGCATGATGGTACGAAGCTCTTCAAAGTTGTTCTGGAACGGAGTCCCAGATAGGATAATTCGCTTTTTGGTACAAAGTTCAGAAAGAGCCTTCCGAATATCGCTATTTGGAAGGCCTTTGCTGAATTCGTACCAAAAGGTGGATTATTCTATCCGGGACTCCATTCCAGAACAACTTTGCAGAACTTCGTACCAACATGCCCTGGTTACTTTCGGCTAATGATGAAGGCATGGATTTCTTCAATACTCTGACACTAGGAAACCTCTCTCGACCCCTCGGCGATCCTCGACCCCTCGAACCCTCGACGACCCTGGAACCCTCGACCCCTAGACGACCCTGCTGGAACCCTCGACCCTCGAACCTATAGAACCCTCGAACCCTCGACCCTAAAACCCTCGACCCTTGATCCCTTAACGACCCTCGACCCTCTACCTAGTTCCCGACCCTCGACCCCTCAAAGAGGAGAAATAAATAAGAAGAAGAAAAAAGAAGAAAAAGAAGAGGAGAAGAAGAAAGGTATAGAGGAAAAGAAGAAAAAATAGAAAAAAATTCTATTTTTTCTTCTTCTCCTCTTCCTTTTCTTCCTCTCCTCGTCTTCTCCTTCTTGTTCTCCTTCTTTCTCTACTTATTTTCCTTTTCCTTATTTTACTTTTTCCAAATAGCGATATTCTATTTTCTCTTCTTCTCCACTATTCCTTTCTTCTATTTTCTCTTCTTCTCCACTATTCCTTTCTTCCTTCTCCTCTTCTTTTTCTTCTTTTTTCTTCTTCTTATTTATTTCTCCTCTTCTTTTCCTCTCCTCTTCTTCTTTCTTTCCTCTTCTTATTTTCTTCTTTCCTATCCTTCTTTTTCTAAAATTGTAATTTTTGCATATATAAAACTATTCTAAAATTGTAACTTTCTATATAAAACTTTCCTATCGGGAGGGGGAGAAGATCGAAGAAAAAAAAGAAGAAAAAAAAGAGGAGAAGAAGAAAGGAATAGAGGAGAAGAAGAAAAAATAGAAAAAAAATTCTATTTTTTCTTCTTCTCCTCTTCCTTTTCTTCCTCTCCTCGTCTTCTCCTTCTTCTTCTCCTTCTTTCTCTACTTATTTTCCTTTTCCTTATTTTACTTTTTCCTCTCCACTAACATAAAATGCACTAACCTAAAATGCAACAAACATAAAATGCACTAAAGAGGCTCAACTAACCTAAAATCAGTGATAAAATGCACTAACCTAAAATCGATATCTACTAACAACTTAAAAAAATTAATACATATATGAAAAAATGCATATATGAAAAAAAACATCATCATATCATCAACAGAAAAAAACATCATCATATCATCAACAGAAAAAAAACATCATCATATCATCAACAGAAAAAAAACATCATCATATCATCAACATCATCATATCATCAACCTAAAGGGCGCCAGCGCGGGGCGACGACAGGCTCGGGGCGGCGGCGGGGCGGGGCGACGGCGGCGGGCTCGGGGCGGCGAAGGGGCGGGCGCGAGGCGACGACGGGCTCGGGGCGACGGCGCGGGGCGACGGCGCGGGGCGACGACGTACGGGCTCGGGGCGGGGCGGGGCGACGACGGCGGGCGCGGGGCGACGACGGGCTCGGGACGGCGACGACGACGAATGGCCTGGGGGCGTCGGGGCGAATGGGAGCGGTTGGCCAAAATTTCACAAGTAGTGGCTTATATAGCCAGAGCAATGGTCCCGATTTGTGCTACGACCCGGGACTAATGCCCCCTTTAGTCCCGGTTGGTGCGACGAACCGGGACCAAAGGCCAATTTTCGGCAGCCAAAAGGGCGGGAAGCGAAGGCCATTGGTCCCGGTTGGTGGCACCAACTGGGACTAAAGGGGGGCAATGGTCACGGTTGGTGCCACGAACCATGACCAATGCCCCCTTTAGTCCCGGTTGGCGCCACCAACCGGGACCAATGGCCTTGTGCTGCATCGCTAGCTGAAGTTTAGTCCCACATCGCTAGCTGAAGGGCGCCGGCACTTGTTTATAAGCGCTGCTGTGCCTCCCCATTCGAGCTCCTCTCTAATGTAGGCTTTCGGGCCTAAACTTGTTACTACCTGTGGGCCTATTGGGCCTCTGCGGGCCTGAATCCTGGCCCATGTAGGGTTTCTAGTCGTATTCAGACCGTGGAGGCCCAGTGGGTGGAATTTTTTTTGGTTTTTTCTTTTTTATTTCTACATTTTTTTGGTTTTTTATTTTTTTATTTCTACTTAAAACTAAATACTTACAGTTTTTTAGTGATTTCTTTTTGCTTTTAGGTCACAAAAATTATAAACTTTCTGTTAGTGCCATTAATTTTAAATTTTGAATAGTTTAAATTTGAATTTTTAAAAATTTGTGTGAATCACTAGTTTATGAATAACTTTACTATAAAAATAGAATTTTTTTTCTATTTATTTTTTATTTATACTTACAACTAAATACTTATAGTTTTTTAGTGATTTCTTTTTGATTTTAGGTCACAAAAATTATAAACTTTCTGTTAGTGCCATTAGTTTTAAAATTTTGAATAGTTTAAATTTGAATTTTATAAAATTTGTGTGAATCACTAGTTTATGAATAACTTTACTATAAAAATAGAATTTTTTTTCTTTGCTATTTATTTTTTATTTATACTTACAATTAAATACTTATAGTTTGATTTTAGGTCACAAAAATTATATTCTTTTTGCTATTGAAGAATATTATAGTTTTATTTTAGTTGATCATAACATAATATTTTAATTGATTGTTTTTATTTTCATAAAAGTTTTGTAGTTCATTCTGTTTGCTATTAATTCATTATTTGAGCTAAATGACTCTGAAATTGGAAAGCATTTCAAATTGAACTCTGAAAAGGTTGAAAGTTGGCATGGTATCATAATTTCACCCACATAGCATGTGCATGTACAAAACGGACAATGGTAGCATGTTCATCTGTTAAAAATTTGGCATGGTATCATCATAATAGTTGCGGGAGAAAGTCTTCACTTTTTCTTCGCTTGTGTCATTTTCTTATTGCGCCGTAACCATGGATAATCTTCATTGTTTATCAGGATGCTTGGGTCAGCCTTGACATTGAAGGGAGGAATTTCATGAAACTTTTCATAATCTTCAGACATGTCTGTCTTGCCGTCCACTCCCAGGATGTCCCTTTTTCCTGAAAGAACTATGTGGCGCTTTGGCTCATTGTATGATGTATTCGCTTCCTTATCTTTTCTTTTTCTCGGTTTGGTAGACATGTCCTTCACATAGATAACCCGTGCCACATCATTGGCTAGGACGAACGGTTCGTCAGTGTACCCAAGATTTTTCAAATCCACTGTTGTCATTCCGTACTGTGGGTCTACCTGTACCCCGCCGCCTAACAGATTGACCCATTTGCACTTAAACAAAGGGACCTTAAAATCAGGTCCGTAGTCAAGTTCCCATATGTCCACTATGTAACCATAATATGTGTCCCTTCCGCTCTCGGTTGCTGCATCAAAGCGGACACCGCTGTTTTGGTTGGTGCTCTTTTGATCTTGGGCGATCGTGTAAAATGTATTCCCATTTATCTCGTATCCTTTGTAAGTCAATACAGTCAAAGATGGTCCCCTGGAAAACAAGTACAACTCATCACAAACAGTGTTGTCACCTTTGAGACGTGTTTCCAACCAACTGCTGAAAGTCCTGATGTGTTCACATGTAATCCAGTCGTCGCACTGCTCCGGGTGTTTGGAGCGTAGACTGTTCTTGTGTTCATCGACATACGGGGTCACCAAGGTAGAGTTCTGTAGAACTGTGTAGTGTGCTTGAGACCAAGAATATCTGTCCCTGCCTATTATTGAGTCTCTTCCAAGAGTGCCTTTTCCAGTCAGTCTCCCCTCATACCGCGATTTAGGGAGACCTATCTTGTTAAGGCCAGGAATGAAGTCAACACAAAACCTGATAACATCCTCTATTTGATGGCCCATGGAGATGCTTCCTTCTGGCCTAGCGCGGTTACGGACATATTTCTTTAGGACTCCCATGAACCTCTCAAAGGGGAACATATTGGGTAGAAATACGGGCCCCAGGATGACAATCTCGTCGACTAGATGAACTAGGACGTGTGTCATGATATTGAAGAAGGATGGTGGGAACACCAGCTCAAAACTGACAAGACATTGCGCCACATCACTCCTTAGCCTTGGTACGATTTCTGGATCGATCACCTTCTGAGAGATTGCATTGAGGAATGCACATAGCTTCACAATGGCTAATCGAACGTTTTCCGGTAGAAGCCCCCTCAATGCAACCGGAAGAAGTTGCGTCATAATCACGTGGCAGTCATGAGACTTTAGGTTCTGAAACTTTTTCTCTGGCATATTTATTATTCCCTTTATATTCGACGAGAAGCCAGTCGTGACCTTCATACTGAGCAGGCATTCAAAGAAGATTTCTTTCTCTGCTTTCGTAAGAGCGTAGCTGGCAGGACCTTTATACTGCTTCGGAGGCATGCCGTCTTTTTCGTGTAAACGTTGCAGGTCCTCTCGTGCCTCAGGTGTATCTTTTGTCTTCCCATACACGCCCAAGAAGCCTAGCAGGTTCACGCAAAGGTTCTTCGTCGTGCATCACGTCGATTGAGGAGCGGACCTCTAGGTCTTTCCAGTAGGGTAGGTCCCAAAATATAGATTTCTTCTTCCACATGGGTGCGTGTCCCTCAGCATCATTCAGAACAGCTAGTCCACCGGGACCCTTTCCAAAGATTACGTAGTGTAAATCATTCACCATAGCAAGCACGTGATCACCGGTGCGCATGGCGGGCTTCTTCCGGTGATCTGCCTCGCCTTTGAAATGCTTGCCTTTCTTTCGACATTGATGGTTGGTCGGAAGAAATCGACGATGGCCCAGGTACACATTCTTCCTTCATTTGTCCAGGTATATACTTTCAGTGTCATCTAAACAGTGCGTGCATGCGTGGTATCCTTTGTTTGTCTGTCCTGAAAGGTTACTGAGAGCGGGCCAATCGTTGATGGTCACGAACAGCAACGCCTTAAGGTTAAATTCCTCCTGTCTGTGCTCATCCCACGTACGTACACCATTTCCATTCCACAGCTGTAATAGTTCTTCAACTAATGGCCTTAGGTACACATCAATTTCGTTGCCGGGTTGCTTAGGGCCTTGGATGAGAACTGGCATCATAATGAACTTCCGCTTCATGCACATCCAAGGAGGAAGGTTATACATACATAGAGTCACGAGCCAGGTGCTGTGATTGCTGCTCTGCTCCCCGAAAGGATTAATGCCATCCGCGCTTAAAGCAAACCATACATTCCTTGGGTCCTTTATAAACTCATCCCAGTACTTTCTCTCGATTTTTCTCCACTGCGACCCGTCAGCGGGTGCTCTCAACTTCCCATCTTTCTTTCGGTTTTCACTGTGCCATCGCATCAACTTGGCATGCTCTTCGTTTATGAATAGACGTTTCAACCGTGGTATTATAGGAGCATACCACATCACCTTCGCAGGAACCCTCTTCCTGAGGGGCTTGCCGTCAACATCACCAGGGTCATCTCGTCTGATCTTATACCGCAACGCACCGCATACCGGGCATGCGTTCAGATCCTTGTATGCACCGCGGGAGAGGATGCAGTCATTAGGGCATGCATGTATCTTCTCCACCTCCAATCCTAGAGGGCATACGACCTTCTTTGCTGCGTATGTACTGTCGGGCAATTCGTTATCCTTTGGAAGCTTCTTCTTCAATATTTTCAGTAGCTTCTCAAATCCTTTGTCAGCCACAGCATTCTCTGCCTTCCACTGCAGCAATTCCAGTACGGTACCGAGCTTTGTGTTGCCATCTTCGCAATTGGGGTATAACCCTTTTTTGTGATCCTCTAACATGCGATCGAACTTCGGCTTCTCCTTTTGACTAATGCATTGCGTCCTTGCATCGACAATGACCCGGCAGAGATCATCATCATCGGGCACATCGTCTGGTTCCTCTTGATCTTCAGCAGCTTCACCCGTGGCAGCATCATTGGGCACATCGTCTGGTTCCTCTTGATCTTCACCAGCTCCCCCCGTTGCAGCATCACCGTATTCAGGGGGCACATAGTTGTCATCGTACTCTTCTTCTTCACCGTCTTCCATCATAACCCCTATTTCTCCATGCCTCGTCCAAACATTATAGTGTGGCATGAAACCCTTGTAAAGTAGGTGGGAGTGAAGGATTTTCCGGTTAGAGTAAGACCTCGTATTCCCACATTCAATGCATGGACAACACATAAAACCATTCTGCTTGTTTGCCTCAGCCGCATAGAGAAACTCATGCACGCCCTTAATGTACTCACGGGTGTGTCTGTCACCGTACATCCATTGCCGGTTCATCTGCGTGCATTATATATAATTAAGTGTCCAAATTAATAGAAGTTCATCATCACATTAAAACCAAAGTGCATACATAGTTCTCATCTAACAACATATAGCTCTCCAGAGCATCTAATTAATTAAACCATACATTGAAACTATGTAAAACATTTCAATGCGAAAACAAATGCGATCATAATCGCAACCAAGGTAACAATTGATCCAACGGCATAATGATACCAAGCCTCGGTATGAATGGCATATTTTCTAATCTTTCTAATCTTCAAGCGCATTGCATCCATCTTGATCTTGTGATCATCGACGACATCCGCAACATGCAACTCCAATATCATCTTCTCCTCCTCAATTTTTTTATTTTTTCCTTCAACAAATTGTTTTCTTCTTCAACTAAATTTAACCTCTCGACAATAGGGTCGGTTGGCATTTCCATTCACATACATCCTAGATAAATAAAATCTATGTCACGTTGGTCGGCATAATTTTCATAAACAATAAATGAACCAATAGTTATAAAGACAATATACATACCAAATCCGAATCATAGACAGGACGAGGGCCGACGGGGGCGGATACCAAAACCATCGCACTATATAAGATGCAATAATAAATGTAAGAAAATGATACAAGTATCTATCTAAACATACAAGTAAGAATATTTTTCCTTTCAGAAAGAAGATAAGAACAAGAGGCTCACCACGGTGGTGTCGGTGATGAGATCGGCGCGGGTGATCGACGGCGGTGAAGATGGGGACGGGGCGTGACGGACCGCTAAATCTAGACAAATCTCGAGGAAAATGGAGCTTGGAGGTCGAGCTTCGAGAGGAGAAAGCTTAAGTAGTGTGGCTCGGGCATTCCATCGAACACCTCATGTGCATAGGAGGTGAGCTAGAGCACCACAAAGCCCTCTCCCCCTCGGCCAGAAAAAACAGAGCACTATGCTCTGCTCTTGCGTGAGGGGGTATATATAGGCACCTCATTGGTCCCGGTTGATGACATGAACCGGGACTAAAGGGAAGCTTTTGGTCCCGGTTCAAGCCACCAACCGGGACCAATGGTGGTGGGCCAGGAGCGAGGCCCATTGTTCCCGGTTCGTCCCACCAACCGGGACCAAAAGGTCCAGATGAAACGGGACCAATGGCCCACGTGGCCCGGCCGGCCCCCTGGGCTCACGAACCGGGACCAATGCCCACATTGGTCCCGGTTCTAGACTGAACCGGGACTAATGGGCTGAGCCGGCCTGGACCATAGCCCTGTTTTCTACTAGTGAGAGCTCATGATTGGGGCATGAATATAACATTGACTTAAGCCTCCCCAAGCTTGAGCGATGCTTTCTCCTTCACGAGGCCAAAACTTATATATATAATTACGATCACGATGAACAAGATGCATAGGATAAAACTTCTGATGAAATTCCAATTTCAATCGGTTGTAGTTCCATGATCCCGTGTCATCACATAGCTTAAACCATGCCGATGCCTTTCCCTTAAAAGATAAAGGGAAGGCCTTCTTCTTGATAACATCCTCGGGCATAGCTGCAAGCTTAAATAATCCACAAACTTCATCCACATAGATTAGGTGCAAATCGGGATGCAATGTTCCATCACCTATGAAAGGATTAGCTAGTAGTTTCTCTATCATACCCGAAGGAATTTCAAAGTAAACATTTTCAGTAGGTTCAGTAGGTTGAGGAGCAACTCTTTTCTCTACTGGTCGGGGTGAAGATACCCCGAACAAGCCCCTCAAAGGATTATCTTCCATAGTAACAAGTGACAGTAAATTTCAGCACACTATATAAATTTTTCCTTACCAAATTCCACCTACCAAAGGCGCTTCACTTCCCGGCAATGGTGCCAGAAAAGAGTCTTGATGACCCACAATTATAGGGGATCTATCGTAGTCGTTTCGATAAGTAAGAGTGTCGAACCCAACGAGGTGCAGAAGGAAATGATAAGCAGTTTTTAGTAAGGTATTCTCTGCAAGCACTGAAATTATCGGTAATAGATAGTTTTGTGATAAGGTAGTTTGTAACGGGTAACAAGTAATAAAAGTAAATAAGTGCAGCAAGATGGCCCAATCCTTTTTGTAGAAAAGTACAAGCCTGGACAAACTCTTATATAAAGGAAAGCGCTCCTAAGGACACATGGGAATTATCGTCAAGCTAGTTTTCATCACGTTCATATGATTCACGTTCGGTACTTTGTTAATTTGATATGTGGGTGGACCGGTGCTTGGGTACTGTCCTTCCTTGGACTAGCATCCCACTTATGATTAAACCCTATTGCAAGCATCCGCAACTACAACAGAAGTATTAAGGTAAACCTAACCATAGCATGAAACATATGGATCCAAATCAGCCCCTTACGAAGCAACACATAAACTAGGGTTTAAGCTTCTGTCACTCTTGCATCCCATCATCTACTTATTACTTCCCAATGCCCTCCTCTAGGCCCAAACAATGGTGAAGTGTCATGTAGTCGACGTTCACATGACACCACTAGAGGAAAGACAACATACATCTCATCAAAATATCTAACGAATACCAAATTCACATGACTACTTATACCAAGACTTCTCCCATGTCCCCAGGAACAAACGTAACTACTCACAAATCATATTCATGTTCATAATCAGAGGGGTATTAATACACATAAAGGATCTAAACATATGATATTCCACCGAATAAACCAACTAGCATCAACTACAAATAGTAATCAACACTACTAGCAACCCACATGTACCAATCTGAGGCTTTGGGACAAAGATTGTATACAAGAGATGAACTAGGGTTTGGGATGAGATGTTGATGGAGAATGACCCCCTACCAATGAGAGGATCGTTGGTGATGACGATGGTGATGATTTCCCCCTCCCGAAGGGAAGTTTCCCCGGCAGAACAGCTCCGCTGGAGCCCTAGATTGGTCCCGCCTCGTGGCGGCGGTGTTTCGTCCCGTGAGCTAGCTTATGATTATTTCCTCCATGAAAGACTCCATATAGCCAAAGATGGGCATTAGAGGGCTGCCTGGGGGGGCATGAAGTGTGGGGGGGCGCCCAGGGGGTAGGGCGCGCGCCCCATCCTCGTGGATGGTGGGTGGCCCCCCTCTGGTACTTCTTTTTCCCAATATTTTTTATATATTCTAAAATTTCTCCCGTGAAGTTTCAAGACATTTGGATTTGTGCAGCATAGGTCTCTAATATTTGCTCCTTTTCCAGCCCAGAATTCCAACTGCTGGCATTCTTCCTCTTCATGTAAACTTTGTAAAATAAGAGAGAATAGGCACAAGTATTGTGACATTATGTGTAATTACAGCCCATAATGCAATAAATATCAATATAAAAGCATGATGCAAAATGGACGTAGCAACTCCCCCAAGCTTAGACCTCGCTTGTCCTCAAGCGGAAGCCGAAATCGAAAAATATGTCCACATGTTTCGAAATAGAGGTGTCGATAAAATAAAATATGGACATAAGGGCATCATGATCATTCTTAGGACAACAACATATATAAATATTGTCATATGAATTCTTATGCTAAAGTAACAATTCATTCACAATTTCAAGTATGAATAAGAAACTTCATTGAGAACCAACAAACTCAGTCATTGAAGCAATTGCAATTTATCATAACATCAGAAAGAGTCAATATAAGAGCTTTTCAGCAAGTCCACATACTCAACCATCATTTAGTCTTTCACAATTGCTAACACTCACGCAAAATTTATGGGTATGAAGTTTTAGTCAGACACAGAGAAAGATAGGGGCTTATAGTTTTGCCTTCCAACCTTTTACCTCAAGGGTAATGTCAACAATAATAGTTCATGAAAACTCACATCCAATTAGCCATATATATCAGGATCTTTCCAACACATTGTGCTTGCCAAAGGATAAAATGTTAAAAGGAAAGATGAAAATCACCGTGACTCTGTATGAAGTATAAGACAAGAATAAAAGATAGGCCCTTCACAGAGGGGAGCAAAGGTTGTCATATGCTTTTATGGTTGGATGCACGAAATCTTAGTGCAAAAGAACGTCACTTTATATTGCCACTTGTGATATGGACCTTTCTTATGTAGTCCATTACTTTTATTTCTTCCACATCACAAGATCGTATAAAGCTTATTTTCTCCGCACTAATAAATCATACATATTTCGAGAGCAATTTTTAGTGCTTGCAACAATGATAACTTACTTGAAAGATCTTACTCGATCCATAGGTAGATATGGTGGACTCTCATGGCAAAACTAAGCTTAAGGATGTTTGGAAGCACAAGTAGTATCTTTACTTCGTGCAAAGAATTTGGCTAGCATGAGAGGGAAAGGCAAGCTCAACATGTTGGATGATCCATGATAATATAATTTATCTCAGATGTAAGAGAACATAACCCATTACATTGTCTTCCTTGTCCAACATCAACTCTTTAGCATGTCATATTCTAATGAGTGCTCACAATCATAAAAGATGTTCAAGATAGTATATTTATATGTGAAAACCTCTCTTTCTTTATTACTTCCTATTAATCGCAACGATGACCAAAACTATGTTTGTCAACTCTCAACAACTTTTATTCATCATACTCTTTATATGTGAAGTCATTACTCTCCATAAGATCCATATGATCTCTTTATTTCTTTTTATTATTTCTCTTTATTTTATTCCCTCAAGATCATAGAAAAATAATCAAGCCCTTGACTCAACACTAATCTTTATTATATATAGCTCACGGACTTGATTACATAAAAGGATCATAAAGAAAAACTCAAAACTAGATCATACTAAAACTTTATTCTACTAGATCAAGATATTACCAAAAGGATCGAAATATGAAAAACGGTAAAGATAAAAGTGTGATGGTGATACGATACCGGGGCACTCCCCCAAGCTTGGCAATTGCCAAGGGGAGTGCCCATACCCATGTGTTTATGTCCCCTTCTTCGGGGGTGGTGATGTGATATTCTTGGCGATGATGCCCCTCGGGATGTGATTCTCTTCCTCAAGCTTATTGACTTGCTGCTTAAGGTCCATTATTTCCTTACGGAGCTTGCCCGCGACGGCTAAAGCTCCTTTCACCCAAGGATGTTGCATAGCTGCGGGAGAACAAGTAACACACTTTTTCATATTTTCATAAGAAAGAAATCTAACATTGGAAGGGATGACCCAGTTTGGAATAGCTGAGCTCTGTAGTTCCCCCATCGTGAATCCAGCTCGGAAACGAGAAGTAACTTCTTCATCCTCCTCCATGGCATCTATCCTTTTCAAGTCAGCCTCCATTGCATCTATCCTTTTAACGTCAGCCTCCATCTCTTCCTCAGTTGATGGCCCAAAGTGGTCAGCATTGCTGTTTGCTCTTGGCCCCGGTGTTAGATGAGACACCCGACTCCCCCGACTGACTCTTGAGAAGACATCTTGCTCTATAACTGCAGCAGAAACAACTCAAAACAAAACAGAGGATATTTGCGTGGTACGGTGGTCAAAACCTTCGGGAGATTATATAATGAATTTTTACCAACCAAAATAAGTATCGTGCAAGAAAACGGAGTCTGGAGAGCACATGAGGTGCCCACAAGGCTGGGGCGCGCGCTTAGGGGGGTAGGGCACGCCCTCCACCCTCGTGGACGCCTCGTGTCCTTCCCAGACTACTTCTTATTTTCCTATTTTCTTAAATATTCCAAAACGGAGAAATTTTTCCTACTGGTCTGGGTGAAGATACCCCGAACAAGCCCCTCAAAGGATTATCTTCCATAGTAACAAGTGACAGTAAATTTCAGCACACTATATAAATTTTTCCTTACCAAATTCCACCTACCAAAGGCATGGCACCAGAAAAGAGTCTTGGTGACCAACAAGTATAGGGGATCTATCGTAGTTTTTTCGATAAGTAAGAGTGTCGAACCAAACGAGGAGCAGAAGGAAATGATAAGCAGTTTTCAGTAAGGTATTCTCTACAAGCACTGAAATTATCGGTAACAGATAGTTTCGTGATAAGCTAGTTTGTAACGGGTAACAAGTACTAAAAGTAAATAAGGTGCAGCAAGATGGCCCAATCCTTTTTGTAGCAAAGGAAAAGCCTAGACAAACTCTTATATAAAGGAAAGCGCTCCCGAGGACATATGGGAATTATCGTCAAGCTACTTTTCATCACGTTCATATGATTCGCATTCCGTACTTTGATAATTTGATATGTGGGTGGACCATTGCTTGGGTACTGTCCTTGCTTGGACAAGCATCCCACTTATGATTAACCCCTATTGCTAGCATCCACAACTACAACAGAAGTATT
Organism: Triticum urartu; assembly: GCF_056163025.1. Lineage (NCBI taxonomy): Eukaryota > Viridiplantae > Streptophyta > Magnoliopsida > Poales > Poaceae > Triticum > Triticum urartu. The sequence goes on along the minus strand of NC_141875.1, from coordinate 410,588,560 downwards.
AAGGCAAACCTAACCATAGCATGAAACATGTGGATCCAAATCAGCCCCTTACGAAGCAATGCATAAACTAGGGTTTAAGCTTCTATCACTCTAGCAACCCATCATCTACTTATTAGTTCCCAATGCCCTCCTCTAGGCCCAAACAATGGTGAAGTGTCATGTAGTCGACATTGACATGACACCACTAGAGGAAAGACAACATACGTCTCACCAAAATATCAAACGAATACCAAACTGACATGACTACTCATCGCAAGACTTCTCCCATTTCCTCATGAACAAATGTAACTACTCACAAATCATATTCATGTTCATAATCAGAGGGGTATTAATATGCATAAAGGATCTGAACATATGATCTTCCCGCGAATAAACCAACTAGCATCAACTAGAAAGAGTAATCAACACTACTAGCAACCCACACGTACCAATCTGAGGATTTGGGACAAAGATTGCATACAAGAGATGAACTAGGATTTGGGATGAGATGGTGCTGGTGAAGATGTTGATGGATAATGACCCCCTCCCGATGAGAGGATCGTTGGTGATGACCATGGTGATGATTTCCCCCTCCCGGAGGGAAGTTTCCTTGGCAAAACAGATCCGTCGGAGCCCTAGATTGGTTCTGCCAAGGTTCCGCCTCATGGCAGCGGAATTTCGTCCCGTGAGATAGCTTATGCTTTTTTCCTCCACGAAAGACTCCATATAGCCAAAGATTGGCATCAGAGGGCTGCCAGGGGGCCCACGAGGCAGGGGGCGCGCCCAGGGGGTAGGGCGCGCCCCCACCCTCGTGGATGGTGGGTGGTTCCCCTCTGGTACTTCTTTCGCCCTATATTTTTTATATATTCTGAAACTTGCTCCCGTGAAGTTCCAGGACTTTTGGAGTTGTGCAGAATAGGTCTCTAATATTTGCTCCTTTTCTAGCCCAGAATTCCAACTGCCGGCATTCTCCCTCTTCATGTAAACCTTGTAAAATAAGAGAGAATAGGCATACGTATTGTGACATAATGTGTAATAACAACCCATAATGCAATAAATATCGATATAAAAGCATGATGCAAAATGGATGTATCAACAACATAGACTCCGACCCCGATAGCGATGATGATTATGAAGACGAAGCCAGAGCAGATATTATGGAGTCTTTCACCGATCAAAATTTCTAGTCGACCACCATATTACCATTAGAGTACCTCCATGTATATAGTTATAGTCCATGAGATTTTGTAACGGTAGCTTAGATTGATTGTATGAATTTTGTTTGATATTGACTGGTGTGGAATGAATATGCTTGTCTCACGTGCATATGGGTAGTGAAATCTCTCATTAGTCCCTATTCTATTATGTTCTCACCCCTCTAAACATATCAGATGCCTCCGAGACATAACCCCGCATTCACCTTCCCACTGGAGCTCACTCAGTTGATCCAACAGCAGAATACCTTGATGCAGTTGCTAGTCCAGAACCAAGGCAACAACAACAAGCCACCGCCACCACCCCAAGTGGACAACTTAGCCCGCTTTCAAAGGTTGAATCCATCGGTGTTCTGTAGTAGCACCAAGCCGATTGTTGCTGATGACTAGCTCTGCAATATTGGAAGGGAGCTGACCACCATAGGTTGCACAGATGCTGAGAAGGTGCGCTTTGCCGCACATCAACTGGATGGACCCGCGGCCTCATGGTGGGAGAACTACACAATCACTTTCCCCGTGGCCAATGTCACTTCGGATCAGTTTCAACAAGCCTTCTGCACTACACATGTCTTAGCTAGAGCTGTGAGTATGAAGAAGCGTGAGTTCCGCAACTTACGCCAGGGAAATCGTACTGTGGCACAGTACGTGGATGAGTTCAGCAAGTTAGCTCGGTGTAGCGACCAGACCTCAAACAATCGGATCTCTGTGCTTCAGTGTCATCCCTGGATCAGTAATGCTGACACACACAGTACTTGAAGGATTTATAACAAAGTAGCAATCACACACTTATCACATCGAGTGTCTCAAAAGAGAACTTATTACAAACAATATGGCTTAAGGCCATCTAACAACGATAACAGCGGAAGGGTTGGAAGATAAGTGAGTCCATCAACTCCAACGGCATCACTAAGTATAGAACCACGACCTAAGGCTCCTTATTCGTCGTCTGTGAAGTCTGCAACATGAATGTTGCAGCCCGAAAACGGGTCAGCACATGGAATATGCTGGCAATGTAACACATAGAGAGTAGTGAACAGAAATAGGCTATACTACATGCATATATGGCTGGTGGAAACCTCTATGGTTACAATTTTGCGTAAAGCCAAATTTTCCCTACTACAAAGGAATAAATTTTATTTAAATAACATGGTGGTTGTTAAATATTGAGAGTGTAGCACACCCTCTCAATCCCAATTAAACATCATCGTTAAAACCCAACAAAATTAATTAAAGTCACATGATAATCCAAGTACTAGATACTCAAGACGTCCATAACCGGGGACACGGCTAACCATGATTAGTTTATACACTCTGTAGAGGTTTGCGCACTTTCCCCACAAGACTCGATCTCCTCCGTTGGGATTCTCGTACTACATGGTGTTTGAGAAATGGATGACTAAGACATAGTCTTTCAGAAGCGCTAGCACCTTACGATCGGGTAGACCGTTACACCTACTTTCCCCTACATCTGCTAGTCTACCACTGTAAGAGTTCGCACGACTTAATCAACTATGCTAGAGCCCATAGTAGCTTGTGTCTACAGACGGAAGTTTCTAGCATGAATAATCTCATGATCCCTTTGAGCCAGGGTGGCGGTCCATAAAGAAAAACAGGCAATCGCTGGAATACCCAGGTGCCTCAATCCACCCAGATGTGTATTTAAGTTGTCACATTAAGTTTAACCATTAATTAAACAATCTCTCATCTATCATTAATACTCTCAAACCCAATCCACGTCTACAAGCATAGCATGGCATAAGCAAACGTAGAAGTAACTCCCAGGGTTTGATAATAAAACAGGTAATAGGTACTACCTTAACTACTTCCCAAAACCCACATATTAATCAGATCCTATTCATGCAAATGTCTAAGGATTGATCTAATGCAATAAAACTGGGTAGTAAGAGGTATGATCAAAGTGTTACTTGCCTTGCTGATGATCCGTGAAACCCAGAGATTCGAAGTAGAAAGCGGCGCACTCTGGGTACTCTATCGCAAACAAACAAGCACACAATAAGCACTCATCTAAAGCAAAGGTAAAACTCAATTAAGAGATCTAACCAGAAAGTTCAACTTAAGAATTCCGGTTTGCAAAAAGAAACAAATCGAACGAAACAATGAATGTCAAACGGCGAAAGAAACAAGCTTCGATTACTAATCGGGACCTAAGTCAAATTTTACAGAAACAAAAACTTGTTTGAGTTGGTTAAACGGAAAGAGGGTTTCGAGACGAAACTCTAGGCACTTGAATCGCGTGATTCTGATAAACGAGCGAAAAGTTATACTAAAATGAAAATCAGATCAGAAATCGCGATCAGAAATAATCGGGGAAAATCTGAGAAAAAAGAAAAAACTGACGAACAGATAAACGAACAAACGTTCGTTAATTGAAACTAAATGGTAAACTCGTCCGTTAAAACGAACGAACGAGCGAACGCTCGCTAAATAAGTGAACCGATAAAACCGGTCTAATAAAAAAACCTAGGGTTTTCAAAAAAAAAACGAATCGGTTTTCTTCAGAAAACCAGCGGCGGACGGCGCGTCTACCTCGTCGGACTCCGGCGGGACTTGGGGCTCCGGCGGGGTGGGGTGGCGTCGGTGGTGGGCGGCACGGCAAGCGGCGGCGGCACACGGCGGCGAGCGGCGGCAGCGGGAGGCGGGGCGGGTCTGGGTGGCGGGGTGAGGCGGCGGGGCGGGGGTATTTATGATAGGTGGGGTGGCGCGGCTTGGGGAAGGGGGCGCCGGGTCGGGGTCGGCCTCAGGAGGCGTGCCCCGGCCGAACTCGACGGTGGCGGCGGGTCGGTCTCCCGCGGGGGAAGGCGGCGGCGGCTTGGGCCTGGCCTAGCTCGGCGGGGCCTTCGGCCCAGTCGGGCGCGCGGTACTTAAAAAAAACAAATTCCGCCGAAACTAAGAAAAATTCTAGAAAATAAAATAAAACTCTAAAAATGCCAAAATAAGTTTTGACCGCCTAAATAAAATGCATTTTCTTGGCCCTAAAATGCAGTTTTGAAAAACGTTCAATTTTTCCTAAATTCAAATAAACTAGCCAAAAACTCCGAAATAAAATCTTATTTGATTTTTTAATTAAATCCTCAATATTTCTTTATTTTGGGAAAGTCATTTTATTCCCCCTCTCATATTTTTATAATAGAAATAATTGAAGGTAAAATAAATAAAATCAAATGATCCTATTTTCAAATTTGAGAAAACTCAAATATGAAAATAACGAAATCCCCAACTCTCTCCGTCGGTCCTTGAGTTGCATAGAATTTATGGATCGGGACAAAAGCAAAAAAATATGATATGGAGCGATGATCTAATGTATAACATTCCAAATTGAAAATTTGGGATGTTACAAACCTACCCCCCTTAAGATGAATCTCGCCCTCGAGATTCGGGTTGGCTAGAAAATAGGTGAGGGTGGTCCTTCTGCAGATCTTCCTCTCACTCCCAGGTGGCTTCATCCTCGATGTGGTGGCTCCACTGAACTTTGTAAAGCTTGATAACCTTGCTGTGGGTGACTCGGCTGGCATACTCGAGAATCTTGACTGGTTTCTCCTCATAGGTCAAATCACTATCCAACTGAATCGCTTCCAGCGGCACTGTATCTCTCAGTGGTATATCCGCCATCTCTGCGTGACACTTCTTCAACTGGGAAACGTGGAACACGTCTTGAACTCCCGACAATCACTCAGGCAATTCCAACTTATAAGCAACATCTTCCATGCGTTCCAAAACTTTGTATGGTCCCACAAAACGTGGCGCTAACTTTCCCTTAACTCCAAAGCGCTTAACTCCTCGAAGTGGAGATACACGAAGATAAACTCTATCTCCGGCTTCGTAAACTGTCTCCTTGCGTTTAGAATCTGCATAGCTCTTCTGCCTGGACCAGGCTACCTTGAGCCTATCGCGAATCAACTTCACCTTCTGTTCAGACTCCTTACTCAAATCTGGTCCAAACAACTGGCGGTCTCCAACTTCGTCCCACGACAATGGTGTTCTACACCTTCTTACGTAAAAGGCTGCAAAAGGGGCCATCTTCAAACTGGATTGATAACTGTTGTTGTAAGAGAACTCCGCATATGGCAAGTTGTCATCCCAACTAGATCCATAATCTAGCGCACAAGCTCTCAGCGTATCCTCCAAAATCTGATTGACTCTCTCGGTCTGTCCATCGGTCTACGGATGAAAAGTTGTACTGAACTCTAGTCTAGTACCCAAAGTTTCGTGTAACTGATTCCAGAACTTTGAGGTAAACTGGGTTCCTCTATCTAATACAATGCTCCTCGGAACTCCATGCAGACATACGATCCTGGTCATGTATATCTTTGCCAACTTAGCACTGGTGTAAGTGGTCTTCACTAGGATGAAATGAGCTACCTTCGTCAAGCGATCGACTAAAACCCATATCGAGTCATAGCCTGAACGGGTCTTGCGTAATCCCGTGATAAAATCCATGCCTAGCTTATCCCACTTCCATTCGGGTATCAGCAATGGCTGTAGCAATCCTGCTGGCTTCTGATGCTCTGCCTTCACTCTCTAACATACATCACAAACTGCTACATACTCCGCAATATCCTTCTTCATTCCGGTCCACCAGAAAGTGTCTTTCAAATCCAAATACATCTAGGTATTTCCTGGGTGAATCAAGTACGGTGAATCATGGGCCTCTTGCAAAACTAGCTTCCTGATCTCCGGGTCATTAGGCACATAAACGCGGTCCTCAAACCATAAAGTATCGTGTTCATCCTCAAGAAATCCTTTAACTTTTCCCTTGCTGACCTTCTCCTTTATGGTGGCAATCTCCTTGTTGGTCTTCTGTGCTTCTCTGATCTTATCCATTAGAGTAGACTGAATCTCCAATGCTGCTACATAGCCTCTCGGAACTATCTCCAAACATAGCTCACGAAGATCCTTGGCTAACTCCTTTGGTAACTCTCCGGTCATTAGTGTGTTGACATGGCTCTTGCGGCTCAATGCATCAGCTACTACGTTAGCCTTTCCGGGATGATATTGCAATCTCATATCATAATCCTTGCTGAGCTCCAACCATCTCCTATGCCTGAGATTCAACTCCTTCCGCGTGAAGATGTACTTCAAACTCTTATGATCCGTGTACACCTCACAATGGTTTCCAATGAGAAAATGTCTCCACGTCTTCAAAGCATGCACTACAGCTGCTAACTCCAAGTCATGTGTAGCATAATTCAACTCATGGGGCTTAAGCTGTCGTGAGGCATATGAAACAACTCTTCCCTCCTGCATAAGCAGTGCTCCAAGTCCTCGACATGAAGCGTCACAATATACCTCATAATCCTTGCGCTGATCTGGCAGAATCAACACTGGCGAGGTAACCAAACGTTTCTTCAACTCCTGGAAACTGGCCTCACATTCCTCTGTCCATTTGAACTTGGTATCCTTCTTCAACAACTACGTCATAGGTTTTGCAATCTTCGAGAAATTTTCAATGAACCTCCGGTAGTATCCTGCGAGTCCAAGAAAACTCCAGATCTCTCCAACTGTTGTTGGGGCTTCCCAATTTGTCACAGTGACAACCTTGGTGGGATCTACAGCTATTCCTTCTCCGGATATAACATGTCCGAGGAATCCAACTTCCTTCAAACAAAACTCACATTTGCTGAACTTGGCGTATAACTGATGTTCTCTGAGCTTACCAAGTACCAAACGCAAATGTTCTTTATGTTCTTCTTCACTCTTCGAGTAAACCGGAATATCATCAATGAACACTATGACGAACTTATCCAAAAACTCCATAAACACTCTGTTCATCATGTTCATAAAATAGGCAGGTGCGTTAGTCAGACCAAATGATATAATGGTATACTCATACTTCCCGTACCTTGTGGTAAAAGCTGTCTTAGGTATGTCCTGCTCTCGAATCTTCAATTGGTGGTATCCTGATCACAAATCAATCTTGGAAAATACCTTAGCTCCTTGCAATTGGTCAAATAAATCATTGATCATTGGCAGTGGGTACTTATTCTTGATCGTCACTTCATTCAATCCTCGATAATCAACAACCATCCTTAACAATTCATCCTTCTTTTCCACTAGAAGTACTGGTGATCCCGAAGGTGACGAACTTGGGCGAATATATCCCTTATCCAGTAACTCTTTAATCTGCTTCTTAATCTCCTCCAAATCCTTTGCAGGAATTCTATACGGTCTCTTAGATATTGGTCCTGTGCCTGGCAAAAGCTCAATCAAAAACTCAATGTCTGTATCCGGTGGCATGCCTGGCAATTCTTTTGGAAATACATCCGGAAAATCCTTTACCACCGGTACCTCCTCCGGTACAACTTCTGATAAGGAATTTACTTGAGTCCTATTCGGCACATGCCATGATACATACTTGATCCTTCTCCCCTCTGGGGTGGTAAGCAAAATCAACTTACTGGCGCAATCCATGTTTCCTCCATACATCGATAGCCAATCCATACCCAGAATTACATCCAAACCTTGCAATTCCAAAATGATCAAATCCGAGGGAAACACATGCCTACCTGTACTCAATGGAACTTGAAAACATCCTTTACTGGCCATATACTCCGCTCCTGGTGAGCTTACTAACATAGGTGTTCTAAGAACCTTGGTGGGCAGTTTATACTTATCCACGAATCCCCTTGATATGTATGAATGCGATGCACCCGTAACAAAAAGAACGATTACAGTAAATGACTTAACCAAAAACTTACCTATTACTACATCTGGCTGGGCTTCAACCTCCTCCACGTTAACGTGGTTCACCTGTCCCTTGTTGAAAGGGTTCGGCTTCTTCCCAGAGCTTCCATTGCCATTTCCATTCTGGGCTTCAGGACATTCATTGGCATAATGTCCGGTCTTCTAACACTTATAACAAGTGACTTGGCTCAGGTATCTCTTGGCTGGGGTTGATGGGTTGGTATGGTTCTGACCGTTTCTTCCCCCATTCCCTTTACCATTCTTGGGGCCATTATGATTATGCGAACTCCCTCCTCCATGGGCATGCTGAAAATGTCCTCCTGATTTCGGGGTAAAACGTGGCTTTTGCTGAGCTCGTGAATTGTATTTCCCTTGTCCATACTTCCTCTTGTGGTTCTCAATCTATTGCTGCTTCCCTTCAATCATAAGAGCACGATCTACCAACTCCTGGAAGTTGTTGAAAGTTGCTACCATCAACTGCATGATCAACTCATCATTCAGTCCTTCCAGAAACATCTCCTGCTTAGCTGCATCCGTAGCAACGTCATCCGGGGCATAACGTGCTAACTTACTAAAGTCATCCACGTATTGGCCAACTGTCCGTCCTCCTTGGCGCAAGTTGTGAAACTCACGCTTCTTGATGGCCATAGCTCCTGCTGAAACATGGGCAGTACGGAAAGCCTGTTGAAACTGATCCCATGTGACAGTGTCGATAGGATAAGTGGATGTGAAAATCTCCCACCATGATGTTGCGGGTCCTTCAAGCTGATGTGCGGCAAAACGCACCTTTTCTGCATCTATGCATCCTGCTGTGGTCAATTCCCTCCCTGTCTTGCGGAGCCAATCATCTGCCACTATCGGCTCGGTGCTACTGGAGAACACCGGCAGATTTAGTCTAAGGAAACGGGTTAAGTGATCAACAGGTGGTGGTGGTGGTGGGTTGTTATTGTTGTTTCCCTGATTCTGATTCTGGACTAGCAACTTCATCAATGCATTCTGCTGCTGGATCAACTGAGTGAGCTCCAGTGGGAAAGCAAATCCATTGTCATGTCTCGGAGGCATCTGAGGCTTTAGAAAAGATGAGAATATAGAATAGAATGAGGTCTAGAGAGAAAACACTGCCCATATGCAGATGAGGCAAAAGTAAACAAAATCACTTCATTCAATTCGAACAAGGGCATACAATCGGTCTAGAACTATCGTTACCAAAGTGCTCGGACTATGCTATATACATGGTGGAATTCTACTACTGTTATGGTGGTCTACTAGAAAAACTGTTCCGATGAAGACTCCATGATATCCGCTCCAGCTTCATCAATATAGTCATCATTGCTGTTGTCTGGGTCCGAGTCGGTGTCGTCGATGATGATGTAGTTCCCCAGGCAAGTGGAATCGTCATCTTCTCCTCTTGGCATGGGATCTCCCATGAAAACTCCTAGCTTCCTGGTCAGGTCGTCACTCTTCTCCACTAATACTTCGATTTCCTCCAAATAGTCTTCGCGTGTAGCCTTGAGTTCTTCCTCCAGCTCCGTGATTCTTGTCATTGCCTTCTTCAAATCTATCATACCTGCGCACATCTGGTTCTCCTGACGGCGAATGTGCTGGTTTAACTCCTGGATAAAAGCTGCGATTGATCTATCCTTCCTGGTGTTGATCATCTCCCATTGTTCATCTCGGCGCCCACAAATCTGGTAGAAAGTATCCTTAAGATCATTGCGGTAAACTTCTCCAATACGTCCCATGGTGATGTGGGCTGCCATGCTCTTTCCTAGACTCCAAGTTGGTGCATCAAAGGAAAACTCTATGGGATCAGTGACTGGCGCGAACGTCCATGAAGTGGTGTTGTAGGTCCCGGTGAAGCTTGGTACTCCGATGTTTAGGTACTTAGTGAGTTCCTTCAGGTGGCGTCCAAAGGGTGTATCTTCATCTGGTTGCATGAACTTGTTCCTTGCATCCGCCATCCTAAAAGAGTAGAAAAGATGAGAAGTCAGAATGAGAAGAGAATGGTGATCTAGGTCTTTATCTTAGTGGTCGTGTCCTACAGTCAGCATGTGCTCTGATACCATCTTGTAGCGACCAGACCTCAAACAATCTGATCTCTGCGCTTCAGTGTCATCCCTGGATCAGTAATGCTAATACGCATAGTACTTGAAGGATTTATAACAGAGTAGCAATCACACACTTATTACATCGAGTGTCTCAAAAGAGAACTTATTACAAATAATATGGCTTAAGGCCATCTAATAACGATAACAGCGGAAGGCTTGGAAGAAAAGTGAGTCCATCAACTCCAACGGCATCACTGAGTATAGAACCACGACCTAAGGCTCCTTATTCGTCGTCTGAAAAGTCTGCAACATGAATGTTGCAGCCCGAAAACGGGTCAGCACATGGAATATGCTGGCAATGTAACACATAGAGAGTAGTGAACAGAAATAGGCTATACTACATGCATATATGGCTGGTGGCAAGCTCTATGGTTACAGTTTTGTGTAAAGCCAATTTTTCCCTACTGCAAAGGAATAAATTTTATTTAACTAACATGGTGGTTGTTAAACATTGAGAGTGTAGACACCCTCTCAATCCCAATTAAACATCATCATTAAAACCCAAAAAAATTAATTAAAGTCACATGATGAGATTCACATGATAATCCAAGTACTAGATACTCAAGACGTCCATAACCGGGGACATGGCTAACCATGATTAGTTTATACACCCTGCAGAGGTTTGCGCACTTTTCCCCATAAGACTCGATCTCCTCCGTTCGGATTCTCGCACTACATGGTGTTTGCGAAACGGATAACCGAGACATAGTCTTTCAGAACCGCTAGCACCTTACGATCGGGTAGACCGTTACACCTACTTTCCCCTACATCTGCTAGTCTACCATTGTAAGAGTTCACACGACTTAATCAACTATGCTAGAGCCCATACTAGCTTGTGGCTACACACGGAAGTTTCTAGCATGAATAATCTCATGATCCCTTTGAGCCTGGGTGGCGGTCCATAAAGAAAAACAGGCAATCGCTAGAATACCCAGGTGCCTCAATCCACCCAGATGTGTATTTAAGTTGCCACCTTAAGTTTAACCATTAATTAAACAATATCTCATCTGTCATGAATACTCTCAAACCCAATCCACGTCTACAAGCATAGCTTGGCATAAGCAAACATAGAAGTAACTCCCAGGGTTTGATAATAAAACAGGTAATAGGTACTACCTTAACTACTTCCCAAAACCCACATATTAATCAAATCCTATTCATGCAAATGTCTGAGGATTCATCTAATGCAATAAAACTGGGTAGTAAGAGGTATGATCAAAGTGTTACGTGCCTTGCTGATGATCCATGAAACCTAGAGATTCGAAGTAGAAAGTGGCGCACTTCGGGTACTCTATCGCAAACAAACAAGCACACAATAAGCACTCATCCAATGCACAGGTAAAACTCAATTAAGACATCTAACCAAAAAGTTCAACTTAAGAACTCCGGTTTGCAAAAAGAAACAAATCGAATGAAACAACGAAAGTCAAACGGCGAAAGAAACAAGCTTCGATTACTAATTGGGACCTAAGTCAAATTTTACAGAAACAAAAACTTGTTTGAGTTGGTTAAACGAAAAGAGGGTTTCGAGACGAAACTCTAGGCGCTTGAATCGCGTGATTCTGATAAACGAGCGAAAAGTTATACTAAAACGAAAATCGGATCACAAATCGCGATCAGAAATAATCACAGAAAATCTGAGAAAAAGAAAAAACTGACGAACAGATTAACGAACGAACGTTCGTTAAGTGAAACTAAATGGTGAACTCGTTCGTTAAAACGATCGAACGAGCGAACGCTCGCTAAATAAGTGAACCGATAAAACCGATCTAATAAAAATAAAAAAAATAAAACCCAGGGTTTAAAAAACCGAATCGGTTTTCTTCAAAAAACCGGCGGCAGACGGCGCGGCTACCTCGTCGGACTCCGGCGGGACTCGGGGCTCCGGCGGGGTGCGGTGGCGTCGGCGGCGGCGGCACACGGCGGCGAGCGGCGGTTGCGGGAGGCGGGGCGGGGTGAGGCGGCGGCGGCGGGGGTATTTATGAGAGGGTGGCAGCGTGGCTTGGGGAAGGGGGCGCCGGGTCGGGGTCGGCCTTGGGAGGCGTGCCCCGGCTGGACTCGGCGGCGGCGGCGGGTCGGTCTCCCGCGGGGGAAGGCGGCGGCGGCTTGGGCCTGGCCTGGCTCGGCTGGGCCTTCGGCCCACTCGGGCGCACGATACTTAAAAAAAACAAATTCCGCCGAAACTAAGAAAAATTCTAGAAAATAAAATAAAATTCTAAAAATGCCAAAATAAATTTTCACCGCCTAAATAAAATATTTAGAACGAGATGAAAATTTTCTTGGCCCTAAAATGCAGTTTGGAAAAATGTGCAATTTTTCCTAAATTCAAATAAACTAGCCAAAAACTCCATAAAATCTTATTTGATTTGTTATTAAATACTCAATATATCTTTATTTTGGGAAAGTCATTTTATTCCCTCTCTCATATTTTTATAATAGAAATAATTGAAGATAAAATAAATAAAATCAAATGATCCTATTTTTAAAATTTGAGAAAACTCAAATATGAAAATAACGAAATCCCCAACTCTCTCCGTGGGTCCTTGAGTTGCGTAGAATTTCTGGATTAGGACAAAATCAAATAAAATATGATATGCAATGATGATCTAATGTATAAAATTCGAAATTGAAAATTTGGGATGTTACACTCGGTATGCCCCAGATGATGTGGCCAGAGATGTCACGAAGTAGGAGAAGTTTCTTGAGGGTCTGAATGATGAGCTGAGTATGCAGTTGATGGTGGCAACATTCACCAACTATTAGGACCTGGTAGACAGGGCTCTCATGATTGAAGGCAAGCAACAGCAGATATAGAAACACAAACGAAAGTATGGACATGGGAAGTACAACTCTGGAGCCCAACAGAAGCCTTGTTTTACCTCGTACTCGGGAGGACACACCCATCATAACCATGGAGGCCATTCTCACAATGGAGGAAGTTCACACAACCATAGTGGCCCTAAGAATGGTAATGGGAATGGAAGTTGAAGAGAAGCTTGACGCAGTGATTGGTAAGTTTTTGATTAAGTCATTTACCACCCTTGTTCCTTTTGATAATAGTGCATCGCATTCATACATATCAAGGGGATTTGTGGACAAGTTTAAATTGCCAACCTTGGCCCTTAGGTCACCCATGTTAGTAAGCTCACCAGGAGCGGAGTATTGGGCCAGCCGATGGTGTGATCGGTTTCCATTGACCATTGGTAAGCATGTTTTCCCCTCAGACCTAATTATTTTGGAATCACAAGGATTGGATATAATACTAGGCATGGATTGGCAATCGAAGTATGGAGGAAACATCGATTGTGCTAGTAAGTGAATTCTCCTCACCACCCAGAAGGTAAACAGATCAAGTATGTGTCTAGGCATGCGCCAAGGAGGAATCAAGTAAATTCCTTCTCGAGAGTTGTTCAAGAGGAAGTGCTAGTTGTTAAGGATTATCCTGATGTATTTCCGGAGGAACTACCAGGCATGCCACCAGATCGAGACATGGAGTTTTTGATAGAGCTGTTACCAGGCACTAGACCAATATCTAAGAGACCGTATCGGATGCCCGCAAATGATCTGGAGGAGATTAAGAAGTAGATTAAGGAGTTATTGGAGAAAGGTTATATTTGACCAAGTTCATCACCGTGGGGAGCCCCTGTGCTCTTAGTTGAGAAGAAGGATGGATCCTTGAGAATGGTTGTTGATTATCGTGCATTGAATGAGGCGACGGTCAAGAACAAATACCCACTACCAATGATCAATGATTTGTTTGACCAGCTGCAGGGAGCTAAATTTTTCTCCAAGATCGATCTTCGATCAGGATACCACCAGCTGAAGATCCGAGAATAGGATATACCTAAGACAACTTCTACCACAAGGTACGGGCTATATGAGTACACGGTCATGTCTTTTGGTTTGACTAACGCCCCCATCTACTTCATGAGTATGATGAATTAGGTGTTCATGGAGTTCTTGGATAAGTTTGTCGTGGTGTTCATTGATGTTATATTACTGTACTCGAAGAATGAAGAAGAACACAAAGAAAATTTGCGCTTGGTTCTCGAGAAGCTCAGGGAACATCAGTTATATGACAAGTTCAGCAAATGTGAGTTTAGGTTGAAGGAAGTTGGATTTCTCGAACATGTTATATCAGGAGAAGGTATAGCAGTAGACCCTTCCATAGTTCAGTCTGTCACTGAGTGGTTGGCACCCACCTCAGTTGGGGAGATACGCAATTTTCTTGGACTCACATGATATTATCGGAGATTCATTGAGAATTTTTCCAAGATCGCGAAGCCCATGACGGAGTTATTTAAGAAGGAGAAGTTCAAATGGATTGAAGAATGTGAGACCAGTTTTCAGGAGTTGAAGAAACGTTCAGTTACAACCCCAGTGCTAATTCTTCCGGATATGCGCAAGGATTTCCAAGTATATTGCAATGCTTCTCGCCAGGGACTTGGAGGTGTACTTATGCAAGACAGAAGAGTTGTTTCATATGCCTCATGTCAGCTTTGACCCCATGAGTTGAATTATTCCACGCATGATTTGGAGTTAACAACCATAGTGCACGCGCTCAAGACCTGGAGACATTTTATTATTGGAAACCGTTGTGATGTATACACGGATCATAAGAGTTTGAAGTATATCTTCACACAGAAGGAGTTAAACCTCAGGCAGAGGAGATGGTTGGAGCTTATAAAGGATTATGACATGAAACTACATTATCATCCAGGAAAGGCCAATGTTGTAGCAGACGCATTGAGCCACAAGAGTTATGCTAATACCCTCATAACCACAGGATTACCTCAGGAGTAAGCCGATGATCTCAGAGAACTTCGAATGGAGATAGTTCCGAGAGGTTTTGTTGCATCATTGGAAGTTCAGTCCACATTGTTGGGAAAGATTCGAGAAGCTCAGAAAACTGGTAAGGAGATTGCAGAGATAAAGGAAAAGATGAGTAAAGGAAAGGCCAAAGGTTTTCGTGAGCATGAACACGAAACTTTATGGTTTGAGGATCGTATTTATGTGCCCAATGACCCAGAGATTAGGAAGTTAATCCTTCAGGAGGCTCATGACTCGCCATACTCGGTTCACCCAGGAAACACCAAGATGTATTTGGATTTGAAGGAACGTTTCTGGTGGACAGGTATGAAGAAGGATATTGCCGAGTATGTATCCGTATTTGATGTATGTCAGAGAGTTAAGGCAGAACACCAGAAGACAGCAGGATTACTTTAGCCTTTGCCGATACCCGAATGGAAGTGGGATAAGCTTGGCATGGATTTCATCATCGGATTACCCAGGACACGAGCAGGCTATGGTTCCATTTGGGTAGTTGTAGATCGCTTGACCAAAGTGGCTCACTTTATCCCTGTGAAAACCACTTATACGAGTGCGAAGTTGGCCAATATATATATATGAACACGATCGTATGTCTGCATGGACTTTCGAGGACCATCGTATCAGATAGAGGAACACAGTTTACCTCGAAGTTTGGAATCAATTACACCAGACTTTGGGTAACAGGCTAGAGTTCAGTACAACCTTTCATCCACAGATAGATGGATAGACTGAGAGAGTCAATCAGATTCTGGAGGACATGTTGAGAGCTTGTGCGCTGGACTATGAATCTAGTTGGGATGATAATTTGCCTTATGCAAAGTTCTCGTACAACAACAACTACCAAGCTAGTTTGAATATGGCCCCTTTCGAAGCCTTGTATGGAAGGAGGTGCAGGACACCGTTGATGTGGGATGAAGTTGGAGACCGACAATCGTTCGGGCCAGATTTAATCAGAGAGTCTGAAGAGAAGGTCAAGTTGATCCAGGATAGACTCAAGGTAGCTCAGTCCAGGCAGAAGAGTTATGCATATACTAAACGAAAGGAGGTAGCCTATGAAGTCGAAGACAAAGCATATCTCCGTGTGTCACCACTTCGAGGAGTTAAACGATTTGGAGTCAAAGGAAAGCTAGCCCCACGATTCGTAGGACCATACCGAGTTTTGGAACGTATGGAAGAAGTTGCCTACAAATTGGAATTACTCGAAGGATTGTCGGGAGTTCATGATGTGTTTCACGTTTCCCAGTTGAAGAAGTTCCATGCAGAGATGTCCGATATTCCTCTGAGAGATACAGTGCCCCTGGAAGCAATTCAGTTAGAGAGTGACCAAACCTACGAGGAGAAACCCGTCAAGATTCTCGAGTTTGCCAACCGAGTTACACGTAGCAAAGTCATCAAGTTTTGCAAAGTTCAGTGGAGCCACCATACTGAGGAAGAATCCACCTCGGAGTGAGAAGAAGACCTACGGAAAGACCACCCACACCTTCTTGCTAGGCAACCCGAATCTCGAGGGCTAGATTCATCTTAAGGGGGGTAGGTTTGTAACATCCCAATTTTCAATTTTGATGTAAATCATTAGGTCATCATATGCATCCATGATTTGAGCATTTTTTGAATTTGATTTATTTGAACATTTTGATCCAAGAGACCTTAAGCAACTCAAGGACCATTTGAGAGAGTTGGAGGTTTTCATAAAATTCCATTTTTGAATTTTCAAAATTGGTAATTTGGATCAAGGTGATTTTTATTGGAAATTGTTTTCCCAATTATTTCAATAATGAGAGAAGATAATATGAATTCTTCAAAACAGCAAGAAAATAATGGAAATTTAATTTTGAATAAAAATATGTTTTATTTGAATTTTATTCGGTTAAATTAGGGAAAAATTTACATTTTTAAACATTGCATTTTAGCCTAGAACAATGTTCACTTTCTCCTAAATATTAGGAGAGGACAGTGAAAATAATTTTTGAAATTTTAGGATTTTTATTTTATTTTGTATTTTTCTTCGCGGTGAAATTTATTTAAAAAAAATCTTCGGACCGACTGGGCCGAAGCCCAGCCGGCCGAGCAGCGAGCCGCCCCGACCGAGTCCGGTCGCCCCACACCCTCGCCGCCGTGAGTCCGGCTCGGACTGTGCACCGCCGCCTCCTTTGCTCCTCCTCCAAGCTGCCCCTTCCCCGGCCCTTTAATTAGCCGCCCTGCCCCCCTCTCCTCCACAAACGCCTCCGCCGCCTCCCGCCGCTCCAAGCCGCCGCCGCCGCAACCGCCGCCTCCCCGCGCTGCCGCCCCGCGTTGCCGGATCGCCTCACCGCCGACATGCCATCGCCGGAGCCCGCCTCGCCACCGCTGGTTTTCTACGACGAACCGGTATAAACCGAACCGCCAACCCGGTTTTTTTGGTTTTTCTTTTAGTTTTGGTTTATTTTTTATTAGGATAGTTATTTAGCGGACGTTCGTCCGATAGTATTCAGTAGCGAACAGTTTTAGTTCATTAGGTTTCGATAGCGAATGTTTGTTCGTTAGATTTTTCATTTTAGTTTAATTTTTCAGCCAGGGACCTATCTGTAATTATTTTCATCGCAAATTAGTCCCTGATCTTGAAACCCTCACTACTTTTTGCTCGTTTATCCAAATCCAACGAAACTAGCGGCAAAGTTTTTGTCATGTTCCCCTCTGTCCAGATAAACAACTTGAACATGATTTTTAAAATTTAAAGTTTGGTTTCAAGCAGATTTGAATTTGAATTTCTCTTGATCGTAGTTTGTGTTTCGTAGCTCCAATTCGATTGATTCTTTTTGCAAATCGAAGGTCTTCACTTGAACTTTCTGTTTAAACATTTTCTTTTGGTTTTACCTTTTCATCTTATGCTTGAGTGCTTATGTATGCTATTGTTTGCTCACGATAGAGTTTCCGGAGTGCGAGGCTTGCTACTACGAATCTCTAGGGTTTCCAGATCGTTAGTAAGGGAAGCAACACTTTGATCATATCCCTTTATTACCTAGTTTTTATGCATTTATTTCAATCCTTAACCATTGCATGGGAGGTTTTGATAACATGTGGGCGTGGGAAGTAGATCATGAGGTAGGAACCTATTGTCTTTTTATCAACCTCGGGAATTATACGTTATGATCATATTGCTTAGCCATGCTCGTAGATGGAATTGTATGTGAGATTCATGAAAGATGTGAGAGTTAATATTTAACTAAGGGAAACTCAAGGTGGCTACTTTAATACACATCTGGCTGGATTGGTGGTGGGCAGCTGGAGCAATTCAGTGTTGTCCTAGGATATCCCGGAGTACTCGTGTGGTCATCCTATGGTATACCACCCAGACTCAAAGGGATCATAATATTATTCATGCTCAGAAACTTCCGTGTGCAGCCACAAGCCATTATGGGCTCTGGCATAGTTGAGTAAGTTGTGTGACCTCTTTCAGTGGTAGGCTAGCAGATGTAGGGGAAAGTAGGATGGTATTGTCTACCCAGAGTAAAGAGTTAATGCTTTAGAAAGAATATGTCTCGATCATCCGATCATGGGTGTGGTCGAGTCTTGTGGGGAAAAGTGTGCAAACCTCTACAGAGTGTACAAACTAATCATGATTAGCCGTGTCCCCGGTTATGGACATCTTGAGTATGTGGTATTTGAATTATTGATTGATCTCATCACTTTATTTAATGAATTTGTTGGGTTATTAATTACTATTTTGGGATTGAGTTGGAGGAACCTTCTCAATAATGTCATAAAATTTGTAGTTAAATAAAATATATTCCTTTGTTCTAGGAAAAATAGCTTTATGCAAATGATAATCGTAGAGCCTCCACCAGCCAAATATGTATGTAGTGATAGCTGTTATTTGTTCATTGCTCTATAGTTTTATCTTGCCACCATATTCCATGTGCTGACCTACACGGCTGCAATGTATCTTGTTGCAAAATTTTCAGACGAAGAGTAAGGTGCGATAGGTCGTTGTCATGCACTCAGTTTTTTCGTGGAGTTGGATGGACTCATTTACCTCGATGTTCCGCAAGTTATTTAGATGGCCTTCAGCCATATTATTGTAATAAGTACTCTTTATGAGTCACTTGATGTAATAAGTGTGTGATTGAACTCTGTTATAAATCCTCGAGTACTATTTGTGTCGGCAATACCGATCCAGGGATGACACTTAAGCACAGAGACTACGGTCGATTCGGATCGGGTCGCTAAAGTGAGGAAATAAAAAAAGGGAGAGAAAGGACAAATAAAAAAAGAGAAGGCCCAAAAAAATGAGAGAAGAGAGAGAAGGTACAATGTTACTATCCTTTTGCCACACTTGTGCTTCAAAGTAGCACCATGATCTTCATCATAGAGAGTCTCCTATATTTTCACTTTCATTTACTAGTGGGAATCTTTCGTTATAGAACATGGCTTGTATATTCCAATGATGGGCTTCCTCAAAATGCCCTAGGTCTTCATGAGCAAGCAAGTTGGATGCACACCCACTTAGTTTTCTTTTTGAGCTTTCATAAACTTATAGCTCTAGTGCATCCCTTGCATGGGATTCCCTACTCACTCACATTGATATCTATTGATGGGCATCTCCATAGCCCGTTGATACTCGTAGTTGATGTGAGACTATCTCCTTCCTTTTTGTATTCTCCGCAACCACCTTCTATTCCACCTAAAGTGTTATGTCCATGGCTCACGCTCACGTATTGCGTGAAAGTTGAAAAAGTTTGAGAACATAAAAAGTATGAAACAATTGCTTGGCTTGTCATCGGGGTTGTGCATGATTTTAATATTTTGTGTGATGAAGATGGAGCATAGCCAGACTATATGATTTTGTAGGGATAAGCTTTCTTTGCCTATGTTATTTTGAGAAGGCATAACTATCTTGTTAGTCTGCTTGAAGTATTATTGTTTTTATGTCAATATTAAACTTTTGTTTTGAATCATACAGATCTGAACATTCATACCACAATAAAGATAATTACATGGATAAATGTGTTAGGTAGCATTCCACATCAAAAATTCTGTTTTTATCATTTACCTACTCGAGGACGAGCAGGAATTAAGCTTGGGGATGCTTAATATGTCTCCAACGTATCTATAATTTTTATTGTTCCATGCTATTATATTATCTGCTTTGGATGTTTTATATGCATTAGTATGCTATTTTACATGATTGTTTGGACTAACCTATTAACCTAGAGCCCAATGCTAGTTCATATTTTTCCTTGTTTTAGAGTTTCGTAGAAAAGGAATACCAAATGGAGTCCAAACAGAATGCAACTTTCGCGATGATTTTTCTTGGACCAGAAGACATCCAGAGGGCTTGGAGTGCACGTCAGGAAAGCGACGACGCGACCACAAGGTCGGGAGGCGCGCCCAGGGGGGTAGGGCACGCCCCCACCCATGTGGGACCTTCGTGACTCCACCGACCTATTTCTTCCACCTATATATTCTCAAATATCCCAAAACCTTCTAGGGGAGCCACGAAACCACTTTTCCGCCGCCGCAACCTTCTGTACCTGTGAGATCCCATCTAGGGGCCTTTTCTGGCATACTGTCGGAGGGGGACTCGATCACAGTGGGCTTCTACATCAATAGCATTGCCTCTCCGATGAAGCATGAGTAGTTTACCACAGACCTACGGGTCCATAGCTAGTAGCTAGATGGCTTCTTCTCTCTCTTTGATTCTCAATACAAAGTTCTACTCGATGTTCTTGGAGATCTATTCGACGTAATACTCTTTTGCGGTGTGTTTGCCGAGATCCGATGAATTGTGGATCTATGATCAGCTTATCTATGAATATTATTTGAATCTCCTCTAAACTCTTATATGCATGATTTGATATCTTTGCAAGTATCTTCGAACTATTGATTTGGTTTGGCCAACTAGATTGGTTTTTCATACAATGGGAGAAGTGCTTAGCTTTGGGTTCAATCTTGCGGTGCTTGATATGTCTCCAACGTATCTATAATTTTTGATTGCTCCATGATATATTATCTACTGTTTTGGACATTATTGGGCTTTATTATCCACTTTTGTATTATTTTTGGGACAAACCTATTAACCGGAGGCCCAGCCCAGAATTGCTGCTTTTTTGCCTATTTTAGGGTTTCGAAGAAAAGGAATATCAAACGGAGTCCAAACGGAGTGAAACCTTCGGGAACGTGATTTTCTCACCGAACATGATCCAGGAGACTTGGACCCTACGTCAAGCAACCAACAGGGAGGCCACGAGGTAGGGGGCGCGCCTACCCCCCAGGCGCGCCCTCCACCCTCGTGGGCCCCCTGTTGCTCCACCGACTTACTTCTTCCTCCTATATATACCTACGTACCCTCAAACGATCAGATACAGAGCCAAAACCCTAATTCAACTATCGTAACTTTCTATATCCACGAGATCCCATCTTGGGGCCTGTTCCGGAGCTCCGCCGTAGGGGGCATCGATCACGGAGGGCTTCTACATCAACTCCATAGCCTCTCCGATGAAGTGTAAGTAGTTTACCTCAGACCTACGGGTCCATAGTTATTAGCTAGATGGCTTCTTCTCTCTTTTTGGATCTCAATACAAAGTTCTCCCCCTCTCTTGTGGAGATCTATTCGATGTAATATTCTTTTGCGGTGTGTTTGTTGAGACTGATGAATTGTGGGTTTATGATCAAGTTTATCTATGAATAATATTTGAATCTTCTCTGAATTCTTTTATGTATGATTGGTTATTGAGCGAGTCCTGGATTAGGGGGTATCTGGACAGCCGGATTACATCCTTTGGCCAAACTGTTTGACTATGAAGATACAAGATTGAAGACTTCGTCCCGTGTCCAGATGGAACTCTCCTTGGCGTGGAAGGCAAGCTTGGCAATACGGATATGTATATCTCCTTCCTTGTAACCGACTCTGTGTAACCCTAGCCCCCTCCGATGCCTATATAAACCGGAGGGTTTTAGTCCATAGGACAACAGACAATCATACCATAGGCTAGCTTCTAGGGTTTAGCCTCTCTGATCTCGTGGTAGATCAACTCTTGTACTACTCATATCATCAAGAACAATCAAGCAGGACGTAGGGTTTTTACCTCCATCAAGAGGGCCCGAACCTGGGTAAACATCGTGTCCCCTGCCTCCTGTTACCATCCGCCTAGACGCACAGTTCGGGACCCCCTACCCGAGATCCACCGGTTTTGACACCGACATTGGTGCTCTCGTTGAGAGTTCCTCTGTGTCGTCAGCGTTAGGCTGGATGGCTCCTTCAATCATCGATAGCGATGCAGTCCAGGGTGAGACTTTTCTCCTTGGACAGATCTTTGTATCCGGCGGCTCCGCACTACGGGCCAACTCATTTGGCCATCTGGAGCAGATCGAGAGTTACGCCCCTGGCCACCAGGTCAGGTTTGGAAGCTTAAACTACACGGCCGACATCCGCGGAGACTTGATCTTCGACGGATTCGAGCCCCTGCCGAGTGCGCCGCATGATCACGATGACCATGATTTAGCTCTGCCATTATACAGTGTTCGGGAGATCGCACCGGCGACCGCTCCGACCCTCAATTCGGAGCCAATTACGCCATCCAAGGACGGGTGGATAGATCCCGCCATGGAGGTTGCATCTTCAGCGGCGATCGAGCCTAATACCAACCTTACCTTTCATGAGAGCCATGTCACTGAACTGCCGGATCCTTCCCCGGCCACGGACTCCAAAGCGCCGGTGCCCGTGCCTGTCGAATCCGACTGGGCGCCGATCATGGAGTTCACCTCCGCGGATATCTTTCAGCACTCGCCCTTTGGCGACATACTGAATTCATTAAAGTCTCTCTCCTTGTCAGGAGAGTCCTGGCCTAACTGTGTCCGGCAGGATTGGGGTGCGGATGACGAAGAAATTCGCCGCCCACCCACCACCCACTTAGTAGCCACTGTCGACGATTTGACCGACATGCTCGACTTCGACTCCGAAGACATAGACGGTATGGATGATGATGCAGGAGACGAATAGGAGCCACTGCCCACAGGGCACTGGACGCCCACTTCATCATATGATGTATACATGGTGGACACACCCAAAGAAAACGACGACGAGGAATGGAAGGACGCAGCGAAGGATCGGTTAAAGCGGCGGCGTAAGCGCCGCTCCAAATCCCGCCTCGGCAGAAACAATGATCATATAGACCCAGCGATAGAGCAGGGTGAGCCAGCGGACGACAAGCATGGCATTGAACCACCGTTCGACCACGGCAACACGGAGAATCAAACCGAACAACCCGATTCCGGCGAAGATAACAGTCCGGACGACATCACACCGGACAGGCACCCGGAGCAATAGAATACCCATCAAAGGCTTGTTGCCACTGCGAGGAGATTGAAAAAGCAGAAGCAAAGGCTCAGGGCTGCACAAGACAAACTCAGAATTAGATGGAGTGAAGTACTCAACACTGCAGCAAAATACGGCGGTAGTCCCCACACAAAGAGCTACCCGAAGCGAAAGCTGCTACCTGAATTCGATGAGGAGGCCTTAGATCCCCCGCAATCAAAAAACAAAACAGCCATCCGGTCGGATAGACGACCTCGTGGCCAACATAGAGCGGCAAACGACGCCGCACACAAGCCAGTACGTGATCCACGTGAGGGCTCGCATCAAAAGGACGGTGCAACCAGATCCATCTACGGGCCAAGCAAGCGCGCTCCAGCACGCAATGCAACACAACAAAAATCCGAACACCACGGTACACCCAAATACAGGGGTGCCGCACACCCCCTATGTTTCACCGATGAGGTGCTGGACCATGAATTTCCAGAGGGATTCAAACCCGTAAACATAGAGGCGTACGACGGAACGACTGACCCTGGGATCTGGATTGAGGACTACATCCTCCATATCCACATGGCTCGAGGAGACGATCTCCATGCCATCAAGTACTTACCCCTCAAGCTCAAAGGGCCAGCTCGGCACAGGCTTAAAAGCCTCCCCGAAAACTCCATTGGAAGCTGGGAAGAGCTCGAAGACGCTTTTTGGGAAAATTTTCAAGGGACCTATGTCTGACCACCGGATGCGGACGATTTAAGTCATATAACTAAAGAGCTCGGAGAGTTAGCCCGAAAGCTTTGGAACATGTTTCTCACTAAAAAGAACCAAATAGTCGACTGTCCAGAAGCCGAAGCCTTAGCAGCTTTCAAGCACATCATTCGAGATGAATGGCTTGCCAGACACCTCGGCCAAGAAAAGCCGAGGACAATGGAAGAATTAACAAGCCTCATGACCCGCGTTTGCGCAGGCGAGGACAACTGGTTAGCCCGATGTAGCACCAGCGACCCAAGCACATCTGAAATCAGGGACAGAAACTGGAAGCCACGACGCAGCAAAAACAAGCGCCGGAATAAAGAAGACAGCCCGAAGAGCACGGTGGTAAACGTCGGACTCAGAAGCTCTCGGCCAGGTCAGCAAAAGTTGCCCTCCAAAGTCAACACAGACGAACTGTCCAGCCTAAACAAGATTCTGGACAAAATATGTCAGATCCACAGCACCCCGATAAACCTGCAAATCATACCCATAGAGAATGTTGGGTCTTCAAGCAGTCCGGCAAGCTCAATGCCGAACACAAGGGGCCGGATACACCAAGCGAAGACGAGGATCATCCTCGCAAACAAAGCACTGGGGAATAGAAGAAATTCCCACTAGAAGTCAAAACAGTAAATGTGTTATCTGTGACAAAGGGGAGAAACAAAGCGGCACTCCTAGAGACACATGTCCCAGGGCCTATCACCGCGGAGTTCTGCCACTGGTCGTCCAACCGATCACCTTTGACCATCGGGATTACTCGGCAAGTATTCGGCATGCAAGATGGGCTGCCTTGGTGTTAGACCCGATAATTGACGGATACCACTTCACACGAGTCCTGATGGACGGCGGTAGTAGTTTAAACCTGATTTATCAGGACACAGTCCGCAAAATGGGGATAGACCCAACAAAAATCAGCCATAGCAATACTACCTTTAAAGGAGTAATGCCAGGCCCAAAAGCTCATTGCATAGGCTCCCTGCTACTAGAGGTTATATTCAGCTTTCCCGATAACTTCCGCAGCGAAAATTTAACCTTCCACATCGCTCCGTTCCAAAGTGGCTATCAAGCACTACTCAGACGTGAAGCGTTCGCTCGCTTTAACGCAATACCGCATTACGCTTCTCTCATGCTTAAGATGCCCGGTCCACGTGGCATCATTATAGTAAATGGAAATATTGAGCGCTCCTTGCGCGCGGAAGACCGTGAGGCCGCCTTGGCAGCCGCACACTAGACGGCCTCACCAACAAGAGCATCTGACAAGTCGTTAAGACCACGGACACGGTTAGACGAGTCTCGTGCGGCTATATATAATTGATACAGGTTTGATGGCTATACCCCTATAACAATACAAGGGGCTCAACGCGTGTAAACAAGTGACAATTAGGCTCAACCTTACTTATCTTGAACTGTACATGGTTTATTTAGTATAATCTACCTTTTTGCACGACGACTTTTCAACTAAGTTCCTCTCTTTTACAGATGACCATCGGGAAACACCCGTCCAGGATACGGCACAACGGAGACACAGGCGCAGACGTGCAGCAGGGACCCGTTCTAAGGATTCTTTTCGAATTAAGACCCTGCGTAAACCTTTTTTACTGTCTCTTGTTGATACACATCCCCCGGATTCTCAGTACAATTGAGAGGGATGCTAACATATTGGCATGTTGCCACGTCAGAATATTGCACGTACCTGGACACCAGGGGCTTATTACAAAGGGCACCGTTTAGCCCGGTTTACATCATAAAGACCGAATACCTTAGGGAGTGTTCGGTGTCGCGAGTTTGGCCTTATATGCATCAGATCCGAATCATGCCTTTGGTCAAATGTTGGGTTTGCCAGGCTCCTGTGTTTTGCTGCCTTACGTTCCGCTCTATCGGCTAAGGCGGCACCAGGAGAACTACTGTGATTGTGCCCTGGTTCATCCGGACGAGCACCTCAGTAGAGAAAGCCGAAAACTGACTGTCATGATATAGTGTGAGACTGGTCAACCACTCGATGACCTAGCGGAATCTTCGGGATTCCTCCGCCTTAACGAAGAGCCATTTCCCGGCCAGGCATGTACGCGCCCCGAATTCGGATGAGCGCGGAGCCACCAGGGGCTATATAGTAGCCCCACTGTCAAACTCCTTTGGCTAAGTGAAAGTGTTAAAGCATTATAGTCCGATTGCCTAGTTCGCCGCGCTATCACCTCCTTAATGGACCAAGACTTTGGATCAAGGGTGAACATGCGTCTTCTGCGAACACCCCCGCATTATATGCGTGGGGGCTGAAGCCGACGACTGCCATCTTTCAGGTTATATACATATATACATAAACGGCCGCACAGGAGGCATCATAGTACTTTTGGGCAAAAGTATAAATACAACCTTGATAAACTCAATAAAACATTGTTTTTACAATGGGAATACATGTCACTTAAACATAATATTCTTCGAGCACTGAGCCTCTATCAAACGAGCGCCTTCAAGAACTTCTTCAAAGTAGTGCTCGGCAGCCACTCGGCCTATGGCAGAACCCTGTGCCGCAACAATGGTGGCAACCATCTCTGCCCAGTATGTTTTGACACGGGCAAGGGCCATCCATGAGCCTTCTATGCACGTCGACCTCTTTACAGCATTGATGCGTGGCACAACACCAAGGAATTGTTGCACTAAGCTAAAGTAGCTATTCGGCCTTGGCCCTCCTGGCCACAGATGATCCACAACGGACGTCATGGAATGTCCGGATAATCTATGGAGCTCGGCCCAACCGGTCAATCGATCATTTAGCAACAACGGACGTACTGGAGCATGAAACTGTGACCAGAACAGCTTCTCCACTTCAGGACCTTTCTGATCCTTGAAGTACTCAGCCGCATCAACATCACTTGCAGCCAAATCCATGTACTCGTCCGCAGAACTCCATAGCCGGTCCAGAGGAGAATTATCGGTGACAAAACCGGTGGATCTCGGGTAGGGGGTCCCGAACTATGCGTCTAAGGCGGATGGTAACAGGAGGCAGGGGACACGATGTTTTACCCAGGTTCGGGCCCTCTTGATGGAGGTAAAACCCTACGTCCTGCTTGATTTATTCTTGATAACATGAGTAGTACAAGAGTTTATCTACCACGAGATCGGAGAGGCTAAACCCTAGAATCTAGCCTATGGTATGATTGTATGTTGTTCTACGGACTAAAACCCTCCGGTTTATATAGACACCGGAGGGGGCTAGGGTTACACAAGGTCGGTTACAAAGGAGGAGATATACATATCCGTATTGCCTAGCTTGCCTTAAATGCCAAGTAGAGTCCCATCCGGACACGGCACAAAGTCTTCAATCTTGTATCTTCATAGTCCAACAGTCCGGCCAAAGGATATAGTCCGGCTGTCCGGAGACCCCCTAATCCTGGACTCCCTTAGTAGCCCCTGAACCAGGCTTCAATGACGATGAGTCCGACACACAGTGTTGTCTTCGGCATTGCAAGGCGGGTTCCTCCTCCGAATACACCACGGAAGAAGTTGAATACAAGGAGAGTGTCCGACCCTGCAAAATAAGTTCCACATACCACCGTAGAGAGAATAATATTACCACAAATCTAATCTGCTGACGTGTTTTGTCAACATGATATCATGCCATGGCCCGGTAATTATTGGAACCGTTTTTCCTTAACCAGCCCCGCACATAACGTGAGGCGGTTTCTTGACACGTCTTGTCAAAGCAGAGATCGTGTTCCCCTTATTACGAGATTCTCATTAATACAGATGTGGGTAACCCAACCGTGCCTAGGACTCCTAGATTTTAGGCAAGTCCCAAACGGCCACGAGTAGGACACTTGATATTCACCCCTTTATAAAGGGACAAGGCTTTTACTTTTTTCCCTCCCGTGCTTAATTGAGTCCTTCCCCCACCTCGAGTTCTAACACCCAAAGCCCAGGTCGGGTGTTTCAAACCTTCAATCATGTCCGGATCCAGCCTTCAAGGCCGGTGGATGCCCTCCTCCGTCAAAGAGGAGGACATTAAGAAGTTGAGGGAAGCCAGATATCTGACCGCCGAAATTTCGCATAGGCTGCCCGCCTGAGGGCAGGTCATCCCAACTCCCGAACCCAACGAGAGCGTTGTGTTCGTCTCCCACTTCCTCCGAGGACTAGGCCTCGCTCTGGATCCCTTTGTCAGGGGTCTTATATTCTATTACGGGATGTATTTTCACGATTTGGCCTGGGACTCCCTTCTTCACATCTCATCATTTATTGTCGTTTGTGAGGCCTTCCTCCGCATTACCGCTCACTTCGGCTTGTGGCTCAAGACCTTCGACGTGAAGCCGAAGATGGTCGAGGGGCAGTACATAGCGTGCGGAGGTGCTTTAATAAGAAAAATTGTTGATGCTCCATGGAAAAAGGGTTCCTTTCCAGAGGTGTCCGGATTGTGGCAACGGGAGTGGTTTTACGTCACAGCTCCCCGAAGTGCCAAGTGGGTAGCTGCCCCCACCTTTTGCTCGGGCCCTCCACCACAAATGATGTCTTGGATCAGCAGGGGATTGATCTGGGGTCTAGCCAAGGACGTGCCCATACTGCAGAGCCCCATCCGAGATCTCTTCGAGGGAGATTTCAGTTTGGTTATGGTAATGCAAGTCATGCTGGTTCGTCGAATCCAGCCTTGCAAACGCTGGCCCCTCCGCATGTGCGAATTCAACCCGGAAGGACCACGCACTATTCAGAATTTCCTCAGCCCGACGCACGAGGAGATGTACAAATCGTTCTTCGGACCCCAAATAGAGTGTCCGGACACTACCAAGGACGTGGGCCTGAGCAGCAACCGCACCGTGGCCCAAGTAAATAATCCCATGGCCGAACACACTGTCCTTTTATTTATCATGACATCATTCTGAAGAATCGCTCTTTGACCAGGACTGGATAACAAAGGCGAAGATGATCCGGTGATCGGCCCCCCTTCCTGAAGGCTAGGACAATCCAGTGCTGGAAAAGATGCTCGAGCCAGCACCTTGCCTGGTGCCCTCAAAGGAAGATGAAGGGTGGAATAAAGAGGGCGAAAGCGGGCCTCCACCGCTACCTATTCCAACCGAGGGAAAGAGCGCCTCCGTGAGGGAGGATAACCAAGGGGAAGAATCTGACATTCTCTCGCCCTGGGGAAGGAAGAGGACTACCTCTGAAGATCCGGAAACCAAGGTTTCCAAACGGGAGAAGAAATCTCCACTAGAGGGTCCTGCCTCGGAGGGTGCTCTTGCCGTACAATGTCCGCGCGAGGATCAGCTCTCTAACGAGCTGTGAGTAATCAAAAAGTACTAAATAGTGAAGATATCCTACCTTACTTCTAAGGAAAATAGCCGAAGCATTTATCTTGCAGTTCAGATCTTAGCCCTTCTCAGCAGAGCTCGTGTTTGGGGGATCTTCTTCCAGAGATGATGGAGAGCGAAACGCCTCCCCCTGCCACACCGCCTCACGAGGCGGGCGACGCCGAAGTGTCGTCGTGGAGTGTTTCTCCGGATCCGGCGAGGCCAGAAGGTAATCCTATGGCCACCCAAAGTCCCCAGTATCCGGCTCTTGAAGAGAGCAACCAAAAGAGTCCGGCACCGTCTGGTATGCGGTCGGACATACTGAGGGATCTGCTAGA
Source organism: Triticum urartu (assembly GCF_056163025.1). Classification (NCBI taxonomy): domain Eukaryota; kingdom Viridiplantae; phylum Streptophyta; class Magnoliopsida; order Poales; family Poaceae; genus Triticum; species Triticum urartu. Next base: position 410,559,076 of record NC_141875.1, on the reverse strand, counting down.
GCGAGCGACTATCTCAGAAGAGCACCGTACGTTGATGGGTACGGTGATTGAAAGGATTTCATCCACCAAAAGCGGGTTGCATGAAGCCTTTATGAGTCTACTGACGGGTTTTGAGGTACGTGAGATGATGTACATTTTTGACAGTACCGCACATTTTAAGGTGTGCCCTGTGTAGATAGTAGCCCCCGAGACCCTAGTTGTCGTCAAGAACGGCGGCCAACAGATGATCGTAGTCCCAGGTAATAACCAGACCGCCTTTATGTGCAGGTGGTTGAAGCTCCAGTGGCTAGCCGTACTGATGGGTTTGCCGGACTAAAGTGGCAACTGGATGCGGCAGATGCCGACATTGTGCTTGTCAACAAGCGGCTTGACGAGGCACAGGGTGAGTGATTTTTCTGGTGATCATCACATAATAAGAGCAGCATGATGCCAGTATCTTTAATATGTTGTGACTGCAGATGGAGCTGCCACCGTGGAGACCCTTCGGGCAGAGCTTGCTCGAGCCAAGGAGCAAGCAAGGAGTAGTAATGCGGCCACTTTAAAGGCAGCCAAAGAGTTAAGAGCCGAAAAGGCCGCGCATTGCGAGAGCAAAGAGAAAATGGCTAGGATGGCTATAAAGTTAAAAGATACTGCCGACCGCTGCCAGCATCTGGAAGAAGAAAACTAGGCGAAGGCGACGGACCTAGAAAAGGCCACGATGGCGACCGAAGACACCCGCTCTGCAATGAGAGCGAAGAAGGAGGAACTGCGAGAAGCCGGGGATATTGTGGCTGGGAAGCCCTTTATGCTGCGGAGGAAGTTTGGAGATCCTCGGTATGCCCCCTGGATCGGCTGTGGAGTTCGGCGAACGCATATCTGGACTTGGCGGCGAGTGCTGTCGATGCGGCCGAATACTTCCGAGATCAAACAGATCGTGAAGTGGACAAGCTATTCTAGTCGCAATTTAGCGTTCCAGAGCGTCCGCTTCCATTGACTGATTGGCTTGCCGAATGGGCCGAGCTGAATAGATTGTCCGGACTCGCCATGAGGTCTGTTGCGGATCACCTGAGGCCGAAAAGGCCAAAGCCGAACAGCTATTTTAGTTTGGTGCAGCAGTTCCTTGGTGCGGTGCCACGCATTAATGCGATGAAGAGGTCGGCGTGCACAAAAGGCTCGCGGATGGCGCTTGCCCGTGTCAAAACATACTGGGCGGAGATGGTTGCCACCACTATTGCGGCGCAGGGTTCGGCCATAGGCCGAGTAGCTGCCGAGCACTATTTTGAAGAAATTCTTGAAGGCGCTCGTTCGATAGAGGCCCAGTGCTCGAAGAATATTATGTTTGAGTGACATGTATTCCCATTGTATAAACAATGTTTTATTAAATTTATCAAGGCTGTATTTATACTTTTGCCTGAAAGTATTATGATGCCTCCTGTGTGGCCGTTTATTTATATATGTATATAACCTAAAAGATTCCAGTCGTCGGCTTCAGCCCCCATGCATATAATGCAGGGGTGTTCGCAGAAGACGCGTGTTCACACTTGATCCAACGTCTTGGTCCATTAAGGAGGTGATAGCGCAGCGAACTAGGCAACCGGACTATAATGCTTTAACACTTTCACTTAGCCAGAGGAGTTTGACAGTGGGGCTACTATATAGCCCCTGGTGGCTCCGCACTCATCCGAATTCGGGGTGCGTACATGCCTGGCCAGGAAATGGCCCTTCGTTAAGCGGAGGAATCCCGAAGATTCCGATAGGTCATTGAGTGGTTGACCAGTCTCACGCTATATCATGACAGTCAGTTTTCGGCTTTCTCTACTGAGGTGCTCGTCTGGTTGAACCAGGGCACAATCGCAGTAGTTCTCCTGGTGCCGCCTTAGCCGATAGAGCGGAACGTAAGGCAGCAAAACACAGGAGCCGGGCAAACCCAACATTTGACCAAAGACATGATTCAGAGCTGATGCATATAAGGTCAAACTCGCGACGCCGAACACTCCCTAAGGTATTTGGTCTTTATGGTGTAAACCGGGCCTAAATGGTGCCCTTTGTAATAAGCCCCTGGTGTCTAGGTACGTGCATTAGTCTGACGTGGTCACATGCCAAGACGTCAGCATACTTCTCAATTGTACTGAGAATCCGAGGGATGTGTATCAACAAGAGACCGTAAAAAGGTTTACGCAGGGTCTTAATCTAAAAAGAATCCTTGGAACGGGTCCCTGCTGCACGTCTGCGCCTGTATCTCCGTTGTGCCGTATCCTAGACGGGTGTAGCACGATGGTCATCTGTAAAAGAGAGGAACATAGTTGAAAAGTTGTCGTGCAAAAAGGTAGGTTATACTAAGGAAACCATGTACAATTCAAGATGAGTAAAATTGAGCCTAATTGCCACTTGTTTGCGCGCGTTGAGCCCCTTGTATTGCAATAGGGGTATGGGCATCAAACCTGTATTAATTACATATAGCTACGCCAGACTCGACTAACCGCGTCCATGGTCCTAACGACTTGTCAAATGCTTTAGTTGGTGAGGCCGTTTAGTGTACGGTTGCCAAGGCAGCCGCACTGTCTTCGGCGCGCAAGGAGCGCTCAATATTTCCATTTACTGTAATGATGCCGCGTGTATCGGGCATCTTAAGCATGACGGAAGCGTAATGCGGTATTGCGTTAAAGCGAGCGAAAGCTTCGCGTCCGAGTTGTGCTTGATAGCCACTTTGGAACGGGGCGATGTGGAAGGTTAAATTTTCGCTGCGGAAGTTATCGGGGAAGCCGAATATAACCTCTAGTAGCAGGGAACCCGTGCAATGAGCCTCTGGGCCTGGCGTTACTCCTTTAAAGGTAGTATTGCTGCAGCAAATTTTTGTTGGGTCTATCCCCATTTTGCGAACTGTGTCCTGATATATCAGGTTTAAACTACTGCCGCCGTCCATCAGGACTCGTGTGAAGTGGTATCCGTCAATTATTGGATATAATACCAAGGCAGCCCATCCTGTACACTGGATACTTGCCGAGTAACCCCAATGGTCAAAAGTGATCGGTTGGGACGACCAGTGGCAGAACTCCGCGGTGATAGGCCCTGGGGCATGTGTCTCTAGGAGTGCCTCTTTGTTTCTCCCCTTTATCACGTGTAACACGTTGAATGTTTTGACTTATGGTGGGAATTTCTTCTATTCCCCAGTGTTTTGCTTGCGAGGCTTGTCCTCGTCTTCGCTTGGTGTATCATGCCCCTTGTGTTCGGCGTTAAGCTTGCTGGACTGCTTGAAGACCCAACATTCTCTATGGGTATGATTTGCAGGTTTATCGGGGGTGCTATGGATCTGACATATTTGGTCCAGAATCTTGTTTAGGCTGGACAGTTCGTCTCTGTTGCCTTTGGGGGGCAGCTTTTGCTGACTTGGCCGAGAGCTTTTGAATCCGGCGTTTACCGCTGCCCTCTTCGGGCTGTCTTCTTTATTCCGGCACTTGTTTTTGCTGCATCGTGATTTCCCGTTTCCGTCCCTGAATTTGGATGTACTTGGGTCGCTAGTGCTGCATCGGGCTAACCAGCTGTCCTCGCCCGCGCAAAAGCGGGTCATAACGCTTGTTAATGCTGCCATTGTTCTCGGCTTTTCTTGGCCGAGGTGTCTGGCAAGCCATTCGTCTCGAACGCTGTGCTTGAAAGCTGCTAAGGCTTCGGCGTCCGGACAGTCGACTATTTGGTTCTTTTTAGTGAGGAACCTGTTCCAAAGCTTTCGGACTGACTCTCCGGGCTGTTGAGTTATATGACTTAAATCGTCTGCATCCGGTGGTCGGACATAGGTCCCTTGAAAATTTGCCCGAAAGGCATCTTTGAGCTCTTCCCAGCTTCCAATGGAGTTTTCGGGGAGGCTTTTAAGCCAGTGCCGAGCTGGCCCTTTGAGCTTGAGGGGTAAGTATTTGATGGCGTGGAGATCGTCTCCTCGAGCCATATGGCTATGGAGGATGTAGTCCTCAATCTAGACCCCAGGGTCTGTCGTTCCATCGTACACCTCTATGTTTACGGGTTTGAATCCCTCTGGAAATTCATGGTCCAGCACCTCATTGGTGAAACATAGGGGGTGTGCGGACCCTGGTATTTGGGTGTACCGTGGTATTGGGATGTTTGTTGTGTTGCATTGCGTGCTGGAGTGCGCTTGCGTGGCCCGTAGATGGATCTGGTTGTGCCATACTTTTGATGCGAGTCCTCACGTGGATCATGTACCGGCTTATGTGCGGCGTCGTTTGCCGTTCTATGTTTGCCGCGAGGTCATCTATCTGACTGGATTGCTGTTTCGTTTTTTGATTGCGGGGGATCTAAGGCCTCCTCATCTTATTCAGGTAGCAACTTTCGCTTCGGGTAGCTCTTGGTGTGGCGATTACCGCCGTACTTCACTGCAGTGTTGAGTACTTCACTCCATCTTATTTTGAGTGTGTCTTGTGCAGCCCTGAGCCTTTGCTTCTACTTTTTCAGACTCCTCGCAGTGGCAACCAGCCTTTGATGGGCATTCTGTTTCTTCGGGTGCCTGTCCGATGTGATATCGTCCGGACTGTTATCTTCAACGGGGTCGGGTTGTTCGGTTTGATTCTCCATGTTGCCCTGGTCGGGCGATGGTTCACCCTGCTCTATTGCTGGGTCTATGTGACCGCTGTTTCTGCCGAGGCAGGATTTGGAGCGGCACTTACGCCGCTGCTTTGGCTGCTTCTCGAGGGAACAACCCTTCGCTGCGTCCTTCCGTTCCTCGTCGTCGTTTTCTTTGGGTGTGTCCACCATGTATACATCATATGATGAAGTGGGCGTCCAGTGCCCTGTGGGCAGTGGTTCATGTTCGTCTCCTGCATCGTCGTCCATACCGTCGATTTCTTCGGAGTCGAGGTCGGGCATGTCGGTCAAATCATCGATAGTGGCTACTAAGTGGGTGGTGGGTGGGCAGCGAATTTCTTCGTCATCTGCATCCCAATCCTGCCGAACATAGTTCGGCCCGGACTCTCCTGACAGGGAGAGAGACCTTAATGAGTTCAGTATGTCGCCGAAGGGCGAGTGCTGAAAAATATCTGCGGAGGTAAACTCCATGATCGGCACCCAGTCGGATTCGATAGGCACGGGCGCAGGCGGTTTGGAGTCCGTGGCCGGGGAAGAATCCGGTAGTTCGACGTCACGGCTCCCGTGAAGGGTAAGGTCGATACTCGGCTCGATCGCCGATGAGAGTGCGTCCTCCGTGGCGGGGTCTATCCACCCATCCATGGATGGCGCAATTGGCTCCGAATTGCGGGTCGGAGTGGTTTCCTAAACACTGTCCGATGGTAGAGCTAAATCATGCCCATCGTGACCGTGCGACGCTCTTGGCAAGGGCTCGAATCCGTCGAAGATCGAGTCTCCGCGAATGTCGGCCATGTAGTTTAATCTTCCAAACCTGACCTGGTGGCCAGAGGCGTAGATCTCAATATGTTCCAGATGGCCAAGCGAGTTGGGCCGCAGTATGAAGCCGCCGAATACAAGGATCTGTCCTGGGAGAAAAGTCTCACCCTGGACCGCATCGCTATCGATGATCGAAGGAGCCATCCAGCCTAATGACGACGACATAGAGGAACTCTCAATGAAAGCACCAATGTCGGTGTCAAAACCGACGGATCTCGGGTAGGGGGTCCCGAACTATGCGTCTAAGGCGGATGGTAACAGGAGGCAGGGGACATGATGTTTTACCCAGGTTCGGGCCCTCTTGATGGAGGTAAAACCCTACGTCCTGCTTGATTTATTCTTGATAATATGAATAGTACAAGAGTTGATCTACCACGAGATTGGAGAGTCTAAACCCTAGAAGCTAGCGTATGGTATGATTGTATGTTGTTCTACGGACTAAAACCCTCCGGTTTATATAGACACCGGAGGGGGCTAGGGTTACACAAGGTCGGTTACAAAGGAGGAGATATACATATCCGTATTACCTAGCTTGCCTTCCACACCAAGTAGAGTCCCATCCGGACACGGGACGAAGTCTTCAATCTTGTATCTTCATAGTCCAACATTCCGACCAAAGGATATAGTCTGGCTGTCCGGAGACCCCCTAATCCAGGACTCCCTCAAGCATATTTCGGATCTCCGAACTTAGTCTGCAACAAGAAGGGCTTCCCAGAAACGATATCCGCAGCTTGATTCAGCTCCTCCTTCGTCGCTATAATTTTGGAGCGGGCTTCCTTGGCAGCCACCCGGGCCTTCTCCAGGTCCGTCACCTTCGCCCGGTTTTCTTCTTCAAGAAGCCGGTAACCGTCAGCAGCATCTTTTAACTCCACGGCCATCTTGGCAATCTTTTCTTTGCTCTCGCAATGTGCGGCCTGTTCGGCCCTTAACTCTTCGGCCGCCTTTAAAGCAGCCGCATTGCTACTCCTTGCTTGCTCCTTGGCTCGGGCAAGCTCTGCCTGAAGGGTCTCCACGGTGGCAGCTCCATCTGCAGTCACAACATATTAAAGATACTGGCATCATGCTGCTCTTACTATGTGACAATTACCAGAAAAATCACCTACCCTGTGCCTCGTCAAGCCGCTTGTTGACAAGCACGATGTCGGCATCTGCCACATCTAGCTGCCGCTTTAGTTCGACAAACCCATCAGTCCGGCTAGCCACCGGAGCTTCAACCACCTGCACATAAAGGCGGTCTGGTTATTCCCTGGGACTATGATCCTCTGTTTGCCGCCGTTTTTGACGACAACCGGAGTCTTAGGGGCTACTATCTACACAGGGCACATCTAAAAATATGCGGTACTGTCAAAAATGTACATCATTTTGTGTACCTCAAAACCTGTCAGTAGACTCATAAAGGCTTCATCCAACCCGCTTTCGGCGGACGAAATCCTTTCAATCACCGTACCCATCAACGTGCGGTGCTCTTCTGAGATAGCCGCTTGCTCCAGCAGATCCCTTGGTACGTCCAACCGCACACCAGACGATGCCGGACTCTTTTTATTGCTCTCTTCGAGAGCCGGATACTCAGGACTTCGGGTGGCCATAAGATTACCTTCTGGCCTTGCCGGATCAGGAGAAACCCTCCGCGACGACACCTCAGGGTCGCCCGCGTCGTGAGGCGGTATGGTAGGGGGAGGCGTTTCGCTCTCCATCATCTCTGGAAGAAGATCCCTCGAAGACGAGCTCTGCTGAGAAGTGCTAAGATCTGAACTACAAGATAAATGCCTCGGTTATTTTCCTCAGAGGTAAAGAGAGATAGTTTCATTTACCCTTTTACTTAAAGCTCGGTGGAGGGCTGATCCCCTTGAGGGCATAGTGCAGCCAGGGTATTCCCCAGGGCAGGACCCTCCGGCGGAGATTTCTTCCCTCGTTTGGAGACTGTTGTCTCCGGGTCCTCAAAGGCGGTTCTCTTCCGTCCCTGGGGAGTGGAAGTTTCAGTTCCTCCCCCCGGCTAACCTCCTTTGTGGAGGCGCTAGACTCCTTGTTCCCCCCTTTATCTTCTCCTGAGGGCGCTTGATAAGGCGCGATCTCCAGCATCCTGGTTAGCACGGGATTTGGTGAGGTCTCAGGAAGGGGGGCCGAACACCTGATCAACTTTGCCTTCGCTATCCAATTCTGGGTCAAAGAGCAGCTTTTTTAGGGCAATGTTGTGATAAATAAACGGTCAGTGTGTTCGGATGCGGGGCTACTTACTTGGGTATCCGGGCGATTGCAGCTCAGACCTGCATCCTCAGTGATGTCCGGACACATTATTTGTGGTCCAAAGAAGAATTTGTACATCTCTTCATGTGTCATGCCGAGGAAATGTTGAATAGATCGCGGTCCTTCCGGGTTGAATTCCCACATGCGAAGGGTCCGACGTTTGCAAGGCTGGACTTGACGAACTATCATGACTTGCACTACCACAACCAGACTAAAATCTCTCTCAAAGAGATCTCGGATACGGCTTTGCAGTATTGGCACGTCCTTGGCTGGACCCCAGCTCAGCCCCCTGCTGATCCATGACATCAGTTGTGGTGGGGGGCCTGAGCGAAAGGTGGGGGCAGCTACCCACTTGGCACTTCGGTGAGCTGTGATGTAGAACCACTCCCGCTGCCACAATCCGGACACCTCTGGGAAGTAACCCTCAGTCCATGGAGCGTCAACAATTTTGCTTATTGAAGCACCTCCGCACGCTGCGTGCTGCCCCTCGATCATCTTCGGCTTCACATCTAAGGTCTTGAGCCACATGCCGAAGTGAAGGGTAATGCGGAGGAAGGCCTCACGTACGACAATAAATGTCGAGATGTGAAGAAGGGAATCCGGGGCCAGATCGTGAAAATCTAGCCCGTAATAGAACATAGGACCCCTAACAAAGGGATCCAGAGCGAGGCCTAGTCCCCGGACGAAGTCGGAGATGAACACGACGTTCTTGTTGGGTTCGGGAGTAGGGACAACCTGCCCTCGGGCTGGTAGCCGATGCGAAATTTCGGCGGTCAGGTATCTGGCCTCTCTCAACCTCTTGATGTCCTCCTCTGTGACGGAGGAAGGCATCCACCGACCTTGAAGGTTGGATCCAGACATAGTTGATGGTCCGAAGCACCTGACCTGAGCTTTGGGTGTTAGAACTCGAGGCGAGGGAAGGATTTGATTAAGCACGAGAGGGAAAAAAGAAAAAGCCTTGTCCCCTTTATAAAGAGGGTGAATATCAAGCATCCTTGTCGGTGTCAAAACTGGCGGATCTTGGGTAGGGGGTCCCGAACTGTGCGTCTAGGCGGATGGTAACAGGAGACAAGGGACACAATGTTTTTACCCTGGTTCGGGCCCTCTCGATGGAGGTAAAACCCTACTCCTGCTTGATTAATATTGATGATATGGGTAGTACAAGAGTAGATCTACCACGAGATCAAAGAGGCTAAACCCGAGAAGCTAGCCTATGGTATGATTGTTGTTCGTCCTATGGACTAAAACCCTCAGGTTTATATAGACACCGGAGAGGGCTAGGGTTACACAGAGTCGGTTACAATGGGAGGAGATCTACATATCCGTATTGCCAAGCTTGCCTTCCACGCCAAGGAAAGTCCCATCCGGACACGGGACGAAGTCTTCAATCTTGTATCTTCATAGTCCGAGTGTCCGGCCAAAGGTTATAGTCCGGCTATCCTGACACCCCCCAATCCAGGACTCCCTCAGTAGCCCTCGAACCAGGCTTCAATGGCGACGAGTCTAGCGCGTAGATTGTCTTCAGCATTGCAAGGCGGGTTCCTCTCCAAATTCCGTGTACCTGTTTAAATAGTGTTCGGCTTCTTGTGAATGTTGCGCTCCTTGGCTTCCACACCCAATAATGGCCACTTTCCACGTGTCGAGCGAATGTGAAAAGCCAGGATGTTTTTACATTTACCCCCCTAGCTGTGTGAATGAGCTGCCTATTAAAGAGACGAGGATTCAGATCCAAATCACACCATCCTCCCTTGGCGAGCCTTCATCGGAGCGCACTCGACATAGATCCATTCCATCATGGCCGGTCGACGTAGCTCCTCCTCTCGCTCCCCTAGCCCCAAGCCTGGAGATTGGGAGAGATGTTCTGTCCCGCACAACAAATTAGTGATGCTTCAGACCAAGGGATTTCTTCCCCCAGCATACATGGTCCCGGTTCGAGCCGGGCTCACCACCTATAATGGCGGAGAGCAAGCGGAGAGCCTTACCAATCCCTCCAAGGGAGAGCAGATATGCCTTGTCCCTCATTTGGTAAGAGGGCACGGATTTCCAATTCATCCGTTTCTCCGGGGGCTCCTGGAGTTCTACGGCCTCCAGTTGCACATCCTTACGCCTGCCTCCATATTGCATATCGCGGGCTTCGTAGCCCTTTGTGAGCTGTTTTTGGGCTGTGAGGCTCATTTCGCATTGTGGAAGAAGCTGTTCTGCCTTGTGCCCTGTTCTCAGGAGGGGTCAATATATCAAGTGGGCGGAGCCGAAGTGTGGCATATTGCCGGGACCGGATATCTATCCGGAACCCCAAAGAAGACGTCCGAAGACTGCCCTTCAGAATGGTTTTATATAGAAGACGTCCCCCTCCCGGACCCTATTCGAATCGGCCTCCCTGAGTTCGACAATGCTCCTTTGAAGAAGCGTCGGAGCTGGCGTCCACGGAGCCCCCAGGAGGAAGATGACAGGGTCGTTCTTTACCTGATGAGCCGGATAAGTTTGTTAGCTCGATCCGGATTGACCACGATCGAGGTCATGGCCACATGCATTATGTGGGGGGTGCAGCCGCTTCAGTGTAGAGGCCACCCCATGTGGGATTTCAATGGGGAGGATGACGTCACCCTCTATGGCCGTAAAGGGCCGATATCGGTTGCTGCTCTAATAAAGATCTTATCCACTTTGTACAAGGGAGAAGAGGAGGAATTCCTCCGCGTCAACCCGCAGGGCGGATTTTCTATGTACAATCCTCCGAGCTGGGTAAGCGGACACTCTTTCTCGCCCATCCGTTTCATATTCCCATAGTTAAGTATTCAGTCTAGCGATTTCAATGCAGGAGCTGCGCCAGGCTGTAAGGGAGATAAACAGCCCTCCTCCACAACCCGAGGACCCGGAACGGTCCCTTGACCCGGCCTCCCAAGAGGATCTGGACATATCTGTGGAGCTGATCGATGGGGTATTTTACCAATTGAGCAATGACAATGCCTTGGTGGCCATTACGGCCGATTATCCTGGGCTACTTCCAACCTCACAGGTAACTGAGACCGAAGTCCCAGCACTTTGAAAAGGGATCCGTCCTTGCGTGTTTTTGATTACCGTATAACAACCGTGTTTTGCAGGGGAGGTCCTCGAGGCGGAAGGCCGAGCCTGCGGCGACTAGCCAACAAGGGGCCGCGAGGCTAGGCAAGCTGAAAAGACACGCGGTCCGGATTGAGACACCGGCGCAGCGGTACGACGCGTCGTCTTTATTCCATGATATTATTCTCAGAGGCATACTAACGCCCATGCCTTCTTTTTAGGAAAAAGAGCGCTCGCCGGACTATATCCAAAGAGGCTACTAATCGTGCCTCCACCAGCCTGGCTCCAAGGCCGGATTCGGAGGCGGGAACGAATACGAGGCGTGCGCCGGGCGCTCCTCCGACAGAGGATGCGAACAGACTGTCCGCCACCAATTCCGAGGTGGAAAGTGCCATGAACCACAGGCGTCGCCGGACTGTTCTTCGTGACGCTTGTTTCTCCCAAGAGGCATGGGATGCCTTCAACTCGGGAGATGCGTACCTCCGGGCCGTTCAAAATGGTCTAGCGAGAGCCACGGAGCAGTATGTAAAAGACATACGGGTGAGAAAATTTGGTGATTATATATATCAGTAGCCCCTGAGACTTGAAACAGTTAGAATAACTGATTTAAGGATCATTTGTTATGTAGGTTCTTACAGAAAAGAATACCCAACTGTCCCAGGAGCTGGAAGAGTGCAAAGCCCAAATTCATGCCGCACGAGCCGCAGCAGGGGAGCCCAAAGAGACCCCCTCTAGTAATATATCCTTCAAATGTTAAGTATCATATAAAGTGCGGCGTATATGCAGATCTGACGGTAAAATTGCAGATGACGCTGGAGTAAATCCCGATAAGCAACAGCTCCTACGCCAGCTAAAGGCTGGTGAGAGCGTGCTTACGAGGGTGAGGCAGGAGAAGAATAATCTCCTAGCTGCCAACACCAAGCTGGGCGTGGAACTAAAGGATGTTTGTGCCCAACTGTCGGACTCCGTTAAGGAGAATCGGCGGCTTCGACGCGGCATATTTAGCAAGTGCTTGAACGAACTTTGAAAAAGAGTTCGGCGAGGAAGTTGGCTGACAGAGTTATGTCTGTAGGTATGCTAATAGGTCGTCCTGCAGAGGAAATGCCCGGTTCTATGGGTGACCTTCTTCCCGAGCTCTCACAACTGCACGAACGAGTTCGGCAGGTGATGCGAGGCATCGCCCAGGCCTTGTGGCCATCTGTCTCCATGCCTGAAGGCCTTGGAGAGTTTGCAGAGAATCTGAAGGGAGCGCGGCCGTGCTTCCGATTATGGAAGATATCGGCCTGCCGTCAGGGCGCCAGGGAAGCCTAGGCCATGGTGAAGACGCGGTACACGAAGGCTGACCCAAACCACATGGCCGAGGTCGGACCTGTGGGGCCCGATGGGAAGGAGATCCCTGTGAGCTTAGTGTACGGCCAAGTAGAATTGGCCGCAAAGTATTCCCAATAGGTCTGTAAACTAGACAGCCTGTTGGATGGTATTGAAGAGGAATTTACCCCGTCAAATTGACTATGTAATTGAAGGTGACATGTATAATTCCTTCTAGCCGGATTATAGATTATTTGTCGTGGCGGACCTTTTCGCTTCAACCTCAGGACCCGACGGTCTAGAGTGTATCCGAATACCCTCTCGGTTATGTAAGAACCGGGGCATGCATGGAGACCAGGCATAGGGATCATTAGTGCTTAAACAGACAAGTGCCCAACTAGTTATGTTATATTACATGGTTAGTAAGAAACATCTTCTAGGGAGAATAGTTCCGTTAAGGGTTCCTTTCCCTGGGAGGCATGCCCTAAAGTGCATGTCCGGATTGCGAAAAGAGACGCAGAAAAAACATCTGGGGGCGCATAAGTAAATAATAGAAAAATCACCTTTAGTTCACCGACCGAATATTCCCTTAAGAACGCTAGCTTTCGGCTTCACCCAGTCTGAGGTACACATCCGGCTGACCCGGCAGTAACAATCGCAGAGGTGCTCCCCTTATGCCCTAGCCAAATTAACGGGAACGTAGGGTGTAAATACAAGAGCCAGGCAAACCAGCTTGGCCAAAACTTAAGTCATATCGATGCATATAATGGTGAATAAAGGGTACATGTGGAGGGATAACACATGTGTTGGGCATAAAGCCCGTATGAATAAGCTTCTGTTTAAAGAAGCCCCCAGGTATGATGAGCGCGGATAGCGCGTCAGTTGCGTGCAAACAAGGCACAAATGGGCCTTTAAAGGCTGTGAGAGAAGAGAAGGGGAGAAGGAGAAAAATATAAGACAGATTGTGTATAAAAATGGACAGAGGAAGGAGACGAACACAGAGTCCGGTGCTAGGCGTAGAATCTTCGGAGTTGGGCTGCGTTCCATGGGTTCGGCTCGAGTCGATTATCCGATGCATCTCGTAGACGGTATGCTCCACCTGTCAGGACTTGGTCAATAATGAAGGGACCTTCCCACTTGGGCTTGAGTTTGTCCTTTTTCTCATCCGGCAGGCGTAGAACTAACTCGCCAACATTGTAAGTTTTGGCCCGTACTTCTCTGCTTTGGTATCTTCGAGCCTGCTGTTGATAGAATGCTGAACGGGCTTTTGCCACGTCACACTCCTCCTCCAAGGCGTCCAAACTTTCCTGCTGATCGAGCTCGACTTCTCTTTATTCGTACATGCGCACTCGAGGTGAGTCATGTATTATGTCGCAGGGCAGAACTGCCTCTGCGGCGTATACCATGAAGAATGGTGTGTATCCGGTAGTGCGGTTCGGCATGGTCCGCAGCCCCCAGAGTGCAGAGTCGAGCTCCTGTACCCAGTGCATGTTAGATTCCTTGAGGGACCGCACTAACCTGGGTTTGATGCCGCTCATGATTAGACCATTTTCTCGCTCGACCTGACCGTTAGTTTGTGGGTGATAGACTGAAGCATAGTCGAGCTTGATGCCCATGTTTTTGCACTAGAGTTTTACCTCGTCGGCCGTAAAGTTCGTGCCATTATCAGTGATGATGCTGTGGGGGACGCCGTAATGGTGTACGACCCCGGATATGAAGTCTATCACCGGTCCGAATTCGGCCGTTTTAACAGGCTTGGCCTCTATCCATTTGGTGAACTTATCCACCATGACCAGTAAGTATTTTTGCTTGTGGGTTCCTCCTTTAAGGGGTCCAACCATGTCAAGCCCCCAGACCGCGAAGGGCCTGGTGATGGGTATAGTTTGGAGGGCGGTGGGTGGCATATGGCTTTGGTTAGCAAAAAGCTGGCAACCAACGCATCTTTGGACTAAGTCCTGAGCGTCTGCCCGGGCCGTCGGCCAATAGAAGCCTGTACGGAAGGCCTTGCTTACAAGGGCCCGGGCTGCAGCGTGGTGATCGCCAAGTCCGGCACGAATTTCAGCCAGAAGATTCCGCCCTTCCTCTTCGGAGATGCACCTTTGAAGGACTCCGGTGGTGCTTTTCTTATAAATCTCTCCCTCATGGACTTTATAGGCTTTAGATCGCCGCACTATGCAGCGTGCCTCGTTTTGGTCCTCGGGAAGTTCCTGCTTAGTTCGGTAGGCTAGGAATGGTTCTGTCCACGGGGCGATGACTGCCATTATTACGTGGGCTGAAGATGTTATTTCGTTGGCAGAGCCTCCAATTATGTCAGAATGTTCAGTGTCGGGCAGTGCGGTTGGGTCCGGGCTGTTATTTCCGGGTTCCCCTTCCCATACTACGGATGGCTAGAACAGCCTCTCCAAGAAGATGTTGGGAGGGACGGCATCGCGTTTTGCGCCGATGCATGGCAGGACGTCTGCTGCCTGATTGTTTTCCCGGGGTATATGGTGAAATTCAAGCCCCTCGAACCGAGCTGACATTTTTAGGATGGTGTTGCGATAAGCTGCCATTTTTGGATCCTTGGCATCAAAGTCTCCATTTATTTGGGATATCGCGAGGTTCGAATCCCCGCGCACCTCTAGGCATTGAATGCCCATGGATACTGCCATCCGGAGACCATGTAGAAGGGCCTCATATTCGGCTATGTTGTTGGGAGTCCGTATACATTATCTGGAGTACGTATTAAACTGTATCTCCTGTTGGGGACGTCAAAACGATGCCAGCCCCCAGACCAGCCAACATTTTGGAGCCGTTGAAGTGCATGATCCAGTTGGAATATGTGCCGTACTCTTTAGGGAGTTCGGCTTCCGTCCATTCGGCGACGAAGTCAGCCAAAACTTGCGACTTAATAGCTCGCCGTGGCTTGTAAGTTATGTCGAACGGGAGGAGCTCAATGGCCCATTTGGCAATCCGTCCCATCGCGTCGCTGTTGTTTATAATATCGTTAAGTGGTACTTCTGAGGCTACCATTATCGAACACTCTTGAAATTAGTGTCGCAGCTTTCGGGACGCCATAAATACCGCGTACGCTATCTTTTGATAATGCGGGTACCGTGACTTGCATGGAGTAAGGACAGTGGACACATAGTAAACTGGCTTTTGAAGGGGGAATTTGTGTCCGTCCGTTTCTCGTTCGACGATGAGCACTGCACTTACAACTTGATGAGTTGCCACAATGTATAATAGCATTGGTTCGCCAATTTTTGGCGCGGCTGGGACTGGGTTTGTTGCCAATATGGCTTTTATTTCGTCGAGTCCGGCCGTGGCGGCATCCGTCCACTCGAAGTGTTCGGTGCACCGGAGGAGGCGATAAAGGGGTAATGCCTTTTCTCCCAAGCGGGAGATAAAGCGGCTTAGAGCCGCCACGCATCCAGTCAATTTTTGTATTTGTTTGAGGTCCTTTGGGGTGTCCAATTGTGACAGAGCTTGGATCTTGGCTGGATTTGCTTCAATTCCTCTGCCGGATATAATGAAGCCCAAGAGCTTTCCGGTTGGTACGCCGAAAACACATTTTTCCGGGTTGAGCTTGATGTCGTATGTTCAGAGGTTATTGAATGTGAGCCTCAAGTCGTTTACTAGAGATTCGACATGCTTGGTTTTGAAGACCATGTCATCTACGTATGCCTCCACTGTTTTGCCGATCTGGTTTGCCAGACATGTCTGAATCATGCGCTGATATGTTGCGCCGGCGTTTTTGAGCCCGAAGGGCATTGTGTTGAAGCAGAATGGGCCGTATGGTGTGATGAATGCAGTTGCGGCTTGGTCTGGCTCTGCCATCTTAATTTGATGGTAGCCGAAGTATGTGTCGAGGAAACACAATGAATTGTGTCCTGCTGTAGCGTTGATAATTTGATCGATGCGGGGGAGAGGGAAGGGATCCTTTGGGCAAGCCTTGTTGAGGTCCTTAAAATCGACGCACAGGTGCCAGGATTTGTCCTTCTTTGGTACCATCACCAGGTTTGCTAGCCAGTCCGGATGTTTTATGTCTCTGATGAATACGGCCTCCAATAGCTTGGCTAGTTCCTCTCCCGTGGCTTGCCTCTTAGGTTCGGAGAAATGCCGAAGAGCCTGCTTGACTGGCTTGAATCCTTTTAGGATATTTAGGCTGTGCTCGGCCAGCCTGCGTGGGATTCCTGGCATGTCTGAAGGGTGCCAGGCAAAAATATCCCAGTTCTCACGTAGGAACTCTCGTAGTGCGGCGTCTACATCAGGGTTTAATTGTGCCTCGATGGAAGCTGCTTTTGTAGGGTCCGTTGGATGGACTGGGAATTTGACTATTTCGTCCCCCGGTTTAAAGGAGGTGGACTTGGATCTTTTATCGAGTATCACGTCGTCCCTGTTCACCGTGGAGCACAGCGCAGTCAGTTCCTCGGCCGCCAGGGCTTCGGATAGTGCCTCGAGGGCCAGTGCGGCTGTCTTATTTTCGGCGCAGAGTGCTATGTCTGGATCACTAGCAAGAGTGATGATTCCATTGGGCCCAAGCATTTTGAGCTTCATGTACCCGTAATGGGGTATGGCTTGGAAGATTGTAAACGCCTCCCGCCCTAATAGAGCGTGGTATCCGCTACTGAACGGGGCCACTTGGAACGTGACCTCTTCGGACCTGTAATTATCTGGCGTGCCGAACACCACATCTAGTGTGATTTTTCCTGTACAGCGCACTTCCCGACTGGGGATTATTCCTCTAAAGGTTGTGTTGCTTCACTCAATGCGGTTCCAGTCTATTTCCATTTTTCGAAGGGTTTCCTCATAAATGAGGTTCAATCCGCTGCCACCGTCCATGAGTACCTTGGTGAGTCGAAAGCCGTCCACTATTGGACTGAGGACCAATGCGGCTGGTGCTCGGGCTGTTCGGAATTTAGGTTCGTCACTTGCATTAAAAGTAATAGCCGTGTCACTCCATGGGTTTATTGTTGCCACGTGGTAGACTTCGGCAAGGTTGCGGAGTGTTTGTTTTCACATATTATTTGATGCGAAAGTCTCGAAGACTGTTAATACCGTACTGGTATCCCTAGGCTGGTGCTCTGTGGCTTCTGGGGTTAGAAGATCTTCGCCACTTTTGGCCACCTGCCAGAGTATCCAACATGCTCTAAGGCTATGAGTTGGTGTGGCGCCCTCTGCACTGTGAATTTTACAGGGTCCATTGAGCCATCCCTCCAGTACGGTTCCATGCCCTGTAGAGGGTTTTTGCTTTTTGGTGTTTAACCCGGGTATCTGGCGATAATGCACCCTTTTCTTTCGCACTGGGTTTGTATTCAGGGCCGGATTGTCCCAAAATTTTATTTCGGTTTTCCAGGCGCTTTCCATCGACAGTACTTTCGTACTATGGACGCCAAGTCGGCAAAGCATGTAATTTCACGGCGACTTATGTCGTTGAGGATTCCCTTGTCCGTGCAATTATTGCAGAAGAATGAAATTGTGTCTTCCTCGTGGCAGTCCTTTATCCCGTTCATGACCAGGAGGAATCTGGCCCAGTAATGGTGTACTGTTTCTTTGGGCTCTTCCCTAATTTGGGATAGATCACTTATGTTTGGGTGGGTGGGTGGAATTGAATCCGAAACCTCACCCAATCTGAGACTCAGGGGGCAAGGAGTTTCCGAACTCGGAAGTTTGGATTCTTGGATGTTTTCCACTGAATCTAGCCCGCTGCCTGACTCTAGGTTCAGGTCTTGAGTGATGTCCTCCCCTCCACGGGTATCTGGCTTGGAGGGATCGGGAATCTGGACATAGCTGGTCCTTAAGATAGATGAAGGGTCGCCGCATTGTTCCTCCACCACTGCAACATGATGGGTGACCTGGGGAGAGTTGATCTCTCTCATATCGGGTTTAGGCCCAATCTGATCGTAGTCTGTAGCGACTCCCAGGGCGGCGATGCGATCCAAGAGCTCGTTTAGGGAGGAGAGCTCCATTGGATCTAAATGCTCGGCGAGTTCCGAGTTGACGTGAAGATTGCTTTTGATAACCCAAGAAGTCATCGTCGGCGCAGCGGCCGAACAGGCGGTCATAAAAAAACCACCTAGCCGGAGAGTTTGGCCGACAACCAAAGCTCCCTTAGCAACAGTGCCGTGTTTAAAGACGGGATGAGGCATCCTTCCTGATGACGACGGCACAGCGGAACTCTCAATGAAAGCACCAATGTCGGTGTCAAAACCGGCAGATCTCGGGTAGGGGGTCCCGAACTGTGCGTCTAGGCGGATGGTAACAGGAGACAAGGGACACAATGTTTTTACCCAGGTTCGGGCCCTCCCGATGGAGGTAAAACCCTACTCCTGCTTGATTAATATTGATGATATGGGTACTACAAGAGTAGATCTACCACGAGATCAAAGAGGCTAAACCCTAGAAGCTAGCCTATGGTATGATTGTTGTTCGTCCTATGGACTAAAGGCCTCCGGTTTATATAGACACCGGAGAGGGCTAGGGTTACACAGAGTCGGTTACAATGGGAGGAGATCTACATATCCATATTGCCAAGCTTGCCTTCCACGCCAAGGAAAGTCCATCCGGACACGGGACGAAGTCTTCAATCTTGTATCTTCATAGTCCGAGAGTCTAGCCAAAGGTTATAGTCTGGCTATCCGGACACCCCCCAATCCAGGACTCCCTCAGTCCTCCTCATGGCCGTTTGGGACTTGCCTAAGATCTAGGAGTCCTACCAATAGGCACAGTTGGGTTACCCACGTCCGTATTGATGAGAATCCCGTAATAAAGGGAACACGATCTCTGCTTCGACAAGACGTGCCAAGGAAACCACCTCACGAAACACGCTGAGATTGGTTATAAAAAATGATTCGAATAAAGACCTGGTTGTGGTGTGATGTCACACTACGGGGTACATCAGCAGATTAGATTTACGGAAATGTTATTCTCTCTACGGTGGTATGTGGAACTTGTTTTGCGGAGCCGAACACGATCCTCGTGTTCAAAATCTTCTATGAAGTATTCGGAGGAGGAACCCGCCTTGCAATGCCGAAGACAATCTGCGCGCCGGACTCATCTTCATTGAAGCCTGGTTCAGGAGCTACTGAGGGAGTCCTGGATTAGGGGGTATCCGGACAGCCAGATTATATCCTTTGGCCGGACTGTTGGACTATGAAGATACAAGATTGAAGACTTCGTCCCGTGTCCGGATGGAACTGTCCTCGGCGTGGAAGGCAAGGTTGGCAATACGGATATGTAGATCTCCTTCCTTGTAACCGACTCTGTGTAACCCTAGCCCCCTCCGGTGTCTATATAAACCGGAGGGTTTTAGTTCGTAGGACAACAGACAATCATACCATAGGCTAGCTTCTAGGGTTTAGCCTCTCTGATCTTGTGGTAGATCAACTCTTGTACTACTGATATCATCAAGAACAATCAAGCAGGACATAGGGTTTTACCTCCATCAAGAGGGCACGAACCTGGGTAAACATCGTGTCCCCAGCCTCCTGTTACCATCCGCCTAGACGCACAGTTCAGGACCCCGTACCCGAGATCCTCCAGTTTTGACACCGACAGTTATCTTTGCAAGTCTCTTTGAATTATCAGTTTGGTTTGGCCTACTAGATTGATCTTTCTTGCAATGGGAGAAGTGCTTAGCTTTGGGTTCAATCTTGCTGTGTCCTTTCCCAGTGACAGCAGGGGCAGCAAGGCACATATTGTATTGTTGCCATCGAGGATAACAAGATGGGGTTTTTTATCATATTTCATGAATTTATCCCTCCACATCATGTTATCTTGCTTAAAGCGTTACTCTGTTCTCTTGAACTTAATACTCTAGATGCATGCTAGATAGCGGTCGATGTGTGGAGTAATAGTAGTAGATGTAGGAAGGAGTCGGTCTAGTTGTCTTGGACGTGATGCCTATATACATGATCATACCTAGATATTCTCATAACTATGCTCAATTCTGTCAATTGCTCAATAGTAATTCGTTCACCCACCGTAAAATACTTATGCTCTTGAGAGAAGCCACTAGTGAAACCTATGGCCCCCGGGTCTATCTTCATCATATTAATCTTCCAATACTTAGTTATTTTAATTGCTTTTATTCTAATTCGCATCTTTATCATAAAAATACCAAAAATATTATCTTATCATATCTATCAGATCTCACTCTCCTAAGTGACCGTGTAGGGATTGACAACCCCTTATCGCGTTGGTTGCGAGGATTTATTTGCTTTGTGTAGGTGCGAGGGACTCACGCGTAGCCTCCTACTGGATTGATACCTTGGTTCTCAAAAACTAAGGGAAATACTTACGCTACTTTGCTGGACCACCCTTTCCTCTTCAAGGGAAAACCAACGCAAGTGCTCAAGAGGTAGTCGGGGAGGTCTACGCAGAAGTCAACATTCCAAGTACCCATCACATACCCTTATCTCCCGCATTACATTATTTGCCATTTGCCTTTTTTCCTCTCCCCCACTTCACCCTTGTCGTTTTATTCGCCCTCTCTCTCTCTCTATCCTCCCTCTCTTTCCCGTTTGCCTCTTTTTGCCTGTTTCTTGTTTGCTTGTGTGTTGGTTTGCTTGCTTGTCACGATGGCTCAAGATAATACTAAATTGTGTGACTTTACCAATACCAACAACAATGATTTTATTAGCACTCCGATTTCTCCTCTTACCGATGTTGAATCTTGTGAAATTAATGCTGCCTTGCTGAATCTTGTCATGAAAGATCTGTTTTCCGGCCTTCCTAGTGAAGATGCCGCTACCCATCTAAATAGCTTCATTGATTTGTGTGATCTGCAAAAGAAGAAAGATGTGGATAATGATATTGTTAAATTGAAGTTATTTCCTTTTTCGCATAGAGATCGTGCTAAAGCTTGGTTTTCGTCTTTGCCTAAAAATAGTATTGATTCATGGAATAAGTGCAAAGATGCTTTTATCTCTAAGTATTTTCCTCCCGCTAAGATCATCTCTCTTAGAAACGATATTGTGAATTTTAAGCAACTTGATCATGAACATGTTGCACAAGCTTGGGAGAGGATGAAATTAATGATACGTAATTGCCCAACACATGGTTTGAATTTGTGGATGATTATACAAAAAATTTATGCCGGATTGAATTTTGCTTCTAGAAATCTTTTAGATTCGGCCGCGGGAGGCACTTTTATGGAAATCACCTTAGGAGAAGCTACTAAACTCCTAGATAATATTATGGTTAATTATTCTCAATGGCACACTAAAAGATCTACTAATAAGAAAGTGCATGCGATAGAAGAAATTAATTTTTTGAGTGGAAAGATGGATGCACTTATGAAATTATTTGCTAATAAAAGTGTTTCTTCTGATCCTAATGATATGCCTTTGTCTACTTTGATTCAGAATAATAATGAATCTTTGGATGTGAATTTTGTTGGTAGGAATAATTTTGGTAACAACGCATATAGAGGAAACTTTAATCCTAGGCCGTATCCTAGTAATTCCTCTAATAATTATGGTAATTACTACAACAATTCTTATGGAAATTATAATAAGATGCCCTCTGATTTTGAATTAATATTAAAGAATTTATTACTTTGCAAAAGAATTTCAATGCTTCGATTGAAGAAAAATTACTTAAGATTGACAATTTGGCTAGGAACGTTGATAGAATTTCTCTTGATGTTGATTCTTTGAAACTCAGATCTATTCCACCTAGGCATGATATCAATGAGTCTCTCAAATCCATTAGAATTTCCATTGATGAGTGCAAAGAAAGAACCGCTAGGATGCGTGCTAAGAAAGATTCCTTTATAAGAGCGTGTTCTTCTAGTTTCCATGATAATAAAGATGAAGATCTAAAAGTTATTGATGTGTCCCCTATTAAATCTTTCTTTTGCAATATTAATCTTGATAATGATTGGAGTGAATATGATCCACCTTTACCTAAACGGCATTCTAAGAATTCGGAGTTTTTAGATCTTGATGCTAAAATTGATAAAATTGGGATTGAAGAGAGAAAAACTCTAGATGTTAATGAACCTACTATTTTGGATTTCAAGGAATTTAATTATGATAGTTGCTCTTTGATAGATTGTATTTCCTTGTTGCAATTCGTGCTAAATTCTCCTCATGCTTATAGCCAAAATAAAGCTTTTACCAAACATATCGTTGATGCTTTGATGCAATCTTATGAAGAAAAACTTGAGTTGGAAGTTTCTATCCCTACAGAACTTTATGATGAGTGGGAACCTACTATTAAAATTAAAATTAAAGATCATGAATGCTATGCTTTGTGTGATTTGGGTGCTAGTGTTTGCACGATTCCAAAGACTTTATGTGATTTGCTAGGTTTCCTGATTTTGATGATTGCTATCTAAACTTGCACCTTGCGGATTCCACTATTAAGAAACCTATGGGAAGAATTAATGATGTTCTTATTGTTGCAAATAGGAATTATGTGCGCGTATATTTTATCGTTCTTGATATGGATTGCAATCCTTCATGTCTTATTATTCTTGGTAGACCTTTCCTTAGAACGATTGGTGCAATTGTTGATATGAAGGAAGGAAATATTAGATTCCAATTTCCGTTAAGGAAAGGCATGGAGAACTTTCCTAGAAAGAAAATTAAATTACCTTATGAATCTATTATGAGAGCCACTTATGGATTGCCTACCAAAGATGGCAATACCTAGATCTATACTTGCTTTTTATGCCTAGCTAGGGCGTTAAACGATAGCACTTGTTGGGAGGCAACCCAATTTTATTTTTATTCCTTGATTTTTGCTCCTGTTTAGTAATAAATAATTTATCTAGCCTCTGTTTTGGTTGTGTTTTTTGTGTTTAATTAGTGTTTGTGCCAAGTAGAACCGTTGGGAAGACTTGGGGAAAGTCTTGTTAATCTTGCTGTAAAAAACACAAACTTTAGCGCTCACGAGAACTGCTGACATTTTTATTTGGAAAGGGATATTTAGTTAATTCTTTTTGAAGATGATTAATAGATAAATTCCTCACGTCTATAAATTTATTTTAGAATTTTTGGGGTTCTATATCTTGCGCTAGCTACAGATTACTACAGACTGTTCTGTTTTTGACAGATTCTGTTTTGTGTGTGTTGTTTGCTTATTTTGATGAATCTATGGCTAGTAAAATAGTTTATAAACCATAGAGAATTTGGAATACAGTAGGTTTAACACCAATATAAATGAAGAATGAGTTCATTACAGTACCTTGAAGTGGTCTTTTGTTTTCTTTCGCTAATGGAGCTCACAAGATTTTCTACTTTAAGTTTTGTGTTGTGAAGTTTTCAAGTTTTGGGTAAAGATTTGATGGATTATGGAACAAGGAGTGGCAAGAGCTTAAGCTTGGGGATGCCCATGGCACCCCCAAGATAATATAAGGACACCTAAAAGCCAAAGCTTGGGGATGCCCCAGAAGGCATCCCCTCTTTCGTCTACTTCTATCGGTAACTTTACTTGGAGCTCTATTTTTATTCACCACATGATATATGTTTTGCTTGGAGCGTGTTGTATTATTTGAGTATTTATTTGTTAGTTTACCACAATCATCCTTGCTGTACACGCCTTTGGAGAGAAACACACATGATTCATAAATTATTAGAATACTCTATGTGCTTCACTTATATCTTTTGAGTTATATAGTTTTGCTCTAGTACTTCACTTATATCTTTTAGAGCACGGTGGTGGATTTGTCTTATAGAAACTATTTATCTCTCATTCTTCACTTAGATTATTTTGAGAGTCTTAAATAGCATGGTAATTTTCTTAAATAATCCTAATATGCTTGGTATACAAGATTAATCATAAAATTCTCTTATGAGTATGTTGAATACTAAGAGAAGTTTGAAACTTGATAATTGTTTTGAGATATGGAGATGGTGATATTAGAGTCATGCTAGTTGAGTAGTTGTGAATTTGAGAAATGCTTGTGTTGAAGTTTGTGATTCCCTTAGCATGCACGTATGGTGAACCGTTATGTTAAGAAGTCGGAGCGTGATGTATTTATTGATTGTCTTCCTTATGAGTGGCGGTCGGGGACGAGCGATGGTCTTTTCCAACCAATCTATCCCCCTAGGAGCATGCGCGTAATACTTTGCTTTGATAACTTGTAGATTTTTGCAATAAGTATATGAGTTCTTTATGACTAATGTTGAGTCCATGGATTATACGCACTCTCACCCTTCCACCTTTGCTAGCCTCTCTAATACCGCGCAACTTTCGCCGCTATCATACACCCACCATATACCTTCCTCAAAACAGCCACCATACCTACCTATCATGGCATTCCCATAGCCATTCCGAGATATATCGCCATGCAACTTTCCACCATTCTGTTTATCATGACACACTTCATCATTGTCAATTTGCTTTGCATGATCAGGTAGTTGACATCATATTTGTGGCATAGCCACCATTCATAATTCTTCCATACATGTCACTCATGAGTCATTGCGTATCCTGGTACACCGTCGGAGGCATTCATATAGAGTCATATTTTGTTCTAAGTATCGAGTTGTAATTCTTGAGTTGTAAGTAAATAAAAGTGTGATGATCATCATTATTAGAGCATTGTCCCAGTGAGGAAAGGATGATGGAGACTATGATTCCCCCATAAGTCGGGATGAAACTCTGGACGAAAAAAAAAGAAGAGGCCATAAAAAAGAGAAAAGGCCCAAATAAAAAAAAGAAGAAAAAAATTAGATAAAAAGAGAGAAGGGACAATGCTACTATCCTTTTACCACACTTGTGCTTCAAAGTAGCACCATGATCTTCATGATAGAGAGTCTCCTATGTTGTCACTTTTATATACTAGTGGGAATCTTTCATTATAGAACTTGGCTTGTATATTCCAATGATGGGCTTCCTCAAAATGCTCCAGGTCTTCGTGAGCAAGCGAGGTGGATGCACACCCACTAGTTCCTTTTGTTGAGCTTTCATACATTTACAGCTCTAGTGCATCCGTTGCATGGCAATCCCTACTCACTCACATTGATATCTATTGATGGGCATCTCCATAGCCCATTGATACGCCTAGTTTATGTGAGACTACCTTCTCCCTTTTTGTCTTCTCCACCATTCTATTCCACCTATAGTGCTATGTACATGGCTCACGCTCATGTATTGCGTGAAGATTGAAAAAGTTTGAGAACATTAAAAGTATGAAACAATTGCTTGGCTTGTCATCGGGGTTGTGCATGATTTGAATACTTTGTGTGGTGAAGATGGAGCATAGCCAGACTATATGATTATGTAGGGATAACTTTCTTTGGCCATGTTATTTTGAGAAGACATAATTGTTTAGTTAGTATGCTTGAAGTATTATTATTTATATGTCAATATTAAACTTTTTCTTGAATCTTTCGGATCTGAATATTCATGCCACAATTAAGAAGAATTACATTGAAATTATGCCTAGTAGCATTCCACATCAACAATTCTGTTTTTATCATTTACCTACTCGAGGACGAGCAGGAATTAAGCTTGGGGATGCTTGATACGTATCCAACGTATCTATAATTTTTGATTGCTCCATGCTATATTATCTACTATTTTGGACATTATTGGGCTTTATTATCCACTTTTATATTATTTTTGGGACTAACCTATTAACCGGAGGCCCAGCCCAGAATGGATGTTTTTTTGCCTATTTTAGGGTTTCGAAGAAAAGGAATATCAAATGGAGTCCAAACGGAATGGAACCTTCGGGAACGTGATTTTCTGACCGAACATGATCTAGGAGACTTGGACCCTATGTCTAGCAACCAACAGGGAGGCCACGATGTAGGGGGCGCGCCTACCCCCCCCCCCCAGGCGCGCCCTCCACCCTCGTGGGCCCCCTATTGCTCCACCAACGTACTTCTTCCTCCTATATATATCTACGTACCCCAAACGATCAGATACAGAGCCAAAACCCTAATTCAACTATCGTAACTTTCTATATCCACGAGATCCCATCTTGGGGCCTGTTCCGGAGCTCTGCCGGAGGGGGCATCGATCATGGAGGGCTTCTACATCAACACCATAGCCTCTCTGATGAAGTGTGAGTAGTTTACCTCAGACCTACGGGTCCATAGTTATTAGCTAGATGGCTTCTTCTCTCTTTTTGGATCTCAATACAAAGTTCTGCCCCTCTCTTGTGGAGATCTATTCGATGTAATCTTCTTTTGCGGTGTGTTTGTTGAGACCGATGAATTGTGCGTTTATGATCAAGTTTATCTATGAACAATATTTGAATCTTCTCCAAATTGTTTTATGTATGATTGGTTATCTTTGCAAGTCTCTTCGAATTATCAGTTTGGTTGGCCTACTAGATTGATCTTTCTTGCAATGGGAGAAGTGCTTAGCTTTGGGTTCAATCTTGCAGTGTCCTTTCCCAGTGACAGCAGGGGCAGCAAGGCAAGTATTGTATTGTTGCCATCGAGTATAACAAAATGGGTTTTTTTTATCATATTGCATGAATTTATCCCTCTACATCATGTCATCTTGCTTAAAGGGTTACTCTGTTCTCTTGAACTTAATACTCTAGATGCATGCTGGATAGCGGTCGATGTGTGGAGTAATAGTAGTAGATGCAGGCAGGAGTCGGTCTACTTGTCTTGGACGTGATGCATATATACATGATCATACCTAGATATTCTCATAACTATGCTCAATTCCGTCAATTGCTCAACAGTAATTCATTAACCCACCGTAAAATACTTATGCTCTTGAGAGAAGCCACTAGTGAAACCTATGGCCCCCGGCTCTATCTTCATCATATTAATCTTCTAATACTTAGTTATTTTCATTGCTTTTATTCTACCGTGTAGGGCTTGACAACCCCTTATCGTGTTGGTTGCGAGGATTTATTTGTTTTGTGTAGGTGCGAGGGACTCGCGCGTAGCCTCCTACTGGATTGATACCTTGGTTCTCAAAAACTGAGGGAAATACTTACGCTACTTTGCTGCACCACCCTTTCCTCTTCAAGGGAGAACCAATGCAAGTGCTCAAGAGGTAGTAGTGCTCGATCCTAGGATAGAAGGGTAACCGACATGTATTGTATTGTTGCCATCGAGGATAACAAGATGGGGTTTTCATCATATTTCTTGAGTTTATCCAGCTACATCATGTCATCTTACTTAATGTGTTATTCTATTCTTCATGAACTTAATACTCTAGATGCAGGCAAGAGTTGGTCGATGTGTGGAGTAATAGTAGTAGATGCAGGCAGGAGTTAGTCTACTTGTTATGGACTTGATGCCTATATTCATGATCATTGCCTTAGATATCATAATAACTTTGGGCTTTTATATCAATTGCTCGGCAGTAATTTGTTCACCCACCGTAATATTTTCTATCTTGAGAGAAGCCTATAGTGAAACCTATGGCCCCCGGGTCTACTTTCCATCATATAAGTTTTCGATCTACAATTTTAGTTTCCTATTTACTTTCTTTGCAATCTTTTACTTTCCATTCCATAAACCAAAAATATTACTTTACCGTTTATCCATCTATATCATATCTCACTTTGCAAATAACCATTAAGGGATTTACAACCCCTTTATCGCGTTGGGTGCAAGTTGGTGTTTGTTTGTGCAAGTATTCGGTGGCTTGTGTGTTGTCTCCTACTGGATTGATACATTGGTTCTCAAAAGCTGAGGGAAATACTTACTCTACTTCCTGCATCACCCTTTCCTCTTCAAGGCCAAAACCAACGCAAGCTAAAGAAGTAGTAGGAAGAATTTTTGGCGCCATTGCCGGGGAGATCTACGCCAAGTCAAGTCAAGATTTATCACCCGTCAACTTGCCAATTTCTGGCGCCGTTGCTGGGTAGATCTACGGCAAGCCGAGACATACCAAGTACCCATCATAAACTCTCATCCCTTGCTTACATTATTTTCCATCCGCCTCTCGTTTTCCTCTCCCCCACTTCTAAAACGATTTTCAAAAAGATTTGCCTTTTCTTCGCCCCTCTTCCGTCCTTCTTCCCTCCTTGATTTTTGTGTGCTTGTTTGTTGGATTGCTTGCTTTGTCGCAATGGCTCCACCAAAAAGCATTGACCCTCACCTTAGGAGGCAGGACAAAATTGAAAATAATGTTAGAAGCTTCATGTCTTTGCAATTTGAGCATAATAATTTCTTTAGAAACGAGCTCAAGGAGAAGAAAAGTTTTATGGAATACATGAATAAAGAGCTTCATGATATGTCTAAGGAATTTTATGGTCTAAGATCTCCGTTTGCTCATCTTGAAAATTTAGTAGGCCAAATTTCTGATAAGCAAGCTACCTTGGTAAATAAGATGGCCGCTAAACCCAAAATCTTTAAATAATGATGAAGATTTTAACGTGATTGATGTGACTCCTTTCAAATCTTTCTTTTCTAATATAAATCTTGATAAATATGGGACTGGACACGAGTCCACTTTAGTTAGAAGGCGTCCCAATGATTTGGAGTTTTTACATCTTGGTGCAAAAATTAATATAAGTGGGATTGGAGAGGTCAAAACTTTAAGTAGCAATAAACCCACTCTTTTGGATTTCAAGGAATTTAATTATGGTAATTGTTCTTTAACAGATTGTATTCTCTTGTTGCAATCCATGTTGAATTCTCCTCATGCTTATAATCAAAACAAAGCTTTTACTGAACATATCGTTGATGCTATGATGCAATCTTTTGAAGAAAATCTTGAATTGGAAGTTTCTATCCCTAGAAAACTTTACGATGAGTGGGAACCTACTATTAAGATTAAGATTAAAGATTATGAATGCCATACTTTGTGTGATTTGGGTGCTAGTGTTTCCACGGTTCCAAAAACTTTATGTGCTGTGTTAGGTTTCTGTGAATTTGATGATTGTTCCTTAAATTTGCATCTTACGGATTCCACTATTAAGAAACCTATGGGAAGGATAGAAGAATCAATGGCTTGCCTTGTCATCAACGACGATATCACTTCCGGAAGGAGCCTAACTTCGGGACAGGTCCTCCAGCTCGGCGGTTTCACTATGGGCCCCCACACGACAATCAAGCCGACGACGCCCCCCGCGATGGCCAAACATCACCTCCGGATCTGTCTTGAACACTCTGAAAAGATGGATCCGACAGAGATCTCGACCTTGAACGAGCTGCTAGATCGTATCATCGCCATGGGTATTTTAACGGATTATGATTTGATCGGGCCTAAACCTGACCAGAGGGAATTCAATCTCCCGCCGATCACTCACCTGGTGGTGGTCGTCAAAGAACGAGAAAAGTGCACTTCTTCCCCTAAGTTAAAACCCCGCTATGTTGGGATCTCCGAATCCATTGAACCAGACACTCTTCCTTTGGGGGAGACCCCACGTCCCCCAAACTTAGGCTCGGACATAGGGTCCGGGGAACACTCGGATCTTCCCAGACCCAAAACGGTGACCTCGGAGATTTTACCAACTCCGAACATAATTTTGGGCAGGGATTTAAGCTTTAGCCCACCCGCTCACCACAATAAATACTCTCCAAGTAATTTCAGCCCTCCAGACATATATGATTTGATGTATGTACGGCAGCAACCTCAGGAAACGGTCCATCACTTTTGGGTCAGGTTTCTACTTGTCAAAAAGAAGATTAAAGGTTGCTACGACGATGATGCAGTCTCGATTTTGTATCACAATTGTACCGATGAGGGAGTTCAGAATGCCCTCGACCGCCGCCGCATACAGAGTTTCATGGAACTATCACACATAGTACGGAAGTACTGTGCGATGGAAAGCACATGGAAGGCCCAAAAAACCCAATTGGAACCCGCTGCCTTTAAGCAGTGCATTGCCCGAGCAAAACAGGTACACCCCTACGGGGCATCCGATCATAATCCTGTCGGCAAGAAAAACAAACCCTTTACGGGGTGCAGGGCAGTTCTTGATGAAATCCTCAACAAACCCTGTTAGATAAATGCGATGTTGAGCACCAAACTAACCCACAGCCTTCGGGCATGTTGGGTACTCCGGCAAGTGGCTAAAAGTGGAGAGGCTATCCTCATCACCGCTACCCTAGAGAAACATTCTCCGGAGGATGATGATCTCAACATCTTCACGGTCTTCGAGACCTTCTCATCAAATAATCGGCGCAAAAGGGCACTTCGTGACCTTGCCGAAGTTAACCAAGTAACCGCAACGAGCCCATGGAACGACGTGGCAATAACTTTCACCGGAGATGACGAACCAAGGGCTCAATTAGTTCGAGCACCCGCCACCTTGGTCTTAAACCCAATTGTGGATGGATTTTGACTCACCAAAGTGCTCATGGACGGCGGCAGTGGACTTAACATCATTTACGAGGACACGCTCGACAAAATGCATATTGATATAGCACGCACCGAGCAAAGCAGTACCACATTTTGAGGCATCATCCCCAATCGAGAAGCACGATGTTCGAGGAAAATCAAATTTGATGTAGTATTCGGCACACCTGAGAATTACAGGTCCGAAGAGATGCTCTTCCACGTGGCGCCTTCAATAGTGGATATCACACCCTTTTGGGGCGGGACGCCTTCTCACGCTTACAAGCCATACCCCATTATAGGTACATGAAGCTTAAAATGCCGGGTCCCAATGGAATAATTACAGTTACAAGTGATCCGGATAAGGCACTCCACGCCGAAAACAAAACCACATCCTTGGCCTTGAAGCACTATCCGAAGCCCTTGCGGCTGAGGAACTAACCACCCCGCGATCCACGGTAGACGAGGATGATGTGATTCTCGATAAGAGACTCAAATCCACCTCTTTCAAACCAGCAGATGAAATAGTAAAATTCCAAGTGCACCCGACGGATGCTAACAAAACGACGTCCATTGGAGCACAGCTGAATCCGACGGTCGATGCCGCTCTACGAGCATTCCTACGTGAAAATTGGGATATATTTGCTTGGCACCCTTCAGACATGCCCAGGATCCCACGCAGACTGGCCGAACACAGCCTCAACATAATCAAGGGGTCCAAACGACAAGCCATGGGGGAGGAGCTAGCCAAACTACTTGAAGCCGGGTTCATCAGAGAAATCAAGCACCCGGATTGGCTAGCCAACTTGGTCATGGTGCTGAAGAAGGATAAGTCTCGGCGCCTTTGTGTCGATTTCAAAGACCTCAATAAGAATCGGCCCAAAGACCCTTTCCCATTACCCCGAATTGACCAAATCATTAACGCGACCGCGGGACACGACTCAATGTGTTTCCTCGACGCTTACTCTGGATACCATCAGATTAAAATGAAGGAGTCCGACCAGGCCACAACGGTGTTTATTACCCCGTACGGGCCTTTCTGTTTCAACACTATGCATTTCGGGCTTAAAAACGCCGGTGCCACTTACCAACGCATGATTCAAACCAGTTTGAAAAATAAATTGCAAGACAGTGGAAGCATATGTGGACTACGTAGTCATCAAGACTAAACACGTCAAATCATTGGTGGACGATCTACGCCACACATTTGACAACCTCCGAACATATGACATACAGCTCAATCCGGAAAAATGCGTCTTCGGTGTTCCAGCGGGAAAGCTGCTAGGGTTCATTGTCTCCAATAGACGAATCAAAGCGAACCCAGCCAAAATCCGAGTCTTGTCACAATTGGCTACACCAACAGACTTAAAGCAGGTCCAAAAACTGGCAGGGTGCATGGCAGCGTTAAGCCGCTTCATCTCCATACTAGGACAAAAAGCATTACCATTTTACAGATTGCTTAGACGCACTGACAACTTCAAGTGGACGGAGGTGGCTACAGCCGAATTGGCAGAAATAAAAACCGTATTAGCAGGCAACCCAATCCTAGCTACCCCAAGTGTTGGCGAGCCTATGTTTCTTTCTATATACGCAACTCACCAGGTAGTGAGCGATGTACTCGTTGTCGAGTGGGAGGATGATGGACATAAATTCCTCATCCAGAAACCAATGTATTATGTTTCAGAGGTCCTTACACCATGCAAATCTCGATACCCTCACTACCAAAAAATAGCATACGCGGTCTTTATGGCATCCTGAAAACTCTGGAACAACTTTCAAGAGTGTTCGATCACGCTGGCATCCGAAGTACAAATCAATGACATTATAAACAATAGGGATGCCACTGGCCGCATAGCTAAATGGGCCATTGAGCTCTTACCATTTGAAATAACATACAAGCCACGTCGAGCTATTAAATCTCAGGTGCTGGCCAATTTCGTCGCTCAGTGGACGGAAGCTGAGCTCCCTAAAGAGTACAGTTCATACTCCAACTGGATCACATACTTCGATGGCTCTAAAATGCTAGTGGCCTAGGGGCTGGTGTCATCTTGACATCCCCTATGGGGGACATAGTCCGCTACGTGCCGCAAATCATGTATACAGACTCCGATAACGCAGCCGAATACGAGGCACTTCTGCATGGTCTCCGAATGGCTGTCTCCATGGGCACACAATGCCTAGAGGTGCGTGGCGATTCAAACCGCAATATCCCAGGTAAATGGAGAGTTCAATGCAAATGATCAAAATATGGCGGCATATCGAAACGTCGTATTAAAAATATTGACTCGATTCGAGGGGCTTGAGTTTCATCACATTGCTTGGGACAGTAACCAGGCAGCGGACATCCTTGCTCGAATGGACGCCAAGCGCGACCCCGTCCCGACCAATACCTTTTTGGGAAGGCTCTTCAAGCAGTCCATGGTGTGGCGGGATGAGAGAGGAAACACCAGTCCGGACCTGATCATGCCCCCATCAGCCGAACACAACATGGATATTGATAACCCACAAGTATAGGGGATCACAATAGTTTTCGAGGGTAGAGTATACAACCCAAATTTATTGATTCGACACAAGGGGAGCCAAAGAATATTATTGAGTATTAGCAACTGAGTTGTCAATTCAACCACACCTGAAAGACTTAATATTTGCAGCAAAATATTTAGTAGCAAAGTAGTATGGAAGTAACGGTAAGAGTGGCAAAAGTAACACTAGTAGTTTCGTAGCAATCAGAACAGTGGCAACGGGAAAGTAACGGAGCAAAGATCAATATGTGAAAAGCTCGTAGGCAATGGATCAATGATGGATAATTATGTCGGATGGAATTCATCATGCAAAGGTTATAACATAGGGAGACACAGAACTAGCTCCAATTCATCAATATAATGTAGGAATGTATTCTGAATATAGTCATATGTGCTTATGGAAAAGAACTTGCATGACATCTTTTGTCCTACCCTCCCGTGGCAGCGGGGTCCTATTGGAAACTAAGGGATATTAAGGCCTCCTTTTAATAGAGTACCGGAGGAAAGCATCAGCACTTAGTGAATACATGAACTCCTCAAACCACGGTCATCACCAGGAGTGGTCTTGACCATTGTCACTCCGGGGTTGCCGGATCATAACACGTAGTAGGTGACTATAACTTGCAATATCGGATCAACAACACAAATATATTCATGAAAACATAATATGTTCAGATCTGAAATCATGGCACTTGGGGCCCTAGTGACAAGCATTAGGCATAGAAAAGTCATAGCAACATCAATTTTAGAACATAGTGGATACTAGGGATCAAACCCTAACAAAACTAACTTGATTACATGGTAAATCTCATACAACCCATCATGGTCCAGCAAGCTTGCGATGGAATTACCGACGCACGATGGTGAGCATCATGAAATTGCTGATGGAGGATGGTTGATGATGACGATGGCGACGGATTCCCCTCTATGGATCCCTGAACGGACTCCAGATCTACCCTTCCGGGGAAGAACAAGGCTTGGCGACGGCTCCGTATCGTAAAACATGATGAATCCTTCTCTCTAATTTTTTTCTCCCCGAAAGAGAATATATGGAGTTGGAGTTGAGGTCGGTGGAGGTCCAGGAGGCCCACAAGGTCGGAGGGCGCGCCCCCACCCTTGAGGCTAGGTTGTGGGCCCTCTGCTGTTGATTCTTTCACCAATATTTTTTATTAATTCCAAAACTTATCTCCGTGAAGTTTCAGGTCATTCCGAGAACTTTTTGTTATGCACAAAAATAACACCATAGCAATTCTGCTGAAAACAACGTTCAAATCATGCAACTTAGAGTCCAAAAAAAGGGCAAAAGAATTTGGAAAATTAGATACAACGGAGATGTATCAACTCCCCCAACCTTAACCCATTGCTTGTCCTAAAGCAATTCAGTTGACAAACTGAAAGTGATAAAGAATTTTTGTTTACAAACTCTGTTTGATCTTGTTGTTGCAAATATGTAAAGCTAGCATTCAAGTTTTCAGCATAGGTTATGAACTAACCATTTTCACAATAACATTTAGGTCTCACATTTATTCATATCAATGGCATAATCAACTAGCGAGCAATAATAATAAATCTCGGATGACAACACTTCTTCAAAACAATCATGATATGATATAACAAGATGGTATCTCGCTAGCCCTTTCTCAGACCGCAAAACATAAATGCAGAGCAGCCTAAAGATCAAGGACTGACTAGACATTGTAATTCATGGTAAAAGAGATCCAGTCACAGTCATACTCAATATAATTTAATAACAATGCATACAAATGAGAGTAGTGCTCTCTAATTGGTGCTTTTTATAAGAGGATGATGACTCAGCAATAAAAGTAAATAGATAGGCCCTTCGTAGAGGGAAGCAGGGATTTGCAGAGGTGCCAGAGCTCGAGTTTTGAAATAGACAATAAATAGTATTTTGAGCAACATGCTTTCATTGTCAACATAACAACTAAGAGATCTGGGTATCTTCCATGCTACATACATTATAGGCGGTTCCCAAACAGAATGGTAAAGTTTATACTCCCCCACCACCAACAAACACACTCCATAGCTAGTCCGAAACAACGGGTACCGTCCAACTAACAACAATCCTGGGGGAGTTTTCTTTGCAATTATTTTGATTTGATTTGCTTTGAGCATGGGACTGGGCATCCCGGTTACCAGCCATTTTCTCATGAATGATGAGCGGGGTCCACTCATCGTGAGAATAACCCACCTAGCATGGAAGATATTGACAACCCTAGTTGGTACATCACTACTGCAGGATGCTGCTAACGCGACACTACGATCAGAGACCCTTCGACGAAACTGTGTGCGATGCAATAATCGTAAACGGTGGTATAAAAGAACCATCAAAAAGGTGCAAAACATTTGCGATGGAGGATGCATCAAACATGGTTTAGATTTTAGTTGCGTGTGCGATGCTGGGCATACAGTTCAGTTCAATTAACTGTTTGCGATGAGGAGGAACAAAAGAAACAGGCAGCCGGATGAAGGTGTGTGCGATATACAACATACAGTTCACTCAGATGAACTATTTGTGATTAGGCAACACAAAACAAACGGTCAGCCAGATCAAGGTGTGTACGATATACGGCATGCGGTTCACTTGGATGAACTGTTTGCGTTGAGATAAGAGAACAAAAACGGTTCAATATATCAACATGTGTGTGATACGGGGCAAACAGGTCTGTAATCAGAAATGTGTGCGAAGACCGATAATAACATAGACGATTGCTTCTAATAAGGCGTCTGTGATATGCCCTGTCTACACAACATCTATTGGCCATTGGGGAATGGGAGGTCACACGGATACGCCATTGATAACCCACAATTATAGGGGATTGCAACAGTTTTTGATAAGTAAGAGTGTCAAACCCAACGAGGAGCTAAAGGTAGAACAAATATTCCCTCAAGTTCTATCGACCACCGATACAACTCTACGCACGCTTGACGTTCACTTTACCTAGAACAAGTATGAAACTAGAAGGACTTTGTAGGTGTTTTTGGAAAGGCTTGCAAGAAAGTAAAGAGCACGAAAATAAAACTAGGGGCTGTTAAGGTAAAGAAGCAACTAAAGTAAATATAGCGAGTGTGGAAAAGTGGTGGTAGGAGTTGCGAAATTGTCCCTTAAGCAATTGACTACTTTACTAGACCGATAGCAAGTATTATGTGGGAGAGGCCACTGCTAGCATGTCATCCCTGACTTGGAATTCTAGGCACTTATGATTGGAACTATTAGCAAGCATCCGCAACTACTAATGTTCATTAAGGTAAAAGCCAACCATAGCATTAAGATATATTGGTCCCCCTTCAATCCCGTATGCATCAATGTCTATGCTAGGTTGAAGCTTCTGTCACTCTTGCCCTCCAATGCATAGTCCTATCAACATACAACTAACCCTATGGTGTGATCCACGCGCGCAATCATATAATGGGCACCAAAGGACAGCAACATAACCAAAAGCAAATTAAATCAATCATAGCAATTCATCAACCACCGATAGGAGAACGAAAATCTACTCAGACATCATAGGATGGCAACACATCATTGGATAATAATATGAAGCATAAAGCACCATGTTCAAGTAGAGGGTACATCAGGTTGCGGGAGAGTGGACCACTGTACATAGAGGGGGGGAAGGTGATGGAGATGTTGGTGAAGATGGCGGAGGTGTTGGTGTAGATATCGGTGATGATGATGGCCCCTGGTGGCACTCTGGTGCCACCGGAAGCGAGGGGGAGAGAGCCCCCCTCCTTCTTCTTCTTCCTTGACCTCCTCCCTAGATGGGAGAAGGGTTTCCCCTCGGGTCCATGGCCTCCATGGCACGGGAGGGGCGAGAGCCCCTCCGAGATTGGATCTGTCTCTCTGTCTCTCTCTGTTTCTGCGTTCCCAGATTCTTCCCTTTCACATTTTGTTATATTCCTGGAGATCCGTAACTTCGATTGGGCTGAAATTTTGACACGATCTTTATCCGGAAATTAGCTTTCTTGCGGTGAAAGAAGGGCACCAACCGCCTTACGGGGTGGCCACGAGGGTCAGGGGCGCGCCTGACACCCTGGAGCGCGCCCCCTACCTCGTGGGCCCCTCGAGCATCGTCTCGCGTGGATTCTTCTTCCCAGAAATCATATATATTCCAAAAAAAATCTCCGTCAGTTTTTATTCCATTTGGACTCCGTTTGATATGGATATTCTGCGAAACAAAAAACATGCAACAAACTGGAACTGGCACTGGGCACTGGATCAATATGTTAGTCCCAAAAATAGTATAAAAAGTTGTCAAAAGTATATGAAAGTTGAATAATATTGGCATGGAACAATCAAAAATTATAGATACGACGGAGACGTATCAGCATCCCCAAGCTTAATTCCTGCTTGTCCTCGAGTAGGTAAATGATAAAAAAGATAATTTTTGATGTGGAATGCTACCTAGCATAATCTTGATCATATGTCTAATCATTTCATGAATATTAAGATACGAGTGATTCAAAGCAATAGTCTATCATTTGACATAGAAACAATAATACTTCAAGCCCACTAATAAAGCAATCATGTCTTTTCAAAATAACAAGGCCAAAGAAAGTTATCCCTACAGAATCATATAGTCTGGCTATGCTCCATCTTCACCACACAAAATATTCACATCATGCACAACCCCGATGACAAGCCAAACAATTGTTTCATACTTTTGACGTTCTCAAACCTTTTCAACTTTGACGCAATACATGAGCGTGAGCCATGGACATAGCACTATAGGTGGAATAGAATATGATGGTGGAGAAGAAAAAAAGGAGAAGATAGTCTCACATCAACTCAGCGTATCAACGGGCTATGGAGATGCCCATCAATAGATATCAATGTGAGTGAGTACGGATTGCCATGCAACGGATGCACTAGAGCTATAAGTGTATGAAAGCTCCAACTGAAACTAAGTCGGTGTGCATCCAACTTGCTTGCTCATGAAGACCTCGGGCATTTGAGGAAGCCCATCATCGGAATATACAAGCCAAGTTCTATAATGAATATTCCCACTAGTATATGAAAGTGATAACTCAAGAGACTCTCTATATGAAGAACATGGTGCTACTTTGAATCACAAGTGTGGAAAAAGGATAGTAGCACTGCCCCTTCTCTCTTTTTCTCTCATTATTTTTGTTTTTTTATTTTTTATTTATTTTTTGGTGGGCTTCTTTGGCCTCTTTTTTTTATTTGGGCTTCTTTGGCCTCTTTTATTTTTTTGTAAAGTCCGGAGTCTCATCCCGACTTATGGGGGAATCATTGTCTCCATCATCCTTTCCTCACTAGGCCAATGCTCTAATAATGATGATCATCACACTTTTATTTACTTACAACTCAATATTACAAATCGATACTAGAACAAAGATATGACTCTATATGAATGCCTCCGGCGGTGTACCGGGCTGTGCAATGATCTAGCATAGCAATGCCATCAAAAAACGAACAAGCCATGAAAACATCATGCTAGCTATCTTACGATCATGCAAGCAATATGACAATGAATGCTCAAGTCATGTATATGATGATGATGGAAGTTGCATGGCAATATATCTCGGAATGGCTATGGAAATGCCATGATAGGTAGGTATGGTGGCTGTTTTGAGGAAGGTATATGGTGGGTTTATGGTATCGGTGAAAGTTGCGCGGTACTAGAGAGGCTAGCAACGGTGGAAGGGTGAGAGTGCGTATAATCCATGTACTCAACATTAGTCATAAAGAACTCACATACTTATTGCAAAAATCTATTAGTCATCGAAACAAAGTACTATGCGCATGCTCCTAGGGGGATAGATTGGTAGGAAAAGACCATTGCTCGTCCCCGACCGCCACTCATAAGGAAGACAATCAACAAATAAATCATGCTCCGGATTCATCACATAACGGTTCACCATACGTGCATGCTACGGGAATCACAAACCCTAACACAAGTATTTCTACTAATCCACAACTACCCACTAGCATGACTCTAATATCACCATCTTTATATCGCAAAACTATTGCAAGGAATCAAACATATCATATTCAGTGATCTACAAGTTTTATGTAGGATTTTATGACTAACCATGTGAATGACCAGTTCCTATCATCTCTCTAAATAGAAATAAGTTAAGCAAGAGAGTTTAATTCTTTCTACAAAAGGTATGCCCACGCTCTAACAAATATAAGTGAAGCAAAAGAGCATTCTACAAATGGCGGTTGTCTATGTAAAGAGAAACATGCAATCCAAACTTCAAATGATATAAGTGAAGCACATGAAGCATTCTATAAAGCCATACTCAAAAGATATAAGTGAAGTGAAAAGAGCATTCTATAAATCAACCAAGGACTATCACATACCAGCATGGTGCAAAAAAGAAACATGAAAACTAAAGAAAAGACGCTCCAAGATTGCACATATCGCATGAACGAAACGAATCTGAAAACATACCGATACTTATTGAAGAAAGAGGGGATGCCTCCCCAGCATCCCCAAGCTTAGACGCTTGAGTCTCCTTGAATATTTACTTGGGGTGCTCGGGCATCCCCAAGCTTGAGCTCCTGCCTCTCTTCCTTCTTCTCACATCAAGACCTTCTCGATCATCGAACACTTCATCCACACAAAACTTCAACAGAAAACTCGGTAAGATCCGTTAGTATAATAAAGCAAATCACCACTATAAGTACTGTTGAAAACCAATTCATATTTTGTTTTTGCATTGTGTCTACTGTAGTATAACTTTTTCATGGCTTAATCCACTGATATAAATTGATAGTTTCATCAAAACAAGCAAACTATGCATCAAAAACAGAATCTGTCTAAAACAGAACAGTCTGTAGCAATCTGAACATTCAGCATACTTCTGATACTTGAAACATTCTGCCAAAATTAGTAAACAGAAAAAAATTTGTACAGCAAGACAGTGCAAAAAGAGTCAGAATCATTTGACGTTCCAGTAAAAAATTAAAATTCATGCACTACAGCCAAAGTTTCTGTCCTGCACCACACAAACCAACAAGCATCGTAAACATCCTAAAGGAAAACCTTGGCACATTATTTTTATAATACAATGGAATTGTACAAGGGGATAATTATTTTTGTTGAAAATTTTCTGTAATCAAGATTCACAAAGTTTCCGTGAGCATGAACAAAGTTCAAGGAGCTCTCCCACTTCAACAGTGCTTGTTTTTCTCACTTTCACTTTCCTTTTTGAAAAGTATTGGGTTCCCCTCTTTATTTTTGTTGTTTTTAAACTATATGAAAGCATCAACAGAAATAAATGACTCTCTAAAACTTCCAGGTTGTCTCCCTGGCAGCGCTTTCTTTAAAGCCATTAAGCTAGGCATATAATGCTCAAGTAATGGATCCACCCGGATCCCAAGGTATATCAAAGCCAATTTTAATTAGCAATGATTTGTAATTTAGTAGTGAGCACAAAGCAACATATATCATGTAATGACGAAGTCTAACTCTCTTCCTATGCATCGGCATGTCATAAAAGAACAATTCATGCACACATAGTAAAGGCCAATGCATAGTATAAACAGTTTCTTGCAATTTTATCGTATTGGAAACATAGAGAGGTGGAGATATAGTTCCTCTCTCATAATAATTTCAAGTCAGAGGATCAAGCACATGCATATTATATCTATCAAAATCATAATGTGTAACGGTAAAAGGCAACCCATCAATATAATCCTTAATAAGAGCAAACTTCTCTGATATAGTATAATCGGGAGAATTCAAGAAGATAATAGGACTATCATGCGTGGGTGGAATAGCAACAATTTCATGTTTAACATAAGGAACTATAGCAAGTTCATCTCCATAAGCATCACTCATATTGGCATCTTGGCCACAAGCATAGCAAGCATCATCAAAAAGGGATATTTCAAGATAATCAATGGGATCATAATAGTCATCATAGCAATCATCCTTCGGTAAGAATGAAGGGGAATTAAACAATATATGACTTGAAGAGTTACTCTCATTAGAAGGTGGGCATGGGTAGCTAATCCGCTCTTCCTCCTTTTGTTCTTCGCTCTCCTCCTCATCTTTTTCATCCAATGAGCTCATAGTTTCATCAATTTCTTCTTCCATAGACTCCTGGAAAATATTAGTCTCTTCTTGGGCAGCGGAGTATTCCTCAATATATAGTTTAACATAGGCATTAGAAGCATAATTATCATAGCAATATTTAAGTATGGCAAAATTTTCAGATTTGTGAAAAGTAGCATCATACTTTTCAATCAAAGAAGCAATTTCATAAGCACCCTTAAAAGCAACAAATTCTTCAATTTGTTGAACATCATAGTAATTGTAAACACCCTTAGCATACGAGGATACCATTCCATTATAACTAAACAAACATTGGTAGGGGAGGCGTTTCTTAGGGTCTTCAAAACAACAAGTATAATCATATATTTCACATAAATTCCGAACATAGCATTGCAAACGATGAATTTGATCCAATAAAGTTTTCCCTTTTTTAGATATTCTGTGTCACACAAAACAAGCATGCTCATCTAAAGATTTGCCCTCAACTAAGCTAGTTGGGGTTTCAGCACGAGCACATAGGGATCGAAGATGATCCAAGTAATAAACTTCAACAGTGTGATAGATTTTGATTGGTTCTTCAACCATTGGTTCAGTAGGTACAACTAATTTTTTTGTTATTTTGCGTTTCCTACCCATAACTAAAGATAGAAAACAACTAAGAACAGCAAATAAAAATTACTTAGTTATAAAGCAAACAGGCACACACGAGAATATTCACCCCATGCTATTGCTCCCCGGCAACGGCGCCAGAAAAAGGTCTTGATAACCCACGAGTATATGGGATCACAATCGTTTTTGATAAGTAAGAGTGTTGAACCCAACGAGGAGCTAAAGGTAGAACAAATATTCCCTCAAGTTCTATCGACCACCGATACAACTCTACGCACGCTTGACATTCGCTTTACCTAGAACAAGTATGAAACTAGAAGTACTTTGTAGGTGTTTTTGGAAAGGCTTGCAAGAAAGTAAAGAGCACGAAAATAAAACTAGGGGCTGTTGAGGTAAAGAAGCAACTAAAGTAAATATAGCGAGTGTGGAAAAGTGGCGGTAGGAGTTGCGAAATTGTCCCTTAAGCAATTGACTACTTTACAAGATCGATAGCAAGTATTATGTGAGAGAGGCCACTGCTAGCATGTCATCCCTGACTTGGAATTCTAGGCACTTATGATTGGAACTATTAGCAAGCATCCGCAACTACTAATGTTCATTAAGGTAAAACCCAACCATAGCATTAAGATATATTGGTCCCCCTTCAATCCCGTATGCATCAATGTCTATGCTAGGTTGAAGCTTCTGTCACTCTTGCCCTCCAATGCATAGTCCTATCAACATACAACTAACCCTATGGTGTGATCCACGCGCGCAATCATATGATGGGCACCAAAGGACAGCAACATAACCACAAGCAAATTAAATCAATCATAGCAATTCATCAACCACCGATAGGACAACGAAAATCTACTCAGACATCATTGGATGGCAACACATCATTGGATAATAATATGAAGCATAAAGCACCATGTTCAAGTAGAGGGTACAGAGGGTTGCGGGAGAGTGGACCGCTGTAGATAGAGGGGCGAAGGTGATGGAGATGTTGGTGAAGATGGCAGAGGTGTTGGTGTAGATCGCGATGATGATGATGGCCCCCGGTGGCACTCCGGTGCCACCGGAAGCGAGGGGGAGAGAGCCCCCCTCCTTCTTCTTCTTCCTTGACCTCCTCCCTAGATGGGAGAAGGGTTTCCCCTCTCGTCAATGGACACCATGGCATGGGAGGGGCGAGAGCCCCTCCGATATTGGATCTGTCTCTCTCCGTCTCTCTCTGTTTCTGCGTTCCCAGATTCTTCCCTTTGACCGTTTCTTATATTCCCGGAGATCCGTAAATCTGATTGGGCTGAAATTTTGACACGATCTCTATCCGGAAATTAGCTTTGTTGCGGCGAAAGAAGGGCACCAACCGCCTTACGGGGTGGCCACGAGGGTCAGGGGCGCGTCTGACACCCTGGGGCGCGCCCCCTACCTCATGGGCCCCTCGAGCATCGTCTCGCGTGGATTCTTCTTCCCAAAAATCATATATATTCCAAAAAAAATCTCCGTCAGTTTTTATTCCGTTTGGACTCCGTTTGATATGGATATTCTGCGAAACAAAAAACGTGCAACAAACAGGAACTGGCACTGGGCACTGGATCAATATGTTACTCCCAAAAATAGTATAAAAAGTTGCCAAAAGTATATGAAAGTTGAATAATATTGGCATGGAACAATCAAAAATTGTAGATACGACGGAGACGTATCAGCCATAAGGATGCGAAGAGGCATCCTATATCAGCAAGGACTTGTTGTTCCACTAGTAGCTCATGTAAGTGAACTCTCAAGTTACGTGTGCTCAGGCTGGAGCAGCCATCAGATGGGTGACTGGATGAAAGTTGTGTTGATGTTAAATTAACTGATAGGATGGGTCAGATTTGTCAAATTAAATGACTGATACGACCCATCCCATGAGTTAATTTAACCTCGAGGTCCTTGCTTTTTCATTTCTTTTATTTTTAATACATGTTAAACAAGGTCTACCACATTATTTTTTGATAATGTGCGATACATGGCATACAGTTGATCCATCTGACCTGTTTGTGATGGAATAAGCCGTGTGTGTTGTGGGCAAACACTTGCTAGTATTCAACCGCTTGCGATTGATGAATTCGTCATCGATGGGTTCCCTAGTGTGGTCCATGTTCATTTGATCATCATCTACTTCTTGTGCTAGCTCGATGTTCCTTCTATGCTAAGTTTCCATTAATTGATGGTGTTTTATGAACACGCCACCGTCTCCCGCCACCCAGCGATATTGCGCATAAACCTAGGCGGCGCATGACGCATGGAGGTGACAAGCGCGACCAATAGCACATCCACCTTTTCCAAGCATGCTAACCCACCAAAGCGCTGCCTCTGCCATCAACCTCGTCGACGAGGAAAACGAGCAGGCGCCACAGCCCGTCAAGGCTAAGGTGCTCCCCGGCAACGCGATGGACGACGCCGTCATGCACATCATCACCAGGGTTGAGCAGACCTTTGGCGCATGGCGCTTGAGCACCGCGGATCAAGATTGGCATGTCAGCACCGACAGGCTGCAGCTCACCGCACATCATGATCGATGGCGCGCCGCAGAGCAATCTAGGCGCGTATGTGCCGATAGGCTGCGGCTCGCCGCACGGCGAGACCGTTGGAGCGCCGTAGAGCGAGAGGCGCGGCGTGCTGCACAGCAAGAGCGGATCCATCGACGCTTGCCTGCTGTCGACACGGCATCGCAGCTGGGTACACGTCCCATCAGTACCCCCATTCCTCGCCAGGAGTGGGTCGAGGCCCTCAGCGTCGTACTTGCACTAGAGGTCGGCCATGTCGTACTTGCACCAGACACCCGCCGCACCGTTTGCATGGGTCTCGTTGTTCGCCTTGTCCGCGGCCCGCTCGATGCCAACATGCTAGTCAGTAGGCTCGACCGCCTCCTTGGCCCAGGTGTCCACCTTGGCGCAGTAGAGGAACATGGCTGTCGCATCCTCGAGCTGGTGATCTCCGATGAAATAGCCAACTTGGATCTCGAGATCGCGCTCCAGATGTATCGCGAGCGTGTCGACCGCTTGGACGAACACCTGAACGAGTTCATGCAAAGCCAAGAGATACCATAGGCAAGCGCTGTCAGTGTCAAAACCGGCGGATCTCAGGTAGGGGGTCCCAAACTGTGCGTCTAAGGTTGATGGTAATAGGAGACAGGGGACACGATGTTTACCCAGGTTCGGGCCCTCTCTATGGAGGTAATACCCTACTTCCTGCTTGATTGATCTTGATGAATATGAGTATTACAAGAGTTGATCTACCTCGAGATCATAATGGCTAAAACCCTAGAAGTCTAGCCTATGTGATTATGATTGTCTCTACGGACTATACCTTCCAGTTTATATAGACACTGGAGGAGACTAGGATTATACAAAGTCGGTTAGAGAAAGGAATCTTCATATTCGAACATCAAACTTGCCATCCACACCAATGAGAGTCCCATTCGGACACGGCTGAGAGTCTTCGGTCTCGTATATTCGTAGCCCATCAGTCCGGCCCATGTCCAACAGGCCGGACGCCTGAGGACCCCTTAGTCCAGGACTCCCTCAGTAGCCCCTGAACCAGGCT
The DNA here is from genome assembly GCF_056163025.1 of Triticum urartu. Lineage (NCBI taxonomy): Eukaryota > Viridiplantae > Streptophyta > Magnoliopsida > Poales > Poaceae > Triticum > Triticum urartu. The sequence goes on along the minus strand of NC_141875.1, from coordinate 410,514,141 downwards.
TCAATGATGAGGTGTCTGGCGCGCGGATTGTCTTCGGTATTGCAAGGCGGGTTCCTCCTCCGAATACTCCAACACAGTCTTCGAACGCGTCCGGATTTGCAAAACAAGTACCACACACCACCGTACAGAGTATAATATTTCATGAGTCCAATCTGCTGACAACGTTTTGTAACATGATATCATGTCCCTACCCGATTATTATTTCGAACCGATTTCGGCCTGCCACTCCATATTTCGAGATGCGGCTTTATTGGCATGTCTTGTCGAAGCAGAGATCGTGTCCCCTTATTGCAGGATTCTCATCAATACGGGTATGGGTAATCCAACCATGCCGCCTGCACGGCTCCTGGGGAATAGGCGAGTTTTATGGCGAGTGGGGAGGCGCTTTATATTCACTGCCTTTATAAGGAGATAAGGATTCACCTCTTTCACCCACGCCTTCTCTCTTTCCGCCTACCCACTCTTGAGCTACAGCGCCCAAGTTCTCGTCTTTCTTGCCCCAAGAGAGCACTCCAACCATGTCCAGAGCACAGGGCAAGTGGATGACCTCCACCGTCAAGGAGAAGGACATCACCCAGCTTCTGGAGGCCGGATATTTGTCCAAGGAGGTCACCCATAGGCTTCCGACTGAGGGACAGATTGTCCCGACCCCGGAGCCCCATGAGAGGGTAGTTTTCATCCCCCACTTCGTCCGCGGGCTGGGATTCGCACTCCACCCCTTTATCCGCGGGCTCATGTTCTACTATGGGCTGGATTTCCATGAGTTGGCCCCCAATAACTTCCTCACCATCTCGGCGTTCATCGTCGTGTGTGAGGCTTTCCTCCGCATCCCCCCACTTCGGACTGTGGCTGAAGACCTTCAATGTAAAACTGAAGGTGGTGGGCGGTGAACACGCAGAGTGTAGAGGCGCCATGGTGAGCAAAATGTCCAACGTCCAGTGGCCGAAAGGAACTTTCGAGGAGACCGTCAAGGGGTGGCAGAAGTTGTGGTTCTACGTCATCGAGCCCCGCGACACTACCTGGGCCGCGGCTCCCGAATTCAAATCCGGGGCCCCAATGCGGCTCACCTCCTGGAAAGAGAAGGGCCTGGATTGGTCTTCGTTGGATGAGCTGAGAGCGCTCTAGACACGCATCAGGAGCATGATGGACAAAAACGTCAAGCTTGTCGATGTGATTCAGGTGATGCTAGTCCGCCAGATCCTTCCATGCCAGAGCTGGGCTTGCCACCTATGGGAGTTCGATCCGGCCGAGCACAAGAACCTGCAATGGTTCTTCGGAACTACACATGAAGATATTTGGAAGGTGCTCTTCAAGGCCAAAGAGATGTGGCCGAAGACCACCGAGGACCGCGGGCACAACCTGGCCCATCCCGCCAGTTCGGTAAGTTTTCCGTTGTTTCAAGGTGTATTCCTTACTTTCTTATTCAAGGAGGGTGTCCGAACTTCCCCATTTATTTTTTTCAGGCTGGGATGAAGAAGGCAGAGCGGATTCAGTGTCTGGCTCTGCTGCCCGAGGATCCAGCCATCCCGTATCTGACGAAGATGCTGGTTCCGGCGCCCTAGAAGGCATCAGAGAAGAAGGCCAAGAAGAAAGCCAAGGGGACTAGAGGTTTACCTCCGGCCCAAGGGTACTTCGGACGTGGTGTCTGAAGACACCGAAACTCACTCCACCGCCGAAGACGACGAGGAGGATGAAGAGGAGGAAGAAAGCAACTTTCCCCTCCCTGAGGGGGAAAGAAGAGGTCGGCCTCCACAGATCTGGAAGCGGAGGCGTCCAAGAAGGGAAAGGCTTCCCTCGCGGATAGCTCTGCGTGGGACGTCGATAGCAGCCCAGAACAAGGCCCTCGAGATAAGCCCCTGCCCGAATCGTGAGTATCTGAAGACCCTAACGCATTCATATATCCGCCTCTTTACTTCATAATTTTAACATGTCGTATCATGCATTTGCAGTACGGCTTGTTCCACCCTGAGCGATCCTTCTCTTCGGGAACTCGCTGGACCCGAAGGTGATGGACAGCGGGTCCCCTCCGACAAACTCCTCTCCCAGGGCCATGGATGACACCGAGGTGTTGTCCCGAAGGATCCCCGACTAGGGAGAGACGCAGGAGGCTGTCAGGACGGTGCCAGAGGGAGAGACCTCGGCCACCGGACACATAGGGGAGCAGATCCCCATGGAGACTGGCGATGGGGGCCATGTCCAATTCGTCCCCCAGCCGAATATGGTCCCGAAGACCTATACGGCTCTGGAATCCGGCAAGCAGCCTCCTTCATCGGAAGGAGGTGTTCCCATTCCACCGGTGACCTCTGTCCAACCAGAGGCGCCAGATACTCTACTGGAAGCGCTGCGAAGTGCTTCCATCGTTGAGGAACACCGCACCCTCATGGGTGTGGTGATTGAGAAGATTCAGTCCGCGAAGAGCGGATTGACCGAAGCCTGCACAAGCCTTTTAATAGGCTTTGAGGTAAGCAATGCAATTTGTGAAAAGAAAGTAACAGTATAGATAGTAGCCCCTGATACTCTGTTCGGGGTTCGGAAAGAAAAGCCGAACAGAGGATCAAATAGTCTTTTACAGGAGACTAACCATGTATATCTATGTGAATAAGTAGGCATCGCTGCTAGCCGTGACTTCTCATGCTGCCGAAGTCTCCGGACTGAAGCAGAGGCTGGAGCAGACCAAGGAAGAGCTCGGTCGTGCTAAAAAGCAGCTGGAGGAAAATCAAGGTATTCAATCATTTTATGCATATCCGGAAAGTATGAATGTTTTTGCGCTGACCGTAGTGCCGTGATATTTTCGTAGGGGCGGCGACCGAGGTTGAGGCCCTCAAGAAGGCTGTCGGTGTCAAAACCGATGGATCTCCGGTAGGGGGTCCCAAACTGTGCGTCTAGGATCGATGGTAACAGGAGGCAGGGGACACGATGTTTACCCAGGTTCGGGCCCTCTTGATGGAGGTAATACCCTACGTCCTGCTTGATTGTTATTGATGATATGAGTATTACAAGAGTTGATCTACCACGAGATCGTAGAGGCTAAAACCCTAGAAGCTAGCCTATGGTATGATTGTTGTATATCTCTATCGACTAGCCTGGCCTCGGTTTATATAATGCACCAGAGGCCTAGGATAACAAGAGTCCTAGCCAAATGCGCCGGTGGCGTGGAGTCCTTGTCTTGATCGCCAAGTCTTGTGGAATCTTCCTTGTATGCGGCAGCTGTCCGAACTGGCCCATGAGTATGCGGCCATGGGGGTCCTCAGCCCAATCCAACTGATCGGGAGACGATGTGATGAGTAGCCCCTAGTCCAGGACACCGTCAGTAGCCCCCTGAACCGGTCTTCAAGTTAGGGACGCTCCTTGATTCTTCCGAACTGTTCTTCATCTTTGGTTGACGGTCTTGAAAACTGGTTCAACAAATCTTCTCATCTTCGATCTTGTGGATCACCGAAATGCATTCAGCGAGTTTACACGTCGGGTATCTGAGGAGCCCCTTTAAGTTTCTGGCCTTTATCAATGCCTTGTTATTTTTATGCCACACCTCGGGTTTGAAGTTGTTCCCGGGAGGCAGTGTCCTCTTGCGTCCGAGCTCTAACGCGGAATACTTCAGGACACAAAAAGCGGCGTGCTTAGTCCTCGAGACTCAGGTTGCATGCGGCCGACCAACCTGAGGATCAAAATCTCCTCGGCAACTGTATTGCACTTAAAATTTTCTGCAATGAACAGGCAATGCAGTAGCCCCCGAGACACTGGTTGGGTGGCAACACCAGATCAGGGGATCGATGTGCCCCTTTAATATTTGTAAATAATAAGGCCGAAGCCCAATAGCCCCTGAGCCTTAATGCGGGCACGGGTGGCCGAATTAAGGATCGATATCCATAGTAAAATCACAAATTATGTGTAATGCATCTATGTATCCAAGTACTTTACGTCATTAATGCTTGGATCCGCATTGTACAAAACTTTGTTGACCGACCATCGGCTTCCACCTCCTCGGCTAGTAGCCGAGGAGTGTTTGCCCTACTTTATAAAGCCTTTATGAGGGCAAAGATTTACGACAAACAAGGCAATCTGGCCATACGGTTTTATGAACAAAGGTACGCAGAGAGATATGTTATATTACTATTTAACATAAGAAATGTCTTCCAAAGAAAATAGTCCCGCTATCGATTCCTTTCTTTGGGTTGTCATGCTCAGCATGATCATGCAGCCTCAGCTCTAATGTAAGAGCATAATATCGAGGATTTAGTTTGGGAGGCCAGTTAATAGCCCCCGGTAGTGTTCGGCGACAGTCGAGGTCAAGCCGTAAACACTTCGGCCATTGTTATGAATGGCCCGTCATTTAACACTGTCATCGAATTGCTGACTAGTTTACGCTTATTGTGACAGTCAGTTTTCGGCTTTCTCCACTGAGGTGCTTAACCATGTGAGCTGGAAGCACAATCGCAGTGGTTCTCCCTTTGCACACCTAGCCGAACAAAGCTGAACATAGGAGGCAAGCGCAAGAGCCGGGCAACCCAACTATTGACCGAAGACACAATTAGAAACCAATGCATATATAGTGAGATCCGAGAATGTTTTTGCCGAATCTATAAAGGTGTCCACCATTGCACTGCGAGACTTGTGCTAAAAACACACAAATAGTTTAAAAGTGCCATAAGCTTGGAAAACCAAAAAAACGTCAGTAAAAACTTGACGTCCGAACAAGATCAAGTGTTCGGTGCCAATCCGAAAATTGGACTTTAAGAAAAAAAAAGTGCTTCTGTCATGCTTTAACATAACACATCCTATCTCAATACTTCAAGCGGGTCAGCCTACGGCTTCAACCTCCTATCCCGAAGGTGGAGTACTTCTCGTTAGACCAGTTTAGCGAACTAAACTCGAGCGGTCACTAGAGAGAAAATGGGTTATCTGGCTACTGACCACACACTCACATCAAAAAAGGAGCGATAGAAAAAGACTTTGCAACGACCAAGAAGAAAACACATTTACTATAAAATAGCTCATATAAATTTTAAGAGCCCCCAAGTGACTTGGGTAAAAGATTTTATGTATAATGATTGTATGTACCGAAGTACTTATATCATATCTTTGTTCAACCGAAGTTTAAACGCGTCTTAACCGACCGTCGGCTTCTCCCTCTTCAGTCAAGGACCGAAAAGTGTTAAGTACTCCACCTGTCGAGAATATCGACAGTGTTTCTGATAACCAGGCAACCGGGCCATAAGGTTGTAACAGACAAGGCGCGCTCAGGGGACTTATGCTATATTACAGACGAAGTGTAAGAAGCATCTTAGAAGAAAATAGTACCCCCACCGATACCTTTCTTCGGTGCTCATTATTACTATGAGACTTGTGCAATAGATTTTTTGTAGTCATGAGTTCCGTTGTGTGCCGACCATGATTGAAAACAATAAGAGCGCTAGCTTTCGGCTTCACCCAGTCTGAGGTCAGAGCTCGAAGGACCCGGTCATGACAATCGCAGAGGTGCTCCCTTTACTCCCCAGCCGAACAATCGGGTACATAGGGGTAAGCACAGGAGCCAGGCAACCCAGCTTGCAAATCGCTTAAGTCAATATGGTGCATATTGTGGCATAATACACGAACAAGGAACGAAGCCGTACAAGTATAATCATATGCAAGAGGAAAAGCTTCATAAAGGAAGCCCCCAAATAAACGGGGTATTTGAATATGTGTGTCACAAACAAAGTTTGGACAAGGAAATTTTTTACAAGCAACTTTTTCCCAAAAAAGTATAATGCTTGGTCGAACCGAACACAAGTTAAAAATTAAAACTTTGAGCATGAAAGCGACTTAGCTGGTTAATGTGTTCGGCATTGATGACGCGGTCCGAGCTTGATGCGGGACAAGGTTCCATCCCCCAAGCCGGTCCCGAGGTGGCGGAGCGGAGAGCTCGACACGCCGAAGTGGTGACATAGCACGGTCAATGCAGACCGGCGGAGTGATGCCGAAGTCCCCGGATCATTTTCCTGTGCACAAAAAGTAGTGCAAACCGGAGATAATAGTAATAATAATAATTAAAAAAAATCATTGCATAATAAATAATTTATGCAAAGTGAGTAATAAAAGAAATATGGCCTGGCGCCGAAGTCAATGTCGATGCAGGGCATCGGCGTGATGCGGTAAAGGCATGGCAAAGCCTGAATTCACAGGTCGATCCAAGTTCCGGATGCGGCGTTCGCCGGACTATGTACGGAAACTGACCGAACCACCACGAGACCGTCGTTAATGCGGCCATCATTTGATAGACCTGTGTACAGATGATGGACAAACCAGAGTAATAATTCCTTGGGAAAAATAAACCCAAACAAGCAAAAAATACTAGGATTAATAGCACCTGTTTATTTGTTGTAGCAATCCGAAGAAAGGTGATTCCCAAAATTGGGACTCAATCCGACACCCATTGCATGAATGGCGATAAAGCGACGGTATGGCGATGCTGGCAAAGGTAGGCTTGCCGAGGCAAAGCCCTCGGTCCAGCTAACATGACGGAGCTAGTCGGCTAGTGACACCGATGTGTCCGGAGTAGGTTGATGAAGAAATGGCGAAGCCCCCGGTCCAGCCGAGATGTCGAAGCCTCGATGTCAGTTGATGACTCGAAGTAGGTCAGCGTGATGGACACCATCTTGAAGAAGCAATAGTGCGGCCCTGCCGATGCATGTCGTGACGTGGTCGATGCCGGCTTGATGAAGTGACCGTGCGGCGGTGCCGGTATGCCCGCTCTGTGTAATACGTGGGGCGGCGATGTTGGTGATGATTTATCCTTCGCGATGCCGAACTCTTGTTCGGCTTGCCGAGATGATGATTGAAGGAATTGAGCTCCGCTTAATAAAGTGGCGACGTGTGTAGCGCAGGTCGGCAGCCATGGAGCAATACCAACAGACTGGTATGACACCAGCGTGATGATGAAGATTACCTCGAAGGAGGCTTAAAATTTTATGGGTACGTGTTTAAAAATAATGCACAATATCATAGAAAAAAATTCCTTAAAAAAGTTTATCCAATATCACGTTCATAAAGAAACATGAATTCGAGTCGGATCCGTATTCGCGCAAAAAACAGATCCGAAAATTGGTCGACTCATTGGAAGTTTCCCGGAGTTTGAACCGTTGGATCAAGCTGAAATTTGGAGGGGTGGTAGATATGGGATTTCCGCAGTAGATGAACGGTTGGATCTTCCAAAGGACCTCCGAGCTGGGCTCTGGAGACCACGCCCTACACTCGTCCAGATTCCCGTCCAGATTTTACAGGGCTCCGGTATATCGTAGATTGTCGGAGATTCCTCCATCGGAACTCGACGAAATTTTCCAGTGTTGTTGTAGACTCAATTCCGCACAATTCCACAAAAAGGATCGTCAAAGCGATGCTCTAAGAGGTGGTTGCAGAGGATACAAGTTTCCTGTTCGGAAAAACAGCACGGTCGCCCGTGGGCAATGTTGACGTTGAGCCCCCGAGCTCCATGGATGATTCCTCCATGATCTTGATAGAGATCGGAGTTGATGTTGATGAAGGCCCTCGTCCGAACATGAAGATCGGAGATGGAGCATGGTCCTTGGTCGAGCCAAGGTGACCAGTCGAGTTGGCGACGAAGATGCTGGCATCGCAGTTGACCTGCAGACGAGCCATGGATCCTTTTGCCGATCACTCAGCGAAACTCTCAATGAAAGCACCAATGTCGGTGTCAAAACCGGCGGATCTCGCATAGGGGGTCCCGAACTGTGCGTCTAGGATCGATGGTAACAGGAGGCAGGGGACACGATGTTTACCCAGGTTCGGGCCCTCTTGATGGAGGTAATACCCTACTTCCTACTTGATTGATATTGATGATATGAGTATTACAAGAGTTGATCTACCACGAGATCGTAGAGGCTAAAACCCTAGAAGCTAGCCTATGGTATGATTGTTTATATCTCTATCGACTAGCGTGGCTTCGGTTTATAATGCACCAGAGGCCTAGGATAACAAAAGTCCTAGCCGAATACGCCGGTGGGGTGGAGTCTTTGTCTTGATCGCCAAGTCTTGTGGAATCTTCCTTGTGTGCGGCAGCTGTCCGAACTGGCCCATGAGTATGCGGCCATGGGGGTCCTCGGCCCAATCCAACTGATCGGGAGACGATGTGATGAGTACCCCTTAGTCCAAGACACCGTCAAAGGCGCTGGCTGAGGCCGAGGAGAGAGCGGGAAAGGAAAAAGCCGCCCGAGAAAAGCATGAGGCCAGGGTTGGTGAGGTCCAGGAGGACCTCCAGGACGCCGTGAAGAAATGCGAGTCCTTGGAGATCCAGAATGCGGACCAAGAGTTCGAACTCGCTAAGGCCCTCCAAAGCACACAAGAGGCTCGGGCCGAAGCCCAAGGCGCCCTCCGGGAGAACCAAGAGGCTAAGAAGATCGCAGCGGGTAAGGCTTTTATTAAGGAAAGCAAGTATGTGAGCAAGAGGTATCTCTTACTGACCCGGATTTGGTGTTCTCCAGGGGCATTTGCGGATTTCCCGCGCAGTGTTTCTGACGCTGCAGAATTCTTTTGGGCCGAAGAGGCGAGCTCAACAGAGAAGCTGTTCTGGTCGCGATACCTTGCGCCAGAACATCCGGTGCCCTTTAGCGACCAGCTAAAACAGTTGGTCAAGCTGCAAAGGATGGCCAAACTGGCCATGAAGGACTTAATAATCGGGCTGCAGCCTGCAGAAGCTATACCTGGCAGCTACTTCGGCCTCGTGAAGTAGCTGGTCAATGCCTGCCCTCGGCTTGACGCCATCAAGCAGTCGTTCTACATAGAAGGTGCGCGGATGGCCTTCGCCCGTGTCAAGATACAATGGGCGAAGATGGACGCTGTCAAGCTCGCGACCGAAGGACCGCCCGCGGGAAAGGAGCACCGCACTCCTGAGCGGTATTTTGAAGATGTTCTGAAGGAATCCCGCATTGTGGCGGAGCAATGTGCTAAGGACATTACTTTTGAATGAATACATTCATGTAACCCCGTCTTGTATGATGAAAACAATGTAGATATGTAATATAATGCTTTGTTGTTTATTATTTAAAGTTTTACCTCATGTGCGGCCGTTTTATCAAGTCTGAGAGTTAGCCAGTCGTTGGCTTCTGCCCCCACATAGGTAGTACGGGGGTGTTCGGGATTAATCTAAACACTCTTTATCCTAGAATTTGGTCCTTAAAGGAGGTGTTTAGCGCAACGAACCAAGCAATTGGACTATGTGGCTTTATCACCCTCACTTAGCCATAGGAGTTTGACAATAAAATTTAGGCGCAGCCCCTAGTATCCGAACTAGGGTGCTGTAAACACCTGATCGGATAAGAACCGATTCATCGCATAATGCGGAAAAAATCGCTAAAGATTTGAAACCTCAGAAGAGCTGACCGGCTCACGCCGCATAATGACAGTCAGTTTTCAGCTTTCTCTACTGAGGTGCTCATCCGGATAAACCAGGACACAATCGCAGTAGTTCTCCCTTTAGTACTCTAGCTAATATAGCGGAACGTAAGGTTGTAAGCACAGGAGCCGGGCAACCCAACTATTGACCAAAGACATGATTCGGAGCCAATGCATATAATGCTAAATTTGGGGTGCCGAACTATACTGTAAAAAGTGTTCGAACTTTGTTGCCGTATTATGAGGCGCAATGAAGCCCATGGCAGACTAAAGCATACCAAAGTGTACGGGTGTGATTTGATAAGATTATCAAAAAACAAACTAGTGCCACAGAAGTTGGGCCCCAAACCGCTTCCATTATAGTTTGATTAATATGTCGAAGCGTATTTGTACAAGTAGTGCAATAAGCAACATGGCTATTTAATATGCCACAACCAAGGGAGAGCTACGTGCGGGTCCAGAAAATAGGTAGACTGATCGTCAAATAGACCACCTAGAAATTCCCTTATACGTTAGTGCTTTGTGCCGTATTGGTGTATCTATCCTTTCGAAAGGTCCTGTGATCAGGCCGTTGGAAAAGGCTTGTGGAAAAGAAACCTGAAATGGAAGGAAAGAAAAAATTGAAAGTATGATAGCACCAAGGTAGGTCGAGCCGAATTATGAATTACAATATAGTTATGCCTCCGTCTATGCCCATGGTATTTTGAGTGCGTAGTTATGTACGCGCGGTACGAATGCCGCCACTTGGTAGGGGCTGGGACGGAGGTCGAATTGCTAGTCGAGCTCTTGACGAGATGGGCTGTCCTGCTGCGAAGTAGTCCGGACTCGTTTGACGGTGTCCGGGAGCTCGGCCGCCAAATTGAGGTTCTGCCTGGAGAGGTTGCTATGTACTTCTACTGCTAAAGCTGCGGTGTGCTCCTCAGTATGGAGGGAGCGCTCCGTGTTTCCATTGACTGTTATGACGCCGCGCGGTTCGGGCATCTTGAGCTTGAGATAAGCATAGTGTGGCACCACATTGAATCAAGAAAATGCGGTTCGTCCGAGCAGTGCGTGATAGCCACTGCGGAAGGGGACGATATCGAAGATCAACTCTTCACTTTGGAAGTTGTTCGGGGATCCGAAGACAACCTCTAGTGTGATTGAGCCCGTACAGCGGGCCTCTACACCTAGTATGACTCCTTTAAAGGTAGTCTTTGTGGGCTTGATCCTTGAGGGATTAATACCCATTTTCCGCACTGTATCCTGAGAGAGCAAGTTCAGGCTGCTTCCACCATCCATGAGGACTCGTGTAACATGGAATCCATCAATGATTGGGTCAAGGACCAGTGCGGCTGAACCGTCGTGACGGATACTGGTCGGGTGGTCCCTGCGATCGAAAGTGATCGGGCAGGAGGACCATGGGTTGAATTTGGGGGCGACTGGCTCTATCGCACAGACGTCCCTGAGCGCGCGCTTGCGCTCCTTCTTGGGGATGTGGGTAGTGTATATCATGTTCACTCTTTGATTTGAGGGGGAAATTTCTTCTGTCCCCCTGTGTTCGATGGACGGGGCTCCTCATCATCATTCTCGCGTTGCGACCCCTTCTCCTTCTCTTTGGCTTTTAACTTGCCGGCCTATTTGAAGACCCAACAACTACTATGGGTATGATTGGCTGGTTTATCATGGGTGCCATGGGCGATCGAGTATGCGGTCCAGGCTGGAAGGGCCCTGATTATTTCTTTTATATGGTTTCTTCCATTGGCCGGTCATGGAGCCACTAAATCCGGCGTTGACCGCCGTGTAATCGGTATTATCACTGTTGCTTCGACGCTTGTGCATGTTGCGTCGGGGCTTGTCGTTGCTATTTCTGGCTTCCGAAGTGCCAGGTTCGCTTGTATTGTTATTGCTACAGGCTAGCCAGCTATCTTCGCCCGCGCAAAAGCGAGTCATGAGTGCTGTGAGGGCCGCCATGGACTTCGGCTTTTCTTGGCTGGGGTGTCGGGCGAGCCATTCGTCCCGGATGCTATGTTTAAAGGCCGCTAGGGCTTCGGCATCCGGACAGTCGACGATCTAGTTCTTTTTGGTTAAGAATCTAGTCCAGAATTTCCTGGCTGACTCTCCGGGCTGTTGGATTATGTGACTCAAGTCGTCGGCATCCGGAGGTCGAACATATGTAACATGGAAATTGTCAAGGAAGGCTTCTTCCAAGTCCTCCCAGCTGCCAATGGAGTTTTCAGGCAGGCAGTTCAGCCAGTGTCGGGCTGGCCCCTTGACTTTTAGGGGGAGTTATTTGATGGCATGAAGATCATCGTCGCGGGCCATGTGAATATGGAGAATAAAGTCTTCAATCCATACCACAGGATCTGTGGTTCAGTCATATGATTCGATATTCATGGGTTTGAACCCTTCTAGGAATTCATGTTCCATTACTTCATCAGTGAAGCAGAGGGGATGTGCGGCGCCTCTATATCAGGCTAGGTCGCAACGTAGTTCGGATGGAGTCCATCTGCGATTTTCAGCTCGGACGTAGTTGTGCTTGCCATGTTCATCTTGATAGCCATCATCGCATGTCGGGGCATGCCCCCGTGATCAGTAAATCGATCTGGCCGGACCTGCTTTATTCTTCAGGCCCTGCCAGAGATCATACGTGTATGCCCGAGGTGTTTTATTCCTGCCTTTACCGCGAGTTAGTACGGGTTGGTGTTTAGCTTGAGTTGTTGTTTGTCCCGACCGCGTGGTGGTCAATCAGTTGCATTGTGCCCTGATGGTGCGGGCTCAAGTGCCTCGTAATCTAATTGGGGTAGCAGTTTACATTTCGGGTAACTTTTGGTTGGGCGCTCGAGGCCGTATTCTTCTGCTGCCAAGACATCAGTCCATCTATCGTTGAGTAGACTTGATCAGCTTGAAGCTGCTGCTGCTTCTTTTTCAGGCTCCTTGTAGTGGCTATTAGTTGTTGCTTAAAGTCTCAAGAGGTTCCTCAGGCTCAAGAGGCTCAAGAGGTTCAAGAGGCTCAAGAGGTTCAAGAGGTTCCTCAGGCACGATAAAGTCTTCGTCGCCGAGGATCACCTCATCGTCGGAGAGTGGAAGATAATTGTTTTCCTCTGAGTCTTCATGCATGACCTGTTCATCAGGGCTGACTCGCCCATCTTCCCGTTCGCCCTGTCCGGAAGTTGGCTCAACGGGGTCTTCATTGTCTTCAACATTGTCCAGAGTATTATTTTCTCCTGTGCCGGTATTGCTGTCTTTCTCAAGACGTGAATTAGAACGGCGCCGCTGTCTTCGGTGCTTTGGCTGTGTCTCAGGAGGTTTATCTTCCACTGGGTCTTCTTTGTCATCGCCGTTAACTTCTTTGGGTGTGTCCACCATGTATACGTCGTAGGAGGAGGTGGACGTCTAGCGCCCGGTAAATGGCGGGTCTTGGGCCTGCTCCACTACGGCATCGTCGTCCATACCGTTGATGTCTTCGGAGTTGTAGTCGAGCATGTCAGTTAGATCTTCAACAGTGGCTATTAAGTGGGGGTGGTGGGGAGCGAAATTCCCCGTCATCAGCCCCCAGTTCAAACCGGATATAATTCGGCTCTAAGTCCCCTGCTAAAGAGAGGGTTTTAATGAGTTTAGCACATCACCTAAAGGTGAGTACCTAAAGATGTCCGCAGAACTGAATTCGACGATCGGTGCTTGGTAGGGCTTGGCGAATGCGGATGCATGTACGTCGGAACCAGTGACCGGAGATGAATCCGGGGATCCGGTGATGCAGACCCGCTAGAAGTTGAGTCTGTGTGCGGCTCCAACGATGATGAGTCTGCGGCTTCCATGACGGGGTTAAGCTTCCCGTCTTCGGATGGCACAAGCTGCTCCGGATCTAGGCCTGGAGCGCTTACAGGCGCAGTCTCCTGGGTATGGTCCGATGACAGATTTAGGTCATGTTCATCGCGGTGGCAGGGAGCGGCTGCCATGGGCTCAAATCCGTCGAAGATCAAGTCTCCGTGGATATCAGCAACGTAGTTCAGGCTTCCAAACCTGACCTGACGGCCAGGGGTGTAGCTGTCGATCTGCTCTAGTTGGCCAAGCAAGTTGGCCCGCAGTGCGAAGCCGCCAAATATGAAGATCTGGCCAAGGAGAAAGACATCTCTCTGGGCAGCGTTGTTGATGGTGGATGGAGCCATCGAACCTTCTGATGACATCACGTCGGAGCTCTCAATGAAAGCACCAATGTCGGTGTCAAAACCGGTGGATCTCGGGTAGGGGGTCCCGAACTGTGCGTCTAAGGTTGATGGTAACAGGAGACAGGGGACATGATGTTTAGCCAGGTTCGAGCCCTCTCTATGGAGGTAATACCCTACTTCCTGTTTGATTGGTCTTGATGAATATGAGTATTACAAGAGTTGATCTACCTCGAGATCGTAATGGCTAAAACCCTATAAGTCTAGCCTACATGATTATGATCGTCTCTACAGACTAAACCTTCCGGTTTATATAGACACCGGAGGAGACTTGGGTTATATAAAGCCGGTTATAGAGAAAGGAATCTTCATATCCGAACATCGAACTTGCCATCCACGCCAAGGAGAGTCCCATCCGAACACAGGTGAGAGTCTTCGGTCTCGTATCTTCATAGCCCATCAGTCCGACCCATGTGGAATAAGCCGGACGCCTGAGGACCCCTTAGTCCAGGATTCCCTCAAGGGCTGCTAGTCATGGTCTCAGGGACGCGTTTTATTTTGTTGAGTCGTTTCGACGTGGATAGCTATGTATTCACATCAATCATAGTATTGCTCTGTTTATTCCTCTGTTTCAATGTGTGTACTCTGTTTGCGTTCTTATATGTTCTATTTCAAGGTGTGTATATACACTTTCCATTCTGTATATGTGGATGATAACAGCTAGATTCAAATTAGTATACAAAAACAGATAGAAAATGGATTTCATAATATATATATATATTAATTGTTCATTAGTTCATCACATAATATACATATAAATAATATAATCACATATACGTGATGATACTTAACTACTAGGTACAATGCACAAAATTGAAAACAAAAAATACTAAAACTAATAATGCCTCTTGGGGCCAGTATTCCGGTAGCCCCTCGCCAGCAACTCCCTGGTGCGTGGCGTCTTCCCAGTGCGGAGGGAGTACTCTGCCTTCCTCCGCCTCGCAGCGCTTGACGTACCGATCTACCTCTTGCTGGCGGATGCACGCGAACGATCTTGCCATTTCGTTGGGCACCCACCGGAGCTCCTCGTCGGTGGCATGCTGGAGCTTATCGGCCCACCTCCACGCAGTGACGAGGCGCCCAGCGCCTATGACCTTCCTCGCGAAGTGCCCAGCTTCATACGCCTCCTCCGCACGACGAGGTGCCCGCCCCCAAAGCTCTGCTGCCTCCCTTTTCCAGGTGGCATCACGGGCTTCACAGGCCTCCTGGTACCTGCATTCCTCCTCCGCCATCTCCTTCTTGAACGCCACTAGCCTGGCTTTCTCAGTTGGTGGCAGCGACTTCCACAGACAAAGATTGCACTGGCCCCAAAACCAATCCAAATTTGGGGGGTCCGGCGCAACCTCGTCCAGCAGCGCGTAGGGGTCCTCCTCCCTGCTATTTGAGTGAGCATCCTCGGGGGGCGGCGACTCCTCATCGGCGCGTGGGCAGACCGACGGCGCCATGGCAGAGATTTGAGGGAGAGAGAGGGCGAGCAAGGGGAGGATCTAGATGAGAATGTAGGCTGGACGACGTGATCAAGGTAGTATTTATTGGCGGCTGGAATCTAGATTGATGGGAACAGTACACACGCAGGTCGCTGGAATTTACGAGTACTGTAGTTTGAATTACACACAATTCCCGCAGCAAAATCCGTGTGTGAACATAATAGCCGACGGTTTCCAATACAGAACCGTGTCAGATTAATGATCCCCGCCACTCACCTACCAAACCTCGAGTCGCGAGATAGAGTGCCAATCATGTGGGGGCCGGTTGTCTTGCCACAGCTTTACATTTTCTTTTTTGAACACCAGATATTTACATCGTCTCATGATTTTTTAACTCGCACACAAGTACAAAAAAATATGATTTTTCAAACCGTTATGGTTAGCTGTTGAATGTAGATGTAGTTTAAATTTGAATTAGGTAATTAAATGGCTATAAAATCACTTCAATGTCTTTAAAAGTCAAATGACCCCAGACATTTTCCAAATTTTCACATGGCAGTTGTATTAGTGCACGTTAAACATAGAAAAAAATTGAAGGCCATAAGAGGAAGCTATCTCCTGTTCCTCATCAAACATGCATTGTTCCCTCTCGGAACCATGAACCTTCTAGTGAGTTGATCCGGTTTGTGAGGGGTTTGTGTCCAAACTTTCGTCAAACAGGCCAATTTTTTTACCACATCATCTTGGTGGCATGACATTACATCAAGCAAGGTTTCATAATTTTCTGATCATTTTTTAATTTTTTGGAATTAAAATGCCATGGCACTCCCTGCATGTGCCCATGCCGTGAGACCAGTACCTTTGAAAATTCCTTCTATTTTACTGCACATGGAATTAACTCTCACACAAGTACAAAAATATGATTTTTCAAACCGTTATGGTTAGCCGTTGCATGTAGATGTAGTTCAAATTTGAATTACGATCATTAAATGGCTAGAAAATCACTTAAATGTCTTTAAAAGTTCAAATGACCGCTAGAATTTTCCAAATTTTCACATTAAAATTGTAGTAGTGCACGTGAACATAGAAAAAAAATTAAAGGCCGTAAGAGGAAGCTATCTCCTGTTTGTCATCAAACATGCATTGTTCGATTTTTGACACACGTGCCACATCAATGTTATGAAATGGTATTCAAACATGCATGCACGCATCACCTCCATACATATGCATGTAGTGGTTGTCTTCGAACGGTACACTCTGCGTGGTTATCGGCGACAAGCCTATATATTCGTGGGCCCGTGTGGACATCCATGATCACCTTGACCAACAACAAGATAGGTTACCATGGCGGATTCTTCCTTTGGTTCGTGTTATCGTAGTATAGGTCATGGTGAGATTCAGATCTAATTAAGTTTGAGCGCATATACTATGCACGCATGCATGAATCCCCGTTGTCAGCTTGAAGTGTGGTGTAACATACATATGCATCGTCAACCTAACCTCACTCGTTGTGGTGATTTCTAGATCGAAATCATGGTGCCACATCAAATTTGTTCCATTGTGTATTAAAAAACACACCTCTCCATACATATGTTTGGGACACACACATGTAGTGGTTGTCTTCGGGGAC
Organism: Triticum urartu; assembly: GCF_056163025.1. NCBI lineage: Eukaryota > Viridiplantae > Streptophyta > Magnoliopsida > Poales > Poaceae > Triticum > Triticum urartu. The sequence continues at coordinate 410,497,495 of NC_141875.1, read as the reverse complement.
TAGCTACTTGCGTGATTATTGGCGAGTTAGCCCATCTCCGGGGTCGCATGGACGGCCGTCACTTTGACAAACAACAAGAGAAAGGTTGTACGACCAAGGTGGATTATTCTTGGTCCATTTTACGATCCATCTTGGTGAGATGCCTCTCTGGCCCTCCGACTAAAAGTGTGGGGGGGATGCTACTTCGCACTTTGCTGGGTGAACCTCAGTTTGGGGGGGTGAATGCATTCATAGCTTAGTATTCCCTTTGTGCAAACACGAGGGGGGCTGCTAGCTAATTCGCACTTTGCTAGGTGAACCTCGGTTAGGGGGGCATGCATTCATAGCTTATGATTCCCTTCATGCCGACACGAGGGGGCAAGCAATACCGTGCGCTTTGCGAGATAGGTGCCACATCGAAGTTGCATTTTGTATTTGAACATCAAAGCACCCTTTTCATACATAAATTTGGTCCACATGCAAGCGTGTTCATGCTCTGACCCTCTCCCACATCATTTTTCGCCAAATTTATGAACATTAGACAAGTCGGATGATGCAACAGACACGGTTCACTCAAACTAACCATGTGCCACGCCGGTGCCCCTGTCACGCACACATCCACATAGTACATTGGGCTCCATGAGGCTTCCCCTCTCAAAAGTATCTACCCGTCTACAACTTTTTCTGTTTTATAACACACAGTTATTGTGTTTCGGCCATGTGTGATGTTTCTTGTTCCCAATCCTGCCTGCATCCCTCGAAAATATCTGCCCGCCTCGAGGGTTTTTCTGTTTCATAACACACGGTTGTTATCTCCGGGCTGTGTGCGATGCACCATCATCAACGTTTTCAATAGCCCCAGCATTTCACTCCCGCGTTTGACTCCCATGTAGTAAAAATTTTAGTACCCGCGTCATTTCCTCAAACACACCCCTACCCCCCTCCACACACACACACACACACCAAAACCTCCACGGGCATGCACACACACACGCCCTCCCTCGCTCGAAACCGTAGTAAGGTCCCCCCCCCCCCCGCCGCCGCAAGGCCCATTGTCAACATCTGCCAGTTTGCCCATGCAGCTTACCCACCAATCTCCATACCCAGGCCGCCCTAAGTTTCTTAGATGACGCCTACCGAACGCCCCCTTTCCCATAGACCCCTATCCCCAACCCCATCCCCCACTCCATAGAGTGGCCGCCTAAGCTCGGCTACGCTTCCCGTGGAGCTCGAGGAGCGACTAGCCCAAAAGATGTGTATTGTGGTCTCTTCACCTAATGTCGCCTAGGAAGCTGACGACCATTACCAGCCATAGACACTTAATCAGCGGGCTAGAGTATGCGGGTATGTCGTGGACGCCGGCTACAACATCAAGGTCGTTGACAGTGACAGCCTGAGACGGGCTATGTCACAGGTTAGGTGGCCCACCCCCAACCCCTTTGGTTCAACCACCATCGATCTCATCCATGGCCCCGCGGCTGATCTCCTCTAGCTCGCTGTCAAGAATTTGCCATCCTACATCGCCATCGAGCCCCTTTTGTCAATTCTGAAGGACACGTTCTGCGACGCTAGCTTGGGATCCACAGCTTCCAAGTCAGACCTCATCAACGGTGACCACGAGGAGGGCACCCTCTCAGGCTCTTCCAAGGGGAAATAGCCCATCTGCTCTTCCAAGGGGAAAGAGCCCGTCTGCGACATCAGGGAGGGCACCCTACAGCCGTGATCTTCCAAGGGGAAGGAGCCCATCCGCGACAACATGGAGTGCATCCAGGGTCTGTGCTCTTCCCACGGGAACAAGCCCATCTGTGACAAGTGAGGAAACACATGATTTGTTTTGCCATGCCTCTTCACAGGGGGGAACCCATGATTTGTTTTGTCGAGTCCCTTTTGTAGTGTAGTGAAAATATGTCCAGTTTTAACTACTATATTTGGTTGGTTGCAGTATGCCTTGTTTATTTCAGTTGTTCACAATGTGATGCTCTATATGCGCAATTATTTATTGTGCAGTACATTCCATCAATCCATTTTTAAACATACCGATAGGAATGCATATATTTGCTTGCTGTTAAGCCTATTATAGCTAGCATATGCCTCTTCTAAAGTTTTGTGATTGTTCGGTTGTTTGTAGTTAGCATATATCCAGTTTCAAATGCTATCTTCGGTTGTTTCTAGTATGCCTTGTTTATTCCAGTCATTCACAATGTGATGTTCTATATGTGCAAGTATGAACTGTGCAGTTCAATTTCATCAGTACCAGTTTCAACAATACCACTATGAATGACTACATTTGGTTGCTGCATCTTGTAGTTAACATGCCTTTCCATTTTTATTTAACAATAACCTGTGTACTTAGACTGACACAATACCAGTTTGAATGACTATGTTTGCTTGTTGTTAAATGTTAGGCATGTTGCAGTTAACACACCTTTCCACTTGTTTTGCTTTACCAGCGTGCTTAAACCTGCACATTGAAGCTATCTTTTGGAGATAATTTTATCTGGCATGGATAGTTTTGATTGATGTTTAGCTTGTTGTGCTTAACATGCCTCTCGATGTACATACACAGGACAATTTTGGGAATGACTGTTGTTTTCCATCAAGGTTAGTTTCATCCCATGGCTTATATATACTCACTGTTCAGGCTATCGGTAGCTGGTACCATATAGGTCGGGGGCTGATAAGGGACTAATCGGTGAATCGGACTTTTAACTGAATATATCTGTAACCCGTTTATCGTTAGGTTAACTAGGGCCATATGTAATATATCTGAGGCTACATAGCATCATGCACTGTACTTAATGTCTAAATATGCAATCCTAGGCTACATAGCAACAAGGAGGAGTGTTACCTTAATGTTATGATGATGTCTAGATATACGTAGAAGTGCAGCAGCAACAACAACACAACCCTGTTTGAATGCTCAACTAAGCTAGAGCTTTGAGTTAGTTTCTAGCTCATGACTAACCCTGAACTAACTCCATCCAAAGAGGTGTTTGGATGACAGGGTTAGATTGGCAATAAATGCACTAGGAGAACTAGCTCCAATTAGCACCTCTTGGGTTGGATAGTTTTCTTGGGTGGGTTATATGCAACTAGCTCAAACTAGCCCTCATGTTTGGATATACTTTAGGGCTATTTGAGCCCGAACTAGCTCAAACTAACTCTAACCCATGAATACAACAACAGTTAGTCAACCGATAATTTGTAAGAATGCAATAAGCTCCTTCCGGCCCATAATATAAGATGTTAGTTCATCTAATATGTGAGTATATTGGATGTTATAAGATACTATAAAAGAGTGTTGTACTACATCATTGTGCAATTGTATTTTAGCTTCTAATATTAACTTGGTGCTTTTAGGTACATATGTCATTGGTAAAGATCCACGCTTCAACCCTTTCTGCGTATGGGGAAATGAGATATTGATGAACTAGCATCAACTGAGGAAGCTGATAAAGATTGTTAGTAAAATGGGTCAAAAGATGGCAAATGAACTATTTGTTTACACTTTATCCAAGACAACAACAAACTTCAGGATGGTAAGTAAGAACTCTGCAGCCTTCTTTTTACTGCCCATAATGAGTTGTGTTAGATGAAAATGTCTCAATCTTTTTCCTTTGCAGTGGTTCCCAAAGAAGTTTACTGAAGATTACCTCTCAAACTAGATGATTGGTGGGCATGCTGAGGGTGTCCTGGACTAAGGGGTCCTCGGGCGTCCGGCCTGTTATCTATGGGCCGGAATGATGGGCTGTGAAGATATGAAGACCGAAGACTGTACCCGTGTCCGAATAAGACTCTCCTTGGCGTGGAAGGCAAGCTTGGAGAACAACTATGAAGATTCCATCTTATGTAACCGACTCTATGTAACCCTAGATCCCCCCGGTGTCTATATAAATCGGAGGGTGTAGTCTGGAAAGGAGATACTCAATAGCGTAGTCATACAAGCTAGACTTCTAGGGTTTAGCCATTTACGATCTCGTGGTAGATCAACTCTTGTAATACTCATATTCATCAAGATCAATAAAGCAGGAAGTAGGGTATTACCTCCATAGAGAGAGGCCCGAACCTGGGTAAACATCGTGTCCCCTGTCTCCTGTTACCATCAACCTTAGACACAGAGTTCGGAACCCCCTACCCGAGATCCACCGGTTTTGACACCGACACTGGTGCTTTAATTGAGAGTTCCATTGTGCCGTCATCGCAGAGGTTGATGGCTCGACTTATCTTCAAGGAAAATATCATCTCCGAAGGAGCTCTAGCCTTAGGCCAAACCCTCCGGCTGGGCGGTGTTACCATGATCGCCTGCTCGGCCTTCGAGCCAACAAGGATGACCTCTCGAGTCATCGAAAAACGTATCTGCATTGATTCTGAATACACCAAATGGATCGATCTGACGCAGTTATCGTCTTTGAACGAACTCCTAGATGGCATCGTTGCCTTGGGAGTCGCTACAGACTACGATCGGGTGGGGCTTAAACCCGACCAGAGGAGATTAATTCTCCACCAATCACCCACCAGATAGCGGTAGTCGAGCAGCAAGATAACCCTTCCTCTATCTTGAGGACGAATTATGTTCGGATTTCCGACCTCGAGAATCCGGATACCTACCTGAAGAAAGACACGCCTCGTCCTCCGAACTTAGAGGCGGGCGGCAGGATTCAAAAATCAGAAGATACTCCGGAGCCCGGACTGTTTAGTCCGGAAAAACCTCAGACTCCGGATCATTGATCAGGTCAGGGTTCAGATCCAATTCCACCCACCCACCCAGACATAAGTGCTCTCACGAGCATACAACAATAGTCTCAGGAAACGGTCCACCACTTTTGGGCCAGATTCCTCCGTGTCAAGGACAAGGTTAAAGATTGCCGCGACGAAGACGCAATATTGGAGTTCCACAATAATTGCACGAATGAAGGACTCCTCAATGCCATTAATCGCCGCCGCGTACTACACTTCGCTGACTTGGCAACTATTGTACAGAAGTACAACGCAATGGAGAGCGCCTGGAGAGATCAGACAGTTTGAAAGCTATCGGTCCCAACTCAACCACTGGTCCAGGAAAAAAGGGTGCACCCCTGTAACGCGCCCAGATCAATAGCCAAGAAATGCAAACCCATCACGCGGCACGGAACCATTCTGGAGGGATGGATTGGTGGCCAATGCAAAATAAACACCACACCGGATAAAATACCAACCTAGAGCCTTAGAGCAGGTTGGATACTCTGGCAGGTAGCCAAAAATGGCAAGGACATCCTCACCAAAGACACCCCAGAGCAAGACCGTCCATAAGACGATGAACCCAGAGTACTGACAGTCTTTGAGACATTCACTTCAAACAATAGGCGCAAAAGGGCACTCCGCGAACTCGTCGACGTTTGCCAGACCGCAACAATAAACCCCTGGAACGACACAACGATAACCTTCAACGCTAGCAACGAACAAAAACATAGGACGGTCCGAACACCAGCCGCCTTGGTCCTCAGCCCAATTGTGGATGGCTTTCCGCTCACCAAGGTTCTCATGGACAGCGGCACCGGACTGAACCTCATCTACGAGGATACAATACAAAAATGGAAATAGACAGGAGCCGCATCGAGCAAAGCAGCACGATCTTCCGAGGAATCATTCCCAGTAGGGAGGCTCGTTGTGCGGGAAAAAACACCCTCGATGTGGTATTCGGCCCCCTTCAAAAGTGGATATCACGCCCTCTTAGGCCGAGATGCATTTACGCGCTTTCAAGCAATACCCCATTATGGGTACATGAAGCTTAAGATACCCGGGCCCAACGGTATAATCACTCTAGTCAGTGATACGGACATAGCACTCCGCGCCGAGAATAAGACCGCGTCCCTGGTCCGTGAGGCATTATCTGAAGCCCTCGCGGCCGAAGAGTTAACCACGCTGCGCTCCACGGTGGAGAGAGATGATGTGGTCCTAGACAAACGACCCAAATCCACCTCATTCAAACCGGCTGAGGAAATAGTTAAATTCCAAGTCCATCCAACGGACCCCAAGAAGACAGCATCCATCAGAGCACAACTAGACCTGACGGTTGATGCCGCTCTACGAGAGTTCCTGCGCGAGAATTGGGATATATTCTCCTGGCACCCTTCCGATATGCCAGGAATCCCACGTGAGTTGGTCAAACATAGCCTCAACATATTAAAGGGACACAAGTCGGTCAAGCAAACACTGCGGCGCTTTTCCGAACCCAAACGCCAAGCTATGGGGGAAGAGCTAGCCAAGCTAATCGTGGCCGGATTCATTAGTAAAATAAAACACCCGGACTGGCTGGAAAATTTGGTGATGGTACCAAAGAAGGACAAATCCTAGCGCCTGTGCATCGATTTCAAAGACCTCAACAAGGCATGCCCCAAGGATCCCTTCCGCCTTCCCCGCATCGATCAAATCATCGACGCCACCGCAGGACACGGCTCATTGTGTTAACTTGACGTATATTCCGGATACCATCAAATTAAAATGAAGGAGTCCGATCAAGCTGCAATAGCATTCATCACCCCATATGGGCCATTCTGCTTCAACACCATGCCCTTCGGGCTCAAGAACACCGGTGCCACATACCAACACATGATTCAAACATGCCTGGAGAAACAGATCGGCAAGACAGTTGAAGCTTATGTGGATGACGTCATCATCAAAACTAGGCACATCAAAACACTAATAGACGATTTATGTCTCACATTCGAGAACCTCCGCGTGTATGACATTAAGCTCAATCCGGAAAAGTGCGTTTTTGGCGTCCCTGCTGGAAAACTGCTGGGCTTCATCGTCTCCAATAGAGGAATTGAAGCAAACCCAGCCAAAATCCGAGCTCTGTCACAATTGGCTAAGCCAACAGACCTTAAACAAGTTCAAAAGCTCGCGGGTTGCGTGGCAGCTCTAAGCCGCTTTATCTCCAGATTGGGAGAAAAGGGACTGCCGCTCTATCTCCTTCTACAGCGAACCGACCACTTCGAGTGGACGGAAGCGGCAACAGCCGGACTGGAGGAAATAAAAACCCTTCTTGCGAGGAATCTAATCCTGGCCGCACCAAACGCCAGCGAACCAATGTTATTATACATATCAGCAACACATCAGGTGGTGAGTGCCGTACTCGTCATTGAACGAGAACAGGATGGACATAAATTCCCGCTTCAAAAGCCAGTATACTACGTATCTACTGTCCTTACACCATGCAAATCCCAGTACTCTCATTATCAAAAGATAGCATACGCGGCCTTCATGGCATCCCGAAAGCTCCGTCACTACTTCCAGGAGTGTTCGATCATGGTGGCTTCCGAAGTACCACTCAATGACATTATAAACAACCGTGATGCTACGGGCCGGATTGCCAAATGGGCCATTGAGCTCCTCCCATTCGGCATCACATATAAACCATGTCGATCTATCAAATCCCAAGTACTGGCCGACTTCGTCGCCGACTGGACAGAAGACGAACTCCCTAAAGAGTACGACACATATTCCAATTGGGTCATCTACTTCGATGGCTCCAAAATGCTGGCAGGGTTGGGAGCGGGCATCATTTTAACGTCCCCTACTGGAGACGTCATTCAGTACGTCCTCCAAATACTATACACAGACTCCAATAACGCAGCCGAATAGGAGGCCTTATTGCATGGTCTCCGGATGACTGCCTCCATGGGCATACAATGCCTAGAAGTGCGTGGGGACTCAAACCTTGCAATTTCTCAAATAAATGGACACTTCGATGCCAAAGATCTGAAGATGGCAGTGTATCATAACGCAGTCATAAAAATGTCGGCCCGGTTCGAGGGGCTCGAGTTGCATCACATGGCTTGGGAAAGTAATCAAGCGGCGGATGTTCTTGCTCATATCAGCGCTAAGCGCGAGCCCGTCCCACCTAATATCTTCCTGGAAAGGCTTTTTAAGCCATCCGTGGTGTGGCAGGGGGAAAACGACAACACTAGTCCGAATCCAAACATAACCCCAGATCCCGGAAACAACAACGCCGTCGGAGGCTCAGCCACCGAAATAGCACCGTCGGTGCATCTCATCATGGTAGTCATTGCCCCATGGACCGAACCCTTCCTGGCCTACCTTAACAGGAAGGAGCTTCCTAAGGACCAAAATGAGGCCCGCTGCATTGTCCGGCATTCGAAGGCCTACAAGGTGCATGACGGAGAGCTCTATAAGAAAAGCGCTACTGGAGTCCTTCAACGATGTATATCCGAGGAAGAGGGGCGGCAACTCTTGGCTGAAATTCATGCCGGACTCGACGGTCACCACACCGCAGCTCGGGCCCTTGTTAGCAAGCCCTTCCGTATAGGGTTTTATTGGCGATGGCCCGAGCAGATGCACATGACCTTGTCCAACATTGCGTCGGATGCCAACTCTTTGCCAACCAGAGCCATATGCCCCCCACTGCCTTACAAACAATCCCCATCACTTGGCCTTTTGCGTTCTAGGGACTCGATATGGTCGGACCCCTTAAAGGAGGAAGCCATAAGAGAAATTATCTGCTGGTCATGGTGGATAAATTCACTAAGTTGATAGAGGCTAAACCAGTCAAAACGGCTGAAGCGGGGCCAGTAATAGATTTCATATCCGCCATGGTACACCGTCATGGTGTCCCGCACAGCATAATCACCGATAATGGCTCCAATTTCACAGCCGATGAATTGAAACTCTGGTGTGCTAATCTAGGCATTAAGCTCGATTACGCCTCTGTCTATCACCCACAGACAAACGGTCAAGTCGAACGAGCTAATGGTCTTATCATGAGCGGCATCAAACCCAGACTAGTGCGGTCTTTGAAGGAATCAGACAAGCCCTGGGTGGAGGAACTCGACTCCGTACTCTGGGGCTGTGGACCATGCCCAACCGCACTACCGGATATACACCCTTCTTCATGGTGTACGTTGTGGAAGAAGTGTTACACTGCGATATTATTCATGACTCACCTCGAGTGCATATGTACAAAGAGAGAAGCCGAGCTAGATCGACAGGACAGCTTAGATACCTTGGAGGAGGAGCGCGACCTCGCAAAAGCCCGTTCCACATATTATCAACAGCATGCTCGCATGTACCAAAGCAGAGAAGTGCGGGCCAAGACTTATAACGTTGGTGAACTCGTTCTACGCTTGACGGAGAAGAAAAAGGACAAACTCAAGCCCAAGTGGGAGGGTCCCTTCATCATTGATGAAGTTCTCACCGGAGGAGCATACCGCCTACGTGATGCGTCAAACAATCACCTGGAACCAAACCCTTAGAACGCGGCCAGACTATGACGATTTTATGCCTAGCGCCGAACTCTGTGTTCGTTTCCTCCCTCCTGTTATTACAATTATTTTCCCTCTCTTTTCGTTTTTTCTTTAGCCTTACGGCTTCAGTACGGCTAGACCATCCCTACATGATGCGTACATCTCTACATATGTACGCTCATTATACCTAGGGGCTTCTCGTACAGAAGCTTGCTATTATTTTTCAAGCATCAAGCCCAATACATATGCGTCTTTCCATATGTACCTTTTTTCGCCACTATATGCATCGATATGACTTAAGTTTTGGCCAAGCTGAGTTCCCGGCTCCTGTGCTTATGCCCTACATTCCCGTTAGTTCGGCTAGGGCATAAAGGGAGCACCTCTATGATTTTTTACTGCCGGGTCATCCGGATGTGTACCTCAGACTGGGTGAAGCCGAAAGCTAGCATTCTTAAGGGAATATTCGGTCGGTGAATTAAGGACATTTCCGCATTCACTCCATTGTGAACTCCAGATGTTACTTACTCTATGATTTTTTTTCAATCACAGTTCGGGCATGCACATTAAACGCATGCACACCCAGGGAAAGGAACCCTTAACGGAACTATTCTCTCTGGAAGATGTTTCTTACATAATGTAATATAACATAATTAGCCGGATACACATTGTCTATTCGAGCAATTATTACCCCTACGCCTGGTTCCCATGCATGCCCTGGTATATTCTATCGTTAGGGTATTCGGAAACACTCCTCACCATTGGGTCCAGAAGTTGAAGCGAAAAGGTCAGCGATGACAATTGTCTTTACTATCCAGCTAGAAGGAAGTATATAGTCACTCCAGACTCAAAGACTTCCTCTTCTATACCGTCCAACAGGCGGTCTAACTTAAAATCCTGTTGGGAATATCTAGCGGCCACTTCCACTTGGTCAGATACTAAACTAATGGGAATTTCTTCCCCATTTGACCCTACCTGTCCAACCCGGGCCATGTGATTCGGATCTAGCTTGGTATAGCGCGTTTTCACCATGGCCCAGGCCTCTCGAGCACCCTCTCGGCAAGCCGATATCTTCCACAGTCGGATACGCCACCGCGCTCCCTTGAACAGCTCTACTAGGTTCTCCATGCTTCCTGAAGGGGAGTTGGATGGCCATAAGGCCTTGGCCACACTCCGCATCCCCTGCCGAGCTTGCTCGTGCAACTGCGACAGCCCTTGCAGAAGATCACTTGATGATCCGGACACCTCCTCTTCGGGGCGGTTCGTCAATACACCTACAATTACAGCTATATCAGCTACTGTTACCTCCAAACTATTATAAGATAAAAGCGGCCACGTACTGAATATGCCGCCTCGCAGCTTCTTGTTCTCCTTCACAGAGACAACTAGTTGAGCTCGCACATCTTTTAGTTCTTCGCCCAGCTTCGTGTTTGAATCCTGGAGTATCTTTTTCTCTTGAACGACTTTTGTTAATACACGCTCGCCGCTTCTAGTAGCTTTTTGGCTCCGTGTTCTTCACCTCGAGCGGCGTCCAGCTGCTCTCGTAATTAGTCTAATGACCCAATACAAAGATAAGCACCCAGATTCACACTATCAGTGTATCATTCTGAATTCTCGATAGAGGGAAATATTACCGAGAGATGCCTTGTATTTCTCCAGTTCGGCATTGGCAGCAAGCAGACGGCGCTGGCACTTCTCTAGTTCCTGAGTTAACAGGATGTTCTTCTCCGTAAGCACCTGGTTGTACATTGATCCTTAAATCAGTTGTTTCAACTCCTTTAAGTCTCGGGGGCTACTAGCATATGGTTATCATAGTCAGACAAAACAAATTTACCTGTACATCTTTCAAATGCTGCTTTCTGGCCCTGTTAAGCCCATCTCGAGCAGCTCGGATGTATGCATCAGCCGAGTTGAAGGCGTTAAAAAACACTTCTGAAAAGCCAGGGTCTTGTAAAATGTCCCGGCGGCGACGATGATTCATGGCACTCTCCACTTCCGAGTTGGTGACGGATACATCATCCGAGTCCTTGGCTGGAGGACAGTCCGGCGTCGCCCCCACATTAGCCACCGTCTTCACGGCAGGGTTTGAGTCCTGGCTGCGGGAACTACAGCCGCTCGAACCTCCGGATATAGTCCGGCGCACCTTTTTCCTGGCACATGGAAAATGGGAAGGTCATGGTTGGATGTGACTGCCCAGGTGCATATTGGAAAATTCATACCTCTTCGAAGAAGGCCCGGCCGTGTCTTCATTTGTTTTCCTCTTGGAATGCTCGCCTGGTGTGGGGGACGCTCTCTTCGGAGATACCACCGGAGCAGTACAGCTCGCTGAACGCTTCCCCTTTTGAGCACAGAACAGTGCGGTGGGTAAGAAGGAAGAAGATATCTCTTCTGGATAAGGTGTCTTCAGATTACTTACGTGTGAAGCTGGAAGGAGGCTGGGGTAATCGACGATAATGGGTACATATGTACCGCCATAGCTCATCTGATAGAATATTCCCTCCTCAAGCTCCACAAATATGTCCGGATCTTCTTCATATCCGGGGTCAAGATCCCGGTTGTGATTCTCCGACTGGGGGCAGGGTCATGGATCCCCTCGACAGCCTTTCCCATTCCTGTTATGAGCAGATAAGATGCTGCCTGTCAACAAATGATCCAGGTACAAGAGTAAAATAGTAGAGCTGAACCTTACCCAGCTAGGAGGATTGTACATGGAAAGTCCGTCCCGATATTGGAGACGGTTGAATTCCTCTTTTTCCCCTTTTATACAGCTCGGCTAGAATCTTGGCTAGAGCGGTGTGGGTCTTCGGGCCCTTTCGGCCATAACATGAGGCGTCGTCTCCTCCGTTATAAAAGCACATGGGAAGTCCTCGGTATTGGAGTGGCTGGACCCCCCATTATAGAAATTGCCATCACCTCGACTATTGACAATTCGGACTGGGCAAGCTTCTTGATCTTGCCTAGTAGCAAGCTGATCTCCGCGCTATCCTCTTCCTCGAGGCTGCGAGGACGCCAGCTATGGCGTTTCTTCAGCGGAGCATTTGAAAACTCGGGGAGGCCAATGCGGATGGGGTCGGGTAGAGCGATGTCATCAATGTAGAACCATTCGAAAGGCCACTCTTCGGGAGCTTTCTTCGACGTGCCGGACAGGTATCCGGTAGCGGCGATGCGCCACACTTCAGCTCCCCACTTCAAAAATTGATCCACCTTGATTGCGAGGGACGAGGCAGAATAGTCTTGTCCATAAATCAAAATGGGCCTCACAACCCAGGGATAGTTCGCATAGAGAGAAATAACCCGCAATGTGAGGATGGAGCCGGGGTGAGATTGTGCAACTGGAGGCCATAGTACTCCAGCAGCCCTCGGAGGAATGGGTGAATTGGAGACCCCACTCCCCTTAGTAGATAGGTGACGAAGCACACTCGTTCTACCACAGACGGATTGGGAGAATCCTCCGCCTGGGTTTTGCTGTTGAAGGAGGTTAACCCTGCTCGAATAGGGACCAGATCTGCTGGAGGGAGAAATCCCTGCATTTGCAACATCGCCAATCGGCTATGGGACACATAGCACCTCTCCCACTCACCTCTCTCTAGGTTGGAACGGGGAGAGGAGCTGGGAATGTTGGCCATATTGGAATAGTCTTGCCTGGCGGTCTCTGAGGATTTTCTCCGCTTGGTGCCGAAAGGATCTGAGATCCAGGCTCTTTAAATAGATGCTCTTCCTTGCAGGGCCGGGGTGTTATTTGCAAAAATACCCTGACTGTCCGCATTTGCTCGACACGTGGAAGACGAGGACATTAAGCGCAGAAGCCGAGGGGAGACATTGGATGTTCGGCCGAATACACTACTTGGAAAATCATTAAAGGAACCCGCCATGCAATACCGAAGACAATCTATGTGCCGAACACCTCACTATTGAAGACTTGTTCCGGGGCTACTGAGGGAGTCCTGGACTATGGGGTCCTCGGGCGTCCGGCCTATTATCTATGGGCCGGACTGATGGGCTGTGAAGATATGAAGACCGAAGACTGTACCCGTGTCCGAATAAGACTCTCCTTGGCGTGGAAGGCAAGCTTGGCGAACAACTATGAAGATTCCATCTTATGTAACCGACTCTATGTAACCCTAGATCCCCCCGGTGTCTATATAAACCGGAGGTGTAGTCCGGAAAGGAGATACTCAATACCGTAGTCATACAGGCTAGACTTCTAGGGTTTAGCCATTACGATCTCGTGGTAGATCAACTATTGTAATACTCATATTCATCAAGATCAATAAAGCAGGAAGTAGGGTATTACCACCATAGAGAGGGCCCGAACCTGGGTAAACATCATGTCACCTGTCTCCTGTTACCATCAACCTTAGACGCACAGATCAGGACCCCCTACTCGAGATCCGCCGGTTTTGACACCGACACATGCAGATGTTAAAGTATTTCTACCAGAACACAATGAATATATAGACATTTTCACGAAGACCGTGAAGGATGGGCGGTCGGCCATCACAAGGGCTTGGACTAGAGTCGTGCGTGCTTTCTGCATGGAGGAGGGCACAATATGGGCATTCCGCTTCACCTTGTTCAGCAACCAGAATGTATTTCGCCTCTTTCTTTACCGTCTTTAGTAGTACAAGTATACAATTGTGGTTCATCATTCTTTATTTGGTTCTTATGTAATTATTGAACATATGTACCTGTGAATCGAATAATGCATTGGTTGTCTGAACCTGATGGATATGAGTAAACCTATAGCATACATTCAAATTCAAATTCAAATCTGGTACAATTTGAAATAACATCAATTAAATTATGGTGAAATTATGCTCTCCAGGTCATTATGGCAGACACGGTTGGTAAAACACAAACGTTTGCGATATACACCATAATCTGACACAGTTCACAGAGAGCAACCGTGTGCAAGCATGCACACAGTTGCCGTTTGCAAAGTGTGTGCGATGTCAGACAATATCACAAATGGTGCGGCCGAACTAAACGTTTGTGATAGTTGCCTTATCATACACGATTCACAACCATGAACTATTTCTGATGAAGTATGCATCGTAAACGTTGCACCACAGAATAGCGTGTGTGATAGTTGTCGTGTACAACGATGTTACGACGGTTCGACGTTTCGTAATCCTGTCTGGCACTCGTACGATGATTAGCTAATCTTCATAATTAGTGATTGCATACGGTTTGGGAAAAGCGATTGTGTCTGATTGTATGCTTATCATACATGTTGTATAATAGTGAACCATTTGTGATGGGCCGCGCATTGTAAATGTAACACCACAGAATACCGACTGCAATGGCAATGCAAGCACAAACAAGTAGGAGTACTGTATATGCATCTTGGATCCCAATCCCCGACGGTTTCTGGGTCTTGTGGAAAGGACCCCCTATCACCCACACTCACTTGGCGACGGTTCCAAATGCTGTTGCGGAATGGGGTTGTCCATCTCTTCCTGGATACAGATCTGACAGAGATAGATAAACCGTAAAGTAAATATTTTTGGTATTTTTGGTTTATAAATCGGAAAGTAAAAGATTGCAAAAATAGTAGATCAGAAACTTATATGATGGAAAATAGACCCGGTGCCATAGGTTTCACTAGAGGCTTCTCTCAAGATAGCAAATAATACGGTGGGTGAACAAATTACTGCCGAGCAATTGATAGAAAAGTGCAAAGTTATGATGATATCTAAGGCAATGATCATGAATATAGGCATCACGTCCGTGTCAAGTAGACTGAAACGACTCTGCGTCTACTACTATTACTCCACACATCGACCGCTATCCAGCATGCATCTAGAGTATTGAGTTCGTAAAGAACGGACTAACGCATTAAGTAAGATGACATGATGTAGAGGGATTAACTCAAGCAATATGATGAAAACCCCATCTTTTTATCCTTGATGGCAACAATACAATACGTGCCTTGCTGCCCCTACTGGCACTGGGAAAGGACACCGCAAGATTGAACCCAAAGCTAAGCACTTCTCCCATTGCAAGAAAAACCAATCTAGTTGGCCAAACCAAACCGATAGTTCAAAGAGAATTACAAAGATATCAAATCATGCATAAAAGAATTCAGAGAAGATTCAAATAATATTCATAGATAAGCTAATCATAAATCCACAATTCATCGGATCTTGGCAAACACACCGCAAAAAAGAATTACATCAAGTAGATCTACAAGAACATCGAGGAGAACATGATATTGAGAATCAAAGGGAGAGAAGAAGCCATCTAGCTACTAGCTATGGACCAGTAGGTATGTGGTAAACTACTCACGCTTCATCGAAAGGGCAATAGAGTTGATGTAGAAGCCCTTTGTGATCGAATCCCCCTCCGGCAGGGTGCCGGAAAAGGTCCCTAGATGGGATCTCACACGTACAGAAGGTTGCGGCGGTGGAAAAGTGTTTGGATGCCTCTTGTGGTTTCGGGATATTTGGGAATATATATGCGAAAGAATTAGGCCAGGAGGGTCACGGCGGGGGGGGGGAGGGGGCACAAGAGTGGGTGCGCCCTACCCCCCTGGGCAAGCCCTCCGTCCTTGTGGCCGCCTCGTGGCTCCTCCGACTTCATCTCCAAGTCTCCTGGTTGTCTTCTGGTCCCATAAAAATCATCACGAAGGTTTCATTCTGTTTGGACTCCGTTTGTTATCCTTTTCTGCGAAACTCAAAAACAAGGAATAAACAGAAACTAGCACTGGGCTCTAGGTTAATAAGTTAGTCCCAAAAATAATATAAATAGCATATTAATGCATATAAAGCATCCAAAATAGATAATATAATAGCATGGAACAATCAAAACTTATAGATACATTGGAGACGTATCAGTATCAACATTCACAATGTCAAATCAATATTTTTATATACATTATGAAACGTAGATTCATAAAATATATATTTTGTGTTGTAGATACTGATATTTTTAATATAAATTTGGTCGAACTTTGCAAACTTTGACTTGACACAAATCTTACGCGGAGTAAAAAAGGACCAGAGGGAGTATCATGCATGCGGAGTAGGCAAAAAATTGCTCATTTATAGCCGTTCGAAGTCTCAAAGGGCACGACCACATGAGGGACGTGAAGGTCGCAGGAGGCATGACGGTTCACGTAATTAAGTGAAAATTACATGCACGTGCCGGTATGGCGTGCGAACACGCAAAAGCTATACCGTCAACCCTACAATATGGGTCTAGTAGACATGACATCTGGTGGGTCTTGCATAGTACTCGAAAACTCTTTGGGGGCAGGCAATTGTTTATCCACCGGGCAAGCCACCACCCCACGCCATTCGCACGCCCTACTCGTTCCCGTCTTCTACCTTACAACAGTTCGCTCACAGTCGTTCGATTATTTCACATTACACCAGTTCCACTTTTCCTAACATGCCTCCAAAATCCATGGCCTCCCAAATCTCCATGATCAGCGGTGAGTACAAGGTTAGAACCATCACTAGCGATGAGTTCATCATCATCTACACCCGTAGATCCGTGATGGTGGAAGCATGTCTTGGTCGCTTCCTACACATGTTCGAAAGTTCAAAGTATGAGTGGGTCGCTGGGCTAGATGTTGAGTACACCTTAATCCTGGAAAAGGAGAAGCTTCTAAAGGAGGAAGAGATGAAGAAGCCCGCCATGATCCAGGTTTATGTATATAACGTGTGCTTGGTCTACCACATATGCCATGCCGAAGTTAGGTGCCAGGATTTTGAGGTCTTCCTCGAGGACAATAGAGTGAAATTTGTTACTATAGACTTTACGAATGACAGGAGAGTCCTATGTCGGATAGGCCTTGTTGTAGGCCAGCCCTTCGATCTCTAGAAGGAAAGCATGGTGTCCTCCTCTCGGCCTTCAATGCTGACCCTAGCAGCAACCATGATTGATCCTTCGTATGATGAACTGAAGAAACCTCACCCCATGTTTCATCTTGCATGAGAGTCGAAGATCACATCATGTATGCAGCAACAGATGCCTACCTTTGTTTAAATATCTACTAGGGTTGGATGAAGAAGCAGAGCCCAGTGTCCGGTTCAAGCAAAGAAGTGTCGGTGAAGAGGAAAAGGAAGAGGGACGAGGACGAAGTCGAGGACATGGACGAGGACTCCGAGTATGGTGGCAATGCCGTTGCTCATGCTGGTTCTACTCTAGTGTTAAGCTAACTAGTTGCTTAGTTTTATTTCAGGGATGCGTTGTGCTAAGCTCCCGGCAGAACTATGTTAGCATGTTCTTTCTCGTTATTTGAACTCTTTAGTATGTACTCGTATGTCTTACTATTGTTCTTCTTCTGGTTGGTACTACTACTTGTTTCTTCGCGTTCCTACTGTACTTAATACGTACTAGTAGTATAATTTGGGTCAGTCGATTTGTGAAAGAAGTTCGCCGGAGCGAAGGAAGAAGACGACAGAGAAGCTGCCCAGTATATATATTAGGGTGGTAGGGTACCCATGATCTATCTTATGAGTGTTGGGTGTGGAATGCAGTTCACCGGAAAAAATGAATTATGCCCGGGGTTAAACGGATGGCGAGGGTGGGGTGGAGCATGGCAGTGGTAGGTGGTTCAGGGGAGGGCTGGGCAGGCAGTTAGGCCTGTGGCAGGCTTGCGGCTCAAAGGTTGAGAGAGAAGATGAACAGTACATCATTTTCATAGGATGAAGAAGCCCTTCTGGCAGTCTATGTTGCATCCAACGGCTCACAAGAGTTGACTGGCCCAAATGTTCCTTCAGATTGCATGATCCATGTGGCATTGAAGGTCTTGAAGGTAGATTCCACGTCCGCACCCGGTTTGCGGGCTTGGCGTGGGCGCGACCGGCTTCCGCCGCGACAGCCACCATGCGAGCCTCCTCCACACGGGCGGAGACAACAATGACACGCTAGCTCCTCCTCGCTGGTGTGTTGGAGCATGCGCTCCTCCTCTTCGTACGCTGCATGCATAGATGTGGATCGACCTGCTCGCATGCTTGACAGTGCGGCATCATCGCGAGGAGGGACTGCAGACAACGTGAGTGGGCAAGGGGCTGAGATCCTCTACAGTACCGTATGGTGTTGTAGTGTGGATGACATGTGGGGCCGGGTCCCGCATAGCAGTGATGGTACTACATCATACAGTACTGCAGCGAATGTACGCATGCGTAATGGCGGCGGCATATTGTTGAGTGCTCTTATGAGAGCTTGGTTATAGAGTTGGTCAAACTTAGAAGAACACCGTACTAGTACACGTAATTATGTGCAAGCGCGTGCATCGTGGCCGCGCTTATACACCACATTAGTTAGCACAACACCGATATAGAATCTTGTACAAGCGCGTGCACCGCGGCTGCGGGGTCGATCGAAAGGTGTGTCACGTGTCGCACTGGAAGGACATCGACCGAACCTTTTTGTGTGTGTGAAAACAATCCCGAATATTAGTCTATTTTTTTGTTGTAAAAGTTTTTCACCCTACAATATTTCTATATGTTTGTATTTAGCTTCAGTTCGTGATTATTTGGATTTGGACATTTTAGGTGCCCCTTACAAAAAAATTAATAGTGATTTTGTGTGTGTAACGGACAGAGAATGCGTGTATATGTCGATATGTGTGTTGTGGCAGAAGGGCAATGTGGAGACAGTGTGCGTGTGATAGTCATGGAGATGTGTGAATGTGCAAATGATTATGTATGGGTGAGACATAGAGATATGCCGAGATGTTGTGTATACATGAGAGAATGGTCTTCTATTTTTTTTTGTGTGTGCATCAGAGAGAGAGAGAGAGAGGAGCATCTGTAACCCAAAAACCATCTCTCTCGATTCGACCGTCCCTCGCACAATCGCATGTAACACATGCATCAACACACACATTTTGACAACCTCACCCAGCCCCTGCCCGCCTCAAGGCCCCCACATCGCTCTCTATCTCGCACACACAATCTCTTCATGAAAACCCTATTTGTCATGCATGTACCTCTCCATCACATACACACCATGTACCAAGCACACACATTTTATCTCCTGCTATGTCTCTTTGCCTCACAAACACACTCCCCATAGTACTCTCTTCGTATCCCACACACGAACTCTCTATATTGCTTAAACATTGACGCACACGATGTATTTTTCTTCCACCATTAGCCTCTCTTACATGCTCACTATGCACACCCATTCTCTCCATAGATTTGATTTCTCTCAATATTTAACACACACACACAGCCCCCCCCAAGCACACTATCCATCCCCATCCAAGGTTATATAGCGACCACTTTTGCTTTATGATTATCTGCACCCCCACATGCACACCACCTTGATCTTCAAGGAGGGCATCAGGAAGAACGAAGACGACGACTAGGCCGCACTAGAGACTGCGGGGCCTTTTGGAAGCAGGATGATGTGACGACGGCTGAGTAACTCCCCCCCCCTCTATCTCCCTCTACACCCCCTGCACAAAATTATCAATCCCTCGGCCCACAAGATTCCCCTCTAGTCCACGTTCTTTCGAGCTCTCTTATCAAACCTTTTGTCTCTTCTCCTTCCACATGTACAAAATCTCGATGCCCACGCATCTCACTCCTTATATTACATGTCTCCATCTTTCTCACAGACTTAACTTCTTCCTTCGTATACATATATATCCCTCTCTCGCACACTTCCTCTCTCTCCCTCGAGGCTTCTCTCCTACTCTCTCGCTCACATATATACAATCTTTCTTGTCCTCTGTCTCTTTCTTCCACTAGGTGTATATCTTGTGTGTTGAGTGCACCATCTCTCTCCCGCCATTGCTCCATCTTCACAGACTCACTACGTTTCATTAAAACACTGGGATGTGTTCGGGAAATTGCTTTAGACTGGATCATGTAGAGTTATGGTTTGTTTTGTTGCATCGAACAAATTAATAACTATGAAATGCATTTAGATTTTCATTTGAGTTGGATTATATGAGTTTGACCATATTGTGAAGTACTATGGACCTGGTATTCATCTTGGAATTCAACAATCTAAATATTGAATTGTATAAACCATTACATTCAAAGTCAGTAGCTTAATATATTTATTTCATAATTAGAATGAATAATTAATGCCAGGACGAACTAAGAAAACAGATGTGTACTCCCTCCATTTTTATTTAAGTTCGTGTATTAGCATTGGTCAAAGTCAAGTTTTGTAAACTCTGACGAAGTCTATAAACAAAAATATTAACATATACAATAACAAATCAATACCATTAGATTCATTATTGAATGTACTTTCACATCATATAGATATGTTATAGTAAATGTTTACATTTTTTCTATAAACTTGGTCAAACTTTAGGAAGTCTGGGTTTAGTCAAACCTAATATGCAGAGTAAATAAAAATGGAGGGAGTACAATACTCCTAGATGTTCATCCCAATCACCCAACATGCCAGACGGGGAATAGGAGTAGTATAGTGTTACAATTTTTAGGTCGGCGGCAAAATCTCCCGCTTCCATCGTGATCTCCCGCGACTCAAAATCGTACCTTTGGTCGAACAGGCCAATGGATACTGTTTGGTCGGGGGCCATTCTGGTAACTTCACGTTGACCCCACCCACCCATCCAACCCCACTCCGGCACCCAGAGTGCTCCTCATTACTCCCCATTTTCAATCCCCGCCGCAAACTAGACTTCTCCATGGCACTGCAGCACCTTCGTGCCCCTCCCCTTATTCATCAGCGCACTCATCCACCACAGCGCATCTACCTCATCGACTATGTTGTATGCCACACTGGAGCCGGTCAGCCGGTGCCGTCTTCCATTATCTCAGATCTGCTTCCGGAAGTCGATGCCAAGTGCAGCAGCACCACCGTCGTCGGCAATGAACTAACTCCCATTGCCGACCTTGATGTACAGACGCCACTGTGGCCTTCGTACTCCTCCTCGATTTGTAATGTCTATATTGATTCTCTTAGCAGTACACGTGCAGTTCCGATTATGTTCATACCTACCCTTCAAATTTCCTGGCTACTATTGTTCCCGTAAAAGCAACTGGTTATAGCTTGCATTGTCTAACAGAATATCATCTTGAAATTGTGCGTCGCTCCTGTATTTCGGTGTGCTTGGGTAGGTTCTCACGTGTAACTAGTAGTGTCACAAATGATGGAAAGTTTTTTTAGAATAGCAGGGAGGTGATCCCCCTATTCTATTCACTCAAAATGAAACCACAATGTAGTTCTAGCAAAGTTGAAGAGCCACATAGTAGGATATTAAAAATCACTCTGCTAACATGGCAGATGAGTGCTTTAATGTTGCCGTCAAGTTGTGTGAGTATTACTATATTTTTTTGCCATGTTGAGATTTTAAAACTATGAATGCAAACATGCAGAGGAGCAATGAAGACCAAATACGAGTTGTTGGGGACATCTTCAGGGAACATCACAAGTTAAAGAGGAGTTGCACCGAACCTGTAAAACGATCTTTGGTAAGTAGTAACAAACTTTGAATTACTTTGACATTAAGAACCTGACTAGCTGTGGTGGATGTTTTATGTGTCCTTGATGGTTTCGTTAATGAAATCGGAGGGTGCCCCCTCTTTTGATCATTTTTGGAAAACTTCGACATGGTATGGGTCTAGCAGCAGTAGTGAACATAGGACCAGGCCAGGCCCTGGGCATGCCCCGAGCCAAAAACAACGTCAAACCATGTTGTTTGCTTGGCTAGGGTTCTTGCCATGCAATCCAGCGGTGTAGTAGATTATTAAACAATAACAGGCGAGACAAACAATTTCATGTACACTTGATTAGGAATCTCAATCATTTGTACGATCTCAATTTACTCAGTGGACCCACCATGCCTTAGGATGAATCTTTTGTAATTTGGTGTTGTAGATAGTTAGTCATATGCGCCTACAGACACCCTGGAGATCATCTGGTTGCTGGTTGTTTTGCTGCAGCAACCCTTGGCTTAGTGCACCTCTCTGCTAGTTTTTCTATTTCTTTTAGCCTTGTGTTCTTCGAAGTATATGTCATAGTTTCTATAAGCTAGCTCTGCTTGATATGTAATAAGCATAGTCTTAATTTTCCTAATGCTTTCCTTTTTTAGCTTGATGTAGGAAGTGGGTGTTCTCACCTTGCAGTCTGTTTTTATATTTCTCCTTTTTAATTCACTTATACTAGTCCTATTCATCGGGCTTCTACTTAATGGATCTGGGGAGCTCTAACTATTGATCTAAAAAATAAGTAACTTCTGCATGTCAAGAAGCAATTCCTGCGAGGAGGGAAGTATGGTAAACCTCGAGACCACGTTTCCAAAATGTGGCTGGATTACACACAAGGTTCCATTTCCCCAATGATGTCGGATTAGACACAAGGTGCAAATTCCCAGATGATGTTGAATTACTCACAAGCCTGGTGGAGTCGTCAACTATTTGTGTCCTCGTTGCTCTAGTAAAGGCTAAAAGAAAGTGTGTGGTAGCCCTTGAGAATGTATCTGAGTTCCTGAAGAAGCAAAAAGAGCAATCAGATACTCTCTTCACCCAAGCCAAAGAAGAGATGGAAGAAGCCAGAAAGAAGCTAGCAGAGGCAGAGCAGGCTAGGCGTCTCCAGCTATCTAAAATTCTTGTCAATGCAAATTTTCATTCATAATAGGGTTCAAATGTTTATCCAATCAGCATGCATGTTATCAATGCATCTACTGAGATGTATGTAAGTCTGTGATGCTGAGATGTGTCACAAAATATATCTTTTCTGGGTCATGTAATAACAGCCATTACTTTCCAACCAATAACAGACAAACCATTGAACATGGTACAATTCACACGCAAGCCCAAAATTCCAAGTTCAACTTCCACATCAAACTCATGTTCACAGATATCTTCACATTCATAGATAATGTCCACAACCATGATTTATTTCGAAGCAAAAAAAGTGAGGAGAGTTATAAATAAAGAAAAATCTCTAGTTCTTACTACCAGTGCGAGAACAAGAAAACAAGACCGTACGAAATTAATTATATTTTGGACTTTTTTTAACTAAACGCGAATAACTTCTAGAAGTAGCTATAATTTCTAATGCCGACTGCGGCTAGGGTCCATGATGTTTTGAGCCAAACCGAGCAACACACCAGGTGTCTATGCTGGCGACACGGTGGTCATAACTTTCATGGGTTCCGAGCGGAGGCAGCTCACATGGTCTATTATTCCTCGGTGTTGGCGGTGGCAACGGACGTGTTGGCCACCTCCACAGGCATGTCGCGGTTCCGCCAAAGTTTGTGTCAGACGGCACGGCCAGCCACGCTGCACTGGACGCCGTCGTCCCCCGTGTGCCGGCATACAGCAACTTGCCACCCCTTTATGAGCAGGCTGAGCGTCGAGTTGATGCACTAGGGGCCATCTTGGAGCGGCGGCTTGCTCCTCCACTTGCCCGCCTGCAACCTCGCCCATGGTACTGATGCCCTGGGGTGGGGAGGGAGGTGGGGCAGCGAGTTTACTGGCTTGTCGGGGCACCCAGCTGGTTTTTATGTCAAAGAACTCGTCTTCGTGCTCACCGGATGCTATGGAGAGTGTGGAGAAAATGGTGCAAGGAGGATATGGGGAGCGGCGGTGTGGTGCGGTTCTTTCTAGGAGTCTGGCCTCATTAAAATAGCGGGTGGACGAGACGAGCCAATCGGCGTTGTGTTCTAAAATGTCGGTCGGCTCACAGAACGACGTGTTGCCGGCACACGCGCATAATCAATGGAGGTAGGCGGGGTAGTCTGAAGCTGGTTGAATGCGGCAAGGAGGTGTGTTCAGCCTGGCATGCAGCGTGTGGGGCCCTCTTCGCCGGTGCACTGGCTCAATGCGTGCGCTAGTGAGAGGTCGCGTCCGTGTGAGAGCAATCACTCCCTTCGGTCCTTTTTGTTTGGGTATAAGAAAATTTATTTTGCATTGACATTTAACAAGTAAAATTCGTGGACAAACATTGACCCAAAATATGATGGGGACTAGTAAACCAGGGCGGAGGTAGTAGTGATGAATTCCATTTTCGCTCCATACCGATCATTCTAAAAAATAGTATAACGGGCCATTGAAAATCGGAACTCTTACCCCGCTAAAAAATGATATTTTAAACGTGGCAACTCGATCAGTGGTGACTGGTGAGCCACCGCCTCCAGGTCGTTCACTTGTGGTCCCCGACCATCAACTCCTACTGACCAAATTATCACGTGAGCTAACCATTCCTACGAAGGTGCGCTCCACGATGTACCCGGTACCCGCGCGTGCAGCAATCATGCACCTATGGGTTTATTTTTTTACCGTGCCTCACGTTACTCTCATGTGTGCGAGACAGCAAGAGACAGACTGTGTGCATGCGCCTCTTCACTTCGTATATGTACTGCAGCATTGGTCTGGTGTCCAAAAAATAATACATTAAGGCAATGTGCCAATGCGTTGCAATGCATCCAAAGTAGAGTAATACATATTCACGAAACTGTCAGGTTTTGATATACACTAGTAAGAGGCCCATGCATTGCATGGAACATCACGATGCATTTATACAAGTTGTTTATCTTGTGGGAGACAGAGATTAACGAGGGAAGGGCTTATCTGCATGCAGAGAGGGGTGCGGGTATCTTTTTTTAAAATTTCCATAGTTTGCTTTCTATCTATTAGATATAGATCAGGTTGTATATATAGCAGGATGGCAGGCACGCCATCATCACCAACTCAGTTTTTATAAGAGTTGACAAAAAAATATTTTGATATACATATATCACCAAAAATATCTTATGTTTCACTCAAAATATATTCCATTGGCTGTTTTGATGAGATAAGGGAGGAATGTGATACGTCTCCAACGTATCTATAATTTTTGATTGTTCCATGATATTATATTATCTGTTTTGGATGTTTAATGGGCTTTAATATGCACCTTTATATTATTTTTGGGACTAACCTATTAACCAAAGGCCTAGTGCAAATTGCTGTCTTTTGCCTATTTCAGTGTTTCGCAGAAAAGGAATATCAAACGGAATCCAAATGGAACCAAACCTTCACGAGGATCTTTCTTGGAACAAACGCAACCCAAGAGACTTGGAGTACAAGTTTGGAAGTCCGTGAAGCTTCCACGAGGCAGGGGGGCATGCCCAGGGGGGATAGGCGCGCCCCCACCCTCATGGACCCCACCGAGCTCCACCGATGGACTTCTTTCACCTATATATACCCATGTACCTTAAAAACATCCAGGAGAGCCACGAAACCACTTTTCCACCATCGCAACCTTCTGTACCCGTGAGATCCCATCTTGGGGCCTTTTCCGGCGATCTGCCGGAGGGGGATTCGATCATGGAGGGCTTCTACATCAACACCATAGCCTTTCCGATGATGTGTGAGTAGTTTACCACAGACCTTCGGGTCCCTAGTTATTAGCTTGATGGCTTCTTCTCTCTCTTTGGTTCTCAATACAAAGTTCTCCCCGATGTTCTTGGAGATCTATTCGATATAATACTCTTTTGCGGTGTGTTTGCCGAGATCTGATGAATTGTGGGTTTACGAATTTGATTATCTATGAATATTATTTGGTTCTTCTCTGAATTCTTATATGCATGATTTGATATCTTTGCAAGTCTCTTCGAATTATCAGTTTAGTTTGGCCTACTAGATTGATCTTTCTTGCAATGGGAGAAGTGCTTAGCTTTGGGTTCAATCTTGCAGTGTCCTTACCCAGTGATAGCAGGGGCAATAAGGCACATATTGTATTGTTCCCATCAAGGATAAAAAGATGGGGTTTATATCATATTGCTTGAGTTTATCCCTCTACATCATGTCATCTTGCCTAATGCGTTACTCCGTTCTTATGAACTTAATACTCTAGATGCATGCTGGATAGCGGTCGATGTATGGAGTAATAGTAGTAGATGCAGAATCATTTCGGTCTACTTGACACGGACGTGATGCCTATATTCATAATCATTGCCTTAGATATCATCATAACTATGCACTTTTCTATCAATTGCTCGGCAGTAATTTGTTCACCCACCATAATATATGCTATCATGAGAGAAGCCACTAGTGAAACCTATGGCCCCCGGGTCTGCTTTACATCGTATAAGTTTCTCATCTACAATTCTAGTTTACTATTTATTCTATTTTGCAATCTTTACTTTCCAATCTATACCACAAAAATACCAACAATATTTATCTTATTATCTTTATCAGATCTCACTTTTGCAAGTGGCCATGAAGGGATTGACAACCCCTTTATCGTGTTGGTTGCAAGGTTCTTGATTGTTTGTGCAGGTACAAGGCGACTTGCATGTAGTCTCCTTCTGGATTGATACCTTGGTTCTCAAAAACTGAGGGAAATACTTATGCTACTTTGTTGCATCACCCTTTCCTCTTCAAGGGAAAACCAACGCATGCTCAAGAGGTAACAGAATGTGGTAGGTTTCAAGATTCGAGAAGTAGGACATTGTTGCAAAAGCCCATGTGTGTGAGAGAGAAAGAGGAAGAGAGGAGGAAAGAGTCTGTGTGTGTGTGACAAAGACACAAAGTGCGAGAGGTATTACCATAAAATGAGGCAATAGTGTGCGTGTGCATGATGAGAGGGCGTGTCTCAAGAAGGGACGGAAAAATCTACATAGATACAAGGAGCGAAAAGGTGCGGTAGATGGATAAACCTATCTAGAGGTTGTTCGATCAAAGTTTGTGAGAGTGATGCGAGTCGGGGGTGCGAAAGGAGAGTTTTGTGTGTGTGAGAGAAAGACGGTAGTCAGTAGGGGGATCCAAAGCGGGAGTTGTGTGTGAGAGAGAGAGAGAGTTTGTCTGATCGGTACACAAATGAATGATGTTAGTTTTGGAATGGAGATGAAGACGGGAAGGAGACCCCAACAAACGGTGTGTGTGCAGGGGAGGTCATTTTAGTGGTAGGAGTCATATCTAGGAAGATATAGGGTGAGAGAACCCTGGAGAGAAAGGCAAAGTGAAACACGAGTGAGAGTGCGTGTGTGGCGGTGAAAAAGCAAGGTTAGGTAGCTATAGTGATACCATGGAATGATAGAGACATGAGAGATAATGAAAATCGTGTAATCTATGAAGATAGAGAGAGTGTGACACTTCTCGAGGGAGATGACAAGAGACCGTGTTTGCAAAAAAAGGGAGAAGCATGTAGTGAGCATGCAGGTGAGATGGAGAAAGAGAGTGATAGATACATGAAGGAGCACACGAGAGAGACCTAGAGAGAGATGGGCATGAAACGAGATTAAAATATTTAGTTGTGCGTGTAAGTGCATCTAGTGCCCCTTAGTGATTTTGGTGTATTGAAGACTTATAGGTTAAGGGACTAATGTGTTTGTGAGTGTACACATGCTCTATAAGTCTCTGAGGAGTTTGATATTTATGAAGAAAGTCGACCCCTAAAAATGAATGTCTTCAGTTGAAGACTTTGGTTTTCTTGAAGACTTTCAAACTGAGGAAATTGGTGTGACCTTGAAGACTTTGATATTGATGTGAGGATTATGAAGCGTGAAGACTTTTGTTTTCGTAGTTTAATTTTCTCTTTCTTGAGTCATAGGAAACACCATACTGTTAAAGGGGGTCGAGGTAAAACTAAGAAAAAGTTTCCAAGTGATGCTCATCTCAAAATCCTACACCTATCCAATCCTTTTTAGTGAAGCCATTGGAAATCTCATACAGTTCAATCAATTTCTTCAGTGACAGAGACGAAGATCTTCTGTTCTATGAGGAATTTGTTCTGACTGAGGAGTTAAGAATTCGCCAGTGCGGATTGCCTACAAGTGAGGAACATGATAGCCCTGAGGAATTTGAGAGCTCAAACTTCCGACTGTTGCTGTGCTTCACGCCATCTGTCCTAGAATATCCTACCCACCTAACGGCCATATGATTGAAGGGCATTTATGTCTTATCATGTCGGGTTGCTCCTAGGCTATAAATAGCTGCCCCCTACAACCACTAGTTGGCTGGCTGCTCCGAGAGAAATTGACACTTGTCATAGAGAGCATCCCATCCTCCGAGAACTTTGAGAAAAAATCATCAAGTGAGGAAAACCCAAACCCAAACACTTACAACCCAAAGTGATTGAGCATCACTGAAGAGATTGTTCTTGTGTGGAACCGACGCTTGTTACCTATGAGGACTATGCATCCTCCAGACGGTTAGGTGTCATGGTCTAGAGCATCCAAGAGGAATTGTGGATCGTCGAGTGACCGAGTCTGTGAAGGTTTGGAAGTCACCTGAAGACTTAGCACGAGTGATTGGGCGAGGTCTGTGTGACCTTAGATCCAGGAGAATAACGTGAGGGCTGCGTGTCCGGGGCTGTGTGTCCTCAGGTTTAAATACCTAGCCGCTCCGACCAGACGTACAACTGTCACAATAGTTGGAACTGGTCTACCAAATCATCGTCTTCACCAAGCTACTGGTTCTATTTCCTCAACCCTTTCATTTCCTCATTCATGTGTTGATGAAATTTATCGTTACTGTTTGAAGACTTTGACTGAAGACTTTCTCAATTTCCTCAATCCTAATTCTTCAGTCACATGGTCTTCAGGCTGCTTATCCTATTTACATGCTACCTGTGCTCTGTGTATGTTTCATTTCATCATGATGACTATGCTACAGCTTTGTTATGCATGCACCCGAGTACTTATTCCGCTTCTTGTAGTTTGTTGCTTATGAAATTCCTCAAGTTGAATTTCCTCAGTGACGAATTTGTAAAAGTCGCCTATTCACATCCACTCTAGTCGATATAATGCACTTTCAGTGTGTATAGAAGATGTCAACATAAAAGGCATTTCAAAATTTGAATTCCAGATGATGGTACATGTAATTCATACTCGAACCAAAATTGATCTATCAAACATGCATACTAAGTTGAATTTGCGCACGTGTCTGTTATTTAATATATTGATATTACCAATCCATACATTTGAGATGAACATAATTTGGTTTAAAAAATTTGAATTCAAAGTTGAACAAAATTTGTTTTAAAATTTTTGAATTTAACCTTATGATTTTGATATCATTGCATTTGTAAATCATATTTTATATATAAAGGAGCAGAATTCTTTGTTGTGCATTTGAAAGTATATTGAAAAAATGATGTATATAGATTTGTATTCGAATACAAAATGGATCCTGCCCGAAAATAATAATACAAAATGGATTTGAATTGAGTTGGCACGGTAAACGTGCACTCTTTTTTTGCAGCAAATCAAACGAAGCGGGGATACTCGCAGTAACCGCCCGAAATGTAACATCCCAAATTTTCAATTTGGAATGTTATACATAGGTCATACATGCATATCATATTTTGTTGCATTTTGTTTCGCGATCCTTGAAATTCTAAGCAACTCAAGGACCCTCGGAGAGAGTTGGGGATTTCAGCGTTTTCATATTTGAATTTTATCAAATATCGAAACGAGGATAATTGGTTTTATTATTTTTCTCTCCAAAATATTTTCATACTAAAAGATATGAGAGGAGATAATATGACTTCTCCAAAATAAATGAAATATTGGAGGAAAAATATTAAAATCAAATATTTGATTTTATTCGGATTTTATTGCTATTTTATTTGCATAGGAAAAATACGAGTTTTTCAAAATTGCATTTTAGGCCCAAATAAATGTTTACCTTGTCCGACATATTTTTAGAGGACGGGGAAAATTTATTTCAGGATTTTTGCAGTCCGTTTCGTATTTCTTTTCTTTCTTTTTTGACATGACTGAATTATTTAAAAAAAGGTCAAACCGACTCCGGGCCGTACCCGAGCGGGACTTCGCCTGGGGGGGGGGGGGTTTATAAGCCGGGCCCCCTGCCCGCCGAAGCCCACCCACGCCCCGCAACCCTAGCGCCGCCGCCGCCGCGTGCTGCCGCGTGCCGCCACCCGCCGCTGCCGCCGGCTTGCCGACCTCGCCGGAGGTAGTTGCCGCCGCCGCCCCGGTTATTGCGAGAAAAACTGATCGTTTTTTTCCAAAACCCTAGATCCGCTTTTTAGATCCGGTTCATTTTTTCGGTTTAGTTATATAGCGGACGTTCGTCCGTACGTTCGTTTTAACGAATGATTTTCGCCCGTTAGTCACAAACAACGAACGTTCGTTCGTTAGCCTGTTTGTCCGTTTATCTTTTTCTCGGGGTTTTCACGATTATTTTCGATCACGATTTCTGATCCGATTTTCGTTTTAGTTTATCTTTTTGCTTGTTTATCGGAATCAGGTGATTCAAGCGCCTAGATCCTCGTCTCGAAACCCTCTTTCCGTTTAACCAACTTGAACAATATTTTGGTACTGTAAAATTTGACTTTAGTTTGGATTTGTAATCGGATCTTGTTTTTTTCGCACTTTGAGTTTCGTTGCTCCGTTTGATTTGATTCTTTTTGCAAACTGGAGTTCTTAAGTTCAAATTTCTGATTAGATCTTCTTAGCTGAGTTTTACCCGTGCATCTTTGCTTGATTGCTTATGTATGCTATTGTTTGTTTGTGATAGAACACCCGGAGTGCGAAGCGTGCTACTATGAGTCTCTAGGTTTCACGGATCATCAACAAGGCAAGTAACACATTTACAATACTCTTTTCATACCCAGTTTTTATGCATTAGTTCCAATCCTCGAACACTGCATGATTAGGAAGTGACTAACTTGTGGGTAGTGGGAAGTAGATGATGAGGTAGAACATATTACCTATGTTATTATCAAACCCTCGGGAATTACTTCTACGTTATGCCTTTATTGCAATGCTATGCTCGTAGAAGTGGATTGGTTTCGGGTGTATCAATGACAGATGTGAGATTGTTAATTAATGGTTCAATTTAAGGTGGCAACTTTAATACACATCTGTGTGGATTGCTTGTTTGGGCACCTGGAGAATCCAGTGTTGTCCTAGGATATCACGGAGTACCCGTGTGATCATCCTAGGGTCCGCCACCCAAGCTCAAAGGGATCATAAGACTATTCATGCTAGAAACTTCCGTGTGCAGGCACAAGCCATTATGGGCTCTGGCATAGTATGAGTAGGTTGTGTGACCTCTTTCAGTGGTGGGCTAGCAGATGTAGTGGGAAAGTAGGTGTAACTGTCCACCCAGAGTAATGAGTTAATGCTTCTGAAAGACTGTGTCTCGGTCATCCGTTTCTCAAACACCATGTAGTGCAAGAAATCCAGCGGAGGAGATCGAGTCTTCTGGGGAAAAGTGCGCAAACTTCTGCAGAGTGTACAATCTAATCATGGTTAGCCGTGTCCCCGGTTATGGACATCTTGAGTATCTAGTATTTGGATTATCTGTAGCAATCAGACCTCAAACGATCCAATCTCTGTGCTCAGGTGTCATCGCTGGATCAGTAATGCTGACACCACACAGTACTTGAAGGATTTATATCAGAGTAGCAATCACACACTTATTACATCGAGTGTCTCAAAACATAACTTATTACAATAAATATGGCTTAAGGCCATCTAATAACGATAATAGCGGAAGGCTTGGAAGATAAATGAGTCCATCAACTCCAACGGCATCACTGAGTATAGAACCACGACCTAAAAGCATCTTACTCATCATCTGAAAAGTCTGCAACATGAACGTTGCAGCCCGAAATGGGTCCGCACATGGAATATGCTGGCAATCTAACACATAGAGAGCAATGAAAGAATAAGGCTATACTATATGCATATTTGGCTGGTGGAAAGCTCTATGGTTACAGTTTTGCGTAAAGCCAATTTTTCCCTACTACAAAGGAATAAATTTTATTTAACTATCATGGTGGTTGTTAAACATTGAGAATGGTTGACAGCATTCTCAATCCCAATTAAGCATCATCATAAAAAAACCCAACAATATTAATTTAGAGTAACATGATGAGATTCACATGATAATCCAAGTACTAGATATTCAAGATGTCCATAACCGGGGACACGGCTAACCATGATTAGTTTATACACTCTGCAGAGGTTTGCGCACTTTTCCCCACAAGACTCGATCGCCTCCGTTTGATTTCTCGCACTACATGGTGTTTGAGAAACGGATGACCGAGACATAGTCTTTCAAAAGTGCTAGCACCTTACGAACGGTTAGACCGTTACACCTACTTTCCCCTACATCTGCTAGTCTACCACTGTAAGAGTACGCACGACTTAGTCAACTATGCTAGAGCCCATAGTAGCTTGTGGCTGCACACGGAAGTTTCTAGTATGAATAATCTCATGATCCCTTTGAGCCTGGGTGGCAGTCCAAAAGAAAAATAGGCAAACGCTGGAATACCCAGGTGCCTCAATCCACCCAGATGTGTATTTAAGTTGCCACCTTAGATAAACCATTAATTTATCAAACTCACATCTGTCATGGATTTCACTCACCCAATCCACGTCTACTAGCATAGCATGGCATAACAAGCAAACATAGAAGTAACTCCCAAAGGTTTGATAATAAACAGGTAATAGTTACTACCTCAACTACTTCCCAAACTCACAATTGAATTAGATCCTAAACATGCAATGTGTGAGGATTGATCTAATGCAATAAAAACTAGGTAGTAGGAGGTATGATCATTGTGTTACTTGCCTTGCTGATGATCCGCAAAACCTAGCGATTCGAAGTAGCAAGCGGCGCACTCCGGATACTCTATCACAAACAAACAAGCATACAATAAGTACTCAACTAATGCATAGGTAAAACTCAAATAAGAGATCTAACCAGAAAATTCAACTTAAGAACTCCGGTTGGCAAAAAGAACCAAATCGAACGAAGCAACGAAAGACAAACGACAAAAAAACAAGCTTCGTTTACTATTCTGGATCTAGGGCAATTTTTACAGAGGCAAAAACTTGTTTGAGTTGGTTAAACGGAAAGAGGGTTTCGAGACAAAACTCCAAGCGCTTGAATCGCTTGATTCCGCTAAACGAGCGAAAAGTAATACTAGCACGAAAATCGGATCAGGAATCGTGATCAGATAAATCGCGGATTTAATCTGAGAAAAAGAAAACAACGAATAGATTAACCAACGAACGTTCGTTATCCGGATCGCAACGATGAACACGTTCGTTAAAACGAACGAACGAGCGAACGCTCGCTAATTAACTAAACCAAAAAAACCGATCTAAAAAACGAATCTAAAAAAACCAAACGAAAAACCGGACGGAAAACCAAACGGTTTTCTTGAGGAAAACCGCCGGCGGCGGGGCAGCGGTCAACCTCTGGCAGGGCAGCGGCTCCGGCGCGGCGGCGAGGTCGGCGGCGGCGGCTCCGGGCAGCGGCGGCGCGGCGCGCGAGTTGAGGCGGCGGCGGCGCCAGGAGCGGCGGGGTCGGGCGCCAGGGTTTGGGGCGGCTCGGGCTGGGCTCCTCGGCTTATAAAGGCCAGCCGGGCCAGGTGTCCTGGTCGGACACGGTCTGATAGGTCGGTTCGACTTTTTTTAAAATAATAACGCTCAGAAAAAAACAAAAGGAATACTAAACGGACTCCAAAAATCCCGAAATTAATTTTCCCCAGCTTCTAAAATCAAGCTGCATATTATTTATTTGATTTTTTATTAAATCCTCAATATTTATTTATTTTGGGAAAGTCATTTTATTCCCTCTCTCATATTTTTGTAATAGAAATAATTGAAGATAAAATAAATAAAATCAAATGATCCTATTCTCAAAATTTGAGAAAACTCAAATATGAAAATAACGAAATCCCCAACTCTCTCCGATGGTCCTTGAATTGCGTAGAATTTGCTAGGATCAACCAAAATGCAAATAAAGTATGATATGCAGTGATGATCTATTGTATAACATTCCAAATTGAAAATTTGGGATGTTACAAACCTACCCCCTTAAGATGAATCTCGCCCTCGAGGTTCGGGTTGGCTAGAAAATAGGTGAGGGTGGTCCTTCAGCAATTCTTCCTCTCGTTCCCGGGTGGCTTCATCCTCCGTGTGGTGGCTCCACTGAGCTTTACAAAACTTGATAACCTTGCTACGGGTGACTCGGTTGGTGTCGGTGTCAAAACCGGCGGATCTTGGGTAGGGGGTCCCGAACTATGCGTCTAGGCTGGATGGTAACAGGAGGCAAGGGACACGAAGTTTTACCCAGGTTCGGGCCCTCTCGATGGAGGTAAAACCCTACGTCCTGCTTGATTAATATTGATGATTGGGTAGTACAAGAGTAGATCTACCACGAGATCTAAGAGGCTAAACCCTAGAAGCTAGCCTATGGTATGATTGTAGTTCTATATGTTGTCCTACGGACTAAAACCCTCTGGTTTATATAGACACCGGAGAGGGTTAGGGTTACAAAATGTCGGTTACAATGGTAGGAGATCTGCATATCCGTATCGCCAAGCTTGCCTTCCACGCCAAGGAAAGTCCCTTCCGGACACGGGACGAAGTCTTCAATCTTGTATCTTCATAGTCCAGGAGTCTGGCTGAAGGTATAGTCCGGCCATCTGAACACCCCCTCAGTAGCCCCTGAACCAGGCTTCAATGATGACGAGTCCGGCGCGCAGATTGTCTTCAGCATTGCAAGGCGGGTTCCTCCTCCAAGTACTTCATAGAAGATTTTGAACACAAAGATAGTGTCCGGCTCTGCAAAATAACTTTCCACATATTGCCATAGAGAGAATAATATTTACACAAATCTAATCTCCTGACGTATTCCGTAGTGTGACACAGCACGGCCAAGCCTTTATCCGAGTCGCTTTATTATCCCACCTCAGCGCGTCATGTGAGGCGGTTTCCTTGGCACGTCTTGTTAAAGCAGAGATTGTGTCCCCTTATTCCGGGATTCTCATCAATACGGGCGTGGGTAACCCAACCGCTTCTAGGACTCCTAGATTATAGTCAAGTCCAAACGGACACGGAGAGGGCGCTTGATATTCACCCTCTTTATAAAGGGACAAGGCTTTTATTTTTCCCTCCCATGCTCAATCGAATCCTTCCCCCACCTCAAGATCAAGCACCCAAAGTTCAGGTCAGGTGCTCCGAACCTTCAGTCATGTCCAGATCTAGCCTTCAAGGCCGATGGGTGCCTTCCTCCGTCACGGAAGAAGACATCAAAAAGTTGAGGGAGGCCAGATATCTGACCGCCGAGATTTTGCATCGGCTGCCTCCCCGAGGGCAGGCCGTCCCCACCCCCGAACCCAATGAGAACGTCGTGTTCGTCTCCCACTTCCTCCGAGGTCTAGGCCTTGCTCTGGATCCTTTCTTCAGGGGTTTGATGTTTTACTACAGGCTAGACTTCCATGATCTAGCTCTGGACTCCTTTCTTCATATCATGACATTTATTGTCATGTGTGAAGCTTTCCTCCGGGTTACCCCTCACTTCGGCCTATGGCTCAAGACCTTTGAAGTGAAGCCGAAGATGATCGAGGGGCAACATGCAGTGTGTGGAGGTGCCTCAATACGCAAGATGATGGGAGCTCCGTGGCCCAAAGGTTCCATCCAAGAGGTGTCTGAATTGTGGCAACAGGAGTGGTTCTACATCACGGCTCCTGGAAGTGCCAAGTGGGCGCCCCCTTGTTTTCCGCTCGGGCCCTCCACCACAGCTGATGTCATGGATCAGCAGAGGTCTGAGCTGGGGTCGTGCCTATACTGCAAAGCCGCATTCGAGATCTCTTCAATGGTGATTTCAGTTTGGTTGCGGTAATACAAGTTATGCTGGTTCGTCAAGTCCAGCCTTGCAAACGCCGGCCTCTTCGCCTGTGGGAATTTAATCCCGAGGGACCGCGTGTCATTCAAAATTTTCTCTGCCTGACGCACGAGGAGATGTACAAGTCATTCTTCTGACCTCAGGTGGAGTGTCCGGAAATCACCAAGGACATGGGCCTGAGTAGTAACCGCGCCGCCGAACAGGTAAGGCATCTTCCGGCCGAACATACTATCTCTCCTTTGTTACGAAGTTATTTCTGAGAGTTTGCTTTTTGACCAGGACTGGCTAACAAAGGCGAAGTTGATTCGGTGTTCGGCCCCCCTCCCTGAGGGTTTGGAAAATCTGGTATTGGAAAAGATGCTCCGGACCGCACCTTGCCCGGAGCCCTTGAAGGAAGACACTATGGAGGATAATGCGGGGGGACGCGGGCCCCAATGCTGCCCATTCTAGCCGAGGGAGCGAGCGTCACCATGAAGTAAGACGACCATAAGAGGAAAATGACTGCGCCCGGGGATTCGGAAGCCGAAGCTTCCAAACGGGAGAAGAAGTCTCCCACAGAGGGTCCTACCTTCGGGGGCGCTGTTGCCGCACAAAGTCCGCGGCAGGATCAATTCTCCCGCGAGTTGTAAGTGACCCAAAATACTTTAATAGTACAGATATGCCATCTTTTTCTTCTAAGAAAATAACCACCGCATATATTTTTGCAGTTCGGGCCTTAGCCCCTCTCAAATGAGCTTGTCTTCGGGGGATCTTCTTCCAGAGATGATGGAGAGGGAAACGCCTCCTCCGGACTCCTCTGCTCCGGAAGCGGGCAACCCTGAAGTGTCGTCGTGGAGGGCCTCTCCGAGTCTGGTGAGACCGGAAGATAATCCCATTGACCCCCGAAGCTCCCAGTGTCCGGCTCCCGAAGAGAGCAGACAAAAGAGTCCGGCACTGTATAGTGTGCGATCGGTGGGGCGAGCGGCCATCTCAGATGAACACCGTGTGCTGATGAATACGGTGATGGAGAGAATATCGTCCGCCGAAAGCGGATTGCATCAAGCTTTTATGAGTCTACTGACAGGCTTTGAGGTACGTAAAAGAATGTATGATAGTCCTGCACATGCTAGGTGTGCCCTGTGTAGATAGTAGCCCCTGAGACTCTGGTTGTCGTCAGAAACGACGGAGAACAGAGGATCATATTCCCAGGTAATAACCATACTGCCTCTATGTGCAGGTGATGGAAGCTCCGGTGGCTAGCCGGACTAGCGAATTTGCCCATTTAGAACGACAGTTGGATGCGGCAGACGCCGACATCGAGCTTGTTAACAAAAGGCTTGACGAGGCACAGGGTAAGTGTCATTATCTGGTAAAGGCCACATAGGAAGAGCAGCATGATGCCAGTATCTTTAATATGTTGTGACTGCAGATGGAGCTGCCACTGTTGAAGCCTTGCGAGCAGAACTTGCCCGAGCCAAGGAACAAGCGAGGTTGGGTAACACAGCTGCTTTGAAGGCGGCCGAAGAGTTGCAAGCCGAGAAGGCCGCGTATGGAGAGAGCCAAGACAAGATGGCCAAGATGGCCATAGAATTAAAAGCCGCCGCCGACCATTGCCGGGTTCTTGAAAAGGAAAACCAAGCGAAGGCATCGGACCTTGAGAAGGCTGCTGCAATGAAAAAGGACCTCCGCTCTGCTATGAGGGCAAAGAAGGAGGAGCTGCGGGAAGCCGGGGATATTGTAGCTGGGAAATCCTTTATGTTGCGGAGGAAGTTTGGAGATCCACGGTATGCCCCTCTGGATCGGCTGTGGAGTTCGGAGGATGTATATATGGATTTGGCGGCGAGCGCTGCCGATGCGGCCAAGTATTTCCAGGGTCAGACAGACCGTGAAGTAGACCAGCTGTTTTGGAGACAATTCCATTCTCCCGAGCGTCCGCTTTCATTGACTGACCAATTAGCCGAATGGGCCGAACTAAATAGGTTGTCCGGACTTTCCATGAGGTCTGTTGTGGATCAGCTATGGCCGGAAAGGTCAAAACCGAACATCTATTTCAGCTTGGTGCAGCAGTTCCTTGACGTGGTGCCGCGCATTAATGCGATGAAGAGGTCGGCGTGCATAGAGGGCGCACGGATGGCCTTTGCCCGTGTTAAAGCATACTGGGCGGAGATGGATGCTACCACTGTTGCAGCGCGGGATTCGGCCATAGGTCGAAGGGCAGCTGAGCACTACTTTGAAGAAGTTCTTGAGGGTGCTCGTTTGATAGAGACCCAGTGCTCAAAAAATATTATGTTTGAGTGATATGTAATCTCATTGTAAGCGAAATGCTTTTATAAATTTTTATAAGGCTATTTTTATACTTTTGCCTGAAAGTAATATGATGCCTCCTGGGCGGCCGTTTATGTATACACGTGTATAACCTGAAAGATTGCAGCCGTCGGCTTCAACCCTCACGCATATAATGCGGAGGTGCTCGCAAAAACATGCGTTCACACTTAACCCAACGTCTTGGTCCTATTAAGGAGGTGATAGCGGAGCGAGCGAGGCAACCGGACTATAATGCTTTAGCACTTTCACTTAGCCATAGGAGTTTGACAGTGGGGCTACTAGATAGCCCCTGGTGGCTCCGCACTCTCCCGATCTTGGGGTGCGTACATGCCTGGCCGGAAAACGGCCCTTCGTTAAGGCGGAGGAATTCTAACATTCCCACAGGTCATCGAGTGGTTGACCAGTCTCATGCTATATCATGACAGTCAGTTTTCAGCTTTCTCTACTGAGGTGCTCGTCCGGATGAACCAGGGCACAATGCAGTAGTTCTCCTGGTGCTACCTTAGCCAGTAAAGCGGAACGTAAGGCACCAAAACACAGGAGCCAGGCAAACCCAACATTTGACCAAAGACAATGATTCGGAGCTGATGCATATAGGGCCAAACTCGCGATGCCGAACACTCCCTAAGGTATTCGGTCTTTGTGGTATAAATCGGGCCTAAATAATGGCCTTTGTAAGAAGCCCCTTGTGTCCAGGTACGTGCATTGTGCTGGCGTGGCCACATGCCAAGACGTCAGCATCCTTCTCAACGGTGGATATGTATCAACAAGAGACAGTAAAAAAGGTTTACGCAGGGTCTTAATCTAAAAAGAATCTTTGGAGCGGGTCCCTGCTACATGTCTGCGCCTGTGTCTCTGTTGTGCCGTATCCCGGATGGGTGTAGCACGATGATCGTCTGTAAAAGAGAGGAATTTAGGTGAAAAAAGTTGTCGTGCAAAAAGATAGTTTGTTAAAGAAACCATGTATAATTCAAGGTGAGAAGAAATTGTCGCTTGTGTGCGCGTGTTGAGCCCCTTGTATTGACAAATAGGGGTGTGACCATTTATTTGGTATAAGTAGCGGCGCCGGACTCGATTAGTTGTGTCTGAGGTCTAGACGACCTATTGGATGCTTTCGCTGGTCCGGGCGCCTTTAGTGTGCGGCTGCCAAGGTAGCCTCACTCTCTTCGGCGCGTAGAGATCGCTTGATATTTCCGTGCACTGTAATGATGCCACGTGGACCGGGCATGTTGAGTGTGAGGGAGGCGTAGTGTGGTATTGCATTAAAGTGAGCGAAAGCTTCTCGTGCGAGCAGTGCATGATAGCCGCATTGAAACGGAGCAATGTGGAAAGTTAAATGCTCGCGACGGAAGTTATCGGGGGAGCCGAATATAACTTGTAGTAAGAGGGAGCCCGTACAACGAGCCCCTGGGCCTGGCGTTACTCCTTTAAAGGTAGTATTGCTATGGCGAATTTGTGTTGGGTCTAACCCCATCCCGCGAATTGTATCCTGATATATTAGGTTTAGGCTACTGCCGCCGTCCATTAAGACTCGTGTGAAGTGATATCCGCCAATTACTGGGTCTAATACCAGGGAAGCCCATCCTGCGTGTCAGATACTTGCTGAGTAATCGCGATGGTCGAAAGTGATCGGTTGAGACGACCACTGGCAGGACTTCGCAGTGACAGGCACTTGGGTATATTTTCCTGGGGGTGCCGCATTGTTTTTTCCCTTGATCACGTGTAACACGTTTACTGTTTTGACTTCTGGTGGAAATTTCTTTTGTTCCCCCGTGTCTTGCTTGGGGGGCTCGTCCTCGTCTTCACTTGGTGTATCCTCCCCCTTGTGTACGGCGTTGAGCTTGCCGGCTTGCTTGAAGACCCAACATTCTCTGTGGGTATGATTAGCAGGTTTACCAGGGGTACTATGGATCTGACATACTTGGTCCAGAATTTTGTTGAGGCTGGACAGTTCATCCCTGGTGCCTTTAGGGGGCGGCTTTTGACCTGGCCGAGAACTTTTGAATCCGGCATTTACTGTCGTGCCCTTTGTGCTATCTTCTTTATTCCGGCGTTTGTTATTGTTGTTGCGCCGTGATTTCCCGTTTCCATCTCTAACTTCAGATGTACGGGGGTCGCTGGTGCTGCATCTGGCTAGCGAGCTGTCCTCACCCGCGCAAAAGCGGGTCATGAGGTTTGTTAATGCAGCCATCGTTCTCGGCTTATTTTGGCCGGGGTGTCTGGCGAGCCATTCGTCACGGACGCTATGCTTGAAATCTGCCAAGGCTTCGGCGTCTGGACAGTCGACAATCTGGTTCTTTTTAGTAAGAAACCTGTTCCAAAGCTTTCGGGCTGACTCTCCGGGCTGTTGAGTTATATGACTCAAATCATCCGCATCTAGAGGTCGGACATAAGTCCCTTGAAAATTTGCCCGAAAGGCGTCTTCGAGCTCTTCCCAACTTCCAATGGACCTTTCGGGGAGGCCTTTGAGCTAGTGACGAGCTGGCCCTTTGAGCTTGAGGGTAAGTACTTGATGGCGTGGAGATCATCTCCTCGAGCCATATGGATGTGAAGGATGTAGTCCTCAATCCAGACCCCAGGGTCTGTTGTTCCATCGTATGCCTCTATGTTTACGGGCTTGAATCCCTCTGGAAATTCATGGTCCAGCACCTCATCGGTGAAACACAGGGGGTGTGCGGCACCCCTGTAGCTGGGTGTACCGTGTTGTTCGGATGTTTGTTGTGTTGCATTGTATGCTGGGGCGCGCTTGCGTGGTCCATAGATGGATCTTGTTGCACCGTCCTTTGGGTGCGAGCCCTCGCATGGGTCACGTGTTGTATTGTGGGCTGCGTTGTATGCCGCTCTGTGTTGGTAGAGGGGTCGTCTATCCGACCAGGTGGCTCCTTTGATATTTGGTTGTGGGGGGTCTGAGGCCTCCTCATCGAATTCGGGTAGCAGCTTCCGCTTTGGGTAGCTTTTGGAGGGGCGATTGTCGCCGTACCTTGCTACTATGTTGAGTATTTTACTCCATCTGATTTGGAGTGTGTCTTGCGCGGCCTTGAGCCTTTGCTTCTGCTTTTTCAGAGTCCTCGCGGTGGCAACAATCCTTTTACGGGCGGTCTGCTGCTCCGGGTGCCTGTCCGGCGTTATGTCGTCCGGACCATTATCCTTGATAGGATTTGTTTGTTCGGTTTGATTATTCGGATTGCCGTTGTCCGGCAGCGGTTCGCCTTGCTCCAGCACTCGGTCTGTGTGATCGCTATTTCTGTCGAGGCGGGATTTGGGGCGGCGCTTGCGTTGGCGCTTTGACTGCTTTTCGAGGGAACAAGCCTTCGGTGCGTCCTTCCGCTCCTCGTCGTCATCTTTTGGTGCGTCCACCATGTATACGTCATATGACGAGGTGGCGTTCCAGGGCCCAATAGGCGCTGGTTCTTCATCGTCTCCTTCCTCGGCGTCCATACCGTCGATGTCTTCGGAGTCGAAGTCGAGCATGTCGGTTAAATCGTTGACAGTGGCTACAAAGTGGGTGGTGGGTGGGCTTTGAATTTCTTCACCGTCCGTATCCCAATCCCGCTGACCGTAGTCCGGCCAGGGCTCTCCTGATAAAGAGAGAGACTT
This sequence comes from Triticum urartu, assembly GCF_056163025.1. Lineage (NCBI taxonomy): Eukaryota > Viridiplantae > Streptophyta > Magnoliopsida > Poales > Poaceae > Triticum > Triticum urartu. Next base: position 410,455,836 of record NC_141875.1, on the reverse strand, counting down.
TAGTGATTTCATAATATCGCCAAAGGGCGAGTGCTGAAAGATGTCCGCGGCAGTAAACTCCATGATCGGCGCCCAATCGGATTCGATCGGCAGAGGCGCGAATGGTTCGGAGTCCGGAGAGGAGTCCGGCTCCTTGGAGTTACGAGTCTCGCGGAGTGCGGGGCTGGTGTTCGGCTCGATCACCGTTGGGATCGCAGCCCCCGAGGCGACGTCCAACCACCCATCCTCGATCCACGCCGTTGGCTCCGAATTAAGGGTCGAAGCCGATGCGGGTGCGGCCTCCAAGGCACTGTTCGGCGGCAGAGCTAGATCATGCTCGTCGTGACAGTGCGGCGCGCTCAGCAGTGGCTCGAATCCGTCGAAGATCAAGTCCCCGCAGATGTCAGCCGTGTAGTTTAAACTTCCAAATCTGACCTGACGGCCAGGGGCATGGCTTTCGATCTGCTCCAGATGGCCAAGTGAATTGGCCCGTAGTGCGAAGCCGCCGAAGACGAAGATCTGTCCGGGGAGGAAGATCTCACCCTGGACTGCATCACCATTGATGATCGTAGGAGCCATCAAGCCTGACGGCGACGACACAGAGGAACTCTCAATGAAAGCACCAATGTCGGTGTCAAAACCGGCTGATCTCGGGTAGGGGGTCCCGAACTGTGCGTCTAGGCCGGATGGTAACAGGAGGCAAGGGACACGAAGTTTTACCCAGGTTCGGGCCCTCTCGATGGAGGTAAAACCCTACGTCCTGCTTGATTAATATTGATCATATGGGTAGTACAAGAGTAGATCTTCCACAAGATCAAAGAGGCTAAACCCTAGAAGCTAGACTATGGTATGATTGTTGTTCTATATGTTGTCCTACGGACTAAAACCCTCCGGTTTATATAGACACCAGAGAGGGTTAGGGTTACACAAAGTCGGTTACAATGGTAGGAGATCTGCATATCCGTATCGCCAACCTTGCCTTCCACGCCAAGGAAAGTCCCTTCCGGACACGGGACGAAGTCTTCAATCTTGTATCTTCATAGTCCAGGAGTCCGGCTGAAGGTATAGTCCGGCCATCCAGACACCCCCTAATCCAGGACTCCCTCAGTTGGCATACTCAAGAATCTTGACTGGTTTCTGTTCATAGGTCAAATCACTGTCCAACTGAATTGCTTCCAGCGGTACTGTGTCTCTCAGCGGCATACCAGCCATCTCTGCGTGGCACTTCTTCAACTGGGAAACGGGGAACACGTCGTGAACTCCTGACAATCCATCGGGCATTTCCAACTTGTAGGCTACTTCTCCCATACGCTCCAAAACTTTGCATGGTCCTACAAAACATGGCGCTAACTTTCCCTTAACTCCAAAACGCTTAACTCCTCGAAGTGGAGATACTCGAAGATAAACTCGGTCTCCGACTTCGTAAACTGTCTCCTTGCATTTAGAATCTGCGTAGCTCTTCTACCTGGATTGGTCTACCTTGAGTCTATCACGAATAAAATTCACTTTCTGTTCAGACTCCTTAATCAGATCCGGTCCAAACAACTGGCGGTCTCCAACCTCATCCCACGACAATGGGGTCCTGCACCTCCTTCCGTACAAGGCTTCGAAAGGGTCCATCTTCAAACTGGATTGATAACTGTTGTTGTAAGAGAACTCTACGTATGGCAAATTCTCGTCCCAACTAGATCCATAATCTAGCGCACAAGCTCTCAGCATATCCTCCAAAATCTGATTGACTCTCTCGGTTTGTCCATCTGTCTGAGGATGGAAAGCTGTACTAAACTCTAGCATGGTACCCAAAGTTTCATGCAACTGATTCCAGAACTTTGAGGTAAACTGGGTTCCTCTATCTGATACAATGCTCCTTGGAACTCCATGCAGACATACGATCCTGGTCATGTATATCTTTGCCAACTTGGCACTAGTATAGGTAGTCTTCACTTGAATGAAATGAGCTACCTTTGTCAAACAATCGACTACAACCCATATCGAGTCATAGCCTGAACGTGTTCTGGGCAATCCTGTAATAAAATCCATGCCTAACTTATCCCACTTCCATTCGGGTATCGGCAATGGCTGTAGCAATCCTGCTGGCTTCTGATGCTCTGCCTTTACTCTCTGACATACATCACAAACTGCTACACACTCCGCAATATCCTTCTTCATTCCGGTCCACCAGAAAATATCCTTCAAATCCAAATACATCTTGGTATTTCCTGGGTGAATCAAATATGGTGAATCATGGGCCTCTTGCAGAATTAACTTCCTGATCTCCGAATCATTAGGCACATAAACACGGTCTTCAAACCATAAGGAAATCGTGCTCATCCTCATGAAATCCCTTAGCTTTTCCTTTGCTCATTTTCTCCTTAATAGAAGCGATCTCCTTGTCGGTCTTCTGAGCTTCTCTGATCTTATCCATCAAAGAGACTGAATCTCCAATGCTGCTACATAGCCTCTCGGGACTATCTCCAAACATAGCTCACGAAGATTTTCGGCTAACTCCCTTGGTAAATCTCCCGTCATTAGGGTGTTGACATGACTTTTTACGGCTCAGCGCATCGGCTACTACGTTAGCCTTTCCGGGGTGATAATGCAATCTCATATCATAATCCTTGATGAGCTCCAACCATGTCCTTTGTCTGAAATTCAACTCCTTCTGCGTGAAAATATACTTCAAACTCTTGTGATCCGTGTACACTTGACAATGATTTCCAATGAGAAAATGTCTCCAGGTTTTCAATGCATGCACTACGGTTGCTAACTCCAAATCATGCGTGGCATAATTCAACTCATGAGGCTTAAGCTGTCGTGAGGCATATGAAACAACTCTTCCTTCCTGCATAAGCACTGCTCCAAGTCCTCGACGTGAAGCGTCACAATACACCTCATAATCCTTGGTCTGATCTAGCAAAATCAACACAGGGGATGTAACCAAACGCTTCTTCAACTCCTGGAAACTGGCCTCACATTCCTCAGTCCATATGAACTTGGTATCCTTCTTCAACAACTGCGTCATAGGCTTCGCAATCTTCTAGAAATTTTCAATGAATCTTCAGTAGTATCCTGCGAGTCCAAGAAAACTCCAGATCTCTCCAAATGTTGTTGGCGCTTCCCAATTTGTCACAGTGTCAACCTCGGTGGGATCTATTGCTATACCTTCTCCAGATATAACGTGTCCGAGAAATCCAACTTCCTTCAACCAAAACTCACATTTGCTAAACTTGGCATATAACTGATGTTCTCTGAGCTTACCAAGTACCAAACACAAATGCTCTTTATGCTCCTCTTCATTCTTCGAGTATACTAGAATATCATCAATGAACACTACGACGAACTTATCCAAAAACTCCATAAATACCTTTTTCATCATGTTCATAAAATATGCAGGTGCGCTAGTCAGACCAAATGACATAATGGTATACTCGTACAGCCCATACCTGGTGGTAAAAGCCGTCTTAGGTATATCATGTTCTCGAATCTTCAACTGATGGTATCCTGATCGCAAGTCGATCTTGGAAAATACCTTAGCTCCTTGCAATCGATCAAACAGATCATTGATCATCGGTAGTGGGTACTTCTTCTTGATGGTTACTTCATTCAATCCTCGATAATCAACAACCATCCTTAACGATCCATCCATCTTCTCCACTAGAAGTACTGGCGATCCCCAAGGCGAAGAACTTGGGCGAATATAACCTTTATCCAGTAACACCTTAATGTGCTTCTTAATCTCTTCCAAATCCTTTGCGGGCATCCTATATGGTCTCTTAGATATTGGCCCTGGGCCTGGCAAAAGTTCAATCAAAAACTCAATATCTCTATCCGGTGACATGCCTGGCAAAAGTTCAATCAAAAACTCAATATCTCTATCCAGTGACATGCCTGGCAAATGTTCAATCAAAAACTCAATATCTCTAGAAATACATCAGGGAAATCCTTCACCACTGGTACTTCCTCCTGCACAACTCCTGTTAACGAATTCACTTGAGTCCTCCTCGGCACATGCCGGGATACATACCTGATCCTTCTTCCTTCTGGGGTGGTAAGCAAAATTGACTTACTGGCGCAATCGATGTTTCCTCCATACATCGACAGCCAATCTATACCCAGGATTACATCCAAACCTTGTGATTCCAAAATGATCAAATCCGAGGGAAACACATGCCTACCTATACTCAATGGCACTTGAAAACATCCCTTGCTAGCCATATACTCCGCTCCTGGTGAGCTTACTAACATAGGTGTTCTAAGAATTTTGGTGGGCAGGTTATACTTATCCACAAATCCCCATGATATGTATGAATGCGATGCACCAGTTTCAAAAAGAACGAGTGCAGTAAATGACTTAACCAAAAGCTTACCGATTACTGCATCTGGCTGCTCTTCAACCTCCTCCACGTTAACGTGGTTCACCTGTCCCCTGTTGCAAGGGTTCGGCTTCTTCCCAAAGCTTCCATTGCCATTTCTATTCTGGGATTCAGGACATTCATTGGCATAATATCCAGTCTTCTGGCACTTAAAACAAGTGACTTGGCTCATGTCTCTCTTGGCTGGGGTTGATGGGTTGGTGCGGTTCTGGCCATTGCTTCCTCCATTCCCATTACTATTTTTGGTGCCATTGTGATTGTGCAAGCTACCTCCTCCATGGGTATGCTGAAAATGTCCTCCCGGTCTAGGGGTAAAATGTGGCTTCTGCTGAGCTCCAGAATTGTACTTCCCTTGTCCATACTTCCTCTTGTGATTCTCAATCTGCTGCCCTTCAATCATGAGAGCACGCTCTACCAACTCCTGGTAGTTGTTGAAGGTTGCTACCATCAACTGCATGCTCAACTCATCAGTCAGTCCTTCCAGAAACTTCTCCTGCTTAGCTGCATCCGTAGCTACGTTATCTGGGGCATAAGGTGCTAACTTACTAAAGTACTCCACATACCGGCCAACTGTCCTCCTCCTTGGCGCAAGTTGCGAAACTCTCGCTTCTTCATGGCCATAGCTCATGCTGAAACATGGGCAATATGGAAAGCCTGCTGAAACTGGTCCCATGTGATAGTGTCGATAGGGAAAGTGGCAGTGAAATTCTCCCACCATGATGTTGTGGGTCCTTCAAGCTGATGTGCGGCAAACTTCACCTTTTCCGCATCTGTGCATCCTGCCGTGGTCAACTCCCCTGCTGTCTTGCGGAGCCAATCGTCTGCTGCTATAGGCTCGGTGCTACTGGAAAACACCGGCGGATTCAGCCTAAGAAAACGGGCTAAGTGATCAACAGGTGGTGGTGGTGGTGGTGGGTTGTTGTTGTTCCCTTGATTCTGATTCTGGACTAGCAACTACATCAATGTGTTCTGCTACTGGATCAACTGGGTGAGCTCCGGTGGGAAGGTAACTACGGGGTCACATCTCGGAGGCATTTGAGGGTTTAGAAAAGATGAGATTTAAGAATAGAGAGGGGTCTAGAGAGAAAACGCTACCCATATGCACATGAGGCAAAAGCAAACAATTCACTTCATTCAATCAAACAAGGGCATACAATCTAACTATCGCAAAAGTGCTCGGACTACTATATTTACATGGTGGACTACTACTACTAATGGGGTGGTCTACTAGAAATATTCTTCGGTTGCAGACTCCATGATATCTGCTCCAGCTTCATCAACATAGTCATCATCGCTATCATCTGGATCCGAGTCGGTGTCGTCGATGATGATGTAGTCTTCTGGGCGAATCTCCTTGGGTTCTTCGTCTTCTTCTACTGGTGTAGGGCCTCCCATAAGTATTCCGATCTTCTTGATTAGATCGTCATTCTTCTCCACTAATACTTCGATTTCCTCTTCATAATCTTCACGTGTAGCCTTGAGTTCTTCCTCCAGTTCCTTGATTCTTGTCCTCGCCTTCTTCAGATCTATCATGTTGGCGCACATCTGGTTCTCCTGATGTCGAATGTGCTAGTTTAACTCCTGGATAAAAGCTGCAATTGATCTATCCTTCCTGGTGCTGATCATCTCCCAGTGCTCATCTCGGCGCCCACAAATCTGGTAGATAGTATCCTTGAGATCATTGCGGTAAACTTCTTCAATGCGTCCCATGGCGATGTGAGCTGCCATGCTCTTTCCTAGACTCCATGTTGGTGCATCAAAGGAAAACTCTATGGGTTCAGTGACTGGCATGAACGTCCTTCCTGGAACTTGAACTTGAATCATCTAGCGTTCTTCTTCAGGTAAAGTGGCACTGTAAGTCCCGGTGAAGCTTGGTACTCCTATGTTCTGATATCTAGTGACTTACTTCAAGTGACGTCCAAAGGGTGTATCTTCATCCGGTTGTGTGAACTTCTTCCTTACATCCGCCATCCTAAAAGAGTAGAAAAGATGAGAGGTCAGAATGAGAAGAGAGTGAGTAGTGATCTAGGGCTTTAGCTTAATGGTCGTGTCCTACAGTCTGCGTGTGCTCTGATACCATCTTGTAGCGATCAGACCTCAAACGATCCAATCTCTGTGCTCAGGTGTCATCCCTGGATCAGTAATGCTGACACCACACAGTACTTGAAGGATTTATATCAGAGTAGCAATCACACACTTATTACATCGAGTGTCTCAAAAGATAACTTAGTACAATAAATATGGCTTAAGGCCATCTAATAACGATAACAGCGGAAGGCTTGGAAGATAAGTGAGTTCATCAACTCCAACGGCATCACTAAGTATAGAACCCCGACCTAAAAGCACCTTACTCATCGTCTAATAAGTCTGCAACATGAACGTTGCAGCCCGAAATGGGTCAGCACATGGAATATGTTGGCAATGTAACACATAGAGAGCAATGAAAGAATAAGGCTATACTATATGCATATTTGGCTGGTGGAAAGCTCTATGGTTATAGTTTTGCGTAAAGCCAATTTTTTCCTACTACAAAGGAATAAATTTTATTTAACTATCATGGTGGTTGTTAAACATTGAGAATGGTTGACAGCATTCTCAATCCCAATTAAGCATCATCATAAAAAAACCAACAATATTAATTTAGAGTAACATGATGAGATTCACATGATTTAGATACTCAAGATGTCCATAACCGGGGACACGGCTAACCATGATTAGTTTATACACTCTGCAGAGGTTTGCGCACATTTCCCCACAAGACTCGATCGCCTCCGTTTGATTTCTCGCACTACAAGGTGTTTGAGAAACGGATGACCGAGACATAGTCTTTCAGAAGCGCTAGCACCTTACGAACGAGTAGACCGTTACACCTACTTTCCCCTACATCTGCTAGTCTACCACTGTAAGAGTTCACACGACTTAGTCAACTATGCTAGAGCCCATAGTAGCTTGTGGCTGCACACGAAAGTTTCTAGTATGAATAATCTCATGATCCCTTTGAGCCTGGGTGGTGGTCCAAAAGAAAAACAGGCAATCGCTGGAATACCCAGGTGCCTCAATCCTCCCAGATGTGTATTTTAGTTGCTACCTTAGATAAACCATTAATTTATCAAACTCACATCTGTCATGGATTTCACTCACCCAATCCACGTCTACTAGCATAGCATGGCATAACAAGCAAACGTAGAAGTAACTCCCAAAGGTTTGATAATAAACAGGTAATAAGTACTACCTAAACTACTTCCCAAACCCACAATTTAATTATATTCTAAACATGCAATGTGTGAGGATTGATCTAATGCAATAAAAACTGGGTAGTAGGAGGTATGATCAAAGTGTTACTTGCCTTGCTGATGATCCGCAAAACCTAGCGATTCGAAGTAGCAAGCGGCGCACTCCTAATACTCTATCGCAAACAAAAAAGCATACAATAAGTACTCAACTAACGCACAGGTAAAACTCAAATAAGAGATCTAACCAGAAAATTCAACTTAAGAACTCCGGTTGGCAAAAAGAACTAAATTGAACGAAGCAACGAAAGACAAACGGCAAAAAACAACCTTCGTTTACTATTCTGGATCTAGGGCAATTTTTACAGAGGCAAAAACTTGTTTTAGTTGGTTAAACAGAAAGAGGGTTTCGATTCGAAACTCAAGGCGCTTGAATCGCCTGATTTCGCTAAACGAGCGAAAACATGTACTAGAACGAAAATCGGATCAGGAATCGCAATATGATAAATCCCGGATTTAATCCGAGAAAAAGAAAACAACAAACAGATTAACGAACGAACGTTTGTTATCTGGATCTAAACGATGAACGCGTTCGTTAAAACGAACGAACGAGCGAATGCTCGCTAATTAACTAAACCGAAAAAAACCGATCTAAAAAATGAATCTAAAAAACGAACGAACGGTTTTCTGGAGGAAAACCGCCGGCGGCGGGGCAGCGGTCAACATCTAGCAGGGTGGCGGCTCCGGCGGGGCGGCGAGTTCGGCGGCGGCGGCTCCGGCGGCGGGGTTGTGCAGCGGCGCGGCGCGCGGCGGCGCGGCGCGCGAGGCGAGGTGGCGGCGGCGTCAGGGGCGGCGGGGTCGGGGGCTAGGGTTTGGGGCGGCTCGGGCTAGGCTGCTCAGGTTATAAAGGCCGGCCGGGCCGGGTGTCCTGGTCGTACACGGCATGGTAGGTCGGTTCGACTTTTTTTTAAAATAATAACACTCAGAAAAAACAAAAGTAATACTAAACAGACACCAAAAATCCCGGAACAAATTTTCCCCGGCTTCTAAATTCAAGCCGCATAGGATGGACATTTATTTGGGGCCTAAATGCAATTTTGAAAAACGCGCATTTTTCCTAAATTCAAATAAAATAGCAAATAAATCCAAAATAAAATCTTAATTGATTTTTTTATTAAATCCTCAATATTTCTTTATTTTGGGAAAGTCGTTTTATTCCCTCTCTCATATTTTTCTAATAGAAATAATTGAAGATAAAATAAATAAAATCAAATGATCCTATTCTCAAAATTTGAGAAAACTCAAATATGAAAATAAAGAAATCCCCAACTCTCTCCGAGGGTCCTTGAGTTGCGTAGAATTTTCTAGGATCAACCAAAATGCGAATAAAGTATGATATGCAGTGATGATCTATTGTATAACATTCCAAATTGAAAATTTGGGATGTTACATTATCCTATTGTATCTCATCACCCTAATTTAATTGGATGGGTTAATGAATTACTTTAATTGGGATTGAGTTGGAGGAACCTTCTCAATGATGTTACAACTACCATGATAGTTAAAATAAAACTTATTCCTTTGTTGTAGGGAAAAATTGGCTTTTCGCAAAAACATATTAACCATACAGCCTCCACCAGCCATATTGCATATAGTGTTAGCATTATTATGTTCGTTTCTCTACTATGTTACATTGCCAGCATATTCCATGTGCTAGCCCGTTTTTTGGGCTGCAATGTATCATGTTGTAGACTTTTCAGATGAGGAGTAAGGTTCGCTAGGTCGTTGTCGTGCAGCGCAGCTATGCCGTTGGAGTTGATGGACTCACTTTATCTTCCAAGCCTTCCGCCTGTTATCCTATTAGATGGCCTTAAGCCATATTATTGTAATAAGTTCTCTTTTGGAGACATTCAATGTAATAAGTGTGTGATTGCTACTCTGTTATAAATCCTTCGAGTACTGTGTGTGTCAGCATTACCGATCCAAGGATGACATTGAAGCACAGAGACTTGACCGTTTGAGGTCAGGTCGCTACAAGATGGTATCAGAGCACAGGCTGAGTGTAGGACACGACCACTAAGCTAAGCCCTAGGTCACTACTCTCTTCTCATTTCTGACTCCTCTCCATTTTCTACTCTTTAGGATGGCATACGCAAGGACTTCCAAGTGTATTGCAATGCTTCACGCTTAGGACTTGGAGGAGTACTGATGCAAGACGGAAGAGTTGTTTCGTATGCCTCACGACAACTGAAACCGCATGAGTTATATGGCACACATGATTTGGATTTAGCAGTTGTAGTGCATGCACTCAAGACCTGGAGACATTTTCTCATCAGAAACCGTTGCGATGTATACATGGATCACAAGAGTTTGAAGTACATCTTCACACAGAAGGAGCTTAACCTCAGGCAGAGGAGATGGTTGGAGCTCATCCAGGAAAGGCCAATGTTGTAGCAGACGCTTTGAGTCGTAAGAGTTATGTTAACAGCCTCGTAAGCGGAGAGATGCCAAAGGAGTTAGCCGAAGATCTCAGGGAACGTTGATTAGAGATGGTTCCTAAAGGCTTTGTGGTGACATTGGAGGTTCAGTCAACATTATTGGAAAAGATTCGAGAAGCTCAGAAGGATGACAAAGAGATCACTGAGATAAAGGAAAAGATGAGTGAAGGGAAAGCCAAGGGGTTTTGTGAGGATGAGAACGACACCTTATGGTTTGAGGACCGTATATATGTGCCCAATAATGCAGAGATCAGAAGGTTGATACTTACAGGAAGCTCATGACTCACCATACTCGATACACCCCGGAAACACCAAGATGTATTTGGATTTGAAGGAGCGTTTCTGGTGGACTGGTATGAAGAAGGATATTGCCGAGTATGTAGCCGTATGCGATGTATGTCAGAGAGTGAAGGCAGAACATCAGAAGCCAGCAGGATTGCTACAGCCTATGCCGATACCCGAATGGAAGTGGGATAAACTTGGCATGGACTTTATCACCAGATTAACCAGGACCAAATCAGGATATGATTCTATATGGGTAGTGGTTGATCACTTGACTAAAGTGGCTCACTTTATCCTAGTAAAAACCACGTATACAAGTGTGAAGTTGGCCAAGATATACATGACTAGGATCGTATGTCTGCATGGAGTTCCGAGGACCATTGTATCCGATAGAGGAACACAGTTTATTTCAAAATTTTGGCATCATTTGCACCAGACTTTGGGCACCAGACTAGAGTTCAGCACAGCATTTCATCCGTAGACAGATGGACAAACTGAGACAGTCAATCAGATTATGGAGGACATGTTGAGAGCTTGTGCACTAGACTACGGATCTAGTTGGGATGACAACTTGCCCTACGCAGATTTCTCATACAACAACAACTACCAGGCCAGTTTGAAGATGGCACCGTTCGAAGCCTTGTATGAGAGAAGATGCCGAACACCGTTGATGTGGGATGAAGTTGGAGACCGGCAGTTGTTTGGACTAGATTTGATTAAGGAATCCGAAGAGAAGGTTAAACTGATTCAAGATAGACTGAAGGTAGCTCAGTCAAGGCAGAAGAGTTATGCAGATTCAAAACCCAAGGAGGTAGTCTATGAAATCGGAGATAGAGCATATCTGCGAGTTTCACCTTTGCGAGGTGTTAAATGTTTTGGAGTCAAGGGAAAGTTAGCCCCGAGATTTGTGGGACCATACCGTGTTTTGGAACGCATGGGGGAGGTTGCCTACAAGTTGGAGTTACCCGAAGGATTGTCAGGAGTTCTTGATGTGTTTCACGTTTCCCAGTTGAAGAAGTGTCATGCTGAGATGGCCGATATACCACTGAGAGATACAGTACCCCTGGAGGAAATTCAGTTGAACAGTGATTTGACCTATGAAGAGAAACCAGTCAAAATTCTTAAATTTGCCAGCCGAGTCACTCGTAGTAAGGTTATCAAGTTTTGCAAAGTTCAGTGGAGCCACCATACTGAGGATGAAGCCACCTGGGAACGAGAGGATGATCTTCGCAAACACCACGCACACCTATTTTCTAGCCAACCCAAATCTCGAGGGCGAGATTCATCTTAAGGGGGGAGGGGGTAGGTTTGTAACATCCCAAATTTTCAATTTGGAATGTTATACGTAGGTCATACATGCATATCATATTTTATTGCATTTTGTTTCGCGATCCTCAAAATTCTAAGCAACTCAAGGACCCTCGGAGAGAGTTGGGGATTTCACTGTTTTCATATTTGAATTTTATCAAATATCGAAATGAGGATCATTGGTTTTATTATGTTTCTCTCCAAAATATTTTCATACTAAAAGATATGAGAGGAGATAATATGACTTCTCCAAAATAAATGAAATATTGGAGGAAAAAATATTAAAATCAAATATTTGATTTTATTCGGATTTTATTGCTATTTTATTTGCATAGGAAAAATACGCGTTTTTCAAAATTGCATTTTAGGCCCAAATAAATGTTCACCTTGTCCAGAATATTTTTAGAGGACAGGGAAAATTTAGTTCGGGATTTTTGGAGTCCGTTTAGTATTTCTTTTCTTTCTTTTCTACACGACAAAAATATTTTTTAAAAAAGATCAACCCGACTCCGGGCCGCACCTGAGCGGGACTCCACCTGGGGGAGCTATATAAGTCGGGGCCCCCTGCCCGCCGAAGCCCACCAACCGCTGAAGCCCACCCGTGCCCCGCAACCCTAGCGCAGCCGCCTCCGTGTGCCGCCACCGCCCGCTACCACTGCTGCCGCCGCCAGACACCGCCGCTGCCGCCACCGCCACCAGACGCCGCCCTGCCGCCGCCTCGCTGACCTCGCCAGAGGTAGTTGCCGTAGCCGCCTCGGTTTTCTTGAGAAAAACCGATCGGTTTTTTTTTCGAAAACCTAGATCCATTTTTTTCATTTTTTAGATCCGGTTTGGTTTTTTGGGTTTAGTTATATAGAAGACGTTCGTCCGTACGTTTGTTTTAACGAACGGTTTTCGCCCGTTAGTCACAGACAACGAACGTTCGTTCGTTAGCCTGTTCGTCCGTTTTTCTTTTTCTCGGCTTTTTTGTGATTATTTTCGATCGCGATTTCTGATCCGATTGTCGTTTTAGTTTATCTTTTTGCACGTTTATCGGAATAAGGCGATTCAAGCGCCTAGATCTTTGTCTCGAAACCCTCTTTATGTTTAACCGACTTGAACAAGATTTTGGTACTGTAAAATTTGACTTTAGTTCAGATTATTAATCGGATCTTGTTTCTTTCGCAGTTTGAGTTTCGTTTCTCCGTTTGATTTGATTCTTTTTGCAAACCAGAGTTCTTAAGTTGAACTTTCTGGTTAGATATTCTTATTTGAGTTTTACCCATGCATCTTTGCTTGATTACTTATGTATGCTATTGTTTGTTTGCGACAAAACACCCGGAATGCGAAGCGTGCTACTATGAGTCTCTAGGTATCACGGATCATCAACAAGGCAAGTGACACATTGATCATACTCTTTTCATACCTAGTTTTTATGCATTAGTTCCAGTCCTCAAACACTGCATGATTAGGAAGTGATTAACTTGTGGGTAGTGGGAAGTAGATAATGAGGTAGAACCTATTACCTATTTTATTATCAAACCCTCGGGAGTTACTTCTACGTTATGCCTTTATTGCTATGCTATGCTCGTAGACATGGATTGGGTTCGAGTGTATCCATGAAAGATGTGAGATTGTTAATTAATGGTTCAACTTAAGGTGGCAACTTTAATACACATCTGGGTGGATTGCTTGTTTGGGCACCTGGAGAATCCAGTGTTGTCCTAGGATATCCCGGAGTACCCGTGTGATCATCCTACGGTCCGCCACCCAGGCTCAAAGGGATCATAAGACTATTCATGCTAGAAACTTCTGTGTGCAGCCACAAGCCATTATGGGCTCTGGCATAGTATGAGTAGGTTGTGTGACCTCTTTCAGTGGTGGGCTAGCATATGTAGGGGGAAAGTAGGTGTAACTGTCCACCCAGAGTAAAGAGTTAATGCTTCTGAAAGACTGTGTCTCGGTCATCCGTTTCTCGAACACCATGTAGTGCAAGAAATCCAATGGAGGAGATCGAGTCTTGTGGGGAAAAGTGCGCAAACCTCTGGAGAGTGTAGAATCTAATCATGGTTAGCCGTATCCCCGGTTATGGACATCTTGAGTATCTAGTATTTGGATTATCCTATTGTATCACATCACCCTAATTTAATTGGATGGGTTAATGAATTACTTTAATTGGGATTGAGTTGGAGGAACCTTCTCAATGAAGTTACAACTACCATGATAGTTAAAATAAAACTTATTCATTTGTTGTAGGAAAAAATTGGCTTTTCGCAAAAATGTATTAACAATACAGCTTCCACCAGCCATATTGCATATAGTGTTAGCATTATTATGTTTGTTGCCCTACTGTGTTACATTGCCACCATATTCCATGTGCTGACCCGTTTTTCGGGCTGCAACGTATCATGTTGCAGACTTTTCAGACGAGGAGTAAGGTTCGCTAGGTCGTTGCCGTGCAGCTCAGCTATGCCGTTGGAGTTGATGGACTCACTTTATCTTCCAAGCCTTCCGTTGTTATCATATTAGATGGCCTTAAGCCATATTATTGTAATAAGTTCTCTTTTGGAGACATTCGATGTAATAAGTGTGTGATTGCTACTCTGTTATAAATCCTTCGAGTACTGTGTGTGTCAGCATTACCGATCCAGGGATGACACTAAAGCACAGAGAATTGACCATTTGAGGTCGGGTCACTACACGGAAGCAAAATCTGCGAGATGGAAATGACTGCCTATCCCTGACACGCAAAGCCTGTCGGCTCAATTTCTACAGGGGTAGGCTTATAATTTCACTCAAACATGACATAACCGCCTCTGCCTCTCACCTCCCCAGATTCATACACGGTGGGCGCCAAAACACAGTTTCTCCTCGGCCGAAATCGCCTCTCACCTCCCCGATTCATACACGGTGGGCGCCAAAACAAACTCTCCTCGGCTGAATCTCCGTCGGCAAATATTCGGTGTATGCAAGATTGGCGTCCTATCCCCAACCGACTAATATTGATTTGATGTAGGAAATTTTAAATGGGGGCTAAGTTTGTAAATTTCCACGCATTTGAGACAAGCGCGCCCTGAAGACATGGTTCCCCCTCCCTATCTCCCTCTGTTTACCTATTCGTACTCCGTGGCGCCAAAACACCCACTCCATCGTAGTCTCCTCCATCTGCCACCCCGTCCGCCGCCGTCCTCCTCCACCATGCCGGAGCTGATCCCCGACGCCGTTCTCAATTACAAGAGACCGGCCTCTCTCATACATGGCTTCAGACTAGGATCCTTGCATCGTGTCCTATTACTTCATCTGCGTCGTTGTCCACCTTGTCGAGGCCACTAGTACGATCCTCTCATCCATCGTGCCAGGATATTTCACTCACTGCCATCGTCTGCCCTCCTAGATTTGCTTCTACACCGCCGACAACCATCTCTACCGCAACACCGTCAACGCCTCAGCAAATTCTTACACGGCGCCACACCAGAGTCGGTACTCTTTCGTATCAGCTCAAGGTATTTATCTCAGCAAGAAAATAGATCACCACTGCTTTACTGTGATTTCTGGTCCATCACTTAGAATCTTACTTGTTAGTTGAAACCAAACATTGGTTGCGAAGTTGCCTTTGTCCGGTTTGCACCTTAAGATCCGCCATGGCATGCTCACCACTATACTTGCAATGCTTATGGTTTTCCCCTTTTGTATTCCACATTAGCTTAAATGAAAGTAGACTGAATTTCGTCAGAGGGCTACCCCATTATCTATCTTAGGGTTTCGGGTGGGGACAGTGGTTGTGGGGGCTGCCATCGGGTTATGGTGGGGCCTCGCCAGAGGCAAAACTCGGCACGGGTGGGGGTGGGGTTAGCCAGAGGGATGGCTGGGGGCGGCGGAAGACCGGAGGTGGTGGGCGGTTCAGGGGAGGGCGGGGGCAGTGGTTTAGCTGGCGGCCCATGCGCTGGTCTGTAGGGGAAGAATAAGAGGCGAGGAAGAAGAAGGGTTAGGAGACGTAGAATCTTCATCCAACCGCCTGAAATGGTCGACTGACCCAAATGATGAAAGTCAGGCGACTTGCATGTAGACATTCCCGTATATTCAGTACCATGATCGTAGATGATTCGAGACGTGCGTGCAAGCAACGCTTCACAACCCATCAAGCTAAACAACAAGCTACTCATAATTCCAAACTTAGCTGCTCAAATACGAATCTGATATGATGCTGACATGTACTAAAACAGAGAATGTTGAATTGGTCAACTAATGTTCCTACTTTACTTTCGAGAAGCACATGCGCTGCATATCGAGGACAGTAGGGGGTTGCATTCTTTATGCGCTCTTCATGTGTGGTCAATGAACATTTTATTATCCAAAATCTGCTTGCTCTTATTTAGCATGCTCCTCTTCTTTTCTTCTTTTATAAGTACTCTCTCCGTTCCTAAAAATATGCCTTTGTAGAGATTCCTCCATGGACTACATACGGAGAAAAATGAGTGAATCTACACTCTAAAATGTATCTATATACATCTGTATGTGATCCATAATGGAATCTCAACAAAGACTTGTATTTAAGAACAGAGGGAGTATAATAGTAGTACAGTTGGTTCCTTGTAGTGAAGAGGAGCAGGGACATTTGTAGTGTACAGGTCTATTTGGTCGCTTGTGATGGACGTTTTCAACTCTTCGTGTTGGTCTTTATATCGCTCGTCATGGACACTTTCAACTATTCGTATTCGGTCGTATGTGTTGCCTTTGAGAGTTAGACTGATAGTAATAGTAATGCGCCTTCGGTTGTAGAGAGCTGGTATCCGAAGCCTTTCTAGCCGTACCGGCAATACTAGCACATATTTTCCAGCATGTTCCACTTTCCTGATTTTACTGCCGATGCTTAGGGTTTTCCCATTATATGTACACTATGATCTACATAGGTGCTTGATGTCTGCTAGAACTACGTCGGTATTTCCCCAAAGAGGAAGGGATGATGCAGCACAACAACGGTAGGTATTTCCCTCAGTGATGAGACCAAGGTTGTCGAACGAGTAGGAGAACCACGCAACACTACGTGAACGGCACCTGCACGAAAATAACAAATACTAGCAACCCGACGTACTAAAGGGGTTGTTAATCCCTTTCGGGTAACGGCGCCAGAAATTGGCAAATGGACGTCAGAAATTTGTAATAAATTGGTAGATAGATCGCTCGGGAACACAAGATAAAATAAATAAGAATAAATTGCAGCAAGGTATTTTTGTATTTGAGTTTAATAGATCTGAAGATAAAAGAAAATAAAAATAGATCAGAAAGGCAAATATAATGAAGAAGAGACCCGGGGGCTGTAGGTTTCACTAGTGGCTTCTCTCGAGAAAAATAGCAAACGGTGGGTAAAAAAATTACTGTTGAGCAATTGATACAACTTCGAATAATCATGACGATATCCAGGCAATGATCATTATATAGGCATCACATACAAGATTAGTAGACCGACTCCTGCCTGCATCTACTACTATTACTCCACACATCGACCGCTATCCAGCATGCATCTAGTGTATTAAGTTCATGGAGAAACATAGTAATGCAATAAGAATGATGACATGATGTAGACAAGATCTATTTATGTAGAAATAGATCCCATCTTGTTATCCTTAATGGCAACGATACATACGTGTCGGTAGCCCTTCTGTCACTTGGATCAAGCACCGTAAGATTGAACCCATCACAAAGCACCTCTTCCCATTGCAATATAAATAGATCAAGTTGGTCAAACAAAACCCAAGTATCGAAGAAGAAATACAATGCTATAAGCAATCATGCATATAAGAGATCAAATAAGACTCAAATAACTTTCATGGATAAAAAGATAGATCTGATCATAAACTCAAAGTTCGTCGGATCCCAACAAACAGACCGCAAAAAGAGTTACATCATATGGATCTCTAAGAGACCATTGTATTGAGAATCAAACGAGAGAGAGGAAGCCATCTAGCTACTAACTACAGACCTGTAGCTGTACAAAGAACTACTCATGCATCATCGGAGAGGCACCAATGGACATGATGAACCCCTCCATGATGGTGTCTACATTGGATCTGGTGGTTCTGGGACTTGCGGTGGCTGGAATTGATTTTCGTCGACTCCCCTAGGGTTTCTAGAATATTGGGGTATTAATAGAGCAAAGAGGCAGTTCAGGAGGCCACCAAGGTGGGCACCACCCACCTGGGTGTGCTTGGGGGCCCAGGCGTGCCCTGGTGGGTTGTGCCCCCCTCGGGGCACCCCGAGGTGCTTCTCCGGTCGATTGGGTGTCTTCTGGTCCATTAAAATTCCACAAAAAGTTTTGCTGCATTTGGACTCCGTTTGGTATTGATTTCCTGCGATGTAAGAAACATGCAAAAAACAGCAACTGGCACTAGGCACTACGTCAATAGGTTAGTACCAAAAATGATATAAAATGATTGTAAAACATAGAAGAATGATAATATGACAACATGGAACACTAAAAAATTATATATACGTTGGAGATGTATCAACATCCCCAAGCTTAATTCCTGCTTGTCCTCGTGTAGGTAAATGATAAAAACAGAATTTTTGATGTGGAATGCTGCCTAACATGTCATCACATATTCTTTTCTTTATAGGATGGACATTTGGACTCTTATATGGTTCAAAGCAATAGTCTAGTTTTGACACGAGACTTAAATACTCTAGCATATCAACAAGCAATCATGTCTTTCAAAATATCAACGCTAAAATAAGTTATACTTAGCCCATTATGCTCAATCATTGATCCATTCATGAAACACACTCGCATATTAGCTACACCCAATGCTCAAGTACGATAATACACTGGTGCGCGTCGGTCCTAAACAAACAGTTTTTTACCCCTTTCCGCGACGAAATTTGGAACCGTCGCCAAGTGAGTATGTGCGATAGGGTGTCCTTCACACACGACCCAGAAATCGTCGGGGATAGGCCCTCCTGGTACCCAGACTAGGGTCGTGTGCGATCAGGCAAGGCATCGAAACCCAATCATTTCTTTAGGTATGTACATCCCACACGGTAATCCAAGAAAATCATTTCCGTAGGTATGTACATCCCACACGGTGAATCCCAGAAATACATTTCCATAGGTATGTATATAACACACAGTCAATCCAAGGAATACGTTTCCATTCTTATGTCCATCCCACACAGTCAATCCAGGGAAAATGTTTCTGTTTGTATGTATATCCCACACAGTTTTATGTGTAGGCTCGTGTGTGAAAGGTGTAACTATCACACACGGTTTGCCATGGTTAACTGTTTGCTTTTATCAACTATATCACACACGATTTGATGAAGAAAATTGTGTGGCATTGGGATATCCATTGCAAGCGCTTTTTTTGCTAGAACCGTTTGCAAAGTTCCATGACACATTTAGCAGGTTTATTAGTTTACAATTAATAATTCCAGTATTACGCAAATTCACATTTCATATCGAACAGTTGTTTGCCAGTTTCATATCAGGCACATAAATATATTATAACATCACAGTACGATAGCTACATGAAAACAGCACAGTACAACATGTAGCCACTTCAACTTCATAAGAACAATATATTCATTTTCCTAATCGAGATCATCCAGGGTCGTCTTATCCACCTCTGCTTCCAGTTCAATAAAAACCCGTTTTGCACGGGCCAATTGGGAAAGTGCCTCCTCCTTCGCCAACACCATCCTAGCAAAGTCTAATTTAATAAATCTGAGCTCATTCTCCACCTTCAACTTTTATCCTGCATCTTGAAATATGCTTCAGCGTTGACAACACTTTCTCTAAGCCTACGTGTGTTCTCTTCCTCATACATGCTCCAGAGCTTCACTAGACACATCTTCAAAGACTGTGGCCACTCTTGATCAACCCACTCCAATTAAGAACACTTCCGTTCATCCTATAATATTTAAAACTTGATCAGTAACAATTGTAGGGGAAACGGGTTTATAGCAACATAGAAAATCACCAATGCTTATTTTGAAAAACTAAAGAAACATGTTAATTATGACATATCTTCTCAAAAAGATCAATGTGCAAATGAAATAATTGGTACTAAGACAACACCCAAATTCTGGAACATCAGAAGCTATAATTAACTACAACGACGCTACAAGTTCTTACTCATGTACAATAAATGACAAATTGAACATTTTATGAGGAAGGTAAATATAACTGCAACAACATAGCGACAGTGTTTGGATGACAGCAAATTGATACTAACAGGTGTGTACATGCACAAATTTAGTAACATAGAACTAACAGCACTAAGGCCGTCCACTATGTATGCCAAAATTGGGGTAAAGACAATTGTTGCTACATCCCGCACCGGTGCCCTGCACTAGCGAGCCGATGCAGCGGAAAAAAAATCAAGGACCTGGACTTCGAAGCACGTAGTTGCTCCGATGCCCAGTTCCTTCATGCCATAAAGATTTAGTATTTTACTGCTTGGCTGCTCGGATGTGTGGACCAAAGTTGGCTGCAAAAACTGCTGAAGCGGTGCCAAATAATTTTCTAATGGCACCACTGATGAGATGGATACAATTTAAGATACTAGGTACAAACTGTGACACTGTCTTAGGATGAGTTTGGTTGAAGGTGTGGGATGAATGCGTTGGGACCGTGACAGTGTCGGAATCACATCTAACAAATGATTTGTAACAACGAAAGAGGGTCTAACCTTCTCTGCACGTGCCGGAAACTTCCTCCCACTATCCACAGAATCAAATGCAACTAGCTTCACGCATGGAGATTCATGGTGACAACGAGAAAATAGATCTTCAGCCACCCCGCTCCATTCGTTGACACTGATGGTCTTAGGGAGCTACAAGAGGAAGAAATGGCTCAAATCAACCACCGGGTAAAAATCCTTCATTCCAAGTCATAGCCCAAGAGAGAGAAGAGAGGCATACCAGGGTGGTGAAGGAGTATTCGCCGGAGGAGGAACCGCTGGAGAGGTCTTTGAAGAAGACCATGGCGACCCTGGCGGTAGGATGCGAGACGGTGAGAGCGAGGAAGCGGCAATAGCTTAGCAAGGAGGGAAGGAAGGAGGAAACAGGGGAAATGTGACTTGTGGTCAGGGAGAAAAGGGGGTGGGGAAGGGGGTGGGGGTAGATATTTTGGCGGTAGGCCAAAGTTTTGGAAATGTGGAGGGAAACTTTGCATGCGGTGCCGCCAGACCATTCACTTTGAACGATTGTGTGCATCGCAAACGATTCTTCTGCTTTATGCGCATGGGTTGAGTATTATAATTCAAATTTTGGTAGAAATTTCCCTGGGTGCATGATTGCATAATTTAACATCGCTTGCTAATTTGGGCACACAAAAGGGCGTATAGCAGATAGACCACACTTACTGAATTGAGCAATTTAAGTAATTAAACAGAGCCAGTTTACCTAAACATTGCTCTAACAAAATACCAGCATTAAAAACAAAGCCTATGTACGCATAACTTTAACAAATCCACCGCCCCGCTGGCCTATGCATCGCCGGTGTGAGATGAGATGTCGATGACTTGTCCTGGCTACATGTCGTCGTTGGTGGACTCTGCGTCCCCCCTGCTGAAGTCGACCACGTCCTCGTCCTCGTCCTTGTCCTCATCGCCACCCTCAAGGTTGTAGTACTCATAGTAGTGGCTACGCCAGAGCTCGCGTTGGTACTCCACTGCCGATTCCTCGATGGACAGACTCTTCTCTACCTCAACCTCGGCCACGCTCAACTCCTCCTCCCGGCGCTCCTCAATCTCCGCCGCCTCCTGCATCTCTAGCTCCCGCTTGGCGACCTCATGAGGAAGCTGGTGCTCCACAGCCACCGTCGCCTTTTCACACGTGGGTTGCATGATGGAGTCCGAGGTGTCCTGGAATATCTTGGCGTGTGCATCCTTGATCTTAGCGTGGATGGCCTCGACACAGGCTAAGGTGACATCAGTGGCACAGACGGCAACTCGAGCGCTCTCGGCGTTTGCAGCCGCCGTCGCAGGAGCTGCTGCAGCTGTCTCGGCTTCTACAGCTGCCCTGTCTCCTGCCGCAGACGCCCCCTTGGCGAAAGCGGATGCGCTCAATGCGGATGCGGCGGCACTCTCGGCGTAGGCGGTCGCGCTCTCGGCGCAGGCAGTGGCGCTGGGGGGGACATGGCCATCGTACGGGCCTTCACGAAGCATTTCCACTACGTCATCTTTGCAATAAGGGGGTGCGGGAATGGGGCTCGGGATTCGTGGATTCGGGGGTTTCCGGCACTGGAGCAGACGAGCTGGCGAAGCTTAAGGCAAGAGACTTAAAAAGACCCAGATATTTTCATCACAAACGGTTCCTAGAAAACAACTGTGTGTGATGTTGTAGATATTTTTTATTAGCTGTGAAAGACGAATTTGGAGTACAGTGGCAACAGATGGTGTTTTAAATGTATGAGAAATTTTATAGAACTAATACAACTGTCATGTCAAATTTTGGAAAATTTCAGGGGTCATTTGGGCATTTAAGTCATTTAAGTGATTTTCTAGCCATTTAATGGCAGTAATTGAAATTTGAACTACATGTACATTCAACAGCGAACCATAACGGTCTGAAAACTCATATTTTGTGTACTTGTGTGCGATTTAATTCCATGTGAAATAAATTGGAAGGAATTTTCAAACATATTTGTCTCAAGGCTATGACACAATTAAGCATGGAGTGACATGGCATTTCGAATCAAAAAAAATAAAAAAAATCAGAAACACATGAAACCTTGGTTGTTGTAATCTCATGCCACCAAGATGATGTGGAAAAAAAATTGGCATGTTCAATGAAAGTTTGGACACACACCCCTGACAAACTGGAGCAAATCACTAGAAGGCTCGTGGTTCCGAGAGGGAACAATGCATGTTCGATGACGAACGGGAGATAGCTTCCTCTTACGGCCTTCATTTTTTTCTATGTATAATGTGCACTACTACAACTGTAATGTGAAATTTTGGAAAATTCTAGGGGTCATTTGACATTTTAAAGGCATTTAAGTGATTTTCTAGCCATTTAATTCAAATTTGAACTACATCTACATGCAACGCCTAACCATAACAGTTTGACAAATCATATTTGTGTACTTGTGTGCGAGTTAATTCCATGTGCATTAAATTAGAAGGAATTTTCAAACATATTTGTCTCACGACATGGACACATGCATATGTATGCATGGAGTGACATTGCATTTTAATTCAAAATAAATAAAAAATATCAGATACACATGAAATCTTTGTTGATGTAATGTCATGCCACCAAGATGATGTGGTAAAAAAATTTGGCATGTTTGACGAAAGTTTGGACACACACCCCTCACAAACCGGAGCAACTCACAAGAAGGCTCGTGGTTCTGAGAGGGAACAATTCATGTTTGATGATGAATGGGAGATAACTTCCTCTTACAGCCTTCAATTTTTTTCTACGTCAAACATGCACTACTACAACTATAATGTGAAATTTTTGAAAATTCTAGGGGTCATCTGACCTTTTAAAGAAATTTAAGTGATTTTCTAGCCATTTAATGACCGTAATTCAAATTTGAACTACATCTCCATGCAATGCCTAACCGAAACGGTTTGAAAAATCATATCTGTGTACTTGTGTGCAAGTTAGTTCCATGTGCAGTAAATTAGAAGGAATTTTCAAACATATTGGTCTCACGACATGGACACATGCATACGTATGCATGGAGTGACATGGCATTTTAATTCCAAAAAATTAAAAAAAATGATCAGAAAAACATGAAACCTTGGTTGATTTAATGTCGTGCCACCAAGATGATGTGGTAAAAAAGTTGGCCTGTTTGACGAAGGTTTGGACACACACCCCTCACAAACCAGAGAAACTCACTAGAAGGTTCGTGGTTCCGAGAGGGAACAATGCATGTTTGATGACGAACGGGAAATAGATTCCTCTTACGGCCTTCAATTTTTCCACGTCTAACATGCACTAATACAACTGTCATGTGAAATTTTGGACAATTTCAGGGGTCATTTGACCTTTTAAAGACATTTAAGTGATTTTCTAGCCATTTAATGACCATAATTCAAATTTGAACTACATCTACATGCAATGCCTAACCACAATGGTTTGAAAAATCATATTTTTGTGTACTTGTCTACGAGTTAATTCCATGTGCGGTAAATTAGAAGGAATTTTTAAACATATTGGTCTCAAGGCATGGGCACACATGCATGGAGTGCCATGGCATTTTAATTCCAAAAAATTAAAAAATGATCAGAAAAACATGAAACCTTGCTTGATTTAATGTCATGCCACGAAGATGATGTGGTAAAAAAATTGGCATGTTTGACGAAAGTTTGGACACACACCCCTCACAAACCGGAGCAACTCACTAGAAGGTTCGTGGTTCTGAGAGGGAACAATGCATGTTTGATGATGAATGGGAGATAACTTCCTCTTATGGCCTTCAATTTTTCTCTATGTTTAACGTGCACTAATACAACTGTCTTGTCAAATTTGGAAAATTTCAGTGGTCATTTGATCTTTTAAAGACATTTAAGTGATTTTCTAACCATTTAATGACCATAATTCAAATTCGAACTACATCTACATGCAACGCTTAACCATAACGGTTTGAAAATCATATTTTTGTGTACTTGTCTGCGAGTTAATTCCATGTGCAGTAAATTAGAAGGAATTTTTAAACATATTGGTCTCAAGGCATGGGCACACATGCATGGAGTGCCATGGCATTTTAATTACAAAAAATGAAAAAATGATCAGAAAAACATGAAACCTTGCTTGATTTAATGTCATGCCACCTAGATGATGTGGTAAAAAAATTGGCATGTTTGACGAAAGTTTGGACACACACCCCTCACAAACCGGAGCAACTCACTAGAAGGTTCCTGGTTCCGAGAGGGAACAATGCATGTTTGATGACGAATGGGAGATAGCTTCCTCTTATGGCCTTCAATTTTTTATCGACGTTTAACATACACTAATAAAACTGTCTTGTCAAATTTGGAAAATTACAGTGCTCATTTGATCTTTTAAAGGCATTTAAGTGATTTTCTAACCATTTAATGACCGTAATTCAAATTTGAACGACATCTACATGCAACGCCTAACCAGAACGGTTTGAAAAATCTTATTTTTGTGTACTTGTGTGCGAGTTAATTCCATGTGCAGTAAATTAGAAGGAATTTTCAAACATATTGGTCTCAAGGCATGGGCACACATGCATGGAGTGCCATGGCATTTTAATTCCAAAAAAATCAAAAATTATTAGAAAAACATGAAACCTTGCTTCATTTAATGGCATGCCACCAAGATGATGTGGTAAAAAAACTGGCAAGTTTGACGAAAGTTTGGACACACACCCCTCACAAACCGGAGCAACTCACTAGAAGGTTCATGGTTCCGAGAGGGAACAATGCTTGTTTGATGACGAATGGGAGATAGCATCCTAGTACGGCCTTCAATTTTTTTCTGTGTATAACGTGCACTACTACAATGCTTGTTTGTGTACTTGTGTGCAGTAAATTAGAAGGAATTTTCAAACATATTTGTCTCACGACATGGACACATGCATATGTATGCATGGAGTGACATGGCATTTTAATTCGAAAAAGATAAAAAATATCAGAAACACATGAAACCTTGGTTGAATCAATGTGATGCCACCAAGATGATGTGGTAAAAAATTTGGCATGTTTGACGAAAGTTTGGACACACACCCCTCACAAACCGGAGCAACTCACAAGAAGGCTCGTGGTTCCGAGAGGGAACAATGCATGTTTGATGACGAACGGGAGATAGCTTCGTCTTACAGCCTTCAAATTTTTTCTATGTCTAACGTGCACTACTGCAACTGTAATGTGAAATTTTTGAAAATTCTAGGGGTCATTTGACGTTTAAAAGAAATTTAAGTGATTTTCTAGCCATTTAATGACCGTAATTCAAATTTGAACTACATCTACATGCAATGCCTAACCAAAACGGTTTGAAAAATCATATCTGTGTACTTGTGTGCAAGTTAATTCCATGTGCAGTAAATTAGAAGGAATTTTTAAACATATTGGTCTCACGACATGGACACATGCATACATATGCACGGAGTGACATGGCATTTAATTCCAAAAAATTAAAAAAATGATCAGAAAAACATGAAACCTTGGTTGATTTAATGTCATGCCACCAAGATGATGTGGTAAAAACTCCCTCCATCTCAACCCGTGCCTTTCTATCCCAAAATTATAATGCGCACGAAAACTCCCACCTCCTGCGAAATCCCAACACGTGAAATGCCCGTGATACCCCTGAACCGAAAGAACCTTGAAGCTCAAATCAGTGGGGGTACTTTCGTAACTTACCCCACATTTCAGACAAGTGTGTCCCTAAGCCATGGTTCCCCACTCCCATCCCATACGCCCACCCATTCGTACACCGAGGCCGTGAAATCCCGTGAAGCCCCACACCCTCCTCCGTCCGCCGCCCAACCGGAGCCTCTTCCCCGACGATGTCGGCCACAGCAACACCTTGACGTCCCTCATCCACCGTATCGGATGAGGATCCGTCGTCGAACTCGTCGTCCCTCCAGTTCAGCCACCCCATCCGCCACCTCCAAGGAGCTTCCTTGACGTTCCCCTCATCTTTCTTGCCACCTTTGTTCCCACACCGCCATCTTCACCTGCACCATCGGAAGAGCATCATCATCGCTGTTTCCTCGGAAGAAGCTGAGGCCTAATCAGCGCCACCAAAGAGGTTGCACACTAATTGCCGCATTTTCTTCTTGATTCGATCTCACTGTGCTGCCGGCGCTCGGTCCTGAGCCGACATGGTGCGGCTCCGTCCACGACAGCATCGCCGGCCACTTCCTCCACGGTGTCGCTCCCTCGGCGGCGATGTCCACATCAGTAGGAGCTACTGCTGCTTTAGCTCTCGCTCGCGCTGCTGCTCTGCTCTTTCTTTAGGTCCCCTGCCTGGTCTGCTCTTGCTATTGCTCTTGCTTGCGCTGCTGCTCTCGCTCTTGCCCTTGCTTGCGATGCTGCTCTGATTTGGCTACACTTCAGTCGACTGAATCGACTTTTGGGTCAGTCGATTTTCAGGGGGTGGGGGGCTCGCCGGAGTTAAGGAAGAACCAGCCACAGCGGGGAGGGGGGCTCGCCGGAGAGGTACCCGACTATCTATCTTAGGGTTCAGGGTGGAGCGGTGGTCGCCAGTGGAGGTGGGGCGGTGGCGTGGGGATCACCGGAGAAAAAGCTCGGCACGAGGGGGGGGGCCTAGAGGGATGGCCAGGGCAGCGACGGACCGACGGTGGGGAGTTGTTTCCGGGCGGGCGGGCCGGCGCACTGCTAGCCGCGGGCGGCGGGGGGCAGCGGTTTGGCCAATGGTGGCTGGCGGCTCAGGGGGTCGAGGTTGAAGATGAACTGCTACACGAACAGCTGGCCCGGCTCTCGCACGCGTTGCTGCTACTGCTTTTCTGCTACTAGTGCATTTAGTTTCGACAGTAAAATTCAGTTTTGACAGCAAAATTTAGTTTCGACAGTTAAGTTCATTTTCGATAGTTAAATTCAGTTTCAAAAGTTAAGTTCAGAGATGAGCAGCTGATGTATTTTACATCTAGCACTTTGTGGTTATGTATTTTATGTCATCTATTGGATATGTTATTAGAATTCCACTCAGGTTACGGCGTCGTACAACTCACCAGAGCTGCTGCAACGATGAAACCCTCCATCATAGTGGAGCAGTACCTCGGGATCCATCTCAAGATCCCTAAGCTCTTCTTCCCCTCCTTCGATAGCCAAGTCAGCCGGATCATCCTCACCGACCAACCCAATCACGCTGAGATCGACATGGCTTCGCCAAAGAGGTTGTACACTTGTTGCATCTATTTTTTACTCTACATGTTATATATATTGTCCACTGAGCACACGTAGTAACGTGAAATATGATTAGTTTCTCCTACTATAAGACAAGCAATGAGGTACCAGGCAACTTAGCTATCCGTGATGGACTCTCTTGAACGCCATCATTATTTATCTCTGCGTGTTTGAGCTGTGCATTTGTCGATGGGCCTGGGAGTTGAGCTAGTAGGGCAGTGGCCTGGGTCCAAAGTAGTAGAAGTAGCACAAAAACATTTTTTGAGTGTAAGCTTTTCCTTGCTCAAGCCTACCTACTAGAATCGCCAGTGCTTGAAAGGAAAAGTGAAGGAAAAACATAGGAATTGGAAAGTCTCTTATGGTACTACTATTCATGCATTTGGTTCAAAGGAATGGAGCAAAGGAAAACTGTAGGATTTGTTCCTTTAGTGTCTCCTTGAAACAAAAATTGTAGGAATTTTAATATCCACTTGTCCTCCTTTTCAAATTTCTAGTCACGAAGCACAAGACTAAGAGATAGTAGCATAATTGCATTATAACCGTACATTTTCTTGTGGTTTGACTTAATCTCACCATGCTTCTTTGCATCTTGTGATCTTCCAATTCTTGTGAACCAAATACCCAGATTGGAAGAAATCATGTGTTTTTAAATTCTCTATTTTGCACATGCATTCCTATCCTATTACTGTGTATTTCCTATCTGTGTGTTGTTAGAATACTCCAATTCAAACGAGCCCTTACAGAATTACTTCTCTTACAGATAGTTGTCAAAGAAAACCTTATGTAGTTTGTCGCGCTCCTGCTGCACCATCATCCACCCCAGCTCAGCTGCTCCAATGACAGAAGGGTCTAGCACGGTAGGGATCCGGCCTCCAGACTGTCTTTCGCCGCCTCAGATCTTCTTCCCCGCCGCCGGTAGCCATGACAACTGCATTACCATCATCAACCGAGTAGATGACCTCGAGGACTACACGGGTCCGTAAGAGAGGTCGCACTCTTTCGTGTCTGCTTACGTTATGCATCGCTTAATATTACATGCTACTTTATCATCATGTTCACCGATTAGACTCTGAGTCAGCTCCAAACTAATGGTCAAACTTGAGTTTTTAAATGGTTGTGGGGTACATATCGGGGCCGCAATCAATAGTATCTATCTACTATCTATTTAATCTCTGGTGTCTACTATGAGTTTCATGTTGGGTGGGAAACAAACATTAAAGAAGCCATTACTTGTATTTTTAACTAAAGCCATTATCTGCCTGCTATCATTGGTTTTGGGTTTATCCACAGGTTGCTACTATCACTCTAGATTTCTGCATGCACCCCTTATATAATCTCACTATGTTTTATTCCTATGCATGTCAGTTATTGTACACAGTGGAACTGAACATGTAGAGCAAAAGAGACGAGCCTTGCGTGGCAATAAAATTTCATGTAGACGTCGCTCCATGGTTGGCGCAAAGGCAGACCCCCTCCACCCATTTGGGATTCTAATCGAGAGAAAGATATGTGTTCTGTGGGGGATTCAGAAGGAGAAGACCACTCCTATTTACCCCCTGAGGTCTTCACTCTAACTTGGCATGCTGATGTTGGTTATATCATGCATATGGTTCCTTGCATTGCTTACTTTATACATCAAATATGTCATCTGCTTAGTTTAGACATGCTTTGTGTGAATGCCATCTATTTAGTGTATTCATCGTTTATGTGAATTATGCAACGCCATCTTGTTTAGCCAGGCATCATATATGTGAATTTTGCAATGCCATCCTGCTTAGCCAGTCATCTTATATGTGAATTATATCAGGACATCCTTTTTTCCGTTATGTATTACATTTGTCAACAATGTTAGTACATTCAACTACTCTTCACGTGCATCAGCCATTTAACACGGTGACGGAAAATTCTGGAGTGAAAACAAGGTCTTCAGAGCAGACTATGCTATCTAACGAAGCGCATATCTCGCTGGTTACGGATAGCTCCTTAGCGAAGGATTCAGAGATAGATGACCAGTCCTATCCCCCCCCCGAGGTGTATGCTCTAACTTGGCAGGGTTATGTTGTTCATATCGTGTGTATGGTGTCTTGCATTGCTATGTCATTTGATTAGTTTAGACATGCTTTGTGTGAATGCCCCCTGTTTAGTGTCTAATTATCATATATGTGAATTATGCATTGCCATCTTGTTGCAAGACATTATATATGTGAATTATGCAATGCTATCTTGTTGCAAAGGCAGTATATATGTGAATTATGCAATGCCATGCTGTGTAGCCAATCATCATGTATGTGAATTATATCATGCTATCATTTTTTTGTATTACATGTTCCTTTATCGACAACGTTGTATATTCAACTACTCTTCCTATGCATCAGCCATTTGAAGCGGTGATGGAAGTATCTGGGGTGAAAACAAGGTCTTTAGAGCAGACAATGCTACCTACGGAAGCAGATATCTTGCTGGTTATAGAGAGCTCCTCGGAGGAGGATTCAGAGGCTGATGACTAGTCCTATCCCCCCCCCCCCCGTGGTCTATGCTCAAACTTCGCAGGGTTATATTATCCATGTCATGCATGTTGTCTTACATTGCTTAGTTTTTACATCATATATGGATTGCCATCTGCTTACTTGCTTACTATATAAATCATATATTTGAATTATATCATGCCATCATGTTTACATACACATCATCTATATGAATTATGGCATGGAAACCCATTTAATAAACACATCATATAGTTATATCATCTCATCCTGTTTAGTGTTTACAGTCATCATATTTTGAATTATGTCATTATATCCGTGAATTATATCATGCTATCATGTTTCCATAGGCAGCATGTATCTGAATTATGGCATGCCAACCTATTTAATAAACACATTATATAGTTATATCATGTCATCCTGTTTACATAGTCATCATATTTTGAACTATGTCTTTCCATCTTTTTTAGTTAGTCATCATAATGTGAAATTGTGTCATGCTATCCTGTATAGTTAGGCATCATATATGTGAAATTATGTCATGCTATCATGCTTGGTTAGACAACATAACTGTGAATTATTTCATGCACTCTTTTATTCCCCACTATCCATTGCACCTGTCTATCATACAATGTTGTATATTCAATTATTTCTTTTTTATCAGCCATTTGAATTGGAGAGGGTGATGGCAGTATCTAACAGAGTAACAACACGGTCTTCAGAAAAGATAGTGCTACCAGTTGATGCAGATAGAACCACGGTTGTACTTGCCCAAGAACCAACCCCACCACACATAACCCAGACTCCCGCAGATTGTAACCCTACCCAGTTGGAAAGAGAACCAGCCACACCCCTTCTAACCCCATCCCCAGCAGATAGTAACCCAGTTCCAGTTGACACAACACCGTCTCCACCACAGAGCACCCAAACACGAGTAGTTAGTAAGGGAACTGCAGTGCCCAAAGAACGAGGACCACCACTCTAAATGCCAACTCAACGCTTAAAGGAGAAAAAGAATTGTTCTCAGGTCAGGTTCTCTAGCTATGGCTCATACTCCTTTGCTCTTGCATCACTGTATTTACTCATACCAACTATTTTCAAATTTGAAGGATGGAATTGAAACTCCAATGGTGCAATAGGTATGTTTTAAACCTATTTCTTTAACTGGTTTGCTGTTGTAACTTGCTCTATGTTGATTTCAGTTTCAATTGAATAAACAGTTATGTTCTCATGTCATGCACATTACAAGTGTTGTTATTGCTCTATAGTTTCCCACACTTATACTCTGTCTATTCTGCTTTGTCTTGAACAAATATTATTTGAACTGTGTCTCTATCTTGATTTGGCAAAAAAACTAGAATGATATAGACCATAAAGTGACTATGGTACATAGATATATGTTTGTTTCATGTTGTAAACCTGTCCACTTTACTACTGAACTGATTTACCAAAATGAGTTTCATATACAACATGGTAAACCTGTGATGTGTCTGCTTGTTTCTCTTTTAGAATGCGGACTAAATATTGGAGAACAATACCAGGTTATGCAATGGTAAAGGAAGTAATGCAGATAAGGTTCAAGATGGTGAGACATCCTTGTTGGTCTCCAAGAAAGATGATAAAACTATCTTAATGGTAGTGAGAGAACCCAAAAGTCTTGTCTTGATGTAGTGTTCGAGTTACTGGCCACTACTGCTGGCACAAGCTCTTCGAACTCGCTGCCTGAATCAGTTCATCTTCTTGAGTCTCAACTTCAAGTTGAAAGACATCAATTAGATGTGCTATGACAGGAAGCTGAAGGACTGAGGAAGTCCCTACAGAATTCAGATGCATACTTTCTGGTGCAACAACAAGCGCTGGAGGATTTAAGCGCCAAACAAGAGAAAGTTAATAAGCTTGATAAGCATCTTGCCAGCATTATGGGTACCCAGGATATTGTTTCTTGAGATCTTCTGAAGTTTTTTCAGTTCTGGACTTGTTTTGCTGTGGCGTTTATTTGCACTGGTCACCAACTTTGACAACCAGTGTATATGATATGAGGCTTTGTTCCCTATATTTGCATTGGTGGAGAACTTTGATGCCTAGTGGATGTAATATGTGTAATAGCCGTGATAGCCTAGTGTAAGTTGCTTGCTTACTTATTTCCTTGTTGTCTTGTTTATTTGTTTGCTTGTAGTTAGTGCAGTTCTTTTTCCGCGGTTTTCTAGTGGTTGCAATAACCTATTTTTTAAAACTAGGCTACAATAACCATGGGCTACATATTTACTGCAATTACCATGGGCCTCCTACGGGCCGTAGAAACAATGGGCCTTCTAAGGGCCGTATAAACAATGGGCCTTCTTTGAGCCGTAGCATCAATGGGCCTTCTATGAGCCGTAGCATCAATGGGCCTTCTACGGGCCGTATGATCGATTGGCCAAACATGGGCCAGTAACATACCGCATTATGGGTCGTAAACGGGGTAGATTTGGAATCGTCTGTTCATGGGCCGACCATAACGGGCCATTGTTAATCGGCCGTATTTGATGACGCTATGAAAACGGCCCAACAGATTAACGGTCCACAAACGGGGTGATTGTAACCACGGGCTGAGTTTCGCCCACAAGCAGAAAAGGCCAGTAACGGGCCGTAAGTAACCGAATGCTGGAAATAAGCCCAAGAATAAATGGGCCCTGAGAAGGCCGAAAGATAACACGGGTTGGAAACGACCCAATGGAATAATGGGCCCTTAATGGGTATAAAGTGGTACACTATTCATTATGGGTCAGATTCACCACGGGCCGTTAATGGGCCAAGAGTTACAAATGGCCTCATATGGGCTGAAAGATATCATGGGCCAAACATGGGCCGGAAGTTACAATGGGCTGGAATCATATTGGACGGCCCAGATGAAGCCACTGGGCTTAATTCCGATAGGCCGTAACGGGTCGTGAGTTAGTAGGCTGTAAATGGGCTATATACTAACAGGCCGTAAACAGGCTTTTCATGGGCCGGCCCATTACCTTTTGACCAAGTCAAACGGGCCGACCTTTTCACCGGAATGGGCCTCTGTTGGGTCGTGCCACATGTCGACGTATCATAGGCACCTCATGTCCAATGAATGGATGACATCTGTCCCAACGGTGAGCCAACACGTGTTTCCTCCGGCCAATGACAATTTTACACGTGGAAAATCCTCATTGGTCTGGGCTGTTAACGGGTTATCGGATCCAAAACCGGACCCGATAGCTTAATGGCGACCTGTTACGGTGGATGCCATGTGTTGGTCACCCTTGACGAAAGCACTTCTATGATGTGCGATTTATCATCATGGAAGTGGACACTTCCGTGATGATAATTTTGGTAATGTCATGGAACACTTCTACGACAACACAAGTATGACTATCTTGATTCTGTCATAAAATCATCATGCATGTACATGCATGATAGAAAACGTGACCTACTATGACAAACACGTATCATCACGGAAGTGTATTTTTTTTGTAGTGCTCGTATTTCTTCCCCGATATTTGGGTTTTGTTTGGCCAACTTGATCTATTTATCTTGCAATGGGAAGAGGTGCTTTGTGATGGGTTTGATCTTACAGTGCTTGATCCCAGTGACAGAAGGGGAACCGACACGTATGTATCATTGCTACAAAGGATAACAAGATGGGTCTATTTGTACATAAATAGATCTTGCCTACATCATGTCATCGTTCTTATTGCATTACTCTGTTTCCCCATGAACTTAATACACTAGATGCATGCTGGATAGTGGTCGATGTGTGGAGTAATACTAGTAGATGTAGGCAGGAGTCGGTCTACTAATCTTGGATGTGATGCCTATATAATGATCTTTGCCTGGATATCCTCATGATTATTTGATGTTTTATCAGCCCAATAGTAATTTGTTTACCCAACGTTTGCTATTTTTTGAGAGAGAAGCCACTAGTGAAACCTACGGGCCCCGGGTCTCTTCTTTATTATATTTTCCTTTGCAATCTATTTTTATTTGCTTTTATTTTCAGATCTATTAAACCAAAAATACAAAACTACCTTGCTGCAATTTATTCTTATTTATTTTATCTCGCGTTCCAGCGCAATCTATCTATCAATTTGATACAACTTTCTCACGTCCACTTGCCAATTTCTGGCGTCATTGCCCGAAAGGGATTAACAACCCCTTTAATACGTCGGGTTGCGAGTATTTGTTATTTGTGTGCAGGTACCGTTCACATAGTGTTGCGTGGTTCTCCTACTGGTTCGATAACCTTGGTCTCATCACTGAGGGAAATACCTACCATTGATGTGCTGCATCATCCCTTCCTCTTTGGGGAAATAACGACATAGTTCTAGTAGACATCAGTGTCTTCTAGTCCCAGAAAAAAACCATAAAGAAGTTTTGTTCCGTTTGGACTATGTTTGGTATTGATTTTCCTGTAAAAGATAAAAACAAGGAAAAACAGCAACTGGCACTAGGCACTAGGTTAATAGCGTAGTCCCAAAAAACGATATAAAATAGCAAAACAATGCATATAAAACATCATAATATAATAGCATGGAACAATAAAAAATTATAGATACGTTGGAGATGTATCAAAGTGCACTCGAAGGAAAAATTAAAACCATTGTCCGAGTAGCCCCTGAGACTAGGGTCGATTCCCGAAATTGGCCCGAGGATCGATTCCTTGCTCGGCGACATACTTTAGGAATAGAAACGTGGTTCGCAACAGCTCCCGAGACTAAGGTTGGGTGCGACCGACCAACCTGAGGATGGTAATATCCTTAGAAGTTGTTTTGCACTTTGATTTTTCTGCATTGATTCATCAATGCAGTAGCCCCCGAGACTTGGTTGGGCAACATGACCGATCCAAGGATCGTATCTCCTCTGGAACTAGTCCAAATGTAGTGTGCATTTCACCCATGCCAAGATGCAGGTCGGCAGGAAATATGACGAGTTGCAGGTCGGAAAAGACTTCCCAAGCAAAACCATCACGCAGAACACCTCGAACAAGAGGATGTCCCGCCTCCTGAATGGAAAAAGTAGGTTAAAAGTGTTACATGCTCGAAAAACAAAAACTTATGCGAAAATTTACGTCCGAATTAAGTCACATTTTTCGGTGGCAATCCGAAAATTAGTCTTAAAATTAGTTTGTGCTCCCACCGTGCTTTAAAATGACACATCCAATCTCAAGATTTCAAGCAGGTTGATACGTCCATTTTGCATCATGTTTTCTTATTGTTATTTATAATGTTATTATCCATAATGATGCTTTTTGGAGTAATTCTAATGCCTTTTCTCTCATAATATGCAAAGGTTTACACAAAGAGGGAGAATTCCGGCAGCTGGAAATCTGGACCTGGAAAAGCTACGTCAGGCCACCTATTCTGCAAAACTTCAAATGAGCTGGAACTTCACGGAGAATTTTTATGGAATATATGAGGAATATTGGAGCCAATAAGTACCAGAGGGGGTCCACCAGGTGGCACAACCCACTTGGGCGCACTAGGGAGCCCAGGCGCGCCCTGGTGGGTTGTGCTCACCCAGGCCCGCCTTCGGTGCCCATCTTCTGTTATATATGTCATTTTGACCTAAAAAATAGGATGAGGACTTTTGGAATGGAGCGCCGCCGCCTCAAGGCGGAACTTGGGCAGGAGGACTTTTGCCCTCCGGCGGAGCGATTCTGCCGGGGGAACTTCCCTCCCGGAGGGTGAAATCATCGTCATCATCATCACCAACAACTCTCCCATCTTGGGGAGGGCAATCTCCACCAACATCTTCAAAAACACCATCTCCTCTCAAACCCTAGTTCATCTCTTGTGTTCAATTTCGTTACCAGAACTATAGGTTGGTGCTTGTGGGAGACTAGTAATGTTGATTACATCTTGTAGTTGATTACTATATGGTTTATTTGGTGGAAGATTATATGTTCAGATTCAATATGCTATTTAATACTCCTCTGATCATGAACGTTTTCATCATTTGTGAGCAGTCACTTTTGTTCTTGAGGTCACGGGAGAAATCATCTTGCAAGTAATCATGTGAACTTGATATGTGTTCGATATTTTGATAGTGTGTATGTTGTGATTCCCTTAGTGGTGTCATGTGAACGTCGACTACATGACACTTCACCATATTTGGGCCTAAGGGAATGCATTATGGAGTAGCAATTAGATGATGGGTTGCAAGAGTGACAGAAGCTTAAAGCCCAGTTTATGCGCTATTCCATAAGAGACCGATTCGATCCAAAATTTTAATGCTATGGCTAGAATTTATTCTTAATACTTTTCTCGTAGTTGCGGATGCTTGCGGGAGGGTTAATCATAAGTAGGAGGTTTGTTCAAGTAAGAACATCACCTAAGCACCGGTCCACCCACATATCATGATGGAGAAAGTATCGCTCTGGCTTGGGGGAGGCTTAAGTCAATGTTATATTCATGCCCCAACCATGAGGTCTCAAGATAAATTATTATCCAGAACTTTTATGCTCAGCTTTCTCGTAATGATCAAACCATGCTTGATACTTCTTGTGCTGGTTCTTTTATGAAGAAGACTATTGAATTTCGGTGGGATCTTTTTGAAAAAATTAAACGCAACTCTGAAGATTGGGAACTCGACAAAGGTAAAGAGTCAGGTATTAAACTTAAGTATGATTGTGTTAAATATTTTATGGATACTGATGCTTTTCAAAAGTTTAGCACTAAATATGGACTTCACTCTGAGATAGTAGCCTCCTTTCATGAATCATTTGCTACTCATGTTGATCTCCCTAAAGAGAAGTGGTTTAAATATCACCCACCTATTAAAGAAGAAACTAAAGAACCGGTATCGGTCAAAGAAGAAACTATACTTTATAATGTTGATCCAGTTGTTCCTTCTGCATATATAGGGAAACCACCTTTCCTTGTTAGGATAAAGGAACATGCTAAAGATTCAAATGTGGTTAACAAAAGCTATATTAGAACACCTAAACCTGATGAACAAATTAAAGTAGAACCTTGTATTGCTATGTTTAAAGATCTCTTGGAAGAAGATATGGATGGGCATGTTATTTACTTCTATGAAGAAGCTGCTAGAATTGCCAAACCTGATAAAAAAAGATAAACATAGACCTGTTGTTGGCATGCCTATCGTCTCAGTTAAAATAGGAGATCATTGTTATCATGGTTTATGTGACATAGGTGCTAGTGTGTGTGCTATTCCTTACACTTTATATCATGAAATTATGAATGACATAGCACCCGCAGAAATAGAAGACATAGATGTTACTATTAAACTTGCTAATAGAGACACTATATCACCAATTGGGATTGTTAGAGATGTTGAAGTCTTGTGTGGGAAAATTAAATACCCTACTGATTTTCTTGTTCTTGGTTCCCCACAAGATGACTTTTGTCCCATTATCTTTGGTAGACCTTTCTTGAACACCGTTAATGCTAGAATAAATCATGAGAAGCAAACTGTCGGTGTTAGTTTTGGTGAAGTGTCTCATGAATTTAATTTTTCCAAGTTTACTAGAAAGCTTCTTGAAAAAGAATTGCCTGGTAAGGATGAATTAATTGGTCTTGCTTCTATTGCTGTACCACCTACTAATCCTTTAGAACAATATTTCCTAGACCATAAAAATGATTTACATATGCATGAAAGAAATGAAATAGATAAAATTTTCTTTGAACAACGTCATCTGCTTAAACACAATTTGCCTATTGAAACTCTAGGAGGTCCTCCTCCACCTAAAGGTGATCCTATGTTTGAATTAAAACAATTGCCGGACAATTTGAAATATGCTTATATTGATGAAAAGAAGATATATCCTGTTATTATCAGTGCTAACCTTTCAGAACATGAAGAAGAAAGATTATTCAAAGTTCTAAGGAAGCACCGAGCTGCTATTGGATATACTATTGATGATTTATAGGGCATTAGTCCCACTCTATATCAGCACAAAACTAATATGGAACCTGATGCTAAACCCGTTGTTGATCACCAACATCGGTTAAACCCGAAAATGAAAGAAGTGGTAAGAATGGAAATATTAAAACTTCTGGAAGTAGGTATAATGTATCCTATAGCTAATACTAGATGGGTAATTCATGTTCATTGTGTCCCTAAGAAAGGAGGTATTACTTTTGTTCCTAATGATAAGAATGAACTTATTCCACAAAGAATTTTTACAGGCTATAGAATGGTAATTTATTTTAGAAAATTAAACAAAGCAACTAGAAAAGATCATTACCCTCTGCCTTTTATTGATCAAATGCTTGAAAGATTATCTAAGCACACACACTTTTGCTTTCTAGATGGATACTCTAGCTTTTCACAAATACATGTCTCTCAACCTGATCAAGAAAAGACTACTTTTACTTGTCCCTTTGGAACTTATGCTTATAGACATATGCATTTTGGTTTATGTAATGCACCTGCTACCTTTCAAAGATGTATGACTGCTATATTATCTGACTTTTATGAAAAGATTGTTGAGGTTTTCATGGATGACTTTTCTATTTATGGGAAGTCCTTTGATGATTGTTTAAGCAATCTTGAGTGAGTTTTGCAGAGATGTGAACAAGCAAATCTTGTCTTGAATTGGGAGAAGTGACACTTTATGGTTAATGAAGGCATTGTCTTGGGTCATAAAATTTCTAAAAAAGGTATTGAAGTGGACAAAGCTAAGGTTGATGAAATTGAGAAAATGACATGTCCTAAAGATATAAAAGGTATTCGTAGTTTCTTAGGTCATGCTGGTTTCTACAGGAGATTTATCGAAGACTTTTCTAAAATTTCTAGGCCTCTTACTAGTCTCTTGCAAAAGGATATTCCTTTTGTTTTTGATGATGATTGTTTAAAAGCCTTTGAAACACTCAAGAAAGCCTTAATCTTTGCACCTATTGTTCAACCACCTGATTGGAACTTGCCTTTTGAAATTATGTGTGATGCTAGTAATTATGTTGTTAATGTTGTTCTAGGACAAAGAGTTGATAAGAACTTAATGTTATTCATTATGCTAGTAAAACTCTAGACAGTGCTCAAATAAATTATGCTACTACTGAAATAGAATTCTTAGAAGTGGTGTTTGCTTGTTATAAATTTAGGCCTTATATTGTTGATTCCAAAGTAACTGTTCACACAGACCATGCTGTTATTAAATATCTTATGGAAAAGAAAGATGCTAAACCTAGAATTATTCGATGGGTTCTCTTATTACAAGAATTTTATTTACATATCATTGATAGAAAAGGAGCTGAGAACCCAGTAGCTGATAATTTATCTAGGCTTGAAAATGTGCTTCATGACCCACTACCTATTGATGATAGTTTTCCTGATGAGCAGTTAGCTGCAATAAATGTTGCTCACAGTACTAATTCGTATGCTAATTACATTGTTGCTAAATATTTACCACCTAGCTTTACATACCAACAAAAGAAAAAATTCGTCTATGATTTAAGACATTACTTTTGGGATGACCCACATCTTTATAAATAAGGAGTAGATGGTATTATTAGACATTGTGTACCCGAGCATGAACAGGAACTAATCCTACGGAAATGTCACTCCGAAGCTTATGGAGGGCATCATGCTGGAGATAGAACTACACACAAGGTATTGCAATCTGGATTTTATTGGCCCACTCTCTTCAAGGAAGCCCATAAGTTCATCTTATCTTGTGATGAATGCCAAAGGATTGGGTAATATTGGTAAGCGTCAATAAATGCCTATGAATTATTCACTTGCTATTGAACCATTTGATGTTTGGGGATTTTATTACATGGGACCTTTTCCTTCCTCTAATGGGTATACACATATTTTGGTTGCTATTGATTATGTTACTAAATGGGTAGAAGCTATTCCAACGAGTAGTGTTGATCACAACACCTCTATTAAAATGCTTAAGGAAGTTATTTTCCCAAGGTTTGGAGTCCCTAGATATTTAATGACTGATGGTGGTTCACACTTTATTCATGGTGCTTTCTGTAAAAAGCTTTCCAAGTATGATGTTAACCATAGAATTGCATCACCTTATCATCCTCAGTCTAGTGGTCAAGTTGAACTTAGCAATAGAGAAATAAAATTAATTTTGCAAAAGACTGTCAATAGGTCTAGGAAGAATTGGTCTAAGAAATTAGATGATGCACTTTGGGCTTATAGAACAACATATAAAAATCCTATGGGTATGTCTCCTTATAAAATGGTTTATGGAAAAGCTTGTCATTTTCCTCTTGAGTTAGAACATAAAGCATATTGGGCTATCAAAGAACTCAATTATGATTTCAAACTTGCTAGTGAAAAGAGGTTATTTGATATTAGCTCATTAGATGAATGGAGAACCCAGGCTTATGAAAATGCAAAATTATTCAAAGAAAAAGTTAAAAGATGGCATGACAAAAGGATCCAAAAGCGTGAGTTTAAAGTCAGAGAATATGTTCTTTTGTACAACTCTCGTTTCAGATTCTTTGCAGGAAAACTCCTCTCAAAATGGGAAGGACCATTTGTCAATGAGGAGGTTTATCGGTCTGGAGCCATCAAAATAAATAATTCTGAAGGTACTAACCCGAAGGTTGTCAATGGGTAACGAATAAAACATTATATCTTAGGTACGCCCATTAATGTTGAAAGTAATATTATCCAAACTTTGACACCAGAAGAACACATAAAAGAGTCCTTCCGGAACACTCCAGAATCGTGAAAATAAGGAGGTACGTGATACGGTAACTAAACGGACTCCGAAAAATCTACAAAAATATTTTCTATCAGTTTTGGAATTTTTAGAAAATTTGGAAATAAAGAAACTTCCAGGAAGCGTCCCCCTGGTGGGCACAAGACACCAGAGCGCGCCAGGCTTGCCTGGCATGCCCAGGTGGGTTGTGCCCACCTAGGACACCTTCTGTACTCCGTTTTTCTTATGTATTCTTGTCCTCCAAGATAAAAAATCTATATATACTTCCCGAACCTATTGATCACCGTATCACGGAGAAATCTCCTGTTCTCTTTTCTTGCTGTTTCCTGTTAGATCTGTTAAGCGAGGCATCATGTATTCTTCTTCCTCCAACAACGTGGAAGAGGATGCTTGGTTGATGAAGATCGAGCTGAAGAGAGAAGAGCCCGTGGAAGCCGTCGGAGGAGATGAGAGCAAGGAGGTTACTGTAGATCAGCCTCCGGTCTTCGAACAAGCTCTGTCAACAGAGGAGGAGGAGGAAGATATCCTTAAACCTTACCTTACTCATCTTACTCTTGCTGAGATTGAAGCCTTTCACATCATTGAAATAGTTTGCATACAAAATAAGTATCTCACTCATGAAAATATTCTGCATCAAGAGTACATCACCCACCTCCGGAGCGTCATCCGTCGATTGGAGAACCTCTTGATCCTTAAGGATAGGATTGCTTCATCACCACCATCCTCTTCTTCACCACCAAAGGAGAACTGAGTATCGGGTATGGCACTCCCTTTGGATTCCTCCAAGCTTGGGGGAGGTGCCCCACTATCGTATCATCCCACTATCCTTTTGCTTTTACTTATTTTAGTTCGATCTTTTTGATTTAGATGAATAAAAGTTAGTTTGATCCTTTCTTCCTTGAGAGTTTACTTAGTGATCTATCCTTGTAATTGTGTGCAAGTTATATAATAAAGTTTAGTTTGATTTTTTGCTTTCTTTACTTTCATGTTGCAAATTAAAGAAAGGAAATGAGAAAGAATAAAAGAAAGGAAATAAATAAAAGATAGGAAAGAAATAATGAAAAGATCATATACTAGTCCTATGGTAGGTGGTGACACCACATAAGGAAAAGTATAAGTAGAAAATTTTATTAGAGATTGATAAACATAACATTAGTCAATGATGCAACTCATGAAATAATTAATAAGGGAAGAGAAGATTCACATATAAATATACTGTCCTAGAAATCTTTTGTGATTGTGAGCCTCATCAAAATATTATATGCCAAAATTGTTGACACTGGACAAGGAAGAAAACTTAATGGTTTATGTTGGTTTATATTCACAAAGAAGTCATATTGTCATAGATCCTTTAATATGTGGTGCTTGCCCCCTATCTTTGCTAGCCAAAAATTCTGCACTAAGTAAAGATACTACTTGTGCATCCACAAACCCTTAAACCCAAATCTTATTTTCAAGTGTCCACCATACCTACCTAGGGATTGAGAAAGATCCCTCAAGTAAGTTGTCATCGGTGCAAAAAGGCAATAAAAATTGCTTCTAAATGTGTGAGATCATTTAGTGTAAGAGAAAATTGAGCGTTGCACAAACTTGTGATGGTGAAGAATAAAAGCGACTCACTAGTACGCGTCGGTGCTATACAAATAGTTTTTAACCCCTTTTTGCGACGGCATTTGGAACCATCGCCTAGTGAGTGACGGTGATAGGGGGTCCTTCCCACACGACCTAGAAACCATCGGGGATAGGGACCCTACAG
The DNA here is from genome assembly GCF_056163025.1 of Triticum urartu. Taxonomy (NCBI): domain Eukaryota; kingdom Viridiplantae; phylum Streptophyta; class Magnoliopsida; order Poales; family Poaceae; genus Triticum; species Triticum urartu. Next base: position 410,413,443 of record NC_141875.1, on the reverse strand, counting down.
TACTCCTACTCGTTTCTGCTCGCATTGCCATCGCAGTCGGTATTCTGTGGTGCTACGTTTACGATGTGCGGCCCATCACAAATGGTTCACTATTATAGAACGTGTATGATAAGCATACAATCACACACATCTGCTTTTCCCAAACTGTATGCTATAACTAATTAAGAAGATTAGCTAATCGTCGTACGAGTGTCAGACAGGATTACGAGATGTCGGACCGTCGTACCATCATCGTACACGACAACTATCACACGCGCTATTCTGTGGTGCAACGTCTACGATGCATACTTCATCAGAAATAGTTCATGGTTGCGAATCGTGTACGATAAGGCAACTAACACAAACGTTTAGTTTGCCCGCACCGTTTATGATATTGTGTGCATGCTTGCACATGTTTCCTCTCTATGAACTGTCTCGGATTATGGTGTATATCGCAAATGTTTGTATTTTACCAACTGGGTGTGACGTAACAACCTGGAGAGTGTAATTTCATCATAATTAATTTTTGCTATTTCAAATTGTACCAGATTTGAATTTGAATTTGAATGTATGCTACAGCTTTATGCATATCCATCAGGTTCAAACAACCAATGCATTATTCGGTTCATAGGTACATATGTTCAAGAATTACATAAGAACCAAATAAAGAATGATGAACCACAATTGTATACTTGTACTATTAAAGACGGTAAAGAAAGAGGCGAAATACATTCTGGTTGCTGAACAAGGTGAAGCAAAATGCCCATGTTGTGCCCTCCTCCATGCAAAAGGCACGCACGACTCTAGTCCAACCTCTTGTGATGGCCGACCGCCCATCATTCACGGTCTTCATAAAAACATCCAGATAATCATCGTGTTCTGGTAGAAATACTTTAACCTTTGCATGCCCAGCAATCATGTAGTTTGAGAGGTAATCTTGAGTAAACTGCTTTGCAACCACTACAAAGGAAAGAGATTCAGACATTGTCATCTAACACAACTCATTATGGGAAGTAAAAAGAAGGATGCAGAGTTCTTACTTACCATCCTGTAGTTCACTATTATCTTGGATAAAGTGTAAACAAATAGTTTAATTGTCATCTTTGGACCCATTTTACTAACAATCTTTATCAGCGTCCTCACTTGATGCTGGTTCATCGATATCTCATTGCCACGTACACAGAAAGGGTCGAAGCGCGGATCTTTACCAATGACGTGTGTACCTAAATGCACCAAGTTAATATTAGAAGCTAAACAACAATTGCATAATGATGTAGTACAACACTCTTTTATAATACTCCCTCCATTCCTAAATATTTGTCTTTATAGCGATTTCAACAAGTGACTACATACAGAGCAAAATGAGTGAATCTACACTCTAAAATATGCCTATATACATCCGTATGTGGTATCCAATTGAAATCTCTAAAACGACATATATTTAGGAATGGAGAGAGTATCTTATAACATCCAATATACTCACATATTAGATGAATTAACATCTTATATTATGGGCCGGAAGGAGTTCAGTGCATTCTTACAAATTATTGGCTGATTAGTTGTTGTTGTATCCATGGGTTACAGTTAGTTTGAGCTAGCTCGGGCTCAAATAGCCCTAAAGTATATCTAAACATGAGGGCTAGTTTGAGCTAGTTGCATCTATGACCCACCCAAAAAAACTATCCAACCCAAGAGGTGCTAATTGGAGCTAGTTCTCCTAGTGCATTTATTGTCAATCTAACCCTGCCATCCAAACAACTCTTTGGATGGAGTTAGTTCAGGGTTAGTCAGGAGATAGAAACTAACTCTAACCTCTAGCTAAGTTGAGTATCCAAACAGGGTTGTGTTGTTGTTGTTGTTGTTGCTGCTGCTGCTCTTCTACGTATATCTAGACATCATTAGAACATTAACGTAACACTCTGCCTTGTTGCTATGTAGCCTAGGATTGCATATTTAGACATTAAGTACAGTGCATGTTGCTATGTAGCCTCAGATATATTACATATGGCCCTACTTAACCTAACGATAAATGGGTTGTAGATATATTCAGTTAAAAGTCTGATTCACTGATGGACAACAACAGTCGTTCCCAAAATTTTCCTGTGTAGGTACATTGAGAAGCATGTTAAGCACAATAGGCTAAACATCAACCAAAATTATCCATGGAAGACAAAATAATCTCCAAAAGATAGCTTCAGTGTGCAGGTTCTAGTAAAGCAAAACAAGTGGAAAGGTTTGTTAACTGCAACAGGCCTAACATTTAACAACAAGCAAACATATTCATTCAAACTGGTATTGTGCCAGTCTAAGTACACTGGTTATTGTTAAATAAAAATGGAAAGGTGTGTTAACTACAAGATGCAGCAACCAAATGTAGTCATTCATAGTGGTATTGTTGAAACTGGTACTGATGAAATTGAACTACATAGTTCATACTTGCACATATAGAACATCACATTGTGAATAACTGGAATAAACAAGGCATACTACGAACAACCAAAGATAGCATTTGAAACTGGACATATGCTAACTACAAACAATCGAACAATCAAAAAACTTTAAAGGAGGCATATGCTAGCTATAATAGGCTTAACAGCAAGAAAATATATGCATTCCTATCGGTATGTTTAAAACTGGATTGATGAAATGTATTGCACAGTAAATAATTTCACATATAGAGCATCACATTGTGAACAACCGAAATAAACAAGGCATAATGCAAATAACCAGATATAGCAATTAAAACTGGACATATTCTCACTACACTACAAAAGGGACTCGACAAAACAAATCATGTCTTTCCCCCTGTGAAGAGGCACGGCAAAACAAATCATGGGTTTCCTCACTTGTCACAGATGGGCTTGTTCCCGTGGGAAGAGAATGGACCCTGGATGCGCTTCATGTTGTCGCAGATGGGCTCCTTCCCCTTGGAAGAGCACGATTGTAGGGTGCCCTCCTAGATGTCGCAGACAGGCGCTTTCCCCTTGGAAGAGCAGATGGGCTCTTTCCCCTTGGAAGAGCCAGAGAGGGTGCCCTCCTCATGGTCGCCGTCGATGAGGTCTGACTTGGAAGCTGTGGACCCCAAGCCAGCGTCATAGAACGTGTCCTTTCAGAAATGACAAAAGGGGTTCGATGGCGATGTAGGATGGCAAATTGTTGACAGCAAGCCAGAGGATATCAGCGGCGGGGCCATGGATGAGATCGACGGCCGTTGAACCCGAGGGGTTGGGGTGGGCCACTTAACCTGTGACATAGCCCGCCTCAGGTTGTCGCTATCGATGACCTCGATGTCGTAGCTGGCAGCCGAGACATGCTCGCATACTCTAGCCCGCTGCTTGAGTTCCTGCCGCCGGTAATGGTCGTGAGCTTCCTCGGTGACGTCGGGCGAAGAGACCGCGATACACCTCTTTTGGACCAGTCTCTCCTCAAGCTCCACGGGAAGCGTAGCCGGGCTTAGGCTATGACACTGCGGAGTGGGGGATGGGGTTCTATGGGAAAGGGGGCATTTGGCAGGCGTCATCTAAGAAACTCAGGGCAGCCTGGGTATGGAGATCGGTGGGTAAGCTGCACGGGCAAACCGGCAGATGTTGACAATGGAGGCCTTGCGGCGGCGGCGGCAGCGGCGGGGACCTTGCTAGGGTTTCGAGCGAGGGAGGGGGTGTGTGTGTGCGCACGCCCGAGGAGGTTTTGGTGTGTGTGTGTGTGTATGTGTGTGGAGGGGGGTGTTTGAGGAAATAACGCGGGTACTGGAAATTTTACTACTCAGGAGTGAAATGCCGGGGCTATTGAAAATTTTGATGATAGTGCATCGCACACGGTCCGGAGATAATAACCATGTGTTATGAAACAGAAAAACCCTCGAGGCGGGAAAATATTTTCTAGGGATGTAGGTGGGATTGGGAACAAGAAACATCACATAGGGTCCGGAGATAACAACCATGTGTTATGAAACAGAAAACCCTCGAGGTGATTCGATATTTTCTAGGGATGCAGGCACGATTGGGAACAAGAAACATCTCACATGGTCCAGAGATAACAACAGTGTGTTATGAAACAGAAAGACCCTCGAGGCGGGCAGATATTTTTGAGAGGGGGAGCCTCGTGGATCCCAATGTACTATGCGGATGTGTGCGTGACACGGGCACTGTCATGGCACACTGTTAGTTTGGATGAACTGTGTCTGTTGTGTCATCTGACTTATCTAATGTTCATAAATTTGACGAAAAATGACGTGGGAGAGGGTCATAACACGAACACACTTGCATGTGGAACAAATTTATGTATGAAAAGGGTGATTTGATTTTCAAATACCAAATACAACTTTGATGTGGCACCTATCTTGCAAAGCGCACGGTATTGCATGCCCCCCTCATGTCGGCATGAAGGGAATCCTAAGCTATGAATGCATGCCCCTGCCCCCCCCCAACCGAGGTTCACCTAGCAAAGTGCAAAGTAGCTAGCAGCCCCCCTCCTCCCTCGTGTCGGCACGAAGGGAATCCAAGCTATGAATGCATGCCACCCAACTGAGGTTCACCTAGCAAAGTGCGAAGTAGCTAGCAGCCCCCCTCCCTCATGTCGGCACGAAGGGAATCCTAAGCTATGAATGCATACCCTCAACCAAGGTTCAGCCTAGAAAAGTGCGAAGTAGCTAGCAGCCCCTCCCTCGTGTCGGCACTAAGGGAATCCTAAGCTATGAATGCATACCCCCCCAACCGAGGTTCACCTAACAAAGTGCGAAGTAGCTAGCAGCCCCCCTCCCTCGTGTCGGCATGAAGGGAATCCTAAGCTATGAATGCATGCCCCCCAACCGAGGTTCACCTAGCAAAGTGTGAAGTAGCTAGCAGCACCCCTCGTGTCATCACGAAGGGAATCCTAAGCTATGAATGCATGCCCCCCAACCGAGGTTCACCTAGCAAACTACGAAGTAGCAATCCCCCCCCCCCCCCACACACACACTTTCAGTCAGCGGGCTAGAGAGGCATATCTCAGCAAGATGGATCATAGAACGGACCAAGAATAATCCACCTTAGTCATACAACCTCTCTCTTGTTGTTGGTCAAAGTGATGGTCGTCCATGCGACCCCGTAGATGGGCTAGCTCGCCAATAATCACGCAAGTAGCTAGTCCCCGAAGACAACCATTGCATGCGTGTGGCCCAAACACATGTATGGAGAGGTGTGTTTTTGAGTAACAATGGAACGACTTTGATGTGGCACTGTGATTTCGAACTAGAAATCCACACTGAGTGAGGGTTAGGTTGACGATGCATATGTATGTTACACCACACTTCAAGCCAACGATGGGGATTCAAGCATGCATGAGTGCATAGTATATGCGCTCAAACTTAACTTCTGAATCTCACCATGACCTATACTATGATAACATGAACCAAATGAAGAGACATGGTAACCTATCTTGTTGTTGGTCAAGGTGATCATGGATGTCCACACGGGCCTACAAATATATAGGCTTGTCGCCGGTAAACACGCGAGGGAGTGTACCGTTCAAAGGCAACCACTACATGCATATGTATGGAGGTGATGCATGCATGCATGTTTGAATACCATTTCACAACATTGATGTGGCGTGTGCGTCAAAAATCGTACACTAGCTCCCCACACAGAGCGAGATCGGTTCATGATGTGTTGTTGTACTAGCCACTTCGACTCAATGGGAGGGATTCATGCATACACATGCATGTGTGTGTGCACAAACTATATCATGCATGTCATCCCAGAGCATGAACTATATATATACCGTATTACAAGCAAAAATAATAATCCCCTCCTAAGTCAAATTAACCTCTCTTGTTGTCAGGCAAAAAGTAGTGATGGACCAAACGGGCCCACAGATGGAAAGCATCGATATCACTGATAACCGATTAAGTGGGTGCGAGAGGACAACCACCACTGCTTTGCACGTGGGCCAAACATATATATGTTGAATACCCAAAATGCACAACTTTGATGTGCCACTTGCCTCAAAAATCGTAAACCATGCACCCATAGAGAGCAAAGTTCATAAAGCGTACTACATATGATGGTCCCCTTCCACCCTCTTCACCACATACTATATGCTCCTGCCGTAATATGTACAACCCAAAAGAATCCTCATCGATGGTGAAATTAATTAACCTCTCCCGATGTAGGTCAAAGTGATGCATGCATGCATCGACGATGGCCTCGTGGGTCCATAGATGGAAGCGTCACACGTGAGTGTCCTAGCTAGGATAACCACCGCGTGCATGCATGTGTTCCAAAGAGGTGGTGTGTGATGTTTGAATAGCCAATTTCACAATTTTGATGTGGCACGTGCCTCGGAAACCAAAACGTCCCGACATTGAGTGAGGTGTACTTGTTCACGGACGCGTAGGTATAGTATATATGCTAGTCCCCTCCCACCTCTTTGACATGTACTATATACCACCATAACACAAACAAAAAAGATTCTACCTTGCTGGTCAAATTAACCTCACTGCTCGCTATTCGTCAAAGTGATGGACGACGACCTCGAGGGCCCATAGAAAGCGTCACACGCGAGTATCAAGTGTCGTGTAGGACAACTATCGACTGCATGTGGCCAAAACATGTATGTATGAAAGGGTTGTGTAATGTTTTAAATAATGATTTCACAACTCTGATGTGGCACCGACCTTCCTAACAAAATGGCTAACCCACACGGTGGCTCACAACTCATGGTGTACTCCGACCCACCCGCCACCCCCAGATGCACACACCCACACACACACACCACGAATCCACCGCAACTATGATGCATGTTAAATTAATTACCCCGCAGTGAACATATGTTGCCAAAGGAGGGACGTTTTAATTTTGAAAAAATCACAGAGATCATTAAGACATTTTAGTACATTAATTGATTGATTTTCTACAGGTATAATGTGCAAAAATCAAATTTGAGCTACATGCTGATATGTCCATTTTGCATCATGTTTTTATATCGATATTTATTGCATTATGGGCTGCTAGTATACATTATGTCACAATACTTATGCCTATTCTCTCTTATTCTACAAGGTTTACATGCAGAGGGAGAATGCCAGCAGCTGGAATTCTGGGCTAGAAAAGGAGAAAATATTAGAGACCTATTCTGCACAGCTCCAAAAGTCCTGAAACTCCACAGGAGTCATTTTAAGAATATATAAAAAATATTGGGCGAAGGAAGCACCAGAGGGGGGCCACCCACCATCCACAAGGGTGGGGGCGTGCCCCTGCCTCGTGGGCCCCCTGGCAGGCCTCCGGTGCCCATCTTCTGCTATATGAGGTCTTTCGTCCAGAAAAAAATCATAAGCAAGCTCACGGGACCAAACTCCGTCGCCAAGAGGAGAAACCAATCTAGGGCTCCGGCGGAGCTGTTCTGCCGGGGAAACATCCCTCCGGGCGGGGGAAATCATCACCATCGTCATCACCATAGATCCTCTCATCGGGAGGGTGTCAATCTCCATCAAAATTTTCACTAGCACCATCTCATCTCAAACCCTAGTTCATCTCTTGTATCCAATCTTTGTCTCAAAATCTTAGATTGGTACCTGTGGGTTGCTAGTAGTGTTGATTACTCCTTGTAGTTGATGCTAGTTGGTTTATTCGGTGGAATATCATATGTTCAGATCCTTTATGCATATTAATACCCCTCTGATTATGAACATGAATATGATTTGTTAGTAGTTATGTTTGTTCCTGAGGACATAGGAGAAGTCTTGCTATAAGTAGTCATGTGAATTTGGTATTCGTTCGATATTTTGATGAGATGTATGTTGTCTCTCCTCTAGTGGTGTCATGTGAACGTGGACTACATGACACTTCACCATTGTTTGGGCCTAGAGGAAGGCATTGGGAAGTAATAAGTAGATGATGGTTGCTAGAGTGACAGAAGCTTAAACCCTAGTTTATGAGTTTCTTCGTAAGGGGCTGATTTGGATCCAAATGTTTCATGCTATGGTTAGGTTTACCTTAATGCTTCTTTTGTAGTTGCGGATGCTTGCAAGAGGGGTTAATCATAAGAGGGATGCTTGTCCAACAAAGGGCAGTACCCAAGCACCGGTCCACCCACATATCAAATTCTCAAAGTACCGAACCCGAATCATATATGCGTGATGAAAACTAGCTTGACGATAATTCCCATGTGTCCTCGGGAGCGCTTTCCTTCATATAAGAGTTCATCCAGGCTTGTCCTTTTCTACAAAAAGAATTGGGCCATCTTGATGCACCTTATTTACATTTATTACTTGTTACCCGTTACAAATTACCTTATCACAAAACTATATGTTACCGATAATTTTAGTCCTTGCAGAGAATACCTTACTAAAAATTGCTTATCATTTCCTTCTGCTCCTTGTTGGGTTCGACACTCTTACTTATCGAAAGGAGTACGATAGATCCCCTACACTTGTGGGTCATCAAGAATCTTTTCTGACGCCGTTGCCGGGGAGTGAAGCGCCTTTGGTAAGGAAAAATTTATATAGTGTGCTGAAATTTACTGTCACTTGTTACTATGGAAAGTAATCCTTGGAGGGGCTTGTTCGGGGTATCTTCACCCCGACCAGTAGAGCAAAGAGTTTCTCCTCAACCTACTGAACCTACTGAAAATGTTTACTTTGAAATTCCTTCGAGTATGATAGAGAAACTGTTAGCTAATCCTTTCACAGGTGATGGAACATTACATCCCGATTTGCACCTAATCTATGTGGATAAGTTTGTGGATTATTTAAGCTTGCAGGTATGCCCGAGGATGTCATCAAGAAGAAGGTCTTCCCTTTATATTTGAAGGGAAAGGCATTGACAGGTTCAGGCTATATGATGACATGGGATCATGGAACTACAACCGATTGAAATTGGAATTTCATCAGAAGTTTTATCCTATGCATCTTGTTCATCGTGAACATAATTATATATATAATTTTTGGCCTCACGAAGGAGAAAGCATCGCTAAAGCTTGGGGGAGGCTTAAGTCAATGTTATATTCATGCCCCAATCATGAACTCTCAAGAGAAATTATTATTCAAAATTTTTATGCTTGGCTTTCTCTCAATAATTGCTCCATGCTCGATACTTCTTGTATTGGATCTTTTATGATGAAGACTATTGAATTCAAATGGGATTTATTGGAAAGAATTAAATGCAACTCTGAAGATTGGGATCTCGACAAAGTTAAGGAGTTAGGTATGACACCCAAGTTTGATTGTGTTAAATCTTTTATGGATACCGATTTCTTTTGTGAATTTAGCACTAAATACGGACTTGACTCTGAGATATTAGCTTCTTTTTGTGAATCCTTTGATACTCATGTTGATCTCCCTAAGGAGAAGTGGTTTAAATATAATCCTCCCATTAAAGTAAAAGTAGTTGCATCTATTAAGGTTGAAGAAAAGAGTATCACTTATAATGTTGATCATGTTGTTCCCACTGCTTATATTGAGAAACCACATTTCCCTGTTAGAATAAATGATCATGCTAAAGCTTCAATTGTGGTTCATAAGAGTAATACTAGAACACCTACACCCTCTGAGAAAATTATAGTTGAACCTAGTGTTGCTATGGTTAAAGATCTCTTGGCCGATAAAATTGATGGGCATGTTATTTACTTTTGTGATGAAGCTGCTAGAATTGCTAGACCCGTACTAAAAATAAACATAGACCTGTTGTAGGCATGCCTATTATTTCTGTTAAAATAGGAGATCATTGCTATCATGGCTTATGTGATATGGGTGCTGGTGCAAGTGCAATACCTCATTCCTTATACAAAGAAATTATGCATGATATTGCACCTGCTGAGATAGAGGAAACTGATGTTACAATTAAGTTGCCAATAGAGAGACTATTTCACCAGTTGGGATTGTTAGAGATGTTGAAGTCTTGTGTGGTAAAGTTAAATATCCTGCTTATTTTCTTGTTCTTGGTTCCCCACAAGATAACTTTTCTCCCATTATATTTGGTAGACCCTTCTTGAATATTGTTAATGCTAGGATAGATTGCAAAAAGGATATAGTTACTATTGGTTTAGGGGATATGTCTCATGAGTTTAATTTTTCTAAATTTCATAGACAACCCCATGAAAAAGAATTGCCTTGTAAAGATGAAATTATTGGTCTTGCTTCTATTGCTGTGCCTCCTAATGATCCTTTAGAACAATATTTGGTCGACCATGAAAATGATATGTTTATGAATGAAAGAAGGGAAATAGATGAAGTATTCTTTAAACAGGGACCTATTTTGAAACACAACTTGCCTGTTGAAATACTAGGAGATCCTCCTCCACCCATGGGAGATCCCGTGTTTGAGCTTAAACCATTGCTAGATACTCTTAAATATGCTTATATTGATGAGAAAAAGATATATCATGTTATTATTAGTGCTAACCTTTCAGAGCATGAAGAAAAGAAATTATTGAAAACTCTGAAGAAGCACCGTCCTACTATTGGATATACTCTTGATGATCTTAAGGGCATTAGTCCCGCTCTATGCCAGCACAAAATAAAATTGGAGAAAGACGCGAAACCGGTTGTTGATCAGCAACGACGGTTAAATCCTAAGATTAAAGAAGTGGTAAGAAAGGAAATAATAAAGCTTCTGGAGGCAGGTATAATTTATCCCGTTGCTGATAGTCAGTGGGTAAGTCTTGTCCGTTGTGTCCCTAAGAAGGGAGGTATTACTGTTGTTCCTAATTATAAGGATGGATTGATCCCATAATGAATTGTTACAAGTTATAGAATGGTAATTGATTTCCGCAAACTAAATAGAGCCACTAAAAAGGATCATTACCCTTTACCTTTTATCGATCAAATGCTAGAAAGATTATCCAAACATACACATTTTTTCTTTCTAGATGGTTATTCTGGTTTCTCTCAAATACCTGTGTCAAAAGAGGATCAAGAAAAGACAACTTTTACTTGCCCTTTCGGTACCTTTGCTTATAGACATATGCCCTTTGGTTTATGTAACGCACCTGCTACCTTCCAAAGATGTATGACTGCTATATTCTCTGACTTTTGTGAAAATATTGTTGAGGTTTTCATGGATGATTTCTCCGTATATGGAACTTCTTTTGATGATTGCTTAAGAAACCTAGATCAAGTTTTCTAGAGGTGTGAAGAAACTAATCTTGTCTTGAATTGGGAAAAGTACCACTTTATGGTTAATGAAGGTATTGTCTTGGAGCATAACATTTCTGAAAGAGGTATTGAAGTGGATAAAGCTAAAGTTGATGCTGTTGAAAAGATGTTGTGTCCTAAGGACATTAAAGGTATAAGAAGTTTCCTTGGTCATGCAGGTTTTTATAGGAGGTTCATTAAGGACTTCTCTATAATTTCTAGGCCTCTGACTAATCTCTTACAAAAAGATGTTCCTTTTTTCTTTGATGATGATTGTGTAGAAGCATTTGAAATACTTAAGAAAGCTTTGGTTTCTGCACCTATTGTTCAGCCACCTGATTGGAATTTACCATTTGAAATTAGGTGTGATGCTAGAGATTATGCTGTAGGTGTTGTTCTAGGACAAAGGGTTGATAAGTAATTAAATGTTATCCAATATGCTAGTAAAACTCTAGATAGTGCCCAAAGAAATTATGCTACTACTGAAAAAGAATTTTTAGCAATTCTATTTGCTTGTGATAAGTTTAGACCTTATATTGTTGATTCTGAAGTAATTGTTCACACTGATCATGCTGCTATTAAATATCTTATGGAAAAGAAAGATGATAAACCTAGACTGATTACATGGGTTCTCTTGCTACAAGAATTTGATTTGCATATTATTGATATAAAGTGAGCTGAGAACCCCGTTACAGACAACTTGTCTAGGTTAGAGAATGTTCTTGATGACCCACTACCTATAGATGATAGCTTTCCTGATGAACAATTAGTTGTCATAAATGCTTCTCGTACTGCTCCATGGTATGCTGATTATGCTAATTACATAGTTGCTAAATTTATACCACCTAGTTTCACATACCAGCAAAAGAAAATGTTTTTCTATGATTTAAGAAATTACTTATGGGATGACCCACACCTTTATAAAGAAGGAGTAGATGGTACTATTAGACGTTGTGTACCTGAGCATGAACAGGAATAGATCCTACGTAAGTGTCATTCCAAGGCTTATGGTGGACACCATGCTGGAGATAGAACTGCACATAAGGTATTGCAATCCGGTTTTTATTGGCCTACTCTCTTCAAGGATGCCCGTAAGTTTGTCTTGTCTTGTGATGAATGTCAAAGAATTGGTAATATTAGTAGACATCAAGAAATGCCTATGAATTATTCACTTGTTATTAAACCATTTGATGTTTGGGGCTTTGATTATATGCGACTGTTTCCTTCCTCTAATGGGTATACACATATTTTAATTGTCGTTGATTACGTTACTATGTGGGTAGAAGCTATACCAACTAGTAGTGCTGATCATAACACCTCTATTAAGATGCTTAAAGAAGTTATATTTCCGAGGTTTGGAGTCCCTAGATATTTAATGACTGATGGTGGTTCACATTTTATTCATGGTGCTTTTCGTAAGATGCTTGCTAAGTATGATGTTAATCTTAGAATTGGATCCCCATACCACCCACAGTCTAGTGGTCAAGTAGAACTGCGTAATAGAGAGCTCAAATTAATTTTGCAACAGACTGTTAATAGATCTAGAAAAAATTGGTCCAAGAAACTTAATGATGCATTATGGGCTTATAGAACTGCATATAAGAATCATATGGTTTATGGAACACAAGGTATGTCTCCATATAAAATGGTTTATGGAAAAGTGTGTCACTTATCTCTCGAACTAGAACACAAGGCATATTGGGACATTAAGGAGCTCAGTTATGATTTCAAACTTGTCGATGAGAAGAGGCTTTTTGACATTAGCTCACTTGATGAATGGACAACCCAGGCCTATGAGAATGCCAAACTATTTAAAGAAAAAATTAAAAGATGGCTATCGGTGTCAAAACCGGTGGATCTCGGGTAGGGGGTCCCGAACTGTGCATCTAGGCCGGATGGAAACAGGAGGCAAGGGACACGAAGTTTTACCCAGGTTTTGGCCCCCTCGATGGAGGTAAAACCCTACGTCTTGCTTGATTAATATTGATGATATGGGTAGTACAAGAGTAGATCTACCACGAGACCAGAGAGGCTAAACCCTAGAAGCTAGCCTATGGTATGATTGTCGATGTGTATGTTGTCCTATGGACTAAAACCCTCCGGTTTATATAGACACAGGAGAGGGTTAGGGTTACATAGAGTCGGCTACAATGGTAGGAGATCTGAACATCCGTATCGCCAAGTTTGCCTTCCACGCCAAGGAAAGTCCCTTCCGGACACGGGACGGAGTCTTCAATCTTGTATCTTCATAGTCCAGGAGTCCGGCTATCCGAACACCCCGTAATCCAGGACTCGCTCAGTAGCCCCTGAACCAGGCTTCAATGACGAGGAGTCCGGCGCGCAGATTGTCTTCGGCATTGCAAGGAGGGTTCCTCCTCCAAGTACTTCATAGAAGATTTTGAACAAAGATAGTGTCCGGCTCTGCAAAATAAGTTTCCACATATTGCCATAGAGAGAATAATATTTACACAAATCTAATCTGCTGATGTACTCCGTAGTGTGACATCACACCATGGCCAAGCTTTTATTCGAACCGTTTTACTATCCCATCTTAGCGCGTTATGCGAGGCGGTTTCCTTGGCACGTCTTGTTAAAGCAGAGATCGTGTCCCCTTATTCCGGGATTCTCATCAATACGGGTGTGGGTAACCCAACCGCGCCATTGATTACGGCGCTTGGAGATAAGCGAGTTTTACCAGGCTGGTGGGGACACGTAGTTGCGTCCACCCATATAAGGGGATAAGGATCCACCTTTTCACCCACGCCTTCTTCCTCCTTTGCCTATCCATTCTTACGCACTCGAGCTCCAGCGCCCAAGTCCGCACTACCACCTCAACCTTCTTCAGTCATGTCCGGAGCGGGAGGAAAGTGGATGGTCTCCTCCGTCACGGAGGGACACATCAAAAAGCTGAGGAAGGCCGGATATCTGGCTAGCGACATCACGCATCGGCTTCCCGAAACGGGGCAGCTCATCCCCACTCCCAGGCCCCATGAGAGGGTGGTATTCCTCCCCCATTTCCTCCACGGACTGGGCTTCCCTCTGCATCCATTTGTCCGGGGGCTCATGTTCTACTACGGCCTGGATTTCCACGATCTGGCCCCGAACTTCGTCCTCAGCATCTCGGCGTTCATCTTCGTGTGCGAGGCTTTCCTCCGCATCCACCCCCATTTCGGCCTATTGCTTAAGACTTTCAACGTCAAGCCAAAGGTGGTGCGCGGCAGCCAGGCGGAGTGCAGCGGTGCCATGGTTGGCAAGATGGCCAACGTCCTGTGGCTCGAGGGCTCCTTTGTGGAGACCCTGAAGGGGTGGCAATCATGGTGGTTTTACGTCACCGAGCCGCGCGACGCCGAATGGGTCGCACCCCCTGAGTTTCGATCCGGCCCCCCTACGCGGCTCACCTCCTGGAAGGAGACAGGCCTGTCTTGGGGTAAAAAAGGAGAGCTGACCGGACTCCAAACATGCATCCAAACCCTGGTGGACAAGAAGCTCAAGCTTGTCAACGTAGTCCAGGTTATGCTCATCTGCCTGATCCTCCCGTGTCAACGACGGGCCTTTAATCTGTGGGAGTTCGACCCGGCGCGACATCAAACTCTAAACAGGCTCTTTGACACGACGTACGAAGATGCCTGGAGGATGCTTTTGAAGGGCGCCGAGGCTCCTGCATCCGCTACCGAGGATCGCGGATTCAGCGCGCAGCGTCACGTGCTCGCGGTAAGCTATTTTTTCCTTTTACAAGGTATCGGTTTTCCATAATTTGACTCTATGCGTGATCTAAGCTCCCTTTCCTCTGACAGGATTGGCAGGTGACGTCCGGACAGATCAACTGTCCGGCCCCTTTGCCTGAAGGCCCAGCGGACGCTCGCTTGGCGAGGCTGCTGGTTCCGGCGCCCTATGTGGTGCCAGAGAAGAAGGCCACGAAAAGGGCCACGGGGACTCGAAAGAGCGCCCGGCGCCAGGAGGTGTCGGATTCATCATCCGACGGTCCCGAAGCGCCTTCCTCTCGCGAAGACGAGGAGGAAGAAGAAACCTCTCCCCCTCCAGCGGGAGGAGAGAAGAAAAGGAAGGCCGCCCTCTCTGAGGAGGCCGGAGGGTCCAAGAAGGGGAAAACCCTTCCTCCGGACTACTCCGCCGACGCCGACGGCGGCGGAGATGAGTGGCAGCCCAGGGCCAAGCCCCTGGCAAAATCGTAAGTATCCGGATACCGGAGTAATTCATAGTATTCGTTTATTGCACAAGTTTCCCTTATGTCGAATTTGCTTATGCAGCCCACACAAAGACCGGCTCGACGCGTCGTCGAGCGGCTCACTGGACTCGTCGGATGTGAACTCGCTTCTGAAGGCTTCCTCCCCCCGCCCTATGGACGATACCGAGGTGTTGTCCCAACAGGTTCCAAGCAAGGAGGCGGTGGTCCCGGAGGCGCCGCAAGGCGACCTCCCGGACTCCAGGAGTAAGGGGGATGAAACCCCCCAGGGCTCCACGTCCGGCTCTAGGCCGGACACCGCTCCAGAACCTTCAAAGGTTCCGGAGTCCAGCGGGGGACCTCCTTGCAAGAGGAGCAAGTCCACCATGCCGGTGGCCTTCGTCCAACCGGAGGCACTGGACAATATGCTGGAGGCGCTCCAAGGCGCCTCCATCGATGAGGAGCACCGCATTATTATGAGTGCAGTGGTCCAGAAGGTTCAGTCCGCAAAAAACGGACTGACTGAAGCTTGTACTAGCCTTTTGACAGGCTTCGAGGTAAGTAAAGAAAGTGTAAATAATAGTACCGCATAGATAGTAGCCCCTGATGCTCTGTTTGGAGTTCGGGAAGAAAAGCCGAATAGAGGATCAAACAGAATTCACAGGAGTCTAACAAAAATGAGTCAATATGCATGTGCAGGCTACCCTGCTTGCGTCCGCCGCACTGACTGCGGAAGTGGACACACTAAAGCAGGACCTTGAAAGGTCCGGGCAAGAGCTCGAGCGTGCCAAGAAGCAGCTCGAGGACAATGAAGGTAAGAAATACCTTGGTTGAATATGTATATATAAAAAGGTGCAATTGCAAGAAATGACAGGATTAACATGGCTATTGTAGGGGCCACATCTGAGGTGGCGACCCTTAAGCAAGCGCTGCTCGAGGCCGAGAAGAGTGCGGCCGTGGAGCACACCGAGCGGGAGAGGTATGAGGCCGAGGTTGGCAAGGTGCGGCAAGAGCTCCAGGTTCTCATGAAAAAACATGAGAGTTTGGAGCTTGACTCGAAGACGTGAGCGTCCGAGCTCGCGGTGGCTATTGAAAATGCCAAGTCTGCCAAGACCAAATCCCAGAAGACCCTCCAGGAGTTGGATGAGCTGAAGAAGATAGCGGCGGGTAAGGCATTCTTTATGCAAAGAAAACACATAAACGTGAGTTACCTGTTACTTACCCGAATCCGGAGGTCTCCAGGAGCGTTCGCAGATCTTCCCCGAAGTGTATCCGATGTTGCCGCATTCTATCGAGCTGAGGAGGGCAGCTCGACGGAGAAGGTGTTCTGGTCTCAGTACGCTGAGGCCGGACACCCCGTGCCCCTGAGCGACCAGCTGAAGCAACTGGTCGAGCTCCATAAGGCGGCCGAACAGGCCATGAAGGCCCTCGTAGTTCGGCTGTGGCCCGGAGAGGCTTAGCCTGGGAGCTATTTCGGGCTGGTGCGGCGGCTGGTGGAGGCCTGTCCAAGGCTCCAAGTCATCAAGCGCTCCGTCTGCATTGAAGGTTCCCGTAGGACCCTTGCCCGTGCTAAGGTGCACTGGGGCAAGCAGGATGCTGAGAAGCTTGTGAAGGACGGGCCACCGCCGGGGAAAGAGCATCGCAAGCCCGAGAATTATTATAAGGATGTTCTGAAGGGTGCCCGCCTTGTGGCGGATGAATGTAATATGGATGTAATTTTCGAGTAAAACTCGCTCGTTTTGTCCTATGCGCTGAAAACTTGTTCATATGCGCTGAGCAATGCTGCTTGAATCTAAAATATTACCTTCTGTGCAGCTGTTTATCAATACTGAGAGATGGCGAGTCGTCGGCTTCTGCCCCCTTGCCGCTAGTGCTGGGGTGTTCGGGGATAAACCTGGGCGCTCTTTTCCCCATATTTGGGTCCTTCGAGGGAGGCGCTCAGCCCATCAAACGAGGCAATCGGACTATAATGTGTGAACACTCTCACTTAGCCATAGAATTCTATAATTTTAAATTTCGGCGAAGCCCCTAGTATTCGGAAGACCGAGTTCGGGGCGCTATCCACGCCTTGGCCGGACAGAGCCGGCTCCTCGCCCTAAGCGGCATAATTCTTTAGGGACTCGAAAAAACCTCTCGAACAGCGACCAGCTCTCGCTTCATCATGACAGTCAGTTTTAGCTTTCTCCATTGAGGTGCTCGACCCAGCTCAACCGGGGCACAATCGCAGTGGTTCTCCTAGTGCTACCTTAGCCAATATAGCGGAACGTAAGGCACCAAAACATAGGAGCCGGGCAAACCCAACTATTGACCCAAGACATGATTCGGAGCCGATGCATATAATGCTATAAGTTCGGGGTGCCGCACTTGTTAAAGTGTTCGGACCTCTCACACCATATTGAGGGGTACTAAAGCCCCTGGCGTATTTTGGCCGTACCAACGTGTACGGGTGCAACATGTCGTTAAGGAACATATAAAAAAAGGTAATGCAAAAAAATAGACAAAAGCTATGCATTGTTTATTAAAATAGCTGCGATCAAAGAAGAACAATACAAGTAATGCGATAAACGAAAAGTTGGACTATTTAACATGTCTGCTCCAGGGGCAAGCTGCAGAATAGTATGCGAAACAGGTATACTGCTCATGATAGAGACCACCAGGGATTTCCGTAATGCGGCATGGCTTGTCTGCTTCCCTGGTCCTTGCATCGTTTGTGCGGAAATTGAACTGCCGAACAGACCTTCCGAAGAGTAGAGTCCTGGAAGTAAGAGAAAAGTAAAAAATCGGCAGCCCCTGGTGCGGTTTAAGCCATGTTTCGGCCGTGCCGTGATGGTGCCCCTCCCCCTATGCCCATGGTATTTCCAGAGCGTAGTTATGGACGCGAAGTACTAGCGTCGCCTTTTTGCGAGGGTTGGGGTTGGGGCCGCATTGCTACGCCTGCTTGGAACGTGCCAGGCGGTCTTGTTGTAGGTTACTCCGGGCGCGCTTGACGGTGTCTGGATGTTTAATGGCCGGACTGGAGAACTGCCTGAAGAGGCTGCTTTGTACTTCCGCTGCAAGGGCCACCATGTGCTCCTCCGTTCGGAGGGAGCGTTTGGTGTTTCCATTGATCGTAATTACTCCACGAGGGCCTGGCATCTTGAGCTTAAGGTATGCATAGTGCGGTACCGCATTGAATTTGGCGAGTGCAGTTCGTCCGAGCAGTGCATGATAGCCACTACGGAATGGGACTATGTCGAAGATCAATTCCTCGCTTCGGAAATTATCCGGGGATCCGAAGACCACTTCAAGTGTGACTGATCCTGTACAGTTGGCCTCTACACCTGGTATTACGCCTTTAAAGGTCGTTTTGGTGGGCTTAATCCTCGAGGGATCGATGCCCATTTTTCGCACTGTATCCTGGTAAAGTAGGTTCAGGCTGCTGCCGCCGTCCATGAGGACTCTAGTGAGATGAAATCCGTCAATAATTGGGTCTAGAACCAATGCGGGAAATCCGCCATGACGGATGCTAGTGGGATGGTCTCTTCGATCAAAGGTGATCGGGCAGGAGGACCATGGGTTGAACTTTGGGGCGACTGGCTCTACCGCGTATACGTCCCTTAACGTGCGCTTCCGCTCCCTTTTGGGGATGTGGGTGGCGTATATCATGTTCACCGTCCGCACTTGTGGGGGAAAACCCTTCTGTCCATTGTTGTTCAGCGGCCGGGGCTCCTCTCGTCATCGCTATGCAGCCCCTTGTCTTCATTGTCGGCGCTTAACTTGCCTGCCTGCTTGAACACCCAACAATCCCTGTTGGTGTGATTGGCCGGCTTTTCGGGGGTGCCATGCATTTGGCACAAGTGGTCGAGTATTCGGTCCAAGCTGGACGGGCCCCTAGGATTCCTTTTGAATGGCTTCTTCCGCTGACCGGATTTAGAGCCTCTGAATTCGGCATTAACTGCCGTATCCTCAGCATTGTCGCCATTAATGCGGCGCTTCTGCTTGTTGCGACGCGACCTGCCCCTAATGTCCATGGTGTCCGAAGTACCAGGGTTCTTGGTCATATTGTTGCTACGAGTGAGCCAACTGTCTTCTCCCGCGCAAAAGCGGGTCATGAGTGTCGTGAGTGCTACCATAGATTTCGGCTTTTCCTGTCCGAGGTGCCGGGCCAGCCACTCGTCACGGATATTGTGCTTGAAGGCTGCTAGGGACTCAGCGTCCGGACAGTCGACTATTTGTTTTTTCTTTGTTAGGAACCGTGTCCAGAATTGTCTGGCCGATTCCTCTGGCTGCTGGATTACGTGACTTAGGTCATCGGCGTCTGGGGGTCGCACATAAGTGCCCTGGTAATTGTCGAGGAATGCGGCTTCCAGGTCCTCCCAACAACTGATTGATCCTGTTGGCAAGCTGTTGAGCCAATGCCGAGCTGGTCATTTAAGCTTGAGTGGGAGGTAATTGATGGCGTGAAAATCGTTGCCGCGGGCCATGTGGATATGAAGGAGATAATCCTCGATCCATACCGCAGGGTCTGTTGTGCCATCATATGATTCGATGTTTACAGGTTTGAAACCCTCGGGGATTTGATGATCCATTATTTCGTCTGTACTGGGCGATATCATGACGTACCTCCAATGAGCTTTGTCTACTGTGTTTGGCCCTACTGAATTTGTGGCTGGCATGACGGTTACCGTCTCGAGCCGTGGGGTGCCCACGCGATCCGTAGATCGATCGTGTTTGCCTTGCCTTGTCCTCCAACATGTCTCGTAAGTCCGACGCATATTCCCGTCCCTTGGTACGGGGTGCGGCTTGAGTGGAGGGCCGGGAGGCCTCTTTGTCGCGGCCACGAGGTGGCCGTTTGGCCGCATCAAGTGCTTCCTCCTCTAATCGGGGTAGCAACTTGCGCTTTGGGTAACTCTTGGAGGGGCGTTCGAGTTTATGCTCTTCGGCCGCAAGGACTTCAGTCCATCTGTCAACCAGAAAATCTTGATCAGCTCTGAGTTGTTGCTGTTTTCTTGAGGCTTCTTGCCGTGGCCATAAGCCTGCGTTGGAAACGCTTTTGCTCAACGGGATCCTCTGGCAAGACGAATTCGTCGTCGTCGAGGCTTGCCTCGTCTTCGGAGGGAGGCATATAATTATCGTCCTCGACCTCTCTGTCTGTCGCTCTCTCATGAGGGCTGGTTTCTCCATCCTCCTATACTAAACCTTGCTGGAGGGGGTTTTCTTCGGCACTCTCCGGAGTATTATTCTCTCCCGTGCTGGAATCACCGTTTTTGTGTTGGCGGGATTTTGAGCGGCGCCGCTGACACCGGCGCTTGGGCTGTTTCTTGGAGGGGTCATCCTCCGCTGTTCCATCGCCCTCTCCCTCTTTTGGGGTGTCCACCATGTATATGTCATATGACGAGGTGGCTTTCCAGGGCCTAGTAGGCGCTGGTTCTTCATCATCTCCTTCATCGGCGTCCATACCGTCGATGTCTTCGGAGTCGAAGTCGAGCATGTCGGTTAAGTCATCGACAGTGGCTACAAAGTGGGTGGTGGGTGGGTTTTGAATTTCTTCATCGTCCGTACCCCAACCTTGCTGACCGTAGTCCGGCCAGGGCTCTCTTGATAAACAGAGAGACTTCAGTGACTTCAGGATATCACCGAAAGGCAAGTGCTGAAAGATGTCTGCGGCAGTGAACTCCATGATCGGCGCCCAATTGGATTCGACTGGCAGGGGCACGGAGGGTTCGAAGTCCGGAGAAGAATCCGGCTCCATGGAGTCATGAGTCTTGCAGAGTACGGGGCTGGTGTTCGGCTCAACCGCCGTTAGGATTACAGCCCCCGAGGTGGCTTCCAACCGCCCATCCTCGATCGGTGCAGCTGACTCCGAACTAAGGGTTGGAGCCGGTGCGGGTGCGGCCTCCAGGGCACCGTTCGGCGGCAGATTTAGATCACATGACAGTGCGGCGCGCTCGGCAGTGGTTCGAATCCGTTGAAGATCAAGTCCCCGCGGATGTCAGCCGTGTAGTTTAAACTTCCGAATCTGACCTGACGGCCAGGGGCGTAGCTTTCAATCTGCTCTAGATGGCCAAGTGAATTGGCCTGCAGTGCGAAGCCGCCAAAGACGAAGATCTGTCCGGGGAGGAAGGTCTCACCCTGGACTGCATCGCCATTGATGATCGTAGGAGCCATTGGGCCTGACGGCGACGACACAGAGGAACTCTCAATGAAAGCACCAATGTCGGTGTCAAAACCGGCAGATCTCGGGTAGGGGGTCCCGAACTGTGCGTCTAGGCCGGATGGTAACAGGAGGCAAGGGACATGAAGTTTTACCCAGGTTCGGGCCCTCTCGATGGAGGTAAAACCCTACGTCCTGCTTGATTAATATTGATGATATGGGTAGTACAAGAGTAGATCTACCACGAGATCAGAGAGGCTAAACCCTAGAAGCTAGCCTATGGTATGATTGTCGATGTGTATGTTGTCCTACGGACTAAAACCCTCCGGTTTATATAGACACCGGAGAGGGTTAGGGTTACATAGAGTCGGTTACAATGGTAGGAGATCTGAACATTCATATCGCCAAGTTTGGCTTCCACGCCAAGGAAAGTCCCTTCCGGACACGGGACAGAGTCTTCAATCTTGTATCTTCATAGTCCAGGAGTCCGGCTGAAGGTATAGTCTAGCTATCCGAACACCCCCTAATCCAGGACTCCCTCAATGGCATGACAAAAGGATACAAAAACGTGAGTTTAATGTAGGTGATTATGTATTGTTATACAACTCTCGTTTAAATTTTTTTGCAGGAAAACTCCTCTCTAAATGGGAGGTCCTTACGTCATCGAGGAGGTCTATCGTTTAGGTGCCATAAAAATCAACAACTTCGAAGGCACAAATCCGAGGGTGGTGAACGGTCAAAGAATCAAACATTATATCTCAGGTAATCCCATAAATGTTGAAACTAATATTATTGAAACTGTAACCCCGGAGGAATACATAAGGGACACTTTCCATAACGTTCCAGACTCCGAAAAGGAAGAGGTATGGGGTACGGTAAGTAAACCGACTCCAAAATAGTTCTAATAGCAATTTTTCTCCGTTTCAGAATATTTAACAAAATAGGAAAATAAGAAGCAGTCCGAAAAGGACACGAGGCATCCACGAGGGTGGAGGGCGCGCCCCTGCCTCGTGGGCACCTCGTGTGCCCTCCGGACTGCGTTTTCTTGCACGATACTTCTTTTGGTTGGTAAAAATTCATTATATAATCTCCCGAAGGTTTTGACCACCGTATCAAGCAAATATCCTCTGTCTTTGTTTCGAGCTATTTTTGCCGCGGATTTAGAGCAAGATGTCATCTCAAGACTCCGACGGAGAGAGCTATGTCTCACATCTAATTGCTGACCCAAAGACCTATGGGGACCTATCTCCTTGTGGTCGAACTACGGATGATGAGGAGGATGCTCATTTGAGGATGATCAATGATTCAAGTTCGGAGGAGGAGGATGTTCCTTTACCTCAACCTAGGGATATGCATGTGAAGTTAAAGAAGTCTAGTCTCCCTAAGAGGGCTAAACTGTCTAACAACCGGTCTATTCCTTCTCATTTTCGGCAAAAAAGCAAAGGAGATTTATGTGACAAAATCTTGAAGCTGGAATCGGAGGTCGATGATTTAAAGGAGGAGATCGCTCTTCTCAATTACAACATGGAAAAGATGAAGGCACAATTCTCATCATCATCACCATCTCCTCCACCTCGGAAGAAAGAGATGTGAACACATGGGTATGGGCACTCCCCTTGGCAACTGCCAAGCTTGGGGGAGTGCCCGGGTATCGTATCACCATCACACTCCTATATTTACTGTTTTTCTTAGTTCGATCCTTTTGGTAATATCTTGATCAAGTAGAATAAAAGTTTTAGTATGATCTAGTTTTGAGTTTTTGCTTTATGATCCTTGTATGTAATGAGTCCGTGAGCTATATATAATAAAGATTAGTGTTGAGTCAAGGTCTTGATTATCTTGCTATGATCTTGAGAGTATAAAAATAAAAGAGAAGAGAAAGAATAAAAAGTAATAAAGAGATCATATGGATCTTATGGAGAGTAATGACTTCACATATAAAGAGTATGATGAATAAAAGTTGTTGAGAGTTGACAAACATAGTTTTGGTCATCGTTGCAATTAATAGGAAGTAATAAAGAAATAGAGGTTTTCACATACAAATATATACTATCTTGGACATATTTTATGATTATGAGCACTCATTAAAATATGACATGCTAAAGAGTTGATGTTGGACAAGTAAGACAATGTAATGGGTTATGTTTTCTTACATCTGAAATAAATTATATTGTCATGGATCATCCAACATGTTGAGATTGCCTTTCCCTCTCATGCTAGCCAAATTCTTTGCACCAAATAGAGATACTACTTGTGCTTCCAAATACCCTTAAACCCAGTTTTGCCATGAGAGTCCACCATATCTACCTATGGATTGAGTAAGATCCTTCAAGTAAGTTTTCATTGTTGCAAGCAATAAAAATTGCTCTCTAAATATGTATGATTTATTAGTGTGGGTAAAATAAGCTTTATACGATCTTGTGATGTGGAAGAAATAAAAGCGATGGACTGCATAATAAAGGTCCATATCACAAGTGGCAATATAAAGTGACACTCTTTTGCATTAAGATTTCGTGCATCCAACCATAAAAGCACATGACAACCTCCGCTTCCCTCTACGAAGGGCCTATCTTTTATTCTTGTCTTATACTTCATACAAGAGTCATGGTGATCTTCACCTTTCCTTTTTACATTTTATCCTTTGGCAAGCACAATGTGTTGGAAAGATCATGATATATATAGATAATTGGATGTGAGTTTTCATGAACTATTATTGTTGACATTACCCTTGAGGTAAAAGGTTGGGAGGCAAAACTATAAGCCCCTATGTTTCTCTATGTCCGATTAAAACTTCATACCCATAAATATTGCGTGAGTGTTAGCAATTGTGAAAGACTAAATGATAGTTGAGTATGTGTACTTGCTGAAAAGCTCTTATATTGACTCTTTTCGATGTTGTTATAAATTGCAATTGCTTCAATGACCGAGATTATAGTTTGTTAGTTTTCAATGAAGTTTCTGATTCATACTTGAAATTATGAATGAATCATTACTTTAGCATAAGAAATCATATGACAATATATATGATACTGTTCTAAGAATGATCATGATTCCCTTATGTCTGTATTTTATTTTATCGACACCTCTATCTCTAAACATGTGGACATATTTTTCGATTTCGGCTTCCACTTGAGGACAAGCGAGGTCTATGTTTGGGGGAGTTGATACGTCCATTGTGCATCATGTTTTTATATCGATATTTATTGCATTATGGGCTGTTATTATACATTATGTCACAACACTTATGCCTATTCTCTCATATTTTGCAAGGTTAACATGAAGAGGAATAATGCCGGCAGCTGCAATTCTGGGCTGGAAAAGGAGCAAATATTACAGGCCTATTCTGCACAGCTCCAAAAGTCCTGAAACTCCACGAGAGTCATTTTCAGAATATATAAAAAATATTGGGCGAAGGAAGCACCAAAGTGGGGCCACCCACCATCCACGAGGGTGGGGGCACGCCCTACCCCCCTTGGCGCGCCCCCCTGCCTCGTGGGCCCCCTGGCAGGCCTTCGGTGCTCATCTTCTCCTATATGAGATCTTTCGTCCGGAAAAAAAATCATAAGCAAGCTCACGTGACAAAACTCCGCCGCCATGAGGCGGAACCTTGGCGGAACCAATCTAGGGCTCCGACGGAGCTGTTCTGCCAGGGAAACATCCCTCCGGGAGGGGGAAATCATCACCATCGTCATAACCATCGATCCTCTCATCGGGAGGGGGTCAATCTCCATCAACATCTTCACCAGCACCATCTCATCTCAAACCCTAGTTCATCTCTTGCATCCAATCTTTGTCTCAAAACCTCAGATTGGTACCTGTGGGTTGCTAGCAGTGTTGATTACTCCTTGTAGTTGATGCTAGTTGGTTTATTCAGTGGAAGATCATATGTTCAGATCCTTTATGCATAATAATACCCCTCTAATTATTAACATGACTATGATTTGTGAGTAGTTATGTTTGTTCCTAAGGACATGGGAGAAGTCTTGCTATAAGTAGTCATGTGAATTTGGTATTCGTTTGATATTTTGATGAGATGTATGTTGTATCTCCTCTAGTGGTGTCATGTGAACATCGACTACATGACACTTCACCATTGTTTGGGCCTAGAGGAAGGCATTGGGAAGTAATAAGTAGATGATGGGTTGCTAGAGTGACAGAAGCTTACACCCTAGTGTATGAGTTGCTTCGTAAGGAGCTGATTTGGATCCATATGTTTCATGCTATGGTTAGGTTTACCTTAATGCTTCTTTTGTAGTTGCGGATGCTTGCAAAAGGGGTTAATCATAAGTGGGATGCTTGTCCAAGGAAGGGCAGTACCCAAGCACCGGTCAACCCACATATCAAATTATCAAAGTACCGAACGCGAATCATATGAGCGTGATGAAAACTAGCTTGACAATAATTCCCATGTGTCCTCGGGAGCGCTTTCCTTTATAGAAGAGTTTGTACAGGCTTGTCCTTTGCTACAAAAAGGACTGGGCCATCTTGCTGCACCTTATTTACTTTTATTACTTGTTACACATTACAAATTATCTTATCACAAAACTATGTGTTACCGATAATTTAAGTGCTTGCAGAGAATACCTTACTGAAAACTGCTTATCATTTCCTTCTGCTCCTCGTTGGGTTCGACACTCTTACTTATCGAAAGGACTACGATAGATCCCCTACACTTGTGGGTCATCACATGCACATGTGACAGTGCACCTAAATGGATTTCAAAACACATGTGTCTCACTGGGTGCATGTTTACTCCCCGTGCAACAAATTTCAAACATTGAGAATCTTGATTTTTAAATTCTAGTACATCCAAAACTTATTTGAAGTTTATCAAACTTATCGTGTTGTCATATGGACACCAATACAAAGTGGCAATGTACTTATTTTTCAAATTTGAGACCAGTTTTGATGTGATCTTTATCTAATTACAAACGGGAGATTATTAATAATTGGGAGCCAATATCCCAAACGGATTATTTATTCGAACTGTGAGCGTTAGACCAACAATGGATACGTGCCATGCTTCGGTTAAGCAATAAAGCGGCAGCATTAATCATCCAAATAGAAAAACAATATACATGCCGCCGCGTGACCCGTGTGCCGTGCGAGCACGCGTGAGTTGACGGGACGCATGCGAGCAGTCCGCCGCGCAGGCAGACGGGGAGACGTGCGAGCAGGTGTGTGAATTGATGGAGGCGTGCTTGCTATGCAGTGTCATTGGGAGGCGTGCGAGTAGCTGTGTGAAACTTTGGTAGGCATTCCAGCAGTCCGGTGCACAAGCTCACTGGGGAGGCGAGCCACCTGTTTGACCGCCGCCTGCCTCTCTCCCACAACTCCCACTACTCCATATTAATGGTGCGCCCGAGCGGACGCACCCACCCATCCTCGCCACACACACACAATGCTCTCTCTCCGCTTGCACCCTCAACGCCGCTCTCAGCCCTCAAAGCCGTCAGTGTATGAGGATGCCGCCGAAGCGCCCCATCGGAGGATGCCGCCGAAGCGCCCCATCGAAGGGAGTGGCGACGCCGGGGCTGCTAAAGCACTGGAGCACGGCGTGGAGATGGAGACAGAGGTTGCCGTCACCGCCGGCGAGTTATCGCTGCACCCTGACATCGTCGACGGCGTCAAGCTTCCACAGCCGGAGGCGGAGTTCCACACTGACTCTAGTGACGACCCCGGCGACGACTCCGGCGATGACTTCGGCGACGACCCCGACGACGACGGATAGCTGGTTAGTCATATATACCCATTTATGTGTCAAATAGATCATAGGGTTTCTCTGGTTACTCCTGCCTCCCCCCTTTTTGGAATATAAATCATATGGTTATGTTCTCCCAATCCATGAAATCTGAGTAAGTTTCATTAGATCCATGTAGTGTATTGATTGTTTGAATGGTACAAGTGGTAAGTGATTAGTTGTTTCCTCTGTGCAAATGATTTCTGCTAGTAATCCGACTAGGGTTAGTTTTGTGCTAATAATTCCTAGCCAGGACTTGACAATTGATTTTGAATGACCTACATATGTTTGTGCCATTATTTTCATCAACATTGCTCTGTACATAGACGACTATGCTTAAAAATCGAACCATAATCTCTGGATATGTATAAATAAATAGCCATAAATTCCTAATCCTACTTCACGGCATGTAATCATTGATTTGATGCCAAATTTGTTTTACTATTTCTACAGGTGCTGTCTAACGATGTGGACAACGAGGATGAAGATGGCCAGAGGAGGTACAAGAGGCAAATCCTGAGCGAGCTTTATGCGGGAATGCATAACAGGCATATTAGGACCTGGAACGGCAGCTATCGATGCCCATTTTGCAACCACAAGCTTCATGACGCATATCTAAGTGTTCTAGCGCATGCAAGAGGACGGGTCGTTGGCTCCTTCAAGCAGAAGTATTCTCGCAGGGTGCCGCACGGCGTGTACGCCGAGTACCTGGAGAAGCTTCAGGATCATGCCGGCATGTGAGATGAGATGTGGGATGGGTCGAACTATGTATGCTTGAGTATGCTTAATGATGGTTGAACTATGTACTTATGGTTGAACTATGCTTATGTACGTGTACGCTTATTATCTATGTCTGAGTATTTTAATCTATGTTTACTTATGTCTAACCGTGGGATATGGATGCAACCAGTTCGGTTGATGGAATCTAGCTCCGTCTTGGTTTATTGGTCCCCTTTGTAATTTGTGTAAAATTTTGACCAAAGGTTTCACTGAAAAAATGTTAGTGCATGTCAGCAAAAGAATATTCTAAACATTGCTACATGTGGCACCTATGTTAGTGTTCAATGATATAATTTTTGGTGACATGCATAAACATTTCTTAGTTAAATATTTGGTCAAAATTTGGTAAAAATTACAAAGGGGACCAATAAACTAGGACGGAGGTAGTACGTCAATCACACACAGTTCCCAAAATTGGAACCGTGTGGAATGACTTTCATTTTGCCTGCTGCGTCAATCACACACAGTTCGCTCTAGCAAACTATCACCCCCAAGATTCTTTGTGGGACAGAAAACCCTCACCACCCAATTCAAAAAAGAAAAAAGAAAACCCTCACCATCCCCATGTCATAAAAACCCTCACCCCGCCCGCCACCCCCTCCGGTCCCCATTCACACCTACACAAGCTCCTCCACGTCTATGCCATGTCACCGCCTATCGTGCCACTAAACACTTAGCTCGACGCCTGCCGTCACCGCCAGGCTGCCGGCAAAGCCCACCGCATTTCGCCACTTCCGCTTGCCGCTGCCTATCGCCGTCGACTTTCTCGATGCTGCTCGCGGTCGACCCAGCTCCGCTCGGTTGGGGAATCTGCCGTACTGAGGGTTCTTTCTCATGGACGACAAGGTAACTAATTTAATGAGATATTATCTCATCTCTTATCCCAGTTCATCTGCCTCCTGTAATCACCCGGCGGAAATCACCATGAATTCATTTTATTCCAGCTGATTTGAGGGTTTTCTTTCATTCATAGAATGTACAGTGTGCCGACACACAGGACTTTGCGACCTCCGCCAGAGATTCCATCTCACCGTACCAGATCACTTGAGGACGCGTGTGGTATGTTCAATCTCACCCTAAATCGGCTGGCATGGCCTACTTTACTTAACATATTCTAAACATTGCTACATTTGGATAAAAGGTGCCACATGCACCATATACGTCAAAGGGTTTTTCCCCTCTTCTTTCTATTAGCAAAATTAATGATGTATTGTTCTTTCAATTACTCTCATATTTCCATGACATCATGTTTACCCTAACTGTTTACTTATAGATTTTTGTCCTTCGATTTCAACTAATGTACAGTTCTTTCAATTTGGGCCCATATTTGCATATTACCATATTTTCTTTAACAATCCTACCATTTTCTGCAGCGCATCCCTTGCTATGCAACAGATTATGTAGTGCACAATATTTCCCTTTACATAGATCAAGATTGCATGGAGATCATACTGCACACAAACCAAGGATTTACAATCATTGCTACTGTAAGACTTGATGAACATGGTGACTCCTATTTTGGCACTTGCTTTTGGAAAGAAATTTCTAAGTTTTATGTACTGAAAGCTGGCACTAAAATTGAACTGCACATAAAAGGGCCTAGTCATGAGATATATGCTAACTTCCCCGACAAAATCATTCGTCCAGACTTTGTTTGAAGTAAGTTTTCTTTTCAACTATCTTCATGTTGACTTACCCAACAATGTCAAATGAATTGTGTAGTATTTAGGCAACCAATTGTTATTCCCTTTTCTTACTATATTCCTACCTAATAACTTCTAGTTACCAATACACTTTTCTATTGCCCTATTTTAACTAAATATTCCCTATACTCCCATTTCTATCAGAAAGCGCCGCTGA
The DNA here is from genome assembly GCF_056163025.1 of Triticum urartu. Taxonomy (NCBI): domain Eukaryota; kingdom Viridiplantae; phylum Streptophyta; class Magnoliopsida; order Poales; family Poaceae; genus Triticum; species Triticum urartu. Next base: position 410,383,664 of record NC_141875.1, on the reverse strand, counting down.
CAAGGAGACTCCAAAGGTGGATAACAGGGCTGCCAACAAGCGGAGGCGGGGCGAGCTAGAACCGCAAGCGACTCCAGCAGGCCTAGACTTCATCAGCAGCCTCCCCGATGATATGTTGACAATCATCATCTCCCTCCTCCCAATCAAATATGGGGCGCGGACAACCGTCCTTTCCCGGCGGTGGCGCCCCCTATGGAACTCCGACCCTCTCGACCTCATCAACACCCACGAGCTCTGCTATGGCTATCGCAAAAGCTTGGATGCATTCTCCAAGATCCTCGGTAGTCACCTTGGCCCAACCATAGGCCTTAGAATGGGCAAGTTCCGTTCCAACGACAAGGACAGAGCCAAGCTTGACGACTGGTTCCGATCCCCCGCCCTAGATCAGCTTGAGGAGCTCACTTTTGATGATGGGCATATTCTTTCATTGCCAATGTCCGCACTCTGCCTCGCGCCCACGCTGCGCATCGCCAAGTTCAGGAACTTCCATCCCCCCTTAATGACGCGCCCACTCTTATTCTACCACGACTGAAGCACCTCGAGCTCGTCACCGTTTGCCTCTCAAACGGTGACATGGAGCGCCTGCTCCGTGGCTGTACTACACTCGAGTACCTTTGTCTTCAGGTGATCAATGGGTTGAGTACCTTCAACATCACCTCCATGACTCTCCGGACAATTTATGTGTGTTGCTGGTTGATACGTCTCCAACATATCTATAATTTTTATTGCTCCATGCTATATTATCTTCTGTTTTGGACATTATTGGGCTTTATTATCCACTTTTATATTATTTTTCTTACTAACCTATTAACTGGAGGCCCAGCCCAGAATGGATGCTTTTTTTGCCTATTTCAGAGTTTCGCAGAAAAAGAATATCAAACGGAGTCCAAACCGAATGAAACCTTCGGGAACGTGATTTTCGGAACGAACATGATCCAGGAGACTTGGACCCTACGTCAAGCAACCAACAGGGAAGCCACGAGGTAGGGGGCGCGCCTACCCCCCAGGCGCGCCCTCCACCCTCATGGGCCCCCTGTTGCTCCACCAACGTACTCCTTCCTCCTATATATACATACATACCCCCAAACGATCAGAAACGGAGCCAAAACCCTAATCCCACCACCGTAACTTTTTGTATCCATGAGATCCCATCTTGGGGCCTGTTCCGGAGCTCCGCCGGAGGGGGCATCGATCACGGGGGCCTTCTACATCAACACCATAGCCTCTCCGATGATGTGTGAGTAGTTTACTTCAGACCTTCGGGTCCATAGTTATTAGCTAGATGGCTTCTTCTCTCTTTTTGGATCTCAATACAAAGTTCTCCCCCTCTCTTGTGGAGATCTATTCGATGTAATCTTCTTTTGCGGTGTGTTTGTTGAGACCGATGAATTGTGGGTTTATGATCAAGTTTATCAATGAACAATATTTGAATCTTCTCTGAATTCTTTTATGTATGATTTGTTATCTTTGCAGGTCTCTTCGAATTATCAGTTTGGTTTGGCCTACTAGATTGATTTTTTTTGCAATGGGAGAAGTGCTTAGCTTTGGGTTCAATCTTGCGTTGTCCTTTCCCAGTGACAGTAGGGGCAGTAAGGCATGTATTGTATTGTTGCCATTGAGGATAACAAGATGTTTTTTTTATCATATTGCATGAATTTATCCCTCTACATCATGTCATCTTGCTTAAAGCGTTACTTTGTTCTTATGAACTTAATACTCTAGATGCATGCTGGATAGCGGTCGATGTGTGGAGTAATAGTAGTAGATGCAGGCAGGAGTCGGTTGTAACACCCCCGATGTAACTTTCCCATTTGTACTCCAACTCTTGCCGTTTCCGACGTTAAGTTATATTTATTTTCTCGGGTTCGGGTCTTTGTCTCCGTGTGTTGTTTTCGTTTTCACGCATCTCATATCATGTCATCATGTGCATTGCATTTGCATACGTGTTCATCTCTTGCATTCGAGCGTTTTCCCCGTTGTCCGTTTTGCATTCCGGCGCTTCGTCCTCCTCCGGGGGTCATTTCTAGCTTCCTTTCGTGTGTGGGGATTAAACATTTCCGGATTGGACCGAGTCTTGCCATGCGGCCTTGGTTTACTACCGGTAGACCGCCTGTCAAGTTTCGTACCATTTGGACTTCGTTTGATACTCCAACGGTTAACCGAGGGACCGAAAAGGCCTCGTGTGTGTTGCAGCCCAACACCCCTCCAATTTGGCCCAAAAACCTACCAAACTCTGCTCCATGTCCTAGAGAGTTCGATCACGATCGCGTGGCCGAAAACCGCACCTCATTTGGAGTCTCCTAGCTCCCTCTATGCCTATATATAGCCCCCTCCATTTTCGGATCTCTCCTCCCCCTCGAAACCCAAGTTTTAAAAAAAACCCTCCCCGCACCGACGGACGTGTCCGCCCCCGGCCGGACAACGTCCGCCGCGCCCCTCGCCCACTCGCCGCTCGCCACGTGGCGCCAACCCGCCGCCGCCGCCGGCCCGCGGGAGCCCGCGCCCGGCCCCCGCGTCGCCCGAGCGGGCCGCTCCCCCGCCGCCTCGCGTCGCCCGTCTTCACCGCCGCCGCACCGCTCGCCACTGCCTGCCTCAAGCCGCGCCGCCGCCGCCCGCCTCTTCACCGACTCCGGCAGCCGGCGCCGTCGCCCGCGCCTCCACGCCGCCATCGCCGCCCGCCGCGTGCCGGCCGGCCGCGCCTCGCCCCGCCCGCGGCTGCCGCCTCTTCCCCCGGCTTCTTCCTCTCCTTCCCCGGCAACGACGAGCTCCGGCCACCTCCCTCGCGTCGGCGAACCTCAAATCCCGCGCCGGTGAACAGTGTCGTGAACAGTACCTGCTACAGTGCATCTCAGATCTTAGATCCGTTTTAACCTAACGGTTGACTTTTCCCTCTCTCCCTTAATCTTTTATGCATACTTTGACCGCCCGTAGCTCTGCATCTGTAGCTCTGATTTGGGCATATGAGATATCAAAATGTTCGCCTCGACGAGTGCATCATTTCATTCCATTGCATCATTTTCATTTGAGTTCATCTTTGATGCCCAAAATGCTGTTAGAAGGAGGCTTCGTGAGTTAATTGTCAGATCTGCTAGTTCATCTTAGACTTTTGTCATTTTTGCCATGATTAATGTGTGCATGTTATGCCTGTGAGTCCTTCATATGTTTTGTTAAGCATTTTGTCTTATTTCCAGGGGTGCAACCCATGAATTTTTAGGATGTGTGTGGTGACTTGTGCAAGCTTGCAAAGTGAGGCACCCGGGAAGTCTGGGATATTTTAGTTCATGATGCCATATGTTCAGCTTGTTTCCTAATGATCCGTGCCTCTTTTGAGGATGATAAGTAAGGGACTTTTGTTATTCATGTTATGCTCTATCCATACATATCTTTGTTTGCAATTATGGAGCACCATAGCTTGAGTCAATCGAGCTCTACTTTTGCTTCGTGGTGAATCTGGGCAGATCGTCAACTCGTTTGCGATTTTGCCGATGTTATTGTAGTTGATCCGTGCATGCTATGCCATTGTTCTTGCCATGTATAGCTTGTATTTTGTGCCCTCTTAATGGATGTATGCTTGCCTTGCTGTGACTTCCACCGTGGTGAGTGCATCGAGTTCGTTTACATGCCTTCGTGAGTTATATTTCAGCATGTCTCAGTTTTCACTAAGTCTGAAAACTGATTGTGTTTTAGCTATGTTCGTGTGCCCGTTAATATATTTTGTGAACCCTTTTGGCCCCAGGTCACTTTGGGTCTTTTGTTAAGCTTGTTGAGTAGCTCCATGCCATGTTCTTACTTGTCATGTTCAGGTCATGTATCATGTTGGTTTGCTGCTCCGAAGAGAGCATCGTGATCTGAAATTTCAGACAAGTGTTAATTTCACTAAGTCTGGAATCTGTTTTGCATTTGCGTTTTTGCCATGCTTGTTTGAACCTCTTAATGGATGATTTGGCCGTGGCTCAGTGCTAGTATTTTGTTAAGCATCTTGTGGGCATCCCTGCCATGTATTTTGTTGTCATGTTTGGTGGCTGTAGAATGTTCATTCCGTTGCATTTAGATGCCTACTTGCTGTAAATCGCAAACCGGTGTCATATCTTTAAACGCTTGCCATTTCCAAACCGTAACTCCGATTCCAATGATCTTTATATCGTTTTCAAGCGATTTCATCCCCTCTATCCAGTGGCACCCTTGGAATTCCAAGTTGAGGCCAGGTTCATGCATTTCCTGTCATATCTTGCATTTTGCATCCTGCATCGCATTCCATATAGCATATCATCATTTCATCATATTGCTTGTTCTTGTACGTGGTTGATTGTGTCCTTGTTGCTTGTTTGTCTTGTTGGGTAGAGCCGGGAGACGAGTTCTCTACCGAGGAGCCCGTTGAGTTTGCTTGTGAGGATCCAGTCAACTCTGACAACTGTGCAGGCAAGATGATCATACCCTCGAAATCACTACTATCTTTGCTATGCTAGTTTGCTCGCTCTTGCTATGCCAATGCTACGATGCCTACCTTTTGCTTGTCAGCTTCCCAATTGCCATGTCAACCTCTAACCCACCTTGTCCTAGCAAACCGTTGATTGGCTATGTTACCGCCTTGCTCAGCCCCTCTTATAGCGTTGCTAGTTGCAGGTGAAGTTTGAAGGCCGTTCCTTGTTGGAACATCATTTATTTACTTGTTGGGGATATCATTATATTGCCATGTTATCTTAATGCATCTATATACTTGGTAAAGGGTGGAAGGCTCGGCCTCTTGCCTAATGTTTTGTTCCACTCTTGCCGCCCTAGTTTCCGTCATACCGGTGTTATGTTCCCGGATTTTGCGTTCCTTACACGGTTGGGTTATAATGGGAACCCCTTGATATTTCGCCTTGTTTAAAGCTTGTCCAGCAATTCCCAACCTTGGTTTTACCATTTGCCACCTAGCCTTTTCTTTCCCTTGGGTTCTGCAGACTCAAGGATCATCTTATTTTTAGCCCCCCCACGGGCCAGTGCTCCCTCTGAGTGTTGGTCCGAACTGAGCTGCCTGCGGGGCCACCTCGAGGAAACTTGAGGGTTGGTTTTACTCGTAGCTAGTCTCATCTGAGTGTGCCCTGAGAAAGAGATATGTGCAGCTCCTATCAGGATTTGTCGGCACATTCGGGCGGTGTTGCTGGTCTTGTTTTAACCTGTCGATTTGTCTTGTTGTACCGGGTCGCCGAGTCTGATCGGTATGTCTCGGGTGGAGGTCTATTCCTTCGTTGACCGTGAGAGCTTGTCATGGGCTAAGTTGGGACTCCCCTGCAGGGATTGAACTTTCGAAAGCCGTGCCCGCGGTTATGGGCAGATGGGAATTTGTTAATGTCCGGTTGTAGATAACTTGAACCTTAATTTAACTAAAATGAATCAACTGAGTGTGTTACCGTGATGGCCTCTTCTCGGCGGAGTCCAGGAAGTGGACACGGTGTTGGAGTTATGCTTGCGCAGGTTGTTCTTCTAGATTCCCGCTTGCGCTTTGCCTCCTCTTCTCGCTCTCTTTTGCGTATAAGATAGCCACCACATATGCTAGTCGCTTGCTGCAGCTCCACATATAATTGCCTCATCCATTCCTATAAGCTTAAATAGTCTTGATCGCGAGGGTGCGAGATTGCTGAGTCCCCGTGGCTTACAGATACTATAATTCTAGATGCAGGCCCAGGTGATTTCGCTCCAGGTGACGAGTACGAGCTCAAGTGGGAGTTCGACGAGGACTCTCAGCGTTATTATGTTTCCTTTCCCGATGATCAGTAGTGGTGCCTAGTTGGGGTTTGATTCAGGGCCTAGTCGCAGGTTGGGTTTTTCTTCTATTTTGGCGCCGTAGTCGGGCCATGAGTGCTTGTATGATGGATGTTATTTATGTACTTTGATGTGACGTGGCGAGTGTAAGCCAACTATGTTCTTCACCCTTTTACTATATATTACATGGGTTGTTGTAATGATTGCTTGACTTGCGACATTGCTTTCAATGCGGTTATGTCTCTAAGTCGTGCCTCGACACGTGGGAGCTATAGCCGCATCGAGGGCGTTACAAGTTGGTAATCACAGCCTTCCCCGACCTTAGGAGCCCCATTGCTTGATCGTTTTTAGCAGCCGAGTTGTGTCTAGAAAAATGTTTTGAATCTTTTAGGAATTATATATCGGAGAGCTTAGGAATTCTTTTTACTTCCCAGTCTCCTCATCGCTCTGGTAAGGCATCCTGACGTAGATTTTTGACTCTTCTCTTCTCAAATTTCACAAAAAAAAAATTTAGGGTCACGCGAGTATCTTGGATTTGTTCCGATGGCTTATGATGAGAATACTGTCTTGGTGCCTCCTGTCAGGGGTTTAGTGGAAGTGTCCCGGGGAGTTGAGCTCTGAGGTGTTGTCATCATAATTTTATCGTTGCAATTCTGGAATACTTGAGATATGTTCGCCGACATCGAAAATCTCTTTTATGCAGTTCGTTGGTGAGATAACCTCGACGCCACCCAGTACTGGGGCGGGAGTTCGGGAGTATCGCCATAACTTGTATAACGGATGCTTTTCGAAGGTTGAGGTAGATGGTTTCCAAAGTTTTCTTGGTTATGTGTTGAAGGATGGATACAGCTGGATGTAGGATTTGCTAGTTTGGGTGAGATATTATGCTTCCCCTGTATCCCCAACACCTAATTGCATAACCGGAAAAGTTCGGGAGTTTCATAGGTGGGAATTCTAGTAGCTCTAGTTCTTCTTCCACGGATATTGGTTTGAGATTGGGATTTCTTACCGATTATTCGTTCTTGATCCGTACCTTGTTGATTTATTTCTCTACCTTAATTCTACGTGGCTTCTCAATTTATGGATATGTGACCATTTGAAGAGGAATGCATTCATTCATTTTGTTCGGATGTGAAGACTATATGTTGCAATTTTCATTCCATTGGATTCAGCTTCAATATTTGTCTATCATGTGCTAACGGTGGTCAACCTCTTCAGGATGGCTCCCTCTAAGAGCACCAGTCAGAACCAGAATCAAGATCCGCCACCGCCTCCACCTCCTCCAGAGGCATGGCAAGCTGTGATGGCCGCAACCAATGCAAACACTCAGATGATCATGCAAATTCTTCAAGAGCGCAATCAAGGCAGTCAAGGGAATCAAGGCAGCAATCAGAGTCACTTTGCTACACTCAACCAGTTCCTTGCTAACGGGCCAAAGACTTTCAGCAATTGTGTTGAGGCAACCGATGCTGACGATTGGCTTGTGGATTTGTGTAAGCATTTCGAGTGCAGCAACGTCAGGCCTGAGGACTTTGTGAAGTTCGCTTCCTTCCAACTCAAAGATCAAGCTGCAGAATGGTTCCAGCAGTACAAGGATTCCAGAGGTGGACGTGTTATCACTTGGGATGAGTTCTGTCGAGATTTTTGAGCTCATCACATTCCGCAGAGCATGGTTGAAAGCAAGCGTGAGGAATTTCGCAATCTGAAGCAAGGCTCTTTGTCTGTCTATGACTACAACAAATTGTTTCAGAACCTTGCCCGCTTTGCCAAGCAGGACGTGCCTGATGAGAAGAGCATGATATATCAGTTCGGGGGTGGTCTCAGAGAAGACATTCAGCTTGCTCTTGTTCTCTTCAAGCCCTTGAGATACGATGAGTTCTACAACATGGCACTGAAGCAAGAGGCTGCTCAGTTGAGGTGTGATGCTTCCAGGAAGCGAGTCAGAGATGTTACTCCTTCCTCTACTCAAGTGGCCAAGCAGCAGAAGTTTTGGCTTCCTCCTCCTCCGTTCCGTCAGCCGTATCAGCAGAAGAGCAAAGGTGGCAGTGGTTCTTCCCACCCACCCAACCCAGGCTTTCAGAACAAGACTTCGTCTCAAGCTCCAAGATCGAGTGCTCCGTATCACCGTCCGCTTTCAGAGGTCACATGCAACAAGTGCCAACAGAAGGGTCACTATGCCAACAAGTGTTTCAACTAGAGGCGTCTTCCTCCTCCTCCTCCTGTGAGATCGGCAAGTACAGCTGTGGTCAAGCATAATCCCAAGCATGCCAAGGTCAATTTGATGAATGCAGCTCAGGCAGAGGACTCGTTAGATGTGATCATGGGTAACCTTCCTGTTAATGATATTCCCGCAAAAGTACTTTTTGACTCTGGTGCATCGCATTCCTTCATGTCATTCCCATTTGCATCGGAGAACAATTTTAGTACTAAGGCTTTACCTAGAGCTATGCAAGTTGTCTCTCCAGCTAAGCGTCTGACTTCTAGTTTGATGGTTCCGGATATTTCTATCTTGATGGGTGATTTCAAGTTTCTAGCTTCTCCAATGATTCTTGGCAACTCGGATATTGATCTTATTCTCGGGATGGATTGGCTTTCTAAGCACAAGGCTCAGCTTGATTGTGCAGCCAGACAGATTCAATTGACTCATTCGTCTGAGGATGTAATTATCTTTGCCGCTCAGGATAATACTATCCGTCTGTTTTCTCTCAATGAGAAGGGTGAATTGGACGCTATTTCGCAAATTCCTGTCGTTTACGAATATCAAGACGTCTTTCCAGAAGAGCTCCCAGGAATGCCTCCGCACCGGCCAGTTGAATTCGTTATTGAACTTGAACCTGGCACGGAACCTATGTGCACACGTCCTTACAAGTTCGGACCTGAAGAGTTGAAGGAGCTGAAGAAGCAACTCCATGAGCAAGAAAGAATGGGTCTCATCCGGCCTAGTACTTCTCTGTGGGGTTGTGGTGTTCTTTTTGTGAAGAAGAAGGATGGAACGGACCGACTTTGTGTTGATTACCGTCCAGTGAACAAGAAGACCATCAAGAACAAATACCCACTTCCCAACATTAATGAGCTGTTCGAACAACTCAAAGGTGCCCAAGTATTCTCCAAGATTGATCTCCGTATGGGTTATCACCAGATTCGCATTCGTGAAGAAGATATTCCCAAGACAGCATTCAGAACAAGCTTTGGTTCATATGAATACACTGTCATGTCTTTTGGCCTCGCCAACGCTCCTCCGACGTTCTCTCGCATGATGGATTTCATCTTCAACGCCTACACCAATGACTTTGTTTTGGTCTATCTCGATGACATTCTGGTTTTCTCCAAGAACAAGGAAGATCATGCCAAGCACTTGCGTTTGGTTCTCGATAAGCTCAGGGAACATCAGTTCTATGCCAAGTTCTCCAAGTGTGAATTTTGTCTCGATGAGGTTCTTTATCTTGGTCATATCATCTCTGCCAAGGGCATTTCCGTGAATCCCGAGAAGGTATCCGCAATTGTGAATTGGGAACCTCCTCAGAATGTGAAGCAACTCCGCAGTTTTCTCAGTCTCGCAAGCTACTGCCGAAGATTCGTTGAAAACTTTTCCAAGATCGCGAAGCCTCTCTCAAATCTTCTTCAGAAGCACGTCAAGTATGTTTGGTCTCCGGAGTGTGATATTGCTTTCAACACTTTGAAAGAGAAGTTGATCACTGCTCCAGTTCTGACTCCACCTGATGAATCCAAGCCGTACGAGGTCTTTTGTGATGCCTCTCTCCAAGGTCTTGGCGCAGTTTTGATGCAAGAGAAGAAAGTTGTTTCTTATACATCTTGCCAGTTGAAGCCTAATGAGAAGAACTACCCCACTCATGATCTCGAGTTGGCGGCAGTTGTGCATGCTCTTTTGACTTGGAGACATCTTCTATTGGGAAGAAAAGTGGACATTTTCACTGATCACAAGAGTCTCAAGTACATCTTCACTCAGCCTAATCTCAACCTAAGGCAAACTCGATGGGTCGAAATGATTCAAGAGTATAATCCGAGTATTGAGTATACTCCAGGCAAGGCCAATGTGATTGCTGACGCTTTGAGCAAAAAGGCCTACTACAACAGTCTGATTCTCAAGCCTTATCAACCCGAGCTTTGTGAAGCTTTCCGCAAACTCAATCTGCAAGTTGTTCCTCAAGGTTTCCTCGCCAACCTTCAAGTCTCTCCTACCTTAGAAGACCAGATTCGCCAAGCCCGGCTTCTTGATGCTATGGGGAAAAAGGTGAAGATTGGGATTGCCAAGAGTCAGTCCAAGTACAAGTGCTAGCGCCTTGATGACAAGGACACTCTCTTCTTCGAGGATCGTATTGTTGTGCCCAAAGGTGAACTTCGTAAAGTGATCATGAACGAGGCTCACAATTCTCTCCTCTCCATCCACCCTGGGAGCACGAAGATGTATCAGGACCTCAAGCAAGCTTATTGGTGGACTCGAATGAAGCGCGAGATCGCTCAATTCGTGAATGAATGTGATGTCTGCAGAAGAGTGAAGGCAGAACACCAAAGGCCAGCTGGTCTCCTCCAACCTCTTGCCATTCCAGAATGGAAGTTTGACCACATTGAAATGGACTTCGTGACTGGGTTTCCAAAGTGCAAGCGTGGCAATGATGCTATATTTGTTGTCATCGACAAGCTCACCAAAGTGGCTCATTTTCTGCCTATCAAAGAGTCGATCACTGCAGCTCAATTGGCGGAACTCTATACTTCTCGCATTGTCTCTCTGCACGGTATTCCTCAAGTGATATCTTCAGACCGTGGCAGCATCTTTACCTCGAAGTTTTGGGATTCTTTTCAGAAGGCCATGGGCACCAACATCCGCTTCAGCACTGCTTTCCATCCTCAAACAAGCGGTCAAGTCGAGCGTGTCAACCAGATTCTTGAAGATATGCTCAGGGCTTGTGTGATCTCCTCCGGCATGAAGTGGGAGGATTGTCTTTCTTATGCTGAATTCTCATACAACAACAGTTTTCAAGCAAGTTCGGGCAAGACCCCATTTGAAATTCTGTATGGCAGGAAGTGTCGTACCCCTCTCAACTGGTCTGAAACCGGTGAACGTCAGCTGCTGGGTAATGACTTAATCACAGAAGCAGAAGAAATGTGCAAAGTCATTCGTGATAACCTCAAAGCAGCCCAATCCCGCCAGAAGAGCTACTATGATAGTAAGCACCGTGATTTGGCTTTCGAGATCGGAGATCATGTTTACCTCCGTGTCTCTCCTATGAAAGGTACTCGTCGCTTCGGTATCAAAGGGAAGCTTGCCCCTAGATACGTGGGACCTTTCAAGATTGTCAGCAAGAGAGGCGACCTCGCCTATCAACTCGAGCTTCCTTCAAACTTTGCAAATGTTCATGATGTGTTCCACGTCTCTCAGCTTCGAAAGTGCTTCAAGACTCCTGACCGCACCGTCAACTTCGAGGACATTGAGCTCCAAGAAGATCTCTCTTATCGTGAGCACTCAGTTGCTATTCTTGAAGAGACTGAACGCAAGACTCGCAACAAGTCAATCAAATTTCTCAAAGTAAAGTGGTCTCATCATTTCGACCATGAAGCTACCTGGGAACGCGAGGATCACCTCCGTTCTGAGTACCCGGAGTTCTTTCAGTCCTAGATCTCGGGACGAAATCTTTTCGTAGTGGTGGAGTGTTGTAACACCCCCGATGTAACTTTCCCAATTTGTACTCCAACTCTTGCCGTTTCCGGTGTTAAGTTATATTTATTTTCTCGGGTTCGGGTCTTTGTCTCCGTGTGTTGTTTTCGTTTTCACGCATCTCATATCATGTCATCATGTGCATTGCATTTGCATACGTGTTCATCTCTTGCATTCGAGCGTTTTCCCCGTTGTCCGTTTTGCATTCCGGCGCTTCGTCCTCCTCCGGGGGTCATTTCTAGCTTCCTTTCGTGTGTGGGGATTAAACATTTCCGGATTGGACCGAGTCTTGCCATGCGGCCTTGGTTTACTACCGGTAGACCGCCTGTCAAGTTTCGTACCATTTGGACTTCGTTTGATACTCCAACGGTTAACCGAGGGACCGAAAAGGCCTCGTGTGTGTTGCAGCCCAACACCCCTCCAATTTTTCCCAAAAACCCACCAAACTCTGCTCCATGTCCTAGAGCATTCGATCACGATCGCGTGGCCGAAAACCGCACCTCATTTGGAGTCTCCTAGCTCCCTCTATGCCTATATATAGCCCCCTCCATTTTCGGATCTCTCCTCCCCCTCGAAACCCTAGTTTTAAAAAAAAACCTCCCTGCACCGACGGACGTGTCCGCCCCCGGCCGGACAACGTCCGCCGCGCCCCTCGCCCACTCGCCGCTCGCCACGTGGCGCCAACCAGCCGCCGCCGCCGGCCCGCGGGAGCCCACGCCCGGCCCCCGCGCCGCCCGAGCGGGCCGCTCCCCCGCCGCCTCGCGTTGCCCGTCTTCACCGCCGCCGCACCGCTCGCCACTGCCTGCCTCAAGCCGCGCCGCCGCCGCCCGCCTCTTCACCGACTCCGGCAGCCGGCGCCGCCGCCCGCGCCTCCACGCCGCCATCGCCGCCCGCCGCGTGCCGGCCGGCCGCGCCTCGCCCCGCCCGCGGCTGCCGCCTCTTCCCCCGGCTTCTTCCTCTCCTTCCCCGGCAACGACGAGCTCCGGCCACCTCCCTCGCGCCGGCGAACCTCAAATCCCGCGCCGGTGAACAGTGTCGTGAACAGTACCTGCTACAGTGCATCTCAGATCTTAGATCCGTTTTAACCTAACGGTTGACTTTTACCTCTCCCCCTTAATCTTTTATGCATACTTTGACCGCCCGTAGCTCTGCATCTGTAGCTCTGATTTGGGCATATTAGATATCAAAATGTTCGCCTCGACGAGTGCATCATTTCATTCCATTGCATCATTTTCATTTGAGTTCATCTTTGATGCCCAAAATGCTGTTAGAAGGAGGCTTCGTGAGTTAATTGTCAGATCTGCTAGTTCATCTTAGACTTTTGTCATTTTTGCCATGATTAATGTGTGCATGCTATGCCTGTGAGTCCTTCATATGTTTTGTTAAGCATTTTGTCTTATTTCCAGGGGTGCAACCCATGAATTTTTAGGATGTGTGTGGTGACTTGTGCAAGCTTGCAAAGTGAGGCACCCGAGAAATCTGTTTTTAGGGACTTAGTTGTTTTCACTGTCTGGGATATTTTAGTTCATGATGTCATATGTTCAGCTTGTTTCCTAATGATCCGTGCCTCTTTTGAGGATGATCAGTAAGGGACTTTTGTTATTCATGTTATTCTCTATCCATCCGTATCTTTGTTTGCAATTATGGAGCACCATAGCTTGAGTCAATCGAGCTCTACTTTTGCTTTGTGGTGAATCTGGGCAGATCGTCAGCTCGTTTGCGATTTTGCCGATGTTATTGTAGTTGATCCGTGCATGCTATGCCATTGTTCTTGCCATATCTAGCTTTTATTTTGTGCCCTCTTAATGGATGTATTCTTGCCTTGCTGTGACTTGCACCGTGGTGAGTGCATCGAGCTCGTTTACATGCCTTCGTGAGTTATATTTCAGCATGTCTCAGTTTTCACTAAGTCTGAAAACTGATTGTGTTTTAGCTATGTTTGTGTGCCCGTTAATATATTTTGTGAACCCTTTTGGCCCCAGGTCACTTTGGGTCTTTTGTTAAGCTTGTTGAGTATCTCCATGCCATCTTATTACTTGTCATGTTCAGGTCATGTATCATGTTGTTTTGCTGCTCCGAAGAGAGCATCGTGATCTGAAATTTCAGACAAGTGTTAATTTCACTAAGTCTGGAATCTGTTTTGCATTTGCGTTTTTGCCATGCTTGTTTGAACCTCTTAATTGATGATTTGGCCGTGGCTCAGTGCTAGTATTTTGTTAAGCATCTTGTGGGCATCACTTCCATGTATTTTGTTGTCATGTTTGGTGGCTGTAGAATGTTCATTTCGTTGCATTTAGATGCCTACTTGCTGTAAATCGCAGACCGGTGTCATATCTTTAAACGCTTGCCATTTCCAAAACGTAACTCCGATTCCAATGATCTTTATATCGTTTTCAAGCGATTTCATCCCCTCTATCCAGTGGCACCCTTGGAATTCCATGTTGAGGCCAGGTTCATGCATTTCCTGTCATATCTTGCATTTTGCATCCCGCATCGCATTCCATATAGCATATCATCATTTCATCATATTGCTTGTTCTTGCACGTGGTTGATTGTGTCCTTGTTGCTTGTTTGTCTTGTTGGGTAGAGCCGGGAGATGAGTTCGCTACCGAGGAGCTCGTTGAGTTTGCTTGTGAGGATTCAGTCAACTCTGACAACTGTGCAGGCAAGATGATCATACCCTCGAAATCACTACTATCTTTGCTATGCTAGTTTGCTCGCTCTTGCTATGCCAATGCTACGATGCCTACCTTTTGCTTGTCAGCCTCCCAATTGCCATGTCAACCTCTAACCCACCTTGTCCTAGCAAACCGTTGATTGGCTATGTTACCGCCTTGCTCAGCCCCTCTTATAGCGTTGCTAGTTGCACGCGAAGTTTGAAGGCCGTTCCTTGTTGGAACATCATTTATTTACTTGTTGGGGATATCATTATATTGCCATGTTATCTTAATGCATCTATATACTTGGTAAAGGGTGGAAGGCTCGGCCTCTCGCCTAGTGTTTTGTTCCACTCTTGCCGCCCTAGTTTCCGTCATATCGGTGTTATGTTCCCGGATTTTGCGTTCCTTACGCGGTTGGGTTATAATGGGAACCCCTTGATATTTCGCCTTGTTTAAAGCTTGTCCAGCAATGCCCAACCTTGGTTTTACCATTTGCCACCTAGCCTTTTCTTTCCCTTGGGTTCTGCAGACTCAAGGATCATCTTATTTTTAGCCCCCCCACGGGCCAGTGCTCCCTCTGAGTGTTGGTCCGAACTGAGCTGCCTGCGGGGCCACCTCGAGGAAACTTGAGGGTTGGTTTTACTCGTAGCTAGTCTCATCTGAGTGTGCCCTGAGAAAGAGATATGTGCAGCTCCTATCAGGATTTGTCGGCACATTCGGGCGGTGTTGCTGGTCTTGTTTTAACCTGTCGATTTGTCATGTCGTACTGGGTCGCCGAGTCTGATCGGTATGTCTCGGGTGGAGGTCTATTCCTTCCTTGACCGTGAGAGCTTGTCATGGGCTAAGTTGGGACTCCCCTGCAGGGATTGAACTTTCGAAGGCCGTTCTGCGGTTATGGGCAGATGGGAATTTGTTAATGTCCGGTTGTAGATAACTTGAACCTTAATTTAACTAAAATGAATCAACTGAGTGTGTTACCGTGATGGCCTCTTCTCGGCGGAGTCCGGGAAGTGGACACGGTGTTGGAGTTATGCTTGCGCAGGTTGTTCTTCTAGATTCCCGCTCGCGCTTTGCCTCCTCTTCTCGCTCTCTTTTGCGTATAAGATAGCCACCACATATGCTAGTCGCTTGCTGCAGCTCCACATATAATTGCCTCATCCATTCCTATAAGCTTAAATAGTCTTGATCGCGAGGGTGCGAGATTGCTGAGTCCCCGTGGCTCACAGATACTATAATTCCAGATGCAGGCCCAGGTGATTTCGCTCCAGGTGACGAGTACGAGCTCAAGTGGGAGTTCGACGAGGACTCTCAGCGTTATTATGTTTCCTTTCCCGATGATCAGTAGTGGTGCCTAGTTGGGGTTTGATTCAGGGCCTAGTCGCAGGTTGGGTTTTTCTTCTATTTTGGCGCCGTAGTCGGGCCATGAGTGCTTGTATGATGGATGTTATTTATGTACTTTGATGTGACGTGGCGAGTGTAAGCCAACTATGTTCTTCACCCTTTTACTATATATTACATGGGTTGTTGTAATGATTGCCTGACTTGCGACATTGCTTTCAATGCGGTTATGTCTCTAAGTCATGCCTCGACACGTGGGAGCTATAGCCGCATCGAGGGCGTTACATCGGCCTACTTGTCTCGGACGTCATGCCTATATACATGATCATACCTAGATAGTCTCATAAGTATGCTCAATTCTGTCAATTGCTCAACAGTAATTTGTTCAGCCACCATAAAATACTTATGCTCTTGAGAGAAGCCACTAGTGAAACCTATGGCCCCTAGGTCTATCTTCCATCATATTAATCTTCCAACACTTTTGTTATTTTCATTTCCTTTTATTTTACTTTGCATCTTTATCATAAAAATACCAAAAATATTATCTTATCATATCTATCAGATCTCACTCTCATAAGTGACTGTGTAGGGATTGACAACCCCTTATCGCGTTGGTAGCGATGATTTATTTGTTTTGTGTAGGTGCGAGGGACTCGCGCATAGCCTCCTACTGGATTGATACCTTGGTTCTCAAAAACTGAGGGAAATACTTACGCTACTTTGCTGCATCACCCTTTCCTCTACAAGGGAAAACAAACGCGGTGCTCAAGAGGTAGCACTGGTGCGGCAGGAACACATCACAAGATGTGTACCATGGTATGGTCATTGAGGACGCACCGCACTTGAGAGATTACTTGTAGTTGATCAAGAAGGTCCAACAAGAATCAATGTCATTTCTATGCTGAAATTGGCAGTGGTGGGCTACTCGTCTGACAAATACTCCAAACTTGTTATTGGATCCACACCCATTTAGGTACAACAGTCGCCTTCTACCTCTCCTTCTACAAATTAACATTATTTCCAATTTTGAAGATGTTTGTTCGTCTGTCATTCAGAAAATGATTCCGACAAGCTTGACCCCGAAACTGCGCACAGTGAAGGTCTTGGCACTAGAATCTATCGGCCCCAACCTGCAGCAAGTAGTCAATTTCCTGAGATGCTTTCCGTGCCTGGAGAAGCTATATATCGAGGTGATATTCCTTTCATGTTCAGTGTTAACCATAAGGGATTTCAATTTGTGACACCTTTTTCCAAGTTTACAATGACAATGTGCTACGACTTCTAAAGGATTCTTTTGGAGGATTTCAGTACATACATGTTCCACCCCCCCCCCCATATTGGTTGCTTGATCCATATGTTTACAATCAATAAGAATTTCTCCTTTGGATTCATATGTACTAGTTTTCCTAGGGAACTTTTCATCCACTCCAACCTCTTGCGAAGAAGGCTACATTTTTCTAGAATGTAATCAAATGCCCATGTTAATCATGTCAGATCGAAGATGGCATGTTAGTGCATTTGACAAATCCTGCAAACCAAATAGGCATGTAGTAATGTCCAAAACTGCATGTAGGCACTAACACGTTTTCTTCTTTTGCAGATAAGATTAGGCCGAGTGGTGGATAATGTGATAAAATATAGCAATCATGTCGAATGCCTTGATCTGCATCTCTCATAAATTACTTTGAACTCCTACCGAGGGACCTTACCGAAGATTATATTCACCAGGTTCTTTGTTCTCAAAGTAAGGGTGCTGAAGGAAATGAGGTTTTCCCTACATTTATTTCACAAAAATGAATGGTTTGTTGATCAGCGCCGGCGCCTGCGGCAGAATGGAATGGGCTCCAAAAATGTTGAATTTCATTTTGAAGCTTCTGATGATAGAGTAATCGGAAGTCATCGTGTCAACCCCATACATGACTTCTCAGTGGCTGACCCCTTTGCAAAAATTGTGAGGTTTCGAAACTAGACTTAGAAGTGTTAATATTAGTTTGAGCCTCTCTGATATCCATGTTCAGCGGATCAACGCGAGCGTTTGCAGCTGATGAGCTGAATTTCATTTCTAATATCAGTTTGAACCTTGTAATCTTCAAATTTGTGCCATATAACTCTGGAATTTGAACCTTGTAATATTTCGACCTTTTTTGGTACAATCGTTGAAATGGCATCGTATGAGACTCGTATATTGGTACCACTATTTTGAACTTAATATGCAATGGTCTTAGATTTTATTAACCATTCTCGAATTTGTTTACGTTGTCGATCTCACAACACATGATCTGTATAGCTAAGTCGAGTGCGATCTTCGACATTATTGCACACAGTTGGTTTCTTCCACCGTGTGCCCTGTAGAGCGCAAAATTAATTATCGCACTCGAGTGTCCATCATCACCCTTCTGTGTAACTTTGACCTTATCACCCACGGGTAAACTTATGACCGAAGTCATTCCACACACTTCGTTTTTACAAAGGTTTTTGCCAACAAACGCCCACGATTTGTCCCTCTTCTAGCCGACGCATGGCCAAACTAGCCGGGCAGGAACCTTGCACGGTAAACTGCGTGGTAGCGCAGGAACAGGCTCACCGATGATACATTTGGCGCCTCTTCGAGCCCATGCGTGCGGTGCGGTGTTGTCAAGCGTGCACTGGAATCCTCCGCTATGAACGCCGTCACAAGACGTGAAGATTACAGGCCGGTCGACCCCCATTTATTACAGCGGCCAACCTTTCGATCGTGCCCCACCATTGCAAGAAGCACACCCACCACGAGAAATTCTTAGAGGGTATCCTGCGCGGCTCCAATGGCGCTCCGAGCGGCTCCCGACGATGAGAAGCAGTTCACCATGAGTGTCATGGTGGACACCCATAGAAGGTTCATGGACGTCTCGGTGGCGTACACCAACGACCCAATCTGGGTGGAGCACTCCATCCATATCATGGAGCTGTTGCTTGCCAAGGAGAAGTACAAGGTGGTCGGGTTCGACCTCGAGTACACCCGCGCTCGTGCTGGGTCTCATCCCAAGGTCACCGTCGCCCAGATGTGCGTGCGCCACCACGTCCTAGTCTACCACTACTGCCTGGCCACAAGGCCTTGCGAGCGTTTCGCTAGGTTTGTCCACAGCCCCCACTACATGTTCGCTACGGTGGACATCACCAATGATATAAAGGCGCTCAATAATTTAGGCATCGCCTGCCAGAATCTTGTCGACATCTAGGGCCAATACAAGATCTGGGCAGCAAGGAGCATGAGAAGGACTCACTGGTTCACCTCGCCGAGGCCATCATCGACCCCTATTATAGAGACATGAAGGATTCATGCAACAAGGACAAGTGTACCTGTCACTCGGCCTGGATGGAGAAACTCGACAAAGCTCATGTCGTGTACACGGCCAAGGAGGCATACACGAGCTACAACATGTACAGGCAGATAGTTGACATGAGGAAGTGCCTCCTTCCCCAAAACATCCAGGGATCCAGCCAGAAGCAGTGCAATGGCAAGCGTCTTGACAACAATAAGTAGATGATTAGATCCTCGTTTCTCCTACTTTCGTATGTATGTAATTGCTTACTTTGGTGTGTGGAAATGTTATGTGTGTAGTCACTTGTGTAATTGTATGCTTAATTTGGTTATGCAATGCTATCTTTTTAAGTATATATGTTGATGCTCTATAGACAGAGCGTGGATGTTGTGCGGACAAAGAAAATCAAATCGCACACGGACTAAACAATGGAACCCATTGGTGATGTTTTCATCAATCACAACTGTTTGCTCACAACACACACGGCTTGTTAGCAGTAATCATCTGTGTTGTTATCGCTCTTTGCACACGTTTCCGATTACAGTCATGTTTGCCGCGTATCACACACATCTTGTTAAGTTGAACAGTTTCTGTTCTCATGTCTCAACGCAAACAGTTCATCTGAGTGAACCGCATGCCGTATATCGCACACACTTTGATCTGGCTGACCATTTCTTTTGTGTTGCCTAATCACAAACAGTTCACCCGAGTGAACCATATGTTGTATATCGCACACACCTTCATCTGGCTGCCCGTTTCTTTTGTTCCTCCTCATCGCAAACAGTTAATTAAGCTGAACCGTGTGCCCTGAATCGCAGACGCAACTAAAATCTAAATCGTGTTTGATGCATCCTCCATCACAAACATTTTGCACCTTTTTTGAAAGGTTTTTTACACCACTATTTGCGATTATGGCATCGCACACAGTTTCGTCGAAGGGTCTCTGATCGTAGTGTCGCTTTAGTAGCATCCTGCAGTAGTGACAGACTACATAATAAAGGTCGCTATCACAAGGGGCAATGTAATGTGAAGTTCTTTTGCACTAAGGGGTTAAGCATACAAGCAAATAAGCGCATGGAAACATCTGCTTCCCTCTGCGAAGGGCCTATCTTTTACTTTTATGTATTTACTTTTATGCAAAGAGTCAAAGTTTTCCTTCTAGTCCTTTTTATTTTTCTCCTTTGGAAAGCATCATGTGGTGAGGAAATATCTAGGCACATATGTCCAGCTGAATATAGATAGCATGAGTTATTATTGTTGACATCACCCTTGAGGTGAGTACGTTGGGAGGCGAAACTATATTCCCCTATCTTCCTATGTGTCCGGTTGAAACGTTTTGCCCATGTGTACGCGGTGAGTGTTAGCAATCATAGAAGACTATATGATGGTTGAGTATGTGGACTTGCCTAAAGGCTCTGATACGTGACCCTTCCTGAAAAGATGATGAATTGTAGTTGCAAAGTTGACTGAGAACATGGTTTGTTGGTTTCTGATAGAGTTTTTGCTTTATACTTCAATTGTGTGATGAATTGTTAATTATTCATAAGAAGTATATGATAAAGTTTTATGATAAAAGTCTTATGTTTAATCTTGTTGTTGTTATAATAATCAACATGATGCTTCTATGCATGTATTTTGTTTTTATCGACACCTCTCTCTCAAAGCATGTGGACATGTTTTTCGATTTTGCTTTTGGCTTGAGGACAAGCAAGGTCTAAGCTTGGTGGAGTTGGTACGTCTATTTTGTATCATGTTTTCTTACTGTTATTTACAATGTTTTTATCCATAATAATGCTTTTTGGACTAATTATAACGCCTTTTCTCTCATAATATGCAAGGTTTAGACAGAGAGGGAGAATTCCCGCAACTGGAAATTTGGACCTAGAAAAGCTACGTTAGGCCACCTATTTTGCACAACTCCAAATGAGCTGAAACTCCATGGAGAATTTTTATGGAACATATGAGGAATATTGGAGCCAATAAGTACTAGAGGGGGTCCACCAGGTGGGCACAACCCACCTGGGCACGCCAGGGAGCCCAGGCCCGCCCTGGTGGGTGGTGCTCACCCAGGCCCCCCTCCGGTGCCCATCTTCTAGTATATAAGTACTTTTGACCTAGAAAAAAATAGGAGGAGGACTTTCGGGACGGAGCGCCACCGCCTCGAGGCGGAACTTGGGTAGGAGCACTTTTGCCCTCCGGCAGAGCGATTCTTCCGGGGGAACTTCCCTCCCGGAGGGGGAAATAATCGTGATCATCATCACCAACAACTCTCCCATCTCGGGGAGGGCAATCTCCATCAACGTCTTCAACAACACCATCTCCTCTCAAACCCTAGTTCATCTCTTTTGTTCAATCTTGTTACTGGAACTATAGATTGGTGCTTGTGGGTGACTAGTAGTGTTGATTACATCTTGTAGTTGATTACTATATGGTTTATTTCGTGGAAGATTATAAGTTCAGATCCAATATGCTATTTAATACTCCTCTGATCATGAGCATGTTCATCATTTGTGAGTAGTCACTTTTGTTCTTGAGGTCACGGGAGAAATCATGTTGCAAGTAATCATGTGAACTTGTTATGTGTTCGATATTTCGATAGTATGTATGTTCTGATTCCCTTAGTGGTGTCATGTGAACGTCGACTACATGAAACTTCACCATATTTGGGCCTAAGGGAATGCATTGTGGGGTAGCAATTAGATGATGGGTTGCGAGAGTGACAGAAGCTTAAGCCCCAGTTTATGCGCTATTCTGTAAGGGGCCGATTGGATCCAAAAGTTTAATGCTATGGTTAGAATTTATTCTTAATACTTTTATCGTAGTTGCGGATGCTTGCGGGAGGGTTTATCATAAGTAGGAGGTTTGTTCAAGTAAGAACAACACCTAAGCACCGGTCCACCCACACATCAAATTATCAAAGTACCGAACACGAATTAAGCCAACATGATGAAAGTGACTAGATGAAATTCCCACCCTCAAGAACGCTTTGCTTATCATAACAGACCGTTTTGCCTCAAAAGGATTAGGCTACCTTGCTGTACTTTTGCTACTATTATCGTTACTTACTCCTTACAAATTACCTTGCTATCAAACTACTCTGCTACTTATAATTTCAGCACTTGCAGACATTACCTTGCTGAAAACCACTTGTCATTTCCTTCTACTCCTCGTTGGGTTTGACACTCTTTGAAAGGATCGATATGGTTGACTAGAGGGGGGGTGAATAGGCAACTAACAATTTTTTGCTTTTCTTTAGCAATTTAAACTTTGCATCAAAGTAGGTTGTCTAGATATGCAACTAGGTGAGCAACCTATATGATGCAACACGGATAGGAACACAAGCAAGCAAGATATATGAAACAAATAAGCTTCCACAAGTAAAGGCACGAGATAACCAAGAGTGGAGACGGTGGAGACGAGGATGTGTTGCCGAAGTTCCTTCCCTTTGAGAGGAAGTACGTCTCCATTGGAGCGGTGTGGAGGCACAATGCTCCCCAAGAAGCCACTAGGGCCACCGTAATCTCCTCACGCCCTCACACAATGCGAGATGCCGTGATTCCACTATTGGTGCCCTTGGAGGCGGTGACCGAACCTTTACAAACGAGGTTGGGGCAATCTCCACAACTCAATTGGAGGCTCCCAACGACACCACAAAGCTTCACCACAATGAACTATGGCTTCGCGGTGACCTCTACCGTCTAGGATGCTCAAACACCCAAGAGTAACAAGATCCGCAAGGGATTAGTGGGGGAATCAAATATCTCTTGGTGGAAGTGTAGATCGAGGCCTTCTCAACCACTCCCGAGCAAATCAACAAGTTTGGTTGGCTAGGGAGTGAGATCGGGCGAAAAATGGAGCTTGGAGCAATAATGGAGCTTAGTGGTGGAAGAGGTGAGTCAACGGGGAAGAAGGGGACCCCTTATATAGTGTGTGGAAAAGATCCAACCGTTACCCACCAACCAGCCCACGGCCAGTGGTACTACCGCACCTGGCCAGCGGTACTACCGCAAGGCCGCGCGGTACTACTGCTTGCAACCAAGCGGTACTACCGCACGGCTGTGCGGTACTACCGTACCGACCCACGGTACTGCCGCAACCCCAGCACAGAACCAATAAACAGACGCACAGGAGCTGGGGGCGGTACTTCCGCCCCCCATGCGGTACTACCGCGAGGCAAAAATCCCAGCCAGGGGAGAAGGGAAACTTCCGTGCCTACTTCCGCAAAGAAACGGAAGTAGCAAAAACCCGACACAGTAGTACTGCTGAGGGGCGGTACTACTGCCTGACTGCATAGCGCGGTACTACCGCTCGGCGGAAACGGTACTACCGCGGTCGGTGAAGATGTAAAAAATTACATCCGCTCCTACTACCGCAAAGGGGCGGCACTAGCCTGGTGGGCAGCGGTAGTGCGGCTCCAGGGGAGCGGTACTACCGTGGGCACCTGCGGTACTACAGCGCCACCGCGTGGTACTACCGCGGATGCCTACGATACTACCGTTGACTTGGGAGCAGTACTACCGCAACCAACAACGGCAGCCAGACAAGGGAGGCAAGAAAACGGAGGAAGCTCCAAGGAAGAGGGAGGGGAGAAGAAGGAGACATGTACGTGATGATTCCACCCAAACCTTTCCAACGCGGACCCCCTCTTAATAGTACGGCTTTCCTACGACTCAAATCCACCAAAAAGAAACATAGAAAAGACACCGTCTTCGTCAGTCATTGAGGGGCACCCAATCGTCTTGTGCCTAGCAAAGAAGTGTCTGGAATACTTATGGCACACGATTAGTCCGCAAATGCGTTGTCATCAATCACCAAAACACTTAGGGATAAATGTGTCCTTACAATCTCCCCCTTTTTGGTGGATTGATGATAAAAAGGGATTTGCACAAAGAAAATACTATTAAGTAAATGCAAACCCCTCCTCTCTATAATATAGACGGGCTCCCCCTAGATGTGTGCCACCTAGATGAGTGCTATGGACTGCATGGCACACGAATACTAGGAACAGAGCACCCCCTATATTATAGACACAAGGCATATGTATCACTAGACAAGATAGCACACATATAAGTTAACTACGATAGATAAAGTGCATATGTCTTACACCATATGAAGGAAAGGACTTGAAAGCACAAACCAAACAAGAGAAACCAAGAACAAACGAGGTCCAAAAGACAAAGCAAATAAACGCAACAAGCACGACACAACGCAAATCCCTACACTCTCTCCCCCTTTGGCATCGAGACGCCAAAAAGGCAGAGAGGACACCTACACACACGGGCTGGCTCAGGCAGAGAAGTCGTCCCACTACTCCTCGTGCTCCTTGTCAGACTCAGCGGCGGGGATAGTCTCCTCGAGGTCATCCTCTGAACTGGTCCACTTGTATCCCTGCTTTGACATCCAGGCAGCCTCAGGTGTGATGACGTCCTCAGACCCGCCAGACACATCCTCTCCAAAGAGCCTCATAACCTTCTTGTCACGGCGACGACTCTCCTTGTCTGCCACGTGAGCCCTGTACTGTCCCTTCACCTGCATGCAGAAGAGAGTCTTCATCTTGTCCTTTAGCTTCTTGGCTCATGACGGCTCAGAGGAAGAAGTGGTGGACCTAGTAGCACGGTCCTCAGCAACATTCTCAGCAGCAGCCTCCCCCTCACCAGCAGACCTCCTAGCAAAAGAGGCCTCAGCACGGGTAGTGGTGTTGGCCCAGTTGGGCTTGACGCGGAGGCTGATGGACTCATGGCGAATCCAGTCTGGAGCACGGAACTCATCACCCGGGTACATCTTCTCCCAAGTTGTGGAGAGCAGCAGAAACATGTACGGTCCATAGATAGGTACCTTGCGAGTGAACACTGCAAACCGAAGCTCACACCACATGATGTGTGAGACATCAAGTGGCTGAGTCTGAGAAGAATGTGCCTCTGCACACAAGAGCAACATGTCCACTAGATATGCATGTACCTTGTCCTTGTCGCCAATGCGTGGGAACAGAGTGTTGCGGAAGATGCGATGCATGATATCCAGAAAGGAGTTTAACACCCAAGATGACTTGCCATTGGGGAGTACCTTCTCAACAAGGAAGGGCTGAAGCAGGTTCTTGTTGGCAGACTCAGAGTTGGCATGGGGGCGAACGCCAACCGGGGTGTGAAGCCCGTCATCAGGAATGTGCAGCAGATCCATGAACTCTTTCCATGTAGCAGACAGCTGACGGCCATTGGTCATCCAGGTCATCCTCCGCTCCTCCCCGGGATGAAAGTACACTGAGGCAAAGAACTGATAGATGAGCTTAGGGTCATAGTTAAGGTGAAAAGAGATCACCGGCTCAATAGCAAACTACTCCACCAAGTCCAGAGCCTCTCCCAGATAGTCACAAAACTTGTCCTTCCGCATGTGATGCATGTCTATCCACTTGACCTCCACGAATGTATTCTGCTTGCTCTTGATTACATCCAGATAGATGAGAACCTGTTGCTTGTTCCAGAACATCTCAGTGCCTCTGAGCACAGCCCGAGGAGTCACATAGGGATTGACCTTCCGGCGTTCGACATACTCAGTGACAGAAATCTCGTCCATGCCCTTAGAAGGTTCCTTTTGCTTGCTGGCAGTGGTCTTGACATTGCGCTTGGGGGCATTGGAGCCCTCTGGGCTTCATCTTGGGGGTTGCGTAGACGCTTGGAGCCAGTGTCACGACTGGGATTGGAACGGCGAGAGCCACCACTTGAGACATAGAACGCAAAAACACCCACAACAGCCAAGAGAGATTAATGCAAAGACGACAACAAAGCAAGTGAAACAAGTAGAAAGAACACATGATAAATGCCTAGAGAGAGATTTGATCCCTACGGTAGTACTGCCAAGTGCTGCGGAGCTAAGATAGTAGTATGGCTCTTAGACGCGGTAGTACAGTGCAAGATCATGGTAGTACCAAGTGTAGGAGCGGTAGTACGATCTTAGCGCCACGGCTGGCGCAGTAGTACCGTGTCTGCAGAGCGGTAGTACTGCACCTGACGGGCGGTAGTACCGCAAGAGCAGTAGTACGGCACATTAGGCACGATAGTACCACACCGCGTCAGATCTGAACAGGTTCAAATCTGAGAAAGCCCGCGAAACCATGGTGGTACTACGGTTGGACAAAGCTACCACAAGACAGCATATCAAGTATGTTTCCTACGCATCACGATTCTCCTGCATCCTACTCTTGCACAGATTTGGCCTAAAATCTCAAGAACGGCAAGCTTCTCCCCAAAAACCTAGAAGCAAGAGAACAGCCAAGAAAAAGAGGGATTTGGGGAAAAACCTTGGTCCATGGCAAGAGGAAGTGGTAGGGAACGATCCCACCGGTCGGAATCCGAGGAGAGTGGCCGGAGACGGAGATCCGGCGAGGGCCTCCGGCGCTGTTCTTGAGAGAGAGACAAAAGAATGGGTATGGGGAGTTGGAACTCCCCTGCCCGAGTCATAACCCGCACGCACCCTCGACGGCGCGGTAGTACCGTGCCTGGACATGGTAGTACCGCCCGGTGCGGTACTTCCGAAGTATCACACCAGAGCGGTAGTACCGTGCTGTGGCGCGGTAGTACCGTGCCTCCCAAAGCAGTAGTACTGCGGCCAGACGTGGTAGTACCGCGAGCTCAAGAAGATGCACGTTTCGAGCACACGAAAAACTGGATCTTTGCACAAAACACTCCGAGCCAACATGACACCACAAGACCATGCAACCCACAAAACCAGAAAGGCACACGACAAACGAACCAACCACGAGACACCAACTGTAACACCCTCGATGCGGCTATATCTCCCACGTGTCGAAGCAGGACTTAGAGGCATAACCGCATTGAAAGCAATGTCGCAAGTGAGGTAATCTTCACACAACCCATGTAATACATAAGGGAAAGAGATACATAGTTGGCTTACAATCGCCACTTCACACAATTACATGAATAAAACATTACATCATCCAAATACACTCATGGTCCGACTACGGAACCAAAATAAAAGAAGAACCCCAAAAGCGACAAAGGTCCCCGATCGACCCCAACTGGGCTCCACTACTGATCAACTAGAAGGAAGCAAGACAAAGGACAAGATCTTCAACGAGCTCCTCCTGAGCTTGGTTGCGTTATCTGCACGGACTCAACGGCACCTGCAAACTGGTTTTGGAAGTATCTGTGAGTCACGGGGACTCAGCAATCTCACACCCTCGTGATCAAGACTATTTAAGCTTATGTGTAAGGTAAAGGTATGAGGTGGAGATGCAGCAAGCGACTAGCACATATGGTGGCTAACATACGCAAATGAGAGCGAGAAGAGAAGGCAAAGCACGTTCGAGAAAGTATGATCAAGAGGTGATCCTAAAACAACCTACGTCAAGCATAACTCCAACACCGTGTTCACTTTCCGGACTCCGCCGAAAAGAGACCATCATGGTTACACACGCGGTTGATGTATTTTAATTAAGATCAACTTCAGGTTTTCTACAACCAGACGTTAACAAATTCCCATCTGCCCATAACCACGGGCATGGCTTTCGAAAGTTCAAATCCCAGCAGGGGTGTCCCAACTTAGCTCATCACAAGCTCTCACGGCCAACGAAGGAATATACCTCCTCCCGAGACATTCCGATCAGACTCGGTATCCCGGTACAACAAGACATTTCGACAGGGTAAAACTAAACCAGCAAGACTGCCCGAATGTGCCGACAAATCCCGATAGGAGCTGCACATATCTCTTTCTCAGGGCACACCGGATTGTCTAAACTTCCGGTAGGCCAGCCCAGAGTTGCCCCTGGTGGCCACCGGTGGCTGACAAGTTGGACCAACACTCAGAGGATCACTGGCCTGGTGGGGTAAAATAATGATGACCCTCAGGAGCGCGACTCCCAAGGGAAAAGAAAAGGCTAGGTGGCAAATGGTAAAACCAATGTTGGGCATTGCTGGAAGAGCTTTACTTAAGGCGAACTGTCAAGGGGTTCCCATTATAGCCCAACCGCGTAAGGAACGCAAAATCCGGGAACATAACACTGATATGACGGAAACTAGGGCGGCAAGAGTGGAACAAAACACCAGGCATAAGGCCGAGCCTTCCACCCTTTACCAAGTATATAGATGCATTAATTAAATAAGATATATTGTGATATCCCGACAAGTAAACATGTTCCAACAAGGAACAACATCTCCATGTTCCAACGAGGAACAAACTTCAATCTTCACCTGCAACTAACAACGCCATAAGAGGGGCTGAGCAAAGCGGTAACATAGCCAATCAACGGTTTGCTAGGACAAGTTGGGTTAGAGGCTTGGTTCAACAATATGGGGGGCATGATAAGCAAGTGGTAGGTATCGCAGCATAGGCATAGCAAAAGAGCGAACATCTAGCAAAGCAAAGATAGTAGTGATTTCGAGGGTATGATCATCTTGCCTGAGATCCCGCAAGGAAGAAGAACGAGTCCATGAAGAAGACAAACGGACGTAGTCGAACGAATCCTCACAACACAACGTTATCGGAACCAACCCGAAGAAGCAACACCGGAAAGAAGCAAACAATCATGGTGAACAAACATCACATAAGCATGGCACGATGCGCAAACAAGTATGATGCATGTCCGGTTTAATGATAAATGGCATGGCAAAATGCACAAGCAATACTACAAATTAGGTGGAGCTCAATATGCAACGAGTTGCATATTGACGGAACACCACATCAATCATTTAGTTCGATCTCGTTTATGTACCCAACAATATTGAATGTTGTTAAACATGGCAATAGGGTGAAACAAATGAAAACTACGTATCTAGTCAAGGTTAAATGAGGCCGGAAGCAACGAACAACAAATCCGGAAACTCCTCATGTGCATATATTAGGTTAGGTCCTGTTCTGCCCTAAACCATATTTTAGAGTTGTTTAACATGCAAGATGAGTGCACCATGTTAAACTAGGCAAAATTCTACCCCATTTACATATAAAGTTTATTAAATTTGGAGCTACGGTTATTTAGTTATGAATTAAAGCATTTTAACATGGCATAGGAGCAAATTTAACCAAACAGCATTTTAAACATGGATGAAAGTGACATATTATGAAACTAGACAAAATTCTAAGCAACTTTCATGTTAAGTTTGTTTGAATCCGATGCACGGTTAGTGAGTTATTAAATGCATGAACCAGGGGGACTTTTCTGTAAAACTGCAGTCTCAGGAAAATTGCTAAAATCGCAGATCAGAAAAAAAACAGGAACTGGGCCGAATCTGGTGCATGAAGGGCCAATCAGAGGAAAACAAAGGAGGCGCTGGGGAGGCTCACCATGGGCTTCGGCCCAGTTCGACGGTTAGGTGAGGCCGGGCAGAAGGGAGGCTGGCGTGCTGGGCCTTGGTGCGATCTGGCGCTAGCAGGCCAGATCGAACGAGGCAACGACGTGGTCAACGGGCGCTACAGGACTTGGCGCTGGTCGTCCTCCTCGGACGCAGAAACAGGGGAACAGCGCGGCGAAGAGGTCAGGCGCACCGGCGCGATGCAGAGGAGACAGCGGGCGGCAGGGCGCGGGGAGACTGGGCGGAGCTCGTCGTGGGCGCCGAGAGGAAGCGGATCCGGCGGCGAGTTGAGGCCAGGGCCACGGGGTCGATGCGGAGGGACTTGGCGCTCTGGCCGTTGCTGGAGGGCGATGAGGAAGCCGAGTCCGGCATGGAGCAGGTACCGTAGCGCGGCGGCGGCTAGCCTGGGGTCTCCGGCAACGAGTGGATGGGCAAGGGGAACGGAGAGGAAGCAGTGGTGTGGCGCTGGTCTGCTCGTATCTGAAGAAAAACGACAGCGAGGCTTCGGACGGCGGCGGCATGGTACCTGACGCTGGGGTCCATGCCTCGGGGCGGCGTGCTCCTCGTTCCCTGTAGCGACGGAGCTGGTGGACTTGGCATAGCAGGAGTCCCCAGGGACGAGCGAGGCGTGGGGTGGACGCGGGAGGATGGATCCGAGGATGGGAGGCCGGATCAGGGGCGCGGAGGCGAGGATCCATGGAGGAGAAGCTTCATTCAACGGCCATGGCGTCGTTCCTGCAGTGATGAAGTACAGGGAGAGAGGGAGATTACATAGAGAGGTAGGGGAAGAAGGAAAAACGGGAGGAGGAGTAGCAGAGAAAGGAGATGCGGGACGAGGCAACTCCGTCGGGGCTGGTCTGGTGACTCGCTGGACGGCGACGTTGAGGAGCTCGGGATCGAGCCGAGCTCGATCTGAGAATTGGGCAAAAAAAGGTTGATTGGTCGGGCGTGGAAACTGAGGAGGAGCGGGGGGTTGGGGAATGGATCCCGAGAGATTTGAGTGGGTGGCGGCGCATGATGGGATGGATGGGACAAGGCTCCTGATTATTAGGGTTGGACCTAGTATATATATGGCAGGTGGAAATAGTTAGGGGCTATCGGATCCCTCCGATCGTAATCGGACGGTCGCGAATAAAATATCTAGGGAGTCCAAATAAGAAAACGGTGACGTTTTGTAGACGTTTGGAGATGATCCGGACACAACGGTAGCGACAGCCCGAGTCGGGTCCGGGACAGCTTTCGGCGCACGCGAGGAGGGTCGCGGGCTGACGAGAGAGGTTAGGTAGGGCCTGGCGGTGAGTAGTGGGCTGTGTAGACGGTCTCGAGCTGAGAGAAGAGAATAGAGGGAGGCCCCGGCGGCTGTTTCCGGAGACCGAAAACGTCCGACGTAAAGACCGGCTACTATTGCCGCTATAGTTATCCGTTGGGGCGTCAAACGGACTCCGAATGCGATGAAATATGGCAGAAGGTCTTCCTACACTATAATAAGACCACACGCCAACTTTCAACCCATTCCGAGAACATTTTCCGGCCACTTATAAAATAATATTTTGGACGTGTCGCGGGCGCGTGCAAGTGTGTCTGGGCTCAGAACGGACAACAGAGAGAACGAGGAGGCCGGGACGGATGCAAGTTTCGAAAACATGATGATGCAATGCACATGATGACATGAAAATATGCAACACACAAGCAAATGACATGGCAACGACAGCGAATAACTGAAAGACACCTGGCACATCTGTCTCGGGGCGTTACACCACCTCTCCAAAAGAGAGGGCGGTGGCCATAGCCACCTATGTTTGAGTCAATTGGTATGGCACTGCGAAGAATTATCCTTGGGTCCATGACGAAAACTCGTCTTTGAAGCACAAGTACCATCAAACTTGGCTAATGTGAAAGACTTGATTGATTTATGCATAATGGGGGGAGGGAGAGTTCATTGAGAGAACATCACTCCCCCTATGTCCATGCCTACATCTAAATAGGACAACACGTTGAGTATGGTGGGGTGTGCAAGGGTTCAAGCAACATTGCTCAAATCGATGATATTTAGCTCATGCCTTAACTCGTGAAATCTTGCTTCATCCAAGGGCTTCATGAAGATATCTGCAAGGTTATCATGAGTATTGACGTAGTTGAGCTCGATCTCTCCTCGCTTAATGTGATCCCGGATGAAGTGATACCGGATCTCAATATGCTTCGTCTTGAAGTGTTGCACCGGGTTGAGAGAGATCTTGATGGCACTTTCATTGTCACACCAAAGAGGCACTTTGTCACAAGTTACACCGTAATCCTTTAAAGTTTGCCTCATCCATAGGAGTTGAGCACAACAACTACCGGCGGCAACATACTCCGCCTCAGTGGACGAGAGAGACACACAGCTTTGCTTTTTGGAAGACCAACTTACCAAAGAGCAACCAAGGAATTGGCACCCTCCGGAAGTGGACTTCCTATCCACTTTGTCTCCCGCCCAATCGGAATCCGAGTACCCTACAAGCTTGAAGTTTGATCCTCTTGGGTACCATAAGCCAAAGTTTGGGGTATGAGCCAAATATCGAAAGATTCATTTGACCACCACATAGTGACTTTCCTTAGGTGCGGCTTGAAACCGTGCACAAATTCCCACACTCAACATGATGTCCGGTCTAGATGCACAAAGGTAAAGCAAGGATCCAATCATGGAACGATATACCTTTTGATCCACCACTTTACCATTGGGATCTAAGTCAAGTTGGCACTTGGTGGGCATTGGAGTGGAAGCCGGCTTGACGTCACTTAGCTTGAATCTCTTGAGCATGTCTTGAGTGTATTTGGATTGATTGATGAAGGTTTCTTCTCTTCTTTGCTTCACTTTGAACCCTAGAAAGAACTTCAACTCTCCCATGGAGGACATCTCGAACTTTGAGGTCATGAGAGCGGCAAATTCCTCATTTAAAGCTTTGTTAGGAGAACCAAAGACAATATCATCAACATATAATTGGCACACAAACAACTCCCCTTTGACCTTCTTAGTAAAAAGAGTGGGGTCGATTAGCCCAACTTCAAAACCACGGTCTTGTAACAACTCGGTAAGGTGGTCATACCACGCACGTGGGGCTTGTTTAAGGCCATAGAGTGCCTTATCGAGTTGATACACATGATCGGGAAAGTAGGGATCCTCGAACCCGGGGGGTTGCTTGACGTAAACCAATTCATTAATGGGACCATTAAGAAAAGCACTCTTCACATCCATTTGTTGTAACTTAAAATTATGATGAGAAGCATATGCAATCAACATGCGAATGGATTCAAGACGAGCAACGGGAGCAAAGGTTTCACCGTAGTTGATACCCTCGACTTGGGAGTAGCCTTGTGCTACCAGACGAGCCTTGTTGCGAATGATAATCCCATGGGCATCTTGCTTGTTCTTAAATATCCACTTGGTTCCTATGACATTGTGATTCCCGGTTGGTCTTGGCACTAATCTCCACACTTTGTTGCGCTCGAAGTTGTTGAGTTCTTCATGCATGGCATTGAGCCAGTCCGGATCTTCTAGCACTTCATAGACCTTGTGGGGTTCCACACAAGAGACAAATGCGTGATGCTCACAATAATTTTCTAATTTTCTACGAGTTCTTACCCCCTTTCTTAAGCTTCCAAGCACATTCGTCATGAGATGATCCTTGGTGGAGAGCTTGGAAGCAACCTTGGCAGCACGACGCTCTAATTCCTCCTCGGTGGTGAGTTGAGGAGCGGTTACTTGGTCATCTTGAGTGTCGTCATGAACTTGTTCTTGATCTTGAACTTGCTCGGGGGAGAGAACTTGACCTTGGTCATCACTTGGTGTGTCCACACCGTCTTGACTATGATCTTGCCCTTGGTCATGTTCTTGAGGATGAGAGCTTGCATGTTGTTCTTCGGAAGCGTGTGGGCCTTGGGTTGGTGATGTCTCCACTTGAGTGGAGCTTTGTCCTTCCCCTTCGGCCACAAGGGGTTCCTCAATGGGTAGGATAAAGCCAACACCCATTCTTCTTATGGCTTGGGGAGGAATTTCATCACCTACATCACAAGTGCCACTTTGCTCCACTTGGGAGCTGTTATTCTCATCAAACTCCACGTTACACGTCTCCTCAATAAGTCCCATGGATTTATTGAGGACACGGTAAGCATGAGAGTTTGTAGCATAGCCAACAAATATGCCCTCATAAGCTCTAGCCTCAAATTTAGACAACCTAACTCCTTTCTTGAGAATGAAACACCTACACCCGAATACCCGAAAGTACTTGAGGTTGGGCTTGTTACCGGTGAGTATCTCGTATGGAGTCTTGTTCAAGCCCTTGCGGAGATAGAGCCGATTGGATGCATGACATGCGGTGTTGATGGCTTCGGCCCAAAAGTTGTACGGAGACTTGAACTCCGCCATCATGGTCCTTGCCGCATCCATCAATATCCGGTTCTTCCTCTCCGCAACACCGTTTTGTTGAGGGGTGTATGGTGCGGAATATTGATGCTTGATTCCCTCATCACTAAGAAAATCATCCAAGGTGTAGTTCTTGAACTCGGTGCCGTTGTCACTTCTTATTGTCAAGATCTTTGCATTGTGTTGACGTTGTGCTTCATTTGCAAAGTCAATGATGGTTTGTTGGGTATCTCTCTTCCTCTTGAGGAAACACACTCACGTGTACCTTGAGTAGTCATCCACAATCACCAAGCAATACTTCCTACCTCCAAGACTATTGAAGGATGGAGGCCCAAAGAGATCCATGTGAAGGAGCTCCAAAGGCCTCTTTGAATAAATGATAGTCGTGGGAGGGTGAGCCTTCTCATGTAGCGTTCCTTCGATACAGGCACTGCAGGCACGATCTTTAGCAAAACTAACATTCGTTAGTCCACGGACATGGTCCCCCTTGAGGAGACTTTGCAAAGATCTCATATTTTCATGGGCTAAACGGCGATGCCAAAGCCATCCCACATCAACTTTAGCCATTAGGCATGTCGCGGTCTTAGTGGGTCGCTCCGAAAAGTTAATCACATAGAGACCGTTCTCGACATGCCCAACAAAAGCTACTTTAAGAGTCTTGCTCCACAAGAGGGCCACGGTATCGATATCAAAGAAAGTGGAAAAGCCCATGATAGCAAGTTGACGAACGGAAAGTAAATTGTATGCAAGGGACTCAACAAGCATGACCTTCTCGATCGTGAGATCATGAAAGATGACCACCTTGCCAAGTCCCAATACCGTAGAAGATGAGGCGTCACCCCACTCGACATTGGTGGGCATAGATGGAACTTTGTGCACGTCCACCACCAAGTCCTTGCTTCTGGTCATATGATTTGTAGCTCCGCTATCGAGCAACCATGATCCACCACCGGAAGAAAACACCTACAAGAGATCAATGCTTGGTTTTAGGTACCCATTTTGTAATGGGTCCTTTGATGTTAGTAACAAGGGTCTTAGGAACCCAAATAGACCATTCAATGTACTCATGAAGAGAACCAACAAATTTGGCATAAACATGCCCATCACTAGCACGACATAACACATAAGAAGGGTTAAAATCGCCGGCTTTGTTGAGAGGGGTGACATTGCCCTTCTTGACATTGTTCTTCTTCTTCTCCTCGGGGGCACTCTGTCCCTCCCTCACAAAGGATTGCATGAGGGGAGGAGGTCGTTTGGTCTTGTCATTCTTCTTCTTGTTCTTGGAGTTGGGCACGTACCCAACCCCTTCCTTGGCCACACCTCCCTTTTGGTTGATCAAGATATAGTTGAGGTTCTTCTTGCCTTGTATGCAAGTCGCAAGACCTCTCTCAAGTTTCTCCTTCAACATAGCATTTTCCTCAACAAGATCTATATGCTCACTACACGAGTTAGTAGCATTTGCATTATCAATTAGAACCATATGAGGAAAAGTTGCTTTCTCCTTAGTTAGCTTCACTTGGAGTTGATCATGAGACTCCTTGAGACTAGCGTGAATACCCTTCAAGGCCTTGTGGGCCTTGTCAAGTATATCAAACTCCTCTTTGAGTCTAGCAAGATCAACCCCGAGTTTGGCCTTCTCGGAATTTAGCACACGAGCAACAATGAGGACATGATCATAATCTTTCTTTAACTTAGCATGATCAACGTTGTGTGACTCCTCAAGAGCCAAACGAAGACCACGCTCTTCCTCAAGAGCATTGGAAAGATCTGAAATCTCATCGGCATAGTCACGACTATGCCCTTCCATCTTAGAGATGGTGTCTTCGTGAGCCTCGATCATGTCATTGGCTTCACCAAGTTGTTCCAAGAGAGCAACAAAGTGCTTCTTGGATTTTCCCTTGAGTTTTCCCATAAAGGCCTCAAACTCGTTAGCCTCCACATTAGCTCCCTCAAGTTCATTAATGCTATCCGTCGGGGAAGGATGATTAATGATGGTAGTTTTGATGTTGGAGGTTACCTTGTTGGTGGCTTTAGCCATGAGGCACTTGGCGGTGATGCTCTCGTTGGGTGAGTCGAAGAGAGACACCCATGACGTTGTTGCAATGGCAACGGAGGCCATGGCAACCGACTCACCATCTTCATCATCGTCATCATCCTCATTGTACTCTTCTTGCACAACCAATGCCTTGGGAGGAGTCTTCTTGGTGAAGTTGTTCTTGTTGGGGAACGACTTGGCCTTGTCCTTTCGGATGAGCTTGCCACCATTGTCTTCCCTCTTCTCATACGGGCATTCCGCAACGAAATGACTCACGTTGCCACAATTGTAGCAAGTCCTTACATGTTGCTTGCCCCTTGTGCCACTCGAGTTACTTTTGCTAAAGTTTGGCCTCGAGTTTTTCTTGCTCCAAAATTTCCTTGAAGCAAGTGCCATGTGTTCATGATATGCATACTTCGTATCTTCGGGGTTGCTCTCCTCTTCTTCCTCTTCTTCTTCTTCTTCCACGGTGAGCTTGGCCTTCAATGCAAGGTTAGGCTTCTTTGCCCGTTGAGAATGGAGCACCGCATTGTCTGCGGTCTTGTCCAAAATATTCATGGCCACAAACTCATCCAACACTTCGCTTGAGGTCAAAGTGTGGAGGTCCGGTCTTTGACGAATGACGGAGGACATGTCCTTGTGATAGGGCATCATTGCCTTGAGGAATTTGCGCTTGATCCAATTGTCATCCGTGTCCTTGCTCCCGTGATCTCGTAGTGAGACCGTGAGTTTGGTTACTCTCCGATAAAGCTCACAAGGTTCTTCATCTTCTTTCATTGCAAACTCATCGGCCTCATCTTGTACCACTTCATAATTGGAGCGTTGAATGCTTGCACTTCCCCGGTAGAGAGAGACAACACAATGCCATGCATCTTTGGCCAAGGCGAAGGGACGAATATGAGGTAGGTCTTCGGGTGGAATTGCATCTTGAATGATGAATAGAGCATTCTCATTGAATTGATTATCCGCGGCTTCTCGAGGAGTGAAGTTGCTTGGATCATGCAGATAAAAACCTTCTTCAATGATTCTCCAAAGGTTAGTGTTCACATGATTTAAATGACATTTAAAGCGGTAAACCCAAGAATCAAAGTCCTCATTTTTCACAATCTTAGGAGGTGGACCGGCATGATTCAAATGAGTGGAAGGAATCGGTCCACCATAAACAAGTGGTGGTTCCACATGGGCAAAGATGCCGGTGCTATTCTTACCACTAGAAGAAGAAGCCTTTTCACTACTAGCTTCCCCCTTGTCGGGGATAGCATCCGTCACCTTGTTGGCGGGATCACCCACTTTCAACGGTGCGGTGGATAGTTTAAGCCCCTCAAGAAATTTAGTAAACATGCTCTCAACTTCGGTCGTCATGGAGGATTTCAATGTCTCCAAGGCCACATTGAACTCCTCATGAGAGACCAAGGTTCCCCCATCGCCCGTAGACGAGATAGGATTCACACCGAAGTGTTCCTCCACACCGTCTACAGTATCAACCATACTCTTTGGACGGTAAAGTCCTTAATAAAGAGACGAGGCTCTGATACCAATTGAAAGGATCGATATGGTTGACTAGAGGGGGGTGAATAGGCAACTAACAATTTTTTGCTTTTCTTTAGCAATTTAAACTTTGCATCAAAGTAGGTTGTCTAGATATGCAACTAGGTGAGCAACCTATATGATGCAACACGGATAGCAACATAAGCAAGCAAGATATATGAAACAAATAAGCTTCCACAAGTAAAGGCACGAGATAACCAAGAGTGGAGACGGTGGAGACGAGGATGTGTTGCCGAAGTTCCTTCCCTTTGAGAGGAAGTACATCTCCGTTGGAGCGGTGTGGAGGCACAATGCTCCCCAAGAAGCCACTAGGGCCACCGTAATCTCCTCACGCCCTCACACAATGCGAGATGCCGTGATTCCACTATTGGTGCCCTTGGAGGCGGCGATCGAACCTTTACAAACGAGGTTGGGGCAATCTCCACAACTCAATTGGAGGCTCCCAACGACACCATGAAGCTTCACCACAATGGACTATGGCTTCGCGGTGACCTCTACCGTCTAGGATGCTCAAACACCCAAGAGTAACAAGATCCGCAAGGGATTAGTGGGGGAATCAAATATCTCTTGGTGGAAGTGTAGATCGGGGCCTTCTCAACCACTCCCAAGCAAATCAACAAGTTTGGTTGGCTAGGGAGTGAGATCAGGCGAAAAATGGAGTCCTCCCGAATTCGCGCCCCCTTCCTTACTAACAGGATGGGAAAGGAAAGAGAGGGGGAAGGGAAGCAAGGGGGAGGGTGAATCCTCCCCTTCCCTTTGACCTTCCCCTCTTTCCTTCTCCTCCTATTTCAGCATATATGGGGCGCACCAGCCCCTTGTGGGCTGGTCTGTCCTTCTCTTGGCCCATAAGGCCCATATCCTTGTCGGGGGTGCCCGGAACCCCTTCCGGTGACCCGATATGTACCCGATACCCTCCAGAACACTTACAGTGTCTGAATACTATCGTCCTATACATCAATCTTTACCTCTCGACCATTTCGAGACTCCTCGTCATGTCTGAGATCTCATCTGGACTTCGAACAACATTCGGTCACCAAATCACGTAACTCATATAATACTAAATCATCATCAAACGTTAAGCATGCGGACCCTACGGGTTCGAGAACTACGTAGACATGACCAAGACACCTCTCCAGTCACTGACTAATAGCGAAACCTGGATGCTCATATTGGCTCCTACATATTCTATGAAGATCTTTATTGGTCGAGTCATTATGACAACATACGTTATTCCCTTTGTCCATCGATATGTTACTTGCCCGAGATTCGATTGTCCGTATCCACATACCTAGTTCAATCTCGTTACCGAAAAGTCTCTTTACTCGTTCCGTAATACATCATCTTGTAACTAACTCATTAGTCACTTTGCTTGCAAGGCTTCTTATGATGTGCATCACCGAGAGGGCCCAGAGATACCTCTCCGATACTCGGAGTGATAAATCCTTATCTCGATCTATGACAACCCAACAAACACCTTCGGAGACACCTATAGAGCATCTTTATAATCACCCAGTTATGTTGTGACGTTTGATAGCACATAAGGTATTCCTCCGGTATTCGGGAGTTGCATAATCGCATAGTCGAAGGAATATGTATTTGACATGAAGAAAGCAATAGCAATAAAATTGAACGATCAATATGCTAAGCTAATGGATGGGTCTTGTCCATCACATCATTCTCCTAATGATGTGACCCCATTCATCAAATGACAAAACATGTCTATGGTTAGGAAACATAACCATCTTTGATTAACGAGCTAGTCTAGTAGAGGCTTACTACGGACACTGTGTTTTGTCTATGTATCCACACATGTATCAAGTTTCCGGTTAATACCATTCTAGCATGAATAATAAACATTTATCATGATATAAGGAAATATAAAATAACAACTTTATTATTGCCTCTAGGGCATATTTCCTTCAATCTCCCACTTGCACTAGAGTCAATAATCTAGTCCACATTGCCATGTGATTTAACACCAATAGTTCACATATTTATGTGATTAACACCCATAGTTCACATCCCCATGTACCAACACCCAAAGGGTTTACTAGAGTCAATAATCTAGTTCACATCGCTATGTGATTAACACCCAAAGAGTACTAAGGTGTGATCATCTTTTGCTTGTGAGAGAAGTTTAGTCAACGGGTCTGCCACATTCAGATCCATATGTATTTTGCAAATTTCCGTGTCTACAATGCTCTGCATGAAGCTAATCTAGATAATTGCTCCCAAGTTCAATGCGTATCTAGATTGAGACTTGTAGTCATCTAGATTAGTGTCAAAGTTTGCATCGACGTAACTCTTTACGACGAACTCTTTATCACCTCCATAACCGAGAAACATTTCCTTAGTCCTCTTTAGGTACCTAAGGATAATTTTGACCGCTGTCCGGTGATCTACTCCTGGATCACAATTGTACCCCCTTGCCAAACTCATGGCAAGGTACACAATAGGTCAGGTACACAGCATGGATTACTTTATAGAACCTATGGCTGAGGCATAAGGAATGACTTTCATTCTCTCTCTATCTTCTGCCATGGTCGGGTTTTGAGTCTTACTCAACTTCACACCTTGCAACACAGATAAGAAAATTTCTTTGACTGATCGATTTTGAACTTCTTAAAAAAATTACCAAGGTATGTGCTTTGTGAAAGTCCTATTAAGTGTCTCGATCTATCCCTATAGATCCTGATGCCCAATATTTAAGTAGCTTCACTGAGGTCTTTCATTGAAAAAATCTTATTCAAGTATCCTTTTATGATATCCAGAAATTCTGTATCATTTCCGATCAACAATTTTTCATCCACATATACTATCAAAATGCTACAGAGCTCCCACTCACTTTCTTGTAAATACAGGCTTCACCATAAGTCTGTATAAAACCATATGCTTTCATCACCTTATCAAAGCATATGTTCCAACTCTGAGATGCTTGCACCGGTCCATAGATGGATCGCTGGAGTTTGCACACTTTGTTAGCACCTTTTGGATTGACAAAACCTTTTGGTTGCATCATATACAACTCTTCTTTAAGAAATCCATTAAGAAGTGCAGTTTTGACATCCATTTGCCAGATTTCATAAAATACGGCAATTGCTAACATGATCCGTACAGACTTAAGCATTGCCACGAGTGAGAAAATCTCTTCATAGTCAACACCTTGAACTTGTCGAAAACCTTTTGCGACAAGTCGAGCTTTGTAGATAGTAACACTACCATGAGTGTCTGTCTTCCTCTTGAAGATCCATTTATTCTCAATGGCTTGTCGATCATTGGGCAAGTCCACCAAAGTCCACACTTTGTTCTCATACATGGATCCTATCTCAAATTTCATGGCCTCAAGCTATCTGTCAGAATCTGGGCTCATCATAGCTTCTTCATAGTTCACAGGTTTGCCATGGTCTAATAACATGACTTCCAAACAGGATTACCGTACCACTCTCGTGTGGAACGTGCTCTGTTCGACCTATGAGGTCCAGTAGTAACTTGATCAGAAGTTTCATGATAATCATCATTAGCTTCCTCTCTAGTTGGTGTAGGCATCACGGGAACAAATTTCACTGATGTGCTCCTTTCCAATTTGAGAGGAGGGACAATTAACTCATCAAGTTCTACTTTCCTCCCACTCACTTCTTTCGAGAGAAACTCCTTCTCTAGAAAGGTTCCATTTTCGGCAACAAAGATCTTACCTTCAGAGCTGTGGTAGAAGGTGTACCCAATTGTTTCCTTAGGGTATCCTATGAAGATGCACTTCTCCGATTTGGGTTCGAGCTTATCAGGCTGAATCCTTTTGACATAAGTGTCGCAACCCCAAACTTTAAGAAACGATAGCTTAGGTTTCTTGCCAAACTACAGTACATACGGTGTCGTCTCAACGGATTTAGATGATGCCCTATTTAATGTGAATCCAGCTGTCTCTAATGCATAGCCCCAAAACGATAGTGGTAAATCGGTAAGAGACATCATAGATCGCACCATATCTTATAAAGTACGGTTACGACATTCGGACACACCATTACGCTGTGGTGTTCCAGGTGGCGTGAGTTGCGAAACTATTCTACATTGTTTTAAATGAAGGCCAAACTCGTAACTCAAATATTACCCTTCGCGATTGTCGGATGTGGGGTTCCGGCAAACCTTAAGGTTCAAACACTGGGGTGCGCGCGAAGTCTTTCCCTCCTACCGATCTACGCCCTAGCTTGCTAAGATCTCGCAGAAGAACTCGACTAACTTGCAACACAGAAAGACACAGGATTTATACTGGTGCAGGCCACCATTGTGGTGTAACACCCTACTCCAGTGTGGTGGTGGTGGATTGCCTCTTGGGCTGATGATGAACAATACAAGGGGAAGAACAGCCTCCTGAGGTTGAGGTGTTCTTGTGCATGGCTAACTTGTGTGGGTGAGAGAGCGGTCTAGGATGCCGACCTCTCGGCCCCCTTTCTATGGTGGTGGCTAGCCCTACTTATAGAGGCCCCGGTCCTCTTCCCAAATATTGAGCGGGAAGGGAGCCAACAACGGCGGGCTAATTTGAAGGGGGATAGCTAGTACAAGCTATCCTGACAAAAGGTGGTCTGCGCCTGCGAAAGGCTCTGGTGGTGACGCCATCTTGGGCTCCACGATGACCTCCGTCTTGCCGTCCTTCTGGTCTTGGTCTTGTCGCACCAAAATGGCATCCTTTGCCTGATGCCTCAGTACTCCTCGCATGCGCTAGTTTCCTTAGCACCAAAGAGGAAACAAGGACGCTGCGCGTGCTGGCGCCCGCCTGGTGCCGATCGTCATGGCTCACGTCACGAGAGCCTCGTGAGGTTCGCCATGCCTTGATATCTCTGCTCCTCATGAGCCTGCCTGACTTGGCCACTCCAGAGGAGGTCTCGTGTCATCCTTCTCGTGAGGCTGGGCCCCTCGCGAGGGTCTTGGATGCCTTGGTGATGAAGATGGGTCGTACGGCCTGCTGGCTCAGCCACGCTGCGGGCCGCAGGCAGGCAAGTCTTGGGACCCCCATTCCCAGGAAGCCGACAGTAGCCCCCGGGCACAAGGTGCGCTCGGGCTTGGCTTCGCGGCGAAGCCAAGGGCCAAGCACGGAGCAGCGCATGCCCCAAAATCTTGCGGCCTTGATTGACATGTGGCGGTTGATTGGTCGTGGGCATCTCCGCTTCCCCACGCTGCCTCGGCAACTGCTCTCCCTGACAAAGGCTGGCACAGGCAGCACTTGCCCTCATTGCTTCTCCCCCGCCTTCCTCCAGATCCCCTTCCTTGCTCTCCGCCACCGTTCTCTCCAAATCCGCTCCAGTCTCATTCTGCAGCTGCGATCCATGGCGCCGCGCAAGGCCAAGGCTTCATCAGCACCGGTCTGGTACGAGCTGACCCTTGAGGCGCCCACCGTCACGGAGAAGAGCCTCGCCTCCGTACGCCTGCCGGCGACGGGCGAGAGAAATGAGTGGGGGAAGACCGAGCTCCGGCTTGCCTCCGACGCGCCGGAGCCTAAGGAAAGCACCTTCTTCCCCTTCTTATCGAGCAGCGTCGCCATCGGGTTGGTTCCTCCCTTCTCTGATTTCTTTTATGAAGTCCTCGACCACTACTGGCTGCAGGCGTTGCATCTCCATTCCAACTCTGTCCTCCTCCTTTCCATCTTCGCCTACTACTGCGAGGCGTACCTGGGCGTGATGCCGTCCGTGGCGCTCCTGCGCCATTTCTTCTTCCTCCATGTTAGTGAGGGTAACATCTCTGGATGCGCTAACTTTGTTGCATCCGGCAAGGCCAACTCGATCTCGAGGACCGGGAAGAGGGCTGACAACATTCGATCCAAATGGGTCATGATGGATGCCAAGTGCGCCGGTCCGCGTCTGGCGTTGCCCATGGTGGCGCCCTCTTTCCATGGGGGATAGCCCTGGGCGGAGCTTGCTGATGAGTGGGCATCGTTGGTGTTGGGGCAGATGGTGACCGACTTGAAGCCGGGCAATGCGAGGGCGGCAAAGGTGACGAGGGTCATGCTTCTGAGGGAGTTCTTGACCCTGCGAGTAGCTCCACTCCAGGACCGTGCACGCCCCCTGTGGGAGCTTGAAGAAGAGGGGAAGTTGACCCGCCTGAGGCCAGGGGCCCTGCCTGACGATGAATTGGCTGCTGTCCTGCGCCTCATAGTTGGGGACAACCAGGAGTACCCCCCAAGCGCCTTTGTCCCCCTATTCCAGCAATAGGATCGGGATGAATTCGTCGCCTCCAGGCCATCCTTTGATGCGCGTGGGCTGATGCCGCCAGCGCTCCTTGGAGCCCCTACGGCACCGAAACCGGTGGAGGTGTCTTCTAGCAAGCCCCGCCGGGAGTGGGAAGAGGAGGTGGACCCGAAGAAGACTCTGGAAGAGGTTGGGGAGACTTCCCCTCTGAGCAAGGCCGAGATCCACCATGCCCTTCCTGACGATGCCGAGGCCGACGACCGCCAAGGGGAGAGGGAGCAGCCCCCCATCCGGATGAGGGGCATGTCGTCGTTGGTGCCTTGTGATGCCGCCTCCGCCCCATTGATGTCAGACTTCAGGCTTCCTAAGCGGAAGTATGTCACGGTGGATCAGTAAGTGTCTTGAGCTTTGCCTTGTCCCTGTTTGCACTCTTCATTTCCTGATGCTGGCCCTTGGTTAGTCAGGCTGCTGTCTTCTGCGAAGAAGGTGAAGGAGGATGTGGCGTCCATGCCTCCTTCCTCAGGGAAAGGTGGGAGTAGCGCCCGT
Source organism: Triticum urartu (assembly GCF_056163025.1). Classification (NCBI taxonomy): domain Eukaryota; kingdom Viridiplantae; phylum Streptophyta; class Magnoliopsida; order Poales; family Poaceae; genus Triticum; species Triticum urartu. The sequence continues at coordinate 410,339,943 of NC_141875.1, read as the reverse complement.
ATCTCCCCATCTCGGTCGTCCTCGCGGGGCCAAGAGGAGCATCGCCACGTGGAACCAGCCCCCATGGCCCCGCTAGCTCAGGAAGGGCCATCGCCTGGCGCGACTGACGATGTCCCAGCTGCTCCGGACGTTGTGGTCTCCCAGGACTTGGTGATGATGTCGCCTCCTCCCACTGCTGCACCTCCACTCCCAGGTTCTTCTGCTCCCGCTGCTACTCTGGAACGTGCTCCCTCGGTGATGACCCAGCTACAGGCGGATCTCCTGGGCGTAGATCCATGCCTTGCGGCCGGGCGCCTGGAGCCGGCTTTAGGCTGGCTCCATTCAGACTTGGCGGTTCACGCGGAACTGGGCCAGGCCGCTGCGGCTTCTGAGAAGGGGAAGCAAGGTGCCGCCAACGCCGCAGTTGGTCATGAGATGGTGTTGAAAGACGCCGAGGTCGCCCGCGACCGCTTCCAGGCGCTGGAGGACGAATTGCAGGGCCTGCGCGCCAAGCCCGCCGAAGAAGCACGCTGCCACCAAGTGAAGGAGGGGGAAATGAAGGCCTGGGAGGATGCCGTCAAGAACCGTGATGCTAAGCTGGCGGAGTTAGGGCGGATGCAAGCCGCTGAGCGCAACCGGTTGGAAGAGCTGGAGCGGGAGGTGAAGGCAAGGGAGGCTGAGCTCGACGCCAAGGCGCGAGTCCTAACCGAAGACCGCCCGGCCTTTGCCGATCTCGAGAAGAGGTCCCGCAAGGTGCTGTAGACGCTTTTACGAGCACGGCCTGCAGAGGTCGCTGGCCACCGACGAGGATGGCCCCGCCCAACTGCTTCCTCTCTTGGTGCAGGCGCTCGAGGAAGTTGTTGACGGCGTTGGTCCTATGGCGGAGGCAGAGGCTCGCGTCCTGTCTTCAGCTGCATTGACTCGCGTCTTCAGCCACCTGCACCTTCGCGACCCCGACGCTTGCCTTGATGAGCTGCTGGAGCCCGTGGCCGAAGACCAATACGAGGCCGCCGCAGCAGCTGTGCAAGGTCAGGTGGAGACCTTGTTGGAGAAGTTCCGCGGCTTTGTCTCCGCTCCTCTGTCTGGCGATGTCACCGATCCTACAGCTGGTGGAGAAGGCGGAGACAACATTGCTCACGAGGTAGCGCCTTCCGCAGGTGATGGCGACGTCCAAAGGTGACCTACGGCTACTCTCCTGTTTCCTTCCTGCAACATGCATTAGGCCTCGGGGAGGCGTTTGGACTTTTCATTTGGTATCGTGAGGACGATGTGTGAGGACAATATGTTTGTAATATTTGCTTCAAGATTTTGTGATTTCCTTTCTATTTGCTTTGCGTTCTGCGTCGGCAGAGCCCGGCCCCGCGCATACCTCAACCGCCATTGGGCCGACCGGAAACCAGGATGGACCAAGGAGTGAGGGGCTACGTGACCAGTTAGGCTCCTGAGTTGCGATGCTCAGGAGTCCCCCTTGACGCGCAAACAGCTTATAGGGAGAGTTCGCGAGGATAGAATGATGTTCTATGTCGGTAGGGCCCGGCCCCGTGCATACCTCAACCGCCATAGGGCCGACCGGAGACCAGGACGGACCAAGGAGTGAGGGGCTACGAGACCAGTTAGGCTCTTGAGTCATGATGCTCAGGTGTCCCCCTTGACGTGCAAACAATTTCCATACATGTCCTCGCCGAGACCTCGGTAGGGGCGTGCGATGCCTAGGTCCGGGAGACCTGGTTGGGTGGCGTGCGCTTGGGTGTGGCCCGAGCACAGCCCCCATGCCCAGCCCCCTCGCGTGGCTCTCCCGAGGGGAGGCATTACGGTGAGGCCGGACGCTGAGCTTTAGGATCCCTGAGGTTGGTACGACCGTGGGGCCGCCCTCAGTTGTTTATCACCAGCGCGGAGCATAGTGCTTCCGCTTGTGCACATGCATAGCCGCTCCTCGGTAGTGTCGAAGGCCAGCGCGGAGCATGGTGCTTCCACTTGTGCGTGGGATGGGGCCCCCCTCTGGGACGAGCCCCCGGGGCATGTACAGCCCCCCCCTGACATGTGGCTTGCACGGCAGGGCTACGAGGTGTATCTGGGCACTCGTGAGCCAGCGCGGGACTCACGAGGCCCTACCTCAAGGCGGGTTGCGCCTGGTCTTGAGTCTTGGTGACTTTGTGTTCCTGCAAGGTGGTCAGGTGCAAGCACTCTACGTCCTCAGGTCCCGGCCCTCGAGCGGGCTCAGTCGCCACTGGTATGACAGGTCACAATGCCGTGGTCAAGGCCAGGGGGTGAGGGCTGGAGAGCCAGTAAGAGCTCCTGAGTCACGATGCTCAGGAGCCCCCCTTTTAATGCGCAGGCGAATTGCACGGGGTGAATGTACCCTCGGCGGGTGGCAATCGAGCAGGTGATAACCGTAGGCAGGTTAAGCAGGGAAGGCAAATCAACTTGGGTAAATCCAGGAAGATACATGCCACTAGGTCCGGCCCGAGCATCTTGGGGATGATGCAGCCCGAGGGGTGCCCCCAGCAAGGTAAGCTAAATACATAAGCAAATGGGATACATGCCGTAGGGACAAACCCGCATGGCCTGGGAATGATGCAGCCCAAGGGGCGCTCCTAGCTTAACGAGCTTGGAAGATGTCACCTAGTTCCGTAGATGAAGCAGAGTTGGTGCAGCTGAAGGCGTGCGTCAAAGAAACGACTCCTTGTGAGCCACCGGAGCCGTGAGCCTCGGGAGGCTCTGGGGGCTCACGAGGCTCCCTGAAGACCGTCTCCATTCCCTCCAGGACAACACGGTACCTGGCCTCTTGAGTCGCCAGGTCATGCCGCATGGCGCGCTGATAGGCCGACGCCACGCTCGTCAAGCACACACGTGAAGGCCAGAAGCGCTCCTGAGACGCGGCCTTGTTGAGCCCTGGAATGTCGATGCAGACACGCAGCTCGGCACCCTCGCCTGGGTGGTGAGCCGCGCCCTGTGAGCAGCTATCGTCGCTCATGGCTCTTGCGTCTTGGAGTTCCTGTGTGGTCTTGGCGATGAACTCCTGAGTGGCGGGCACCCCTTGCCCGATGTACTCCTGAGGAAAACGTGCCACGTAGCACGCCTCCAAGTGGTGCCCAAGCGCCTCCCTCGTGAGGTGGGCAAGGTCTGAGGCCCTCCAGAAGAGAGCTCCCGAGCCCTGCCCGAGGATGGCGCCGGGCGTGCCTTCCTATGCGATGGAGGGAGGCGCCCCTGGGACGGACACTGATCCTGACGAGGCTCCTGCCACGATGCTATCCTCCTGAGGTCCTGCATGGCGCAGCTACTTCTTCTTGGTGATGGACACCGGAGGACCCTCACTTCTGTTGTCGGGGTCGTCGATTGCTGCAGCTTGGAAGGCGCTCTCAAGGGAGCACACCACATCTCTTTCTTCACATGGGACCGTGATGACCCCACCACTTCCAGGCATCTTGAGGATGTTGTAGCCGTGGTGGGTGACTGCCATGAACTTCACCAGGGCCGGATACCCAAGGATGGCGTTCTAAGGCAGGCGGATGTGCGCGACGTCGAAGTCGATGAGCTCAGTGCGGTAGTTGTCGCGTGTGCCGAAGGTGACAGGCAGGCGGACCTGCCCTATCAGTGTGGTGGAGCTGTCGGTCACTCCCGAGAAAGGTTTGGTAGGATGGAGCTGCTCATATGGCACTTGGAGGTTGTCAAAAGTGTCAACGGACAGGACATTGAGTCCTGCACCGCCGTCTATGAGAGTCTTGGTAACCTGCAGATTGTTGATGACTGGGGAACACAACATCGGGAGGACGCCGGCGTTGGCCGCGCACTTGAGCTGATCTGTCGAGTTGAAAGTGATGGCACACTGGGACCACTTGAGCGGGCATGCGGTCTCAAGCTTGGGGAGCTCCGCGTTCACCTCACGAGCGAATCGTTTTAAGATGCGCTGAGAGGCTGGGCCTGGGGCCCACCCAAGATGCAGGCGATTGCACGCGGCTCCTGGAAGCCCCCAGCCCCCTTGTCCTTATGATGGTCGTCGTTCCTTCTTGGTGGCGGTAGTGGAGGAAGACCGGTGTTGCCTTGGGGGCGATCCTCACGAGGTTGGTCCATCCAGGGGCCCTCGCGAGGATGGTCCTGCCAGCGGTCCTCACGAGACCTGTCGCGCCATTCCTGGTGCGGGCCGCGATCGTCCCAGCATCCGCCTCCTCATCCTCCTCCACGCCCATAGCCCCGGTCGCCGCGCTCGGGGTGTCGACCGTAGCGTCCATCGCATAGGGCTCGGAGCTCTTGGCAGTCGCTGGTGTTGTGGGTGTTCAGGTTGTGGACGGCGCAGAACGGTCGGCTATTCCTGGATGACTCGGGCTGATCTCTTCCCCGTTTGGTGTCAGGCTCCGCAGCTAGCACTACCGCTTCCTTGCGCTTCACGTCCTTGGCCTTGGCTTTCTTCTACTCTGTGTCTGCGGCTGGCAACTCAAGGAGGGAAAGGCGCCCCTCATCAGCTCTTGTGCACTTGGTCGCCAGGTTGAACAGCTCCTGAGACGTGCAGAGCTCATCATGGATGGCGAGCTCTTCCTTCATCTTGACATCACAGACGCCGTCAGAGAACGCGGAGATGATGGACTCTTCCATGACCTTGGGGATCTTGAGGCGGGTGTTGTTGAAGCGATGGATGTACTTCTGGAGGGTCTCCCCTAGTTGTTGCTTGATGCGGCGTAGATCGGTCGCGGACGGCGGGCGGTCGCGAGTGCCCTGGAAGTTGGCGATGATGCGGTCGCGCATCTCGTCCCAGGAAGAAATTGAGCCATGCTGCAGGTTCGGGAGCCAGGTGCGGGCCCCATCCTTGACAGCCATGGGAAACCAGTTCGCCATGACTTTCTCGTCACCGTTGGCTGCTTTGATGTTCAGCTCATAGAGCTGCAGGAACTCTGCGGGGTCGGCGGTGCCATCGTAGCGAGGAGGCAGATCCGACTTGAACTTGCCTAGCCAGGCGACGCTGCGGAGCTCGGGGGTGAAGGCGCGACAGCCGGCCGTGGTTATTGGGGCCCGCCTCAGAGGTGGAGCTTGGTCTTGTCAAGGTCCGCGCGGCGCTGCCGCAAGTGGCGCATGGTCTTGATGAGGCGGCACGGGAAGCGTGGGTGCAGCTTCTCACGGCCATGGGATTTCTTGGCAGCTTCTATCTTCACGCGCGGGCACCAGTCGCGGCGGATCGCACCGCGTAGCCGCATGCCTTGGTGCCAAGGCACCGTATTTGGGCTGGGGTGGTGGAGGTGCGCCTTAGGCCTCGTCGCCCGTGGCTGGCTAAGGGTGAGGCCGAGAGAGGGACGGCGCCGCGGAGCCCCCTGCGGCGCGGACAAGCTCGGCGACGCGGTCGAGCCACTCCTTGTAGAGGTTGTTGACTCAGCGATAGCGCATGAGCTCGTTTGCGGCAAGGAGTGCTGCCCGCGCCTCCATGGGAGCGCGGTGTGCGTGAGATGAAGAACCAGCTGGGGCCAGCGATGGAGTGGCGGTGCGGCCGTCCTGCCGCACCGAAGGATGCAGCGAAGACGCTTGCTGCTTGTTCCTCACCGGGCCGGTGGCAGCGTTGGTGGCGGGGGACGGAGAACGACGTGGTGGCCCGCCAATGGGGGCTGTGGGAGCAACGCAGGCGGTAAGAGCAGCCTGAGGCTCAGCTCGAGTGCGGCGAGCGTCCGCCATGGAGAGGATAGAGCGACGGATCGACGAACTGACAGAAGAAAAGCTATGGCGCACCCCTACCTGGCGTGCCAAATGTTGAATGTGGGGTTCTGGCAAACCCTTAAGGTTTGAACACTGGGGTGCGCGTGAAGTCTTTCCCTCCTACCGATCTACGCCCTAGCTTGCTAAGATCTCGCGGACGAACTCGACGAACTCGAAACACAGAAAGACACAGGATTTATACTGGTTCGGGCCACCATTGTGGTGTAACACCCTACTCTAGTGCGGTGGTGGTGGATTGCCTCTTGGGTTGATGATGAACAATACAAGGGGAAGAACAGGCTCCTAAGGTTGAGGTGTTCTTGTGTGTGGCTAACTTGTGTGGGTAAGAGAGCGGTCTAGGATGCCAACCTCTCGGCCCCCTTTCTATGGTGGTGGCTAGCCCTACTTATAGAGGCTCTGGTCCTCTTCCCAAATATTGAGCGGGAAGGGAGCCAACAACGGCGGGCTAATTTGAAGGGGGACAGCTAGTACAAGCTATCCTGACAAAAGGTGGTCTACGCCTGCGAAAGGCTCTGGTGGTGACGCCGTCTTCGGCTCCATGATGACCTCCGTTTGCCGTCCTTCTGGTCTTGGTCTTGTTGCACCAAAATGGCAACCTTTGCCTGATACCTCGGTACTCCTCGCCTGTGCTAGTTTCCTTAGCACCAAAGAGGAAACAAGGACGTTGCGTGTGCTGGCGCCCGCCTAGCGCCCGCCTGGTGCCGATCGTCATGGCTCACATCACAAGAGCCTCGTGAGGTTCGCCTCGCCTTGATATCTCCGCTCCTCGTGACCCTGCCTGACTTGGCCGCTCCAGAGGAGGTCTCGTGTCATCCTCCTCGCGAGGCTTGGCCCCTCGCGAGGGTCTTGGATGCCTTGTTGATGAAGATGGGCCGTACGGCCTGCTGGCTCAACCACGCCGCGGGCCGCAGGCAGGCAAGTATGGGGACCCCCGTTCCCAGTACGCCGACAGTGATCAGATCGTAGAAACTTTCTTGTTACGATGATTCTCCACTTCACTCTGAAATTCTTTGAACTTTTCAAATGTTTTAGACTTGTGTTTCATTAAGTAGATATACCCATATCTGCTCAAATCATCTATGAAGGTCAGAAAATAACGATATCTGCGACGAGCCTCAACACTCATTGGACCGCATACATCAGTATGTATTATTTCCAATAAGTCATTAGCTCACTCCATTGTTTTGGAGAATGGAGTTTTAGTCATCTTGCCCATGAGCATAGTTCACAAGTATCAAATGATTCATAATCAAGTGATTCCAAAAGTCCATCTGCTTGGAGTTTCTTCATTCTCTTTACACCAATATGACCTAAACGGTAGTGCCACAAATATGTTGCACTATCATTATCAACTTTGCATCTTTTCGCATCAGTATTATGAATATGTGTATCACTACGATCGAGATTCAATAAACCATTTACATTGGGTGTATGACCATAGAAGGTTTTATTCATGTAAACATAACAACAATTATTCTCTGACTTAAATGAGTAACTGTATTGCAGTAAACATGATCAAAGCATATTCATGCTCAACGCAAACACCAAATAACATTTATTTAGGTCAAACACTAATCCCGAAGGTAGAGTGAGTGTGCGTTGCGATGGTGATCTTATCAACCTTGGAATCACTTCCAACACACATCGTCACCTCGCCGTAACTAGTCTCTGTTCATTTTGCAACTCCTGTTTTGAGTTACTAATCTTAGCAACTGAAACGGTATCAAATACCCTAGGGTTACTATGAACACTAGTAAAGTATACATCAATAACATGTATATCAAATATACCTTTGTTCACTTTTGCCATCCTTCTTATCCGCCAAGTATTTGGGGTAGTTCCTCTTCTAGTGACCATTCCCCTTGAAGTAGAAGCACTCAGTTTCAGGCTTAGGTCTAGCTTTGGGCTTCTTCACGGGAGTGGCAACTTGCTTGTCATTATTTTTGAAGTTCCCTTTCTTTTCCTTTTCCCTTTTTCTTGAAACTAGTGGTCTTGTCAACCATCAACACTTGATGCTTTTTCTTGATTTCTACCTTTGCCAATTTCAGCATCACGAAGAGCTTGGGGATCGTTTTCATCATCCCTTGCATATTATTGTTCATCATGAAGTTCTAGTAGCTTGGTGATAGTGACTAGAGAACTCTGTCAATCACTATCTTATATGGAAGATTAACTGCCACTTGATTCAAGCGATTGTACTACCCAGAAATTCTGAGTACATGCTCACTGGCTAAGCCGTTCTCCTCCATCTTGTAGGAAAAGTACTTGTCAGAGGTCTCATACCTATCGACATGGGCATGAGTCTGAAATACCAATTACAACTCTTGTAACATCTTATATGCTCTGTGGCATTCAAAACATTTTTAAGTACCGGTTCTAAGCCATAAAGCATGGTGCACTTAAACTATGAAGTAGTCATCATACCGAGCTTGTCAAACGTTCATAATGTCTGCATCTGCTCCTGCAATAGGTCTGTCACCTAGTAGTGCATCAAGGACATAATTATTTTGTGCAGCAACGAGGATAATCTTCAGATCACGGACCCAGTCCGCATCATTGCTACTATCATCTTTCAACTTAGTTTTCTCTAGGAACATATAAAAAACATAGGGGAGCTACAACGCGAGCTATTGATCTACAACATAGATATGCAAATGCTATCAGGACTAAGTACATGATAAATTAAGATCAATTAATCAAATTACATAAGAACTCCCACTTAGATAGACATCCCTCAAGTCATCTAAATGATACATGATCCAAATCAACTAAACCATGTCTGATCATCACGAGAGATGGAGTAGTCATCAATGGTGAACATCTCTATGTTGATCATATCTACTATATGATTCATGTTCGACCTTTTGGTCTCCAGTGTTCTGAGGCCATGTCTGTACATGCCAGGCTCGTCAAGTCTAACCCAAGTATTCCGCATGTGCAAAGTTGTCTTGCATCCGTTGTATGCACTACAAAAAAAATACACTTCCATGAGTAGGTCATGTTTTCTGTCATGCATGTACATCCATGACGATTTTATGACAGAATCAAGATAGTCATACTTGTGTTGTCGTAGAAGTGTTCCATGACATTACCAAAATTATCATCACGGAAGTGTCCACTTCCATGACGATAAATCGCGCGTCATAGAAGTGCTTACGTCAAGGGTGACCGACACGTGGCATCCACCGTAACGGGTCGTTGTTAAGCTATCGGGTCCAGTTTTGGATCCGATAACCCGTTAATAGCCCGGACCAATGTGAAATTTTCACGTGTAAAATTCTGATTGGCCAGAGGAAACACGCGTCAGCTCATTAGTGGGTCAGATAGGCGCCTATGATATGTCGACACGTGTAACAGCCCACCACTAGGCCATTTAGCTTACAAAGGTTGGTCTGTTTGCCTTGGTCAAAAGTTAGCGGGCTGGCCCATGAAAAGCCTGTTAACGGTGTCTTCGCAAATAGCCTATTTTACAGCCCAGTAACTCACGGCCCGTTAGGGCCTATGATAAATCGGCCCAACAACGTCTTGTGGGCTGTCGGATATAACACCAGCCCATTTCACTTTTGGCCTATGTATGGCCCACGACATCTTTCGGCCCATATGAGGCATTCGCATCTTTAGAGGCCTATGATTCACATGGGCCGTTTCCAGTCCGTGTTAGCTTTCGGCCTACTAACGTCCCATACGTTCTTGGGCTCCTTTCCGGCCCTCGATTACTTTTGACCTGTTACTAGATTGTTCCCCTAATGGGCCAAATTCGGCCCATGGCAAGAGTCGGCCCGTTTCTGGCCTGTTAACCCGTTGCGCCATTTCCAGCCCGTCCTATATTCTGGCCCATTAACGACCTATTATGCCTGTGACAGAATTAAGCCTTTGCTATCCTCCGGCCTGTTAACGGCCGGTTACCATGCTGGGACGGTACCAATTACGCCCGTTTACGGCCCATGAAGACCCATTTATCTGACGACCCGAGGCCCATTGATTCTACGGCCCTGTTGGAGGGCCATTTATCGACGGCCCATAGGAGGCCCATGGACCCTACGGCCCGTAGTACGGTCAAGGTTACCACGGTCCATATATGGCCCATCACTACTATAGGATGCTGCTAACGTGACACTACGATCAGAGACCCTTCGAGAAACTGTGTGCAATGCAATAATCGCAAATGTTGTTGTATGAAAACCGTCAGAAATGATGCAAGACATTTGCGATGAATGATACTCCCTCCTTCCATCTATATAGGGCCTAATGCATTTTTCAAGGCTAGCTTTGACCAAATGTTAGAGCAATAATATATGACATGCAACTTACACAAAGCATATCATTAAATACATATGTGAAAGGAGCTTCCAATGATATAATTTTCACATTGTACATTTCATGTATTATTAATCTTGTAAATAGTCAAAGACGGTCTTAAAAATGTATTAGGCCCTATATAGATGGAAGGAGGGAGTACATCAAACACGGTTAGATTATAGTTGCGTGTGTGATGAGGGGCATACAGTTGATCTGTATGAACTGTTTGTGATGAGATAGAATAATAGAAATGGGCAGCTAGATCAAGGTGTGTGCGATATACGGCATACAGTTCACTCCAATGAACCGTTGGCGATGCGTGCAGTGAACACAAATGATTCGGCATAAAAAGATGTGTGTGATACCCGGTAAACAGGTCGGTAATCAGAATTGTGTGCGGTCATTATAGACAGCCCATACGGTCTTTTTTTGTGAATTGTGTGCTCGTCAGGGCACACAGTTCAACAAACCAACCTGTTGGCGATAATGTAGAAGATCTCTGTCAAATACATATTACTAACCATCTCCAATTAGATTGACAGGATAAACAGAGATATATACAGTCTGCTTAATTTAATCCTTCTTCTTGTTGTTGTTCTTGTTGGATGGTCTCGCGACATCGTCTTGGCGAGGACGCTTCTTGCCGCTGACCGTTGGCTTTTCATCGCCGCCACCATCGTCATTGTCGTTCATGTCGTTGTCCTCCTCCTCCTCGTTCGACCATTCCTCCTCATCATCGTCTTCGTCCTCTTCTTCGTCCTCCGACGGCTCCTCGTCCGTCTGGTTGTCGTCTGACGAATCTGGAGATGGCGTCCCTTCCATGAACCGGATATAATCGAGGTATGGGCTTGACACAGAACTCATGGAAGATGAGCGGGATGATTCCGATGTTGACCTATCATCGGGCGCCAGACTGCTGGCCGAACTGTCTTCCTCGCTATCGCTTGACATGGTTGCAGAGTGTGTGCCAGTGTGTAGCGCGGCCTGCCGGGGATGATGAAGATGGTGGACACTTAAGCGGGGTATGCAGAGAAGAGGAACTATCAATTGAAGCGGGGATTGAAGCGGGGGTTGACGTATTTTCTAACCGCTGATATAATCAACCGCAATTATTTGTACCCAGTCGCTCCAAATTCTTGGCGTTGCGCAGGACTTCTACTGGCTATTTGGCTGGTTTCCTTTTTTAGGATAAAAACAAGGAACGAGTTTTGGGATTATGCACCGATACTGGTACGAACGGAGTAGGACAGTTGGCAAGCAATACATTGAGCTCTTCTTATTGATAAAGCCAGTAATAATCAAACTAGAAAGGAAAAGAAAAAAGACAAAGAAAAATATCTGCACGAATCTTCGCGTAACATCAATGGCATTGGACCTAGATGTGCATTACTTAGAGCACATCTAGATGTGCTTTAGCAATACTGTCAAACAAAACCCCTAATCATCATTGCAAATAGCGCATAGAACATGGCTAATGCGACAACCACAACTACACATGCTAGTTCCTTCTTGTCTCTTGCTTTCATCTGTTGCCTGTGATTGATTCTTTCTTGCTTCATCGTACTGATTGTACATTCCAGATCAGCCAGTTTCTTCTTCAGCTTTACGTTATCTTCTGCGAGCTTGGTGATAACACTCTGAGCCCTGCCATGCCATTCTTCATCCAGCCAGTTTACAAAGGCACAAGCCTCATATCCCTGCCAATGTTAAATAGTATTCTGGATGAGCGGTGGCATTAACTGAAGTAAAATGATGAACTTAATTAGCACTAACCTCTAAGGGGCAACTGAGAAACCGCCTGCCAATGTCGAATCCCTCCGTGCATACAAGTCGAACGGGAGTGTGCCCGTGCACACAACTCAACTTTTGGTACTTCTCGGTGGCGCAAAACTCGGAGTCGAACTCGTGTTGCGGGAGTCTGGAGTCAAGTTCCGGATCCGGTGGCATCTCGCTTTCTTGGGAGGGGGTGGGGGTCATTCAGGACGGATTCAGCAAGGATCTATACTTTGGACATGCTAAAAATGATCCGGATAGATTGGAACCTAACAGGACGATTCAGATCCGTAGTACACCTGCCTTCTGATGACCTTAGGCAAGTGCTCGGTGACGATACGAGCAGGAGCAGCCGCACCGAAACCATCAGCACCACTCGTCCGCATTCCCCCAATGTCAGTGCCACGCGAGGGAATTTGGAGGCTACGTATGGATTTGGGGCAAATGGGGAAACTGTGGAGATAAGCTAACGGTCGGGAACTACTAATGGCACTATATATATGTTGTATACGGCACATTGTTTGTACATGTCGTTTGTGTTGGGTATTACAATGTCACACACGATTTCCGCACCAAACCATGTGAGAAGACAACGTAGGTTAGACACGGTTGCCGTTACATAACCGTATGTGATGTACTACCATGTCCATATAATTGAGTTACAGTGAGATACCATGTAAACAGCCGCTCCGCCGATATCCGTCAAAGAAAAAATAGTCGCTCTGCATATAGAGATGGCAGTGGCGGCCTAGGCAGCGGCTACCAGAGAAGAGGTCAATCCTCCGTCGGTGGGCGGTGGTGGCGTCATAGGTGGTAAATCCTTGATCTGCGACGGGAGATAGGAGGAGCTCAACCATCGAGGTCGGCGGCGGCGTGATTCGAGCACATCCATCGCGGTCGATGGCGGGATAGTGGAGGTCGAACGTCAGGTGGCAGCCGCACTGAGCTTTGCTCCTCAACCTTGCTGTCTCGGCATGCCGCCGCATTGTGCTTATCTGTCTGCTGGGTGGAGTTCGCCGCGCGGCTAATTAATTAAGGTATTCTTTTCGTGAGTGGTTTAATTAAGGTATTCAATTCCTAAGTGTAGTGTTGTACTAGTAGTCTGCATGTAAATTGACTGGCCATTAATTTTTGTCATTGCACGTCTGGATAACAACATGGAGCACCCTCAGTAATTATTAAAATAAAACCTTGTGATTTATGCACGCATATCTGGGCAGCATTTAATCTGTGTATTAATGTTGTTGTTTTGTTTTTAATTACCATTTGTCTCCTGCAGATGGAACGATCTCGATGGATGAAGAATTGGAAAACTGCAGATTTTATCAGTGGCGTGACAGAGTTCATGAATTTGGCTGAAAGTACAAGGCGGCGAATTGGTGATGCGGATTACATCCTGTCTCCATGTACTGATTGTGCCAATACAGAGTCACATGAAGTTGCAGATGTCCAGATGCACTTAGTCTCTAGGGGATTCATGGATGGATATACATGTTGGACCATACACGGTGAAGAGGAGGTCATGGACGAAGATACCCAGGGCAGCGAGATGCCAAACCCCGATCAGTTTTGTTGGATCTCGGGTTCCAGCAAACCCTTAAGGTTCGAACACTGGGGTGCGTGCGAAGTTCTTTCCCCCCTGCCGATCTACGCCCTAGCTCTCTAAGATCTCACGGGCGAACTAGACGCACTCGCAACACAAAGACACAAGATTTATACTTGTTCGGGCCACTGTTGTGGTGTAATACCCTACTCCAGTGTGGTGGTGGTGGATTGCCTCTTGGGAGGATGATGAACAGTACAAGGGGAAGAACAGCCTCCAGAGGTTGAGGTGTTCTTGTGCTTGGTGTATTTGTGGTTGAGGATCGGAATCAGATCTCTCTCCCTCCACCCCCTGCCCTTGGTGGTGGCTAGTCCTATTTATAGAGGCCCTGGTCCTCTTCCCAAATATTGAGCAGGAAGGGAGACAACAATGGCGGCCAATTTGAAAGGGGACAACTAGAACAAGCTATCCTGACAAAAGGTGGTCTTCGCCTGCCAAAGGTTCTGGTGATGACACCGTCTTGGGCTCAATGGTGACCTCCGTCTTGCAGTCCTTCCGGTCTTGGTCTCGTTGCACCAATATGGAAACCTTTCCTTGATGCTTCGGTACTCCGCGCCTGCGCTTGCTCCCTTAATACCAAAGGGGAAACAAGGACACTGCGCGCGCTGGCGCCGCCTGGCGCCCGCCTGGTCTCGATCATCATGGCTCACGTCACGAGAGCCTCGCGAGGTTCGCCTCGAATAGATATCTTTGCTCCTTGCGAGGAACCCTGGTGAGGCCACTCCTAAGGAGGTCTTGCGTCGTCCGCCTCGCGAGGCTTGGCCCCTCGCGAGGGTCTTGGTTCCTTGTTGATGAAGATGGGCCATACTGACCTGCCAACATAGCCACGCCATGGGCCGCTGGCAGGCAAGTCTGGGGTCCCCCGCTCCCAGAACGCCAAAAGTAGCCCCCGGGCCCAAGGGGCGCTCGGGCTTGGAGTCAAGGCGAAGCCAAAGGATCAAGCGCGTAGTGCCGCGGGCCCCAAAAGCCTGCGGCCTTGATGTCTACTACACAACCTTCTTCTTGTAGACGTTGGTGGGCCTCCAAGTGCAGAGGTTTGTAGGATAGTAGCAAATTTCCCTCAAGTGGATGACCTAAGGTTTATCAATCCATAGGAGGCGTAAGATGAAGATGGTCTCTGTCAAGCAACCCTAGAACCAAATAACAAAGAGTCTCTTGTGTCCCCAACACACCCAATACAATGGTAAATTGTATAGGTGCACTAGTTTGGCGAAGAGATGGTGATACAAGTGGTATATGGATGGTAGATAAAGGTTTTTGTAATCTGAAAATATAAAAACAGCAAGGTAACTAATGATAAAAGTGAGCACAAACGGTATTGCAATGTGTTGAAAGAAGGCCTAGGGTTCATACTTTCACTAGTGCAAGTTCTCTCAACGATAATAACATAATTGGATCATATAACTTTCCCTCAACATGCAACAAAGAGTCACTCCAAAGTTACTAATAGCGGAGAACAACGAAGAGATTATGGTAGGGTACGAAACCACCTCAAAGTTATCCTTTCTGATCGATCTATTCAAGAGTCCGTAGTAAAATAACATGAAGCTATTCTTTTCGTTCAATCTAGCATAGAGTTCATACTAGAATAACACCTTAAGACACAAATCAACCAAAACCCTAATGTCACCTAGATACTCCAATGTCACCTCAAGTATCCGTGGGTATGATTATATGATATGTATCACACAATCTCAGATTCATCTATTCAAATGAACACAAAGAATTTCAAAGAGTGCCCCAAAGATTCTACCGGAGAGTCAAGACGAAAACGTGTGCCAACCCCTATGCATAGGTTCATGGGCGGAACCCGCAAGTTGATCACCAAAACATACATCAAGTGGATCAATAGAATACCCCATTGTCACCACAGGTATCCCATGCAAGACATACATCAGGTGTTCTCAAATCCTTAAAGACTCAATCCGATAAGATAACTTCAAAGGGAAAACTCAATCCATTACAAGAGAGTAGAGGGGGAGAAACATCATAGGATCCAAATATAATAGCAAAGCTCGCGATACATCAAGATAGTATCACCTCAAGTACATGATAGAGAGAGAGAGAGAGATCAAACACATAGCTACTGGTACATACTCTCAGCCCCGAGGGAGAACTACTCCCTTCTCGTCATGGAGAGCACCGGGATGATGAAGATGGCCACCGGAGAGGGATTCCCCCTCCGGTAGGGTGCCAGAATGGGTCTAGATTGGTTTTCGGTCGCTACAGAGGCTTCTGGCAGCGGAACTCTCGATCTATTGTGCTCTTCGATGTTTTTCGGGTATATGGGTATATATGGGATGAAGAAGTATGTCGGTGGATCTCCGGGCTGTCCACGAGGCAGGGGGCGCGCCCAGGGGGGTGGTGTAAGTGCATCTAGTGCCACCCCTAGTTGGTTTTGAAGTATTGACGACAAACCTAGTTGAGGGACTATTGTGTTTGTGAGAATTGCAGGATAACACAGGTAGAAGTCCCTCATTGATTCGGTTTTCCTACCAGAGATGACCCCTAAAATTGTATGAAGACATTGATGTCAAAGGTGGTATATGAAGATATTCACATTGAAGACTATGAAAAGAGAAGACATCCCATGAAGCCTATGTAGCTCGAAGACTTAGATCTTTCGTAGTTATTTTTCTTCTTTGTTCAGTCATAGGATCCACTGTACTATTAAGTGGGGTCCAAGAGACCAAGTTAGAATGACTGAAGTGATGCTTAACCAAAACCTATGTCTTCGAGTGAAGACTATGAGAGCGAATCTTGTCCAAAGTCGAACAAGTCAGCTTTGCTTGTAGCCCAAGTAAAGTTGTCGTGTGAGTTTGAAATCTGACCATTGGAACACATGTCAGTTCCTTAGTGACCCAAGGTCATTTCAAACAAATCAGGTCGGGTGGCCTAGTGGCTATAAATAGCCCACCCCCTACAACCATAAACGGCTGGCTGCTCAGAGTTAGAGTACAGCTTTTGTCATTTGAGAGCAACCCACCTCGAAGCCTTTGAGAGAGAATTCCTTGCGAGGATAAAGCCCTAACCACCCAGAGCCAAAGAGTGTTAGGCATCACTTAAGTCTTCTTGTCTGTGTGATCTGAAGACTTATTACACTTGAGGACTGTGAATCCTCCAGCCGGTTAGGCGTCGCGTTTTGAGCATCCAAGAGACATTGTGGATCGCCGATGAACAAAGTCTGTGAAGGTTTGGGAGTCTACCTTGAAGACTTACCAGAGTTATTGGGCGAGGTCTGTGTGACCTTAGCTCAAGGGGAATACGGTGAGGACTGGGTGTCCTGAGCTGCGTGTTCAGGACTGGGTATCCGGGACTGTGTGTCCTCAGGTTTAAATACCTAGCCGCCCTAACCAGACGTACAGTTGTCACAGCAACTGGAACTGGTCCAACAAATCATTGTCTTCAACGAGTCACTGGTTTCATCCTTCCCTTCCCTTTACTTACTGTTGGTCCTTGTGAAGTCATTGTATGATTGCACTATCTTTTGTCTTCCCTGAGTGACTGCGTGTTCTGTTTGGCTTCATAATATCTTCCTACCTGATCCTTACTACCTAGCTGCTATTAGTCATTGTGCTTTCACTTCATTGAATACTTGACTATGTTTTGCCTAGTGTAGTCTACCTTTCGCTGCATGGTAATAGGTTTATTTCTATCATTTGTCTTTGAAACTTCCACGTTTTGAAGACTTTCATAAAAATCACCTATTCACCCCCCCTCTAGTCGATATAACGCACTTTCAATTGGTATCAGAGCAAGGTACTCCCTTGTTCTATGTGATTCGGTTTAACCACCTGGAGTTTTAGCTGTGTCGACTGCAGGGATAATTAATGTCTCCGCTGCGTGCCCCGTCTTCGATGGAACTGAATATCCCTACTGGAAGAATAAGATGCGCATGCATCTTGAAGCCATTGACGTCGACCTATGGTATGTCATCAAGAACGGCGTTCCCAAGGCTGGAGAAGGTGTCACTGCTGCTGATGTCAAGAAGTTCATTCAACTGGACTCTACTGCCAGGAATATCATCTGTGGTCATCTGACCAAAGGACAGTATGGCCGCGTGAGTGCTTTGGAAACATCTAAGCTAGTCTGGGACTAGCTCTCCAAGCTCAACGAAGGTGTCTCAACCCAGAGAGATCAGAGAATCAGTGTCCTTCGCAACCTCTTCAACTGCTTCAAGCGAAATGACAATGAGAATGTCCAGTTCACGTTTGATCGACTCACTGACATCACAAATGAGCTTCAAGCCCTCGGCGCTACTGAGATCACCAAGCATGAAGTCGTCAAGACACTACTGAGATCACTTGACAGTTCATTTGACACCCTAGCCCTGATGATTCAAGAACGTCCTGATTTCAAGACACTCGATCCGTCTGACATACTTGAGAGGCTCAACACACATGAGTTTCAGCTTTCTGAGAAAAGAGATATCTACGGTCCAAACTATGAGCGAACTCATGCCTTGAAGGCAAAAGCTGTCTCCTCATCTGAAGAAGAATCTTACAACAGTTCTGATGATCCTAAAGACATTGGAAAGGAACTTGCTATGCTTGTGAAGAAGTTCCAAAAATTCACTAAGAAGAAAGGTTTTAGAAAGTCTTCACGATCAAGCACAAGGAATGATGAAGCTTCTGCTCATGACTACAAGAAGAAAACATGTCACAAGTGCAAGAAACCTGGCCACTTCATCTCTGAGTGTCCGCAGTGGGACAATGAGAACAAAAAGAAGAAGAAGAGCAAGGAATATGACTCTGACGACAAGAAGAAGAAGAAATACTCAAAGTCTTCTTCCAAGTCTTCCTCAAAGTCTTCATCACACAAGAAGAGCTCATCTGGCAAGGCACGTGCGTTTGTTGGCAAGGAAATGGATTCAGAGGAGGAGTCCGCTTCTGAGGAGGCGGAGGTGGAGTCTGAGGAGGAGTCCGACTCTGGCGTTGCAAGTCTGGCTACAGCATACGTTGCCAAGTCCATCTTCAACACTGAAGACAATGACTTCATCACCGACACCGATGCAAATGACAAGGACTACTCCGCTCCTACCTACTGCTTCATGGCACGCGGTGCCAAGGTAAACACACGCACTACTCACTATCAAACATCTAGTGAAGATGACTCTGATTGTGGTTCAAAACCCAGCTACAAAACACTTGCTAAAATTGCAACTGAACAACAGAAAGCTATGGAACATATTCAAAAACTGCTAGACAAAAGCGATGATCTATTAGACGCTGAAATGACTCGATCTGAGTCCTTAATTGAAGACATAAAAAATCTTCATGTTAAGTATGAGGAACTTGAAAGTCGTCATGAAACGCTCTCAACAACTCATGAAAAGCTTTCCTATGATTATCTTCAAAGGAAGCAAGATCTTGAGAAATTGAGAGCGGCTCATGAAGATCTTCAAAAGGAAAATGAGTCACTTCGCGATGAACAGATCAGTTCCGCTCAGGAAGGATTTGAACCACCATGTCTTAAATGCATTGAGCGTGATAATGCTACTTCTGTTCCTGAATGTTCTACTGCTGCTACTGTTGCAATATCTTCAACTGTTGATGTGGGAACTAACCCCTCTGCTGAGGATACCTCTGCTATTGCTAATGAGAATGCTAGGTTGAAGACATTGCTTGAAACAGGGATGTACAAGAGTCTTAAACGGCATCAGACACTATGTGATGTCCTCAAAAGGCAGATTCTGAACCGAAACCCGAGGAAAGAGGGTGTTGGGCTCGTAAGGAAAATGAATGCTGATGGCTCTTACTGGAAAACTGAGCAGTACCCCAAAACCACATGGGTTGCCGCAAAGGAACCTTCAGCAGATCCATCCGATCTATCTGGCTTCACTTGTGCTAACCCCATTGTCATTGATGAATCCTTTGTTGCAAACTATAAACTGTTTAAGAATCAGAATGGTGAAGTGTTTGCCAGGTATATTGGTACTAACTGCAGGAATGGGCCGCCTATGAAGAAGATCTGGGTGCCGAAAAAGTGTTTGGAAAATCTTCCTGTGGATGTCATCATAACACCACAGGCTTCATACGGTCCAAAGGCTTCATACAGACAGAGGACTCACCTGAGTCGCACTAATGCAAATGTTTTGCAGGGAAACCATACTCAGGCCTATGAATATGAGTGCGGTTCATCGAACCGCCATGTTCATAAGACCAAGAACTATTCTGTGTATTCTTATGAGTACTATTGTCCGTCTGCAAGACTTTTTGCTAGGGCTCCAAAGCCAAAGTTCTCAGATGCTGCACTTAGACTTATTGCTTCTAAGCCACCCTTGAAGATGTGGGTGGCTAAGAAAGCTTAAACTCTCTTTTGCAGGGAAAGGTCTCCAGCAGAAAACCAAAATCGTCTGACGCTATTGCTGGGGACCTTAAACATCTTGTAGGGTGCAAGATCAAATGCCCGAATGGTCTTACTATGTACTTCGTTCCTGAATCGCTTGCTACTCTACCTATCAGTCCTAATCTGGATCTAAGCTTTCATAACCCACTGGTTCGTCAAATGTTTTTGCTTCACAATTCTCTTCGTGAAGCCTATCCCCCTAACTGCACTGTAGGGTACGACACCAGCGTCTTTAGAATGGATTATTGATAGTGGGTGTACCAATCACATGACTGGAAAAAGAAGCCTTCTTGTGGACTCAACCTTACGTCCATCCGGCAAGAGTCACATCACATTTGCTGACACTGGTAAAAGTAAGGTATTGGGTCTAGGTAGAGTTGCAATCTCAAAGGATCAACATATGGATAAAGTCATGCTTGTTGAATCCCTTGGCTTCAACTTAATGTCTGTCTCAATGCTTTGCGATTTGAACATGATCGTAATGTTTGGAAAATATCGTTGCCTTGTTCCAATGGAATCTGACAAGTCTCTAGTGTTTGAAGGGTATCGGAAAGATGATTTGTACGTGGTAGATTTATCAGCAGGACCACAGCTTGCCGTATGTCTTCTAGAAAAAGCTTCAGAATGCTGGCTCTGGCATCGGAGGCTAGGGCATGCTGGCATGAGGAACCTCCACACCCTTGCAAAGAAGAAGCATGTCATAGGCATCGAGGGCGTCAAGTTCAAGAAAGATCACTTATGCGGTGCCTATGAAGCAGGAAAGATGACGAGGGCCGAACATCCCTCGAAGACAATCATGACAACTACTCGACCCTTCGAACTGCTCCACATGGATCTTTTCGGTCCCACTCATTACTCAACTCTTACTACTACTGCTTGTCTCTATGGCTTTGTCATTGTTGATGATTATTCTAGATATACTTGGGTGCACATAATCCTCTACAAGACTGAAGTGCAGGATGTCTTCAGACGCTTCGCCAATTGAGCAATGAACAACTATGGCGCCAAGATAAAGCACATCAGAAGTGACAATGGCATTGAATTCACAGCAGAATGGCGTCATCGAATGCAAGAACAGAACACTCATTGAGATGGCCCGAACGATGCTTGATGAATACAAGACTCCAAGAAAATTCTGGCCTAAAGCCATTGATACTGCATGCCATACAATCAATCCTGTTTATCTTCAGAAGCTTCTGAACAAGACATCTTATGAGCTCCTTACTGGCAAGAAGCCAAATGTCAGTTACTTCAGAGTATTTGGCGCTAGGTGCTAGATCAAGGATCCACATCACACTTCAAAATTTGCACCAAAAGCACATGAGGGTTTTATGCTTGGATATGGAAAGGATTCGCACTCCTACAGAGTCTTCAATCTCTTTCATTATAAAGTGGTTGAAACAATGGATGTGCGGTTCGATGAGACTAACGGTTCACAAAGAGAGCACCTGCCAAATGTGCTAGATGAAGTTCCATCCAGTGAATCAATCAAACTAATGGGAACTGGAGAAATCATACCCTCTGAAGCTCAACCTGAAGAGGAACTTATCATATCCGCACCTGATCAACCTGAAGACAATGCTCATCCTGAAGACAATCCTTCTAACAATGACAATGATCAGCAAGAGCAAAATCTTCGCCCTGTACATCCTCGTGTTGCCAATGAAGTGCAGATTGAGAGAATAATTGATAGCATCAATGCACCCAGTCCGCTCACTCGTTCAAGGGCAACTCAGCTAGCAAATTTCTGTGGGCACTTCGCATTCGTCTCAATAACATAACCCAAGAAAGTTGAAGAAGCCTTCATGGAACCTGAATGGATTCAAGCTATGCAAGAAGAGCTTCAACAGTTTGAGCTGAATAATGTATGGGAACTGGTTAAGCGTCCTGAC
Organism: Triticum urartu; assembly: GCF_056163025.1. Lineage (NCBI taxonomy): Eukaryota > Viridiplantae > Streptophyta > Magnoliopsida > Poales > Poaceae > Triticum > Triticum urartu. Next base: position 410,318,352 of record NC_141875.1, on the reverse strand, counting down.
CCTTTGAAGCACAATATAATAGGCACCAAACGGATATACCGCAACAAGCAAGATGAGCATGGTCAAGTTGTCAAAAACAAAGCTCGTCTCGTTGCTCAAGGATATACTCAAAGTGGAAGGGATTGACTTCGATGAAACATTTGCTCCCGTGGCTCGACTTGAAGCCATACGCATACTGCTGGCCTATGCAAATCATCATAACATACTTCTATATCAAATGAATGTGAAGAGCGCTTTTCTCAATGGCAAGATTGAAGAAGAAGTGTATGTTGCACAACCGCCTGGCTTTGAAGATCCAAAACATCCTGACATGGTATACAAGCTCAACAAGGCACTGTATGGCCTCAAACAAGCCCCTCGGGCTTGGTATGACACACTCAAATACTTCCTGAAGAGCAAAGGCTTCATACCTGGTTCCCTTGACCCCACTCTCTTCACGAAGACATATGATGGTGAACTGTTTGTGTGCCAAATATATGTGGATGACATTATCTTCGGCTGCACCAATCAGAAGTACAGTGAAGAGTTTGGATATATGATGCAAGAGCAATATCAGATGTCCATGATGGGAGAGCTGAAGTTCTTCCTCGGTCTTCAAATACGACAGCAACGCAACGGCATCTTCATATCTCAAGAGAAGTATCTCAAAGATTGCCTGAAGAAGTTCGGTATGCAAGACTGCAAAGGCTTCACAACGCCAATGCCAGCCAAACATCATCTGGGTCCCAACGACAATGGTAAAGAGTTCGATCAAAAGGTATACCGCTCCATGATTGGTTCTTTACTTTATCTATGTGCATTTAGGCCAGATATTATGCTTAGTGTTTGCATGTGTGCTCGATTCCAAGCGGCACCAAAGGAGTCGCATCACTTAGCTGTGAAGCGAATTCTTCGATATTTGGCTCACACCCCAACTCTAGGATTATGGTATCCAAAGGGCTCAGAGTTTGATCTGGTTGGATTCTCGGATGCTGATTATGCTGGTGACAAGGTGGATCGCAAGTCTACATCAGGCACATGTCATTTTCTGGGATGATCACTTGTATGTTGGTCTTCAAAGAAGCAGAACTATGTATGTCTCTCCACTACTGAATCTGAATACAGTGCTGCTGGATCTTGCTGCGCTCAGCTTCTGTGGATGAAGCAAACACTCAAGGACTATGGCATTCATCTGAAGCAAGTGCCACTCTACTGCGACAACGAAAGCGCCATCAAGATTGCCAACAACCCAGTTCAGCACTCGAAGACAAAGCACATTGAAATTCGTCATCACTTTCTCAGAGATCATGTTGTGAAGGAAGATATTGATATCATACACGTCAACACTGAAGATCAATTGGCAGATATCTTCACCAAGCCCTTGGATGAGAAGAGATTTTGCAAGTTACGGTGTGAGCTAAATATCTTGGAATCCTCAAATGTCCTGTGATCAGACACACATACTAACACTTATGCATATTGATGACTTAGATGTGCAACACAGGAAGTAAAGTATATCTTCAATCAGTGAAGACATACATTCTAAGTGTGAATACATTAATGTGGAATTTGACTTCGGAGCGCCATGATAATTGTGCGCCGTCTCTGGGTCTAATACTTCCTATATGGTGGGTAACGCCACCACCAAAGGTTCTGTTTGAAGTGTTTCACTCATGGCGTTACATTTGCTATGTCTTCACATTTGGTTTGGCTTCAATCTCAACATGTCTTCATGATTATCTTTGCTATGTTGATTATATATATACTAGTGTTCTGTCCTCTACAGCATTCATTTATAGCTATGTCTTCTTGTTGAATCTTTTGAACTAAGTGAATGTGATCGGACCCTAACCTCTCTATGCTTTCTATCTCAAACTCTATCTCTCCAAATCATATGCATTCCTTTGAAACTATCAAATGTCTTCTCTGCGTCCTTGTCAGCAGAAGATACAGAGACAAACATTAAGTCCATTTTCAATGCTCATTCCTTCACCTGAAACCCGGAGAAGTGGGAACAACCACCCGACAATCCAGGCGTGCGTGGGACGTGGAACAACCTCCGACATGCTGCATGATGGCCACATGTTCCTCAGATGTGAATCGCTAGGGGCACCTGTGTAATAACACTGAGCCGCCCATGTCCCTATAAATATATGCCTCACCGCAGTCATCATCTCTTCTTCCACTCTCGCATGAACCCTAGCGCCACCGCTAGCCCTCGACGACGCCAGCGACGAAGCGCTTAGCTGCCGCAACCTCTCTGACGCCGTCTTCACACTGACCGCGGACATCGTCTTCTCCGCCGTCGCCATAGGTGTCCTCCGTCGCCAAGTTAGGGCATGGACGATCAAACTGCTCGACCTCCTCTTCCACTCCGTCTAGCAGTTCTTCGTGTGGTAAATAAAACTTCCTTTTTACGGCCCCTTTGATCCTATAGCTTCGTCATTTTCTACCACAAGCAGATTCTATTCACACCAGTTGGATCCCTTTCATACTGCATCTCAAAATATGCCTAGTATATTCACTTATGCTTCACAAAGTAGTTAGATTCCTCACTTGTACTGATCCATGGATTCGTACAAATCTGGAACCAACTCCTTATCTATGAGTGAATGTCTTCGCACGATGAGGTCAATGTCTTCTAAACTGATTTATCTTCAAAATCTTCTGAGAATGCATATGACCTCTTCCCCTTCCCTCGCACCTTAATGCTGTCACAGGTACATGTCCGTGGGAGAATCCCTTGGTTCTCATAGTCTGCCTTCATTTGCAGAATTCTTACAGCATCATATAAATTCTCCCGAAGCCAGTTCCTGTTTGTCCAGCAAGCGAAAGCCTTTGAAGCCCTTGAACGTATTGAAGCCTTTCAGTTTAAAGTTCATGGCTTCAGAGAAATCTGCAAGGAAGGGAGGCAGACAGCATCGTGGGGGAACATCAAGAGATTTGCCTGATGACCTCTCAGAACTTTATAAGACAGATCTTGAAGAGGATTACAATCAGCGCAAGACACGAATCCAATGGATTCGACGCTATTGGGCAGAATAGTGGTTCAAGTACAGATTTGTGACAAAGGAATATGCTGAAAAGAATGCCATCAAGCGACCATGGGGAGACATCCTCTACAAAAATCTTCAACCCAGGACCAGAGATGAAGCCATTCAACAAGGCTTCTATCCCTGCATGGTCCGTGGACCACAGCCTGCGGATGCTGACCCATCATCACTGCTATGGTGTCGTGACGATAATCTATTTAAGCGCAACTTCCAGTTTGCCCAGAACTCAGCGAAGCAGAACAAGAAGTCTTTGGGATTAGACTTCAACCCTGGTCCCTCTGCTCCCCGTGCCGATGGAACTCATGAAGCTGAACCCAATCTTCTTGGGCCCTTCTACAACTTGGAAGGTCTCATCACTCACATCGTGGTTCAAGGGACAGCCGTGAATGAGCCTGCAGATGACGCTGAATCAGATGAAGCGCCTGCAGCGCTGAAGCCAAAGAAGTTGAAGCAGCCTAAAGCTTCAAAGCCTGCCTCTGCACCAAAAATCTCATGGGCGAAGCCACTGGCTACTGCACCTCCTGAAGACAGTGTGCAGTCTGAAGATTTAGTGCCATGGATATTCAATGAATTCATACTAACAACAATGCAATCATGCTCATCATTCAAATATTTAGTGCCAACCATTCTAATGCATTCTTCTTCTAGCACTTGAGAAAAATTATCGGAATCCTTATTTTCATCATAGATACTAAAAATATGAAGCATATGAGGTACCCCGAATTCCATTTTTTTGTAATATTCTTTTATAAACTAAACTAGTGATAAAGCAAGAAACAAAAAGATTCGATTGCAAGATCTAAAGATATACCTTCAAGCGCTAACCTCCCCGGCAACGGCGCCAGAAAAGAACTTGATGTCTACTACACAACCTTCTTCTTGTAGACGTTGTTGGGCCTCCAAGTGCAGAGGTTTGCAGGACAGTAACAAATTTCCCTCAAGTGGATGACCTAAGGTTTATCAATCCGTAGGAGGCGTAGGATGAAGATGGTCTCTCTCAAGCAACCCTGCAACCAAATAATAAAGCGTCTCTTGTGTCCCCAACACATCCAATACAATGCTAAATTGTATAGGTGCAACAGTTCGGCGAAGAGATGGTGATACAAGTGGTATATGGATGGTAGATAAAGGTTTTTGTAATCTGAAAATATAAAAACAGCAAGGTAACTAATGATAAAAGTGAGCACAAACGGTATTGCAATGCGTTGAAAGAAGGCCTAGGGTTCATACTTTCACTAGTGCAAGTCCTCTCAACAATAATAACATAATTGGATCAATTAACTTTCCCTCAACATGCAACAAAGAGTCACTCCAAAGTCACTAATAGCGGAGAACAAACGAAGAGATTATGGTAGGGTACGAAACCACCTCAAAGTTATCCTTTCTGATCGATCTATTCTAGAGTCCGTAGTAAAATAACATGAAGCTATTATTTCCGTTCAATCTATCATAGAGTTCGTACTAGAATAACACCTTAAGACACAAATCAACCAAAACCCTAATGTCACCTAGATACTCCAATGTCACCTCAAGTATCCGTGGGTATGATTATACGATATGCATCACACAATCTCAGATTCATCTATTCAAACCAACACAAAGAACTTCAAAGAGTGCCCCAAAGATTCTACCGGAGAGTCAAGACGAAAACGTGTGCCAACCCCTATGCATAGGTTCATGGGCGGAACCCGCAAGTTGATCACCAAAACATACATCAAGTGGATCAATAGAATACCCCATTGTCATCACAGGTATCCCACGCAAGACATACATCAAGTGTTCTCAAATCCTTAAAGACTCAATCTGATAAGATAACTTCAAAGGGAAAACTCAATCCATTACAAGAGAGTAGAGGGGGAGAAATATCATAGGATCCAAATATAATAGCAAAGCTCATGATACATCAAGATCGTATCACCTCAAGAACACAAGAGAGAGAGAGAGAGAGATCAAACACATAGCTACTGGTACATACCCTCAGCCCCGAGGGAGAACTACTCCCTCCTCATCATGGAGAGAACCGGGATGATGAAGATGGCCACCGGAGAGGGATTCCCCCTCCGGCAGGGTGCCGAAACAGGTCCAGATTGATTTTCGGAGGCTACGGAGGCTTCTGGCGGCAGAACTCCCGATCTATTGTGCTCCTCGATGTTTTTAGGGTATATGGGTATATATGGGAGGAAGAAGTACGTCGGTGGATCTCCGGGCTGTCCACGAGGCAGGGGGCGCGCCCAGGGGGGTGGGCGCGCCCCCACCCTCGTGGGCATCCCGGGATTCTCCTGGTCCATCTCCGATACTCTGTGGGCTTCTTCTAGTCCAAAAATAAGTTTCGTGAAGTTTCAGGTCAATTGGACTCCGTTTGATTTTCCTTTTTTGCGATACTCTAAAACAAGGAAAAAACAGAAACTGACACTGGGCTCTGGGTTAATAGGTTAGTCCCAAAAATAATATAAAAGTGTATAGTAAATCCCATAAACATCCAAAACAGATAATATAATAGCATGAATACTTCATAAATTATATATACGTTGGAGACGTATCAAGCCTCGGTCGACACATGGCGGTTGATTGGACGTGGGCGTCTCTACTTCCCCACGCGGCCTCGGCAACCGCTCGACTTGACAAGTCCCTGCGACATGCAAGGAAAATCATCATTACATGTGATCATGGGAGGTGCCGGTTGGCCTTCTTCTGCTATAAATGGGGAGGGGGCGGAGCCCCCGTCTCCCATCTCTTCTTGCTTCACTTGCTTCTTCCTCCTTGCTGCACCGCTAGCAGCAATGGCACCCATCCAAAGGTTCTCCACTGAAGAGAAAGGAAAGGCCCCCCGCAATGATCCAGAGCTGCTTCCACCGAAGAAGAAGCCGGTTCACCACCGTGACGAAGCGGTGATGCAGGTGGTGACGAGACCTTGGTGCGAGCGGCCTCATCCAGGGTATCCTCTACCCTTGTACGCCTGAGCCAGGGGCTCAGGAGAGTGAATCGATGAGCGGCGCCGCCCGTGCCGCGCCCGTCGTCGTCGCGCGATAGCGATGCGCCCTGTCGCCCCAGGGGTCCATGTCGCGGACTCGTCGCGTGAATTCATGCTGTGGGCGGCGATGCCACCAAGCACCTGGATACGCCTCCCATCGTTCTTCGCCGCCGAGGTGCGTTCGCGAACTTTGGCTGCAGCATGCTGACTGCAACGCCCCTGCAACCAGAGCGGAGATTGGAACCGTCGCCTCTGGGAAGATCTTCATGACCCGAGGCTGGGGCGAGATTTCCCGGGTCTGCCGTGCGGAGGGCACCCTCGCGATCCACTTTGAGTATGACGGCGCCTCCATGCTGTTCTTCAAGGTCTTCGACGAGGAAGGCCGCCGCCTGGAGTGCTGCCCTGAAGGAGGTCACCAGGACGATGTTGCGGCGGGCGTGGGTCCCTCCACTGGTCTTGCCTGCAGCTCCTCCAGTGACAGCAGCGACTCATGGTGGTCCAGCGACTCTCTCGAGCTCTTGGAGTCTCCGGAGACGAGCGACGACAGCTAGGTGCCGCCGAGCTCCCACCGAACCCAGAGCAGGGCCGCGACGTCGAACCGGCAGTGCCGCTGATCTGGGTGGGGTTAGCACCGGCCTCACGTGGCCCACTATTGATGATGGCGTCAGCGGTATCTGGCACGTGTAGATAGAACTCCTAGGAAGCCCTTCCCTTTTGTTCCCTGCGAGGAATCAAGAAATGGGCCCCCTAGGGGCGTGTAAAGCGTTTGTAATACCCTTCGCGTATATGTTCCCTGTTATGAAAATTTGCGAACGCCTGTCCTGCCGAGGCTCGGCTTCCCCTTTCCAATCCCTCGGCAGCTTGGTGCTCTACGCAGATAGGTCCCGATCCCCAAGCAGGCTGCAGCCTTCGCTGGTATGCCAGGTCGCGATGTTGTGGTCAAGGCTAGGAGGTAAGTGGCCCGAGGTCCAGTAAGAGCTCCTGAGGTGCAATGCTCAAGAGGTCCCCTTTAGCGCGGAAGCAGCTACCTTAGAATGGGAAAGGAAGAGACTATCGCCACAGCAGAGCAGCGGAAAGAGCAAGGTCCGCTTTGGCTCAGTCTCCCCTTTCTATCCTCATGACGGCTTGGTGCTCTATGCTGACAGGTCCCGGTCCCCAGGCAGGCTGCAGCTGTCGCTGGTATGCCAGGTCGCGATGCCGTGGTCAAGGCCAGAAGGTGAGCGGCCCGAGGTCGAGTAAGAGCCCCTGAGGCGTGATGCTCAGGAGGTCCCCCTTAGCACCCAAGCAACCGTGAGGAGGCAAGAAAGGGAGGTGACATTGCTGCAATGGAGCCGCTGCAAAGATCTTGTGTCACGATGATGGGTGGGTTCCGTGTGTGAACTTATCTGGTTTGTCTGGAGTCTACTCCTCGTACCATGCCCAGGTTCGTGCATTGGTCGCTGTAGCGTAGCCATGCCAGGCCCGTGCGGGTTTCCCCCTCCCCTCCATGCTCTTCTTGGTGCTCTGCGTACTCAGGTCCCGGCCCTCGAGCGAGCTCAACCGCCGCTGGTATGCCAGGTCGCGATGCTGTGGTCAAGGCCAGGGGTGAGGGCTGGAGAGCCAGTAAGAGCTCCCGAGTCACGATGCTCAGGAGGCCCCTTTTAATGCGCAAGCGAATCGCATGAGAGAAGAAGGAGAGTCCGTGGTACCGCCCGCCATGATCCTCAGGAAGCCTGTTGGTGTCAAAACCGGCGGATCTCGGGTAGGGGGTACCGAACTGTGCGTCTAGGGCGGATGGTAACAGGAGGCAGGGGACACGATGTTTTACCCAGGATTCGGGCCCTCTTGATGGAGGTAAAACCCTACGTCCTGCTCGATTATTCTTGATAACATGAGTAGTACAAGAGTTGATCTACCACGAGATCAGAGAGGCTAAACCCTAGAAGCTAGCCTATGGTATGATTGTATGTTGTCCTACGGAATAAAACCCTCCGGTTTATATAGACACCGGAGGAGGCTAGGGTTACACAAGGTCGGTTACAAAGGAGGAAATATATATATCCGTAATGCCTAGCTTGGCTTTCACGCCAAGTAGAGTCCCATCCGGACACGAGACGAAGTCTTCAATCTTGTATCTTCATAGTCCAATAGTCCGGCCCAGGGATATAGTCCGGCTGTCCGGAGACCCCCTAATCCAGGACTCCCTCAGTAGCCCATGAACCAGGCTTCAATGATGATGAGTCTGGCGCGCAGTGTTGTCTTCGGCATTGCAAGGCGGGTTCCTCCTCCGAATACACCACAGAAAAGTTTGAATACAAGGATAGTGTCCGACCCTGCAAAATAAGTTCCACATACCACCGTAGAGAGAATAACATTTCCACAAATCCAATCTGCTGACACGTTTTGGCAGCATGACATCATGCCATGGCCCGGTAATTATTCGAACCGTTTTTCCTTAACCAGCCCCGCACATAACGCGAGGCGGTTTCTTAACATGTCTTGTAAAAGCAGAGATTGTGTTCCCCTTATTACAGGATTCTCATCAATACAGACGTGGGTAACCCAATCGTGCCTAGGACTCCTAGATTTTAGGCAAGTCCCAAACGGCCACGAGGAGGACGCTTGATATTCACCCTCTTTATAAAGGTACAAGGCTTTTACTTTTTTTCCTCCCATGCTCAATCGAATCCTTCCCCCGCCTCTAGTTCTAACACCCAAAGCCCAGGTCAGGTGCTTTGGACCTTCAATCATGTCCGGATCCAGCCTCCAAGGCCGGTGGATGCCTTCCTCCATCAGGGAGGAGGATATCAAGAAGTTGAGGGAGGCCAGATACCTGACCGCCGAAATTTCGCATAGGCTGCCCGCCCGAGGGCAGGTCATCCCTACTCCCGAACCCAACGAGAGCGTTGTGTTCATCTCCCACTTCCTCCGAGGACTAGGCCTCGCTCTGGATCCCTTTGTTAGGGGTCTTATGTTCTATTATGGGCTGGATTTTCATGACCTAGCCCCGGATTCCCTCCTTCACATCTCGTCATTTATTGTCGTTTGTGAGGCCTTCCTCCGCATTACCCCTCACTTCGGCCTGTGGCTCAAGACCTTTGATGTGAAGCCGAAGATGGTCGAGGGGCAGTACGCAGCGTGCGAAGGTGCTCTAATAAGCAAAAGTGCTGGCGCTCCATGGCCGAAGGGTTCCTTTCCAGAGATGTCCGGATTGTGGCAACGGGAGTGGTTTTACGTCACAGCTCCCCGAAGTGCCAAGTGGGTAGCCGCCCCCACCTTTTGCTCGGGCCCTCCACCACAACTGATGTCCTGGATCAGCAGGGGGCTAAGCTGGGGTCCAGCCAAGGACGTGCCCATACTGCAGAGCCGCATCCGAGATCTCTTCGAGGGAGATTTCAGTCTGGTTATGGTAATGCAAGTCATGCTGGTTCATCGAGTCCAGCCTTGCAAACGCCGGCCCCTCCACATGTGGGAATTCAACCCGGAAGGACCGTGCACTACTCAGAATTTCCTCGGCCTGACCCACGAAGAGATGTACAAATCATTCTTTGGGCCCCAAATAGAGTGTCCGGACACTACCGAGGACGTGGGCCTGAGCAGCAACCGCACCGCGGCCCAAGTAAGTAATCCCATGGCCGAACACACTGTCCTTTTATTTATCATGTCATCATTCTGAAGAATCGCTCTTTGACCAGGACTGGATAACAAAGGTGAAGATGATCCGGTGTTCGACCTCCCTTCCTGAAGGCTTGGACAATCCGGTGCTGGAAAATATGCTCGAGCCAGCACCTTGCCTGGTGCCCTCAAAGGAAGATGAAGGGGGGAATAAAGAGGCCGAAAGCGGGCCTCCACTGCTACCTATTCCAACCAAGGGAATGAGCGCCTCCGTGAGGGAGGACAACCCAGGGGAAGAATCTGACATTCTCTCGCCCTGGGGAAGGAAGAGGACTACCTCTGAAGATCCGGAAACCAAGGTTTCCAAACGGGAGAAGAAATCTCCACCAGAGGGTCCTGCCTCGGAGGGTGCTCTTGCCGCACAATGTCTGCGCGGGGATCAACCCTCTAACGAGCTGTAAGTAATCAAAAAGTACTTAATAGTGAAGATATCCTACCTTACTTCTGAGGAAAATAACCGAAGCATTTATCTTGTAGTTCAGATCTTATCCCTTCTCAGCAGAGCTCGTCTTCAGGGGATCTTCTTCTGGAGATGATGGAGAGCGAAACGCCTCCCCCGGACTCCCCAGCTCAAGAAGCGGGCGACCTTGAAGTGTCGTCACAGAGGGTTTCTCCTGATCCGGCAAGGACAGAAGGTAATCCTATGGCCAACCGAAGTCCCTAGTATTTGGCTCTTGAAGAGAGCAATCAAAAGAGTCCGGCACCATCTGGTATGCGGTCGGACGTACTGAAGGATCTGCTAGAGCGAGCGACTATCTCAGAAGAGCACCGTACGTTGATGGGTACGGTGATTGAAAGGATTTCGTCCGCCGAAAAGGGGTTGCATGAAGCCTTTATGAGTCTACTGACGGGTTTTGAGGTACGTGAAATGATATACATTTTTGACAATACCGCACCTATTTAGGTGTGCCCTGTGTGGATAGTAGCCCCTGAGACCCTGGTTGTCGTCGAGAACGGCGGAAAACAGAGGATCGTAGTCCCAGGTAATAACCAGAACGCCTTTATGTGCAGGTGGTTGAAGCTCCGGTGGCTAGCCGGACTGATGGGGTTGCCGAACTAAAGCTGCAACTGGATGCGGCCGATGCCGACATCGTGCTTGTTAACAAGGGGCTTGACGAGGCACAAGGTAGGTGAATTTTCTGGTGAATGTCACATAGTAAGAGAAGCATGATGCCAGTATCTTTAATATGTCGTGACTGCAGACGGAGCTGCCACCGTGGAGACCCTTCGGGCGGAGCTTGCCCGAGCCAAGGAGCAAGCAAGGAGTAGTAATGCGTCCTCTTTAAGGGCGGCCGAAGAGTTAAGTGCCGAAAAGGCCGCGCATAGCGAGAGCAAGCAAAGAATGGCCAATATGGCTGTAAAGTTAAAAGACACTGCCGACCGTTGCTAGCTTCTTGAACAAGAAAACCAGGCAAAGGTGACGGACCTAGAAAAGGCCACGATGGCGACCAAAGACACCCGCTTTGTGATGAGAGCGAAGAAGGAGGAGATGCGTCAAGCCGGGGATATCGCGGCTGGGAAACCCTTCATGCTGCGGAGGAAGTTTGGAGATCCTCAGTATGCCCCTCTGGACCGGCTGTGGAGTTCGGCGGACGCATATCTAGACTTGGCGGCGAGTGCTAGTGATGCGGCCGAATACTTCCGAGATCAAACAGATCATGAAGTGGACAAGCTATTCTGGTCACAATTTAATGTTCTAGAGCGTCCGCTTCCATTGACTGATCGGCTTGCCAAATGGGCCGAGCTGAATAGATTGTCCGGACTCGCCACGAGGTCTGTTGTGGATCATCTGTGGCCGAAAAGGCCAAAGCCGAACAACTATTTTAGTTTGGTGCAGCAGTTCCTTGGTGCGGTGCCGCGCATTAATGCGATGAAGTGGTCGGCATGCATAGAAGGCTCGCGGATGACTCTTGGCCGTGTCAAAACATACTAGGCGGAGATGGATGCCACCACTGTTGCGGCGCAGGGTTTGGCCATAGGCCGAGTGGCTGCCGAGCACTATTTTGAAGAAGTTCTTGAAGGCGCTCATTCGATAGAGGCCTAGTGCTCGAAGAATATTATGTTTGAATGACATGTATTCCCATTGTAAAAACAATGTTTTATTAAGTTTATCAAGGCTGTATTTATACTTTTGCCCTAAAGTATTATGATGCCTCCTGTGCGGCCATCTATGTATATATGTGTATAACCTGAAAGATTGTAGTCGTCGGCTTCAGCCCCCACGCATATAATGTGGGTGTGTTTGCAGAAGACGCATGTTCACACTTGATCCAATGTCTTGGTCCATTAAGGAGGTGATAGCGCAGCGAACTAGGCAACCGGACTATAATGCTTTAACACTTTCACTTAGCCAGAGGAGTTTGACAGTGGGGCTACTATATAGCCCCTGGTGGCTCCGCACTCATCTGAATTTGGGGTGCGTACGTGCCTGGCCGGGAAACGACCCTTCGTTAAGGTGGAGGAATCCCGAAGATTCTGATAGGTCATTGAGTGGTTGACCAGTCTCACGCTATATCATGACAGTCAGTTTTCGGCTTTCTCTACTAAGGTGCTCGTCCGGATGAACCAGGGCATAATCACAGTAGTTCTCCTGGTGCCGCCTTAGCCGATGGAGCAGAACGTAAGGCAGCAAAACACAGGAACCAGGTAAACCCAACATTTGACCAAAGACATGATTTGGAGATGATGCATATAAGGCCAAACTCGCGACGCCGAACACTCCCTAAGGTATTCGGTCTTTATGGTGTAAACCGGGCCTAAACAGTGCCCTTTGTAATAAGCCCCTGGTGTCCAGGTACGTGCAATATTCTGACGTGGCCACATGCCAATACATCAGCATCCTTCTCAATTGTACTGATAATCCGGGGGATGTGTATCAAGAAGAGACAGTAAAAAAGGTTTACGCAGGGTCTTAATCTAAAAAGAATCCTTGGAACGGGTCCCTGTTGCACGTCTGTGCATGTGTCTCCGTTGTGCCGTATCCTGGACGGGTGTAGCACGATGGTCATCTGTAAAAGAGAGGAACTTAGTTGAAAAGTTGTCGTGCAAAAAGGTAGGTTGTACTAAAGAAACTATGTACAGTTCAAGATGAGTAAAGTTGAGCCTAATTGCCACTTGTTTGCGCGCGTTGAGCCCCTTGTATTGTAATAGGGGTATAGCCATCAAACCTGTATCAATTACATATAACTGCGCCGGACTCGTCTAACCGCGTTCGTGGTCTTAACGACCTATCAGATGCTTCAATTGGTGAGGCCGTTTAGCATGCGGCTGCCAAGGCAGCCGCCCAGTCTTCCGCGCGCAAGGAGTGCTCAATATTTCCATTTACTGTAATTATGCCGCGTGGACCGGGCATCTTAAGCATGAGAGAAGCGTAATGCGGAATTGCGTTAAAGCGAGCGAAAGCTTCGCATCCGAGTAGAGCTTGATAGCCACTTTGGAACGGAGCGATGTGGAAGGTTAACTTTTCGCTGCGGAAGTTACCGGGAAAGCCGAATATAACCTCTAGTAGCATGGAGCCCATGCAATGGGCTTCTGGGCCCGGCGTTACTCCTTTAAAGGTAGTATTGCTATGGCTAATTTTTTGCTGGGTCTATCCCCATGTCGCGTACTGTGTCCTGATATATCATATTTAAACTGCTGCCGCCGTCCATCAGAACTCTTGTGAAGTGGTATCTGTCAATTATTGGGTCTAATACCAAGGCAGCCCATCCTGCACACCGGACACTTGCTGAGTAATCCCGATGGTCAAAAGTGATCGGTTGGGACGACCAGTGGCAGAACTCCACAGTGATAGGCCCTGGGGCATGTGTCTCTGGGAGTGCCGCTTTGTTTCTCCCCTTTATTACGTGTAACATGTTGACTGTTTTGACTTCTGGTGGGAATTTCTTCTGTTCCCCCAGTGCTTTGCTTGGGAGGCTCGTCCTCGTCTTCGCTTGGTGTATCCTGCCCCTTATATTCGGCGTTGAGCTTGTCGGACTGCTTGAAGACCCAACATTCTCTATGGGTATGATTTGCAGGTTTGTCGGGGGTACTATGGATCTGACATATTTGGTCTAGAATCTTGTTTAGGCTGGACAGTTCGTCTTTGTTGCCTTTGGAGGGCGGCTTTTGCTGACCTGGCCGAGAGCTTCTGAATCTGACGTTTACCGCCGTGCTCTTCGGGCTGTCTTCTTTATTCCGGCGCTTGTTTTTGCTGCGTCATGATTTCCCGTTTCCGTCCCTGACTTCGGATGTACTTGGGTCGCTGGTGCTGCATCGGGCTAACCAGTTGTCCTCGCCCACGCAAAAGCGGGTCATGAGGCTTGTTAATGCTGCCATTGTTCTCGGCTTTTCTTGGCCGAGGTGTTTGGCGAGCCATTCGTCTTGAAAGCTGTGCTCGAAAGCTGCTAAGGCTTCGGCGTCCGGACAGTCGACTATTTGGTTCTTCTTAGTGAGGAACCTGTTCCAAAGCTTTTGGGCTGACTCTCCGGGCTGTTGAGTAATATGACTTAAATCGTCTGCATCCGGTGGTCGGACATAGGTCCCTTGAAAATTTGCCCGAAAGGCGTCTTCGAGCTCTTCCCAGCTTCCAATGGAGTTTTCGGGGAGGCTTTTAAGCCAGTGCCGAGCTGGCCCTTTGAGCTTGAGGGGTAAGTACTTGATGGCGTGGAGATCATCTCCTCGAGCCATGTGGATATGGAGGGTATAGTCCTCAATCCAGACCCCAGGGTCTGTCGTTCCGTCGTACGCCTCTATGTTTACGGGTTTGAATCCCTCTGGAAATTCATGGTCCAGCACCTCATCGGTGAAACATAGGGGGTGTGCAGCACCCCTGTATTTGGGTGTACCGTGGTGTTCGGATGTTTGTTGTGTTGTATTGCATACTGGAGCACGCTTGCGTGGCCCATATATGGATCTGGTTGCACCGTCCTTTTGATGTGAGCCCTCACGTGGATCGTGTACTGGCTTATGTGCGGCATCGTTTGCTGCTCTATGTTGGCCATGAGGTCGTCTATCCGACCGGATGGCCATTTTGTTTTCTAATTGCGGGGGATCTAAGGCCTCCTCGTCGAATTCAGGTAGCAACTTTCTCTTTGGGTAGCTCTTGGTGTGGCGATTACCGCCGTACTTCGCTGCAGTGTTGACTACTTCACTCCATCTGATTCTGAGTGTGTCTTGCGCAGCCCTGAGCCTTTGCTTCTGCTTTTTCAGACTCCTCGTAGTGGCAACAAGCCTTTGATGGGCATTCTGTTGCTCCGGTGGCCTTTCCGGTGTGATGTCGTCCGGACTGTTATCTTTGACAGAGTCGGGTTGTTCGGTTTGATTCTCCATGTTGCCATGGTCGGGCGATGGTTCACCATGCTCTATCGCTGGGTCTATATGACCGTTGTTTCTACCGAGGCGGGATTTGGAGTGGCGCTTACGCCGCCGCTTTGACTGCTTCTCGAGGGAACAACCCTTCGCTACGTCCTTCCGTTCCTCGTCGTCGTTTTCTTTGGGTGTGTCCAGCATGTATACATCATATAATGAAGCGGGCGTCCAGTGCCCTATGGGCAGTGGTTCCTGTTCGTCTCCTGCATCGTCGCCCATACCATCGATGTCTTCGGAGTCGAAGTCGAGCATGTCGGTCAAATCGTCGACAGTGGCTACTAAGTGGGTGGTGGGTGGGCGGTGAATTTCTTCGTCATCCGCATCCCAGTCCTGTCGGACATAGTTCGGCCAAGACTCTCCTGACAAGGAGAGAGACCTTAATGAGTTCAGTATGTCGCCGAAGGGCGAGTGCTGAAAGATATCCGCGGAGGTAAACTCCATGATCGGCACCTAGTCGGATTCGATAGGCACGGGCGCAGGCGGTTCAGAGTCCGTGGGCGGGGAAGGATCCGGCAGCTTGGCATCACGGCTCCCGTGAAGGGTAAGGGCGATACTCGGCTCGATCGCCGATGAGAGTGCGGCCTCCGTGGCGGGGTCTATCCACCCGTCCAAGGATGGCGCAACTGGCTCCGAATTGAGGGTCGGAGCGGTTCCCGGCGCGATCTGCTGGACATTGTCTGATGACAGAGCTAAATCATGCTCATCGTGACAGTGTGGCGCACTAAGCAGGGGCTCGAATCCGTCGAAGATCAAGTCTCCACGGATATCAGCCGTGTAGTTTAACCTTCCAAACCTGACCTGGTGGCCAGGGGCGTAACTCTCGATCTGCTCCAGATGGCCAAACGAGTTGGCCCACAGTGCGAAGCCGCCGAATACAAAGATCTGTACGGGGAGAAAAGTCTCACCCTAGACTGCATCGCTATCGATTATCGAAGGAGCCATCAAGCCTAATGGCGACGACACAGAGGAACTCTCAATGAAAGCACCAATGTTGGTGTCAAAACCGGCGGATCTCGGGTAGGGGGTCCCGAACTATGCGTCTAAGGCAGATGGTAACAGGAGGCAGGGGACACGATGTTTTACCCAGGTTCAGGCCCTCTTGATGGAGGTAAAACCCTACGTCCTGCTTGATTATTCTTGATAATATGAGTAGTACAAGAGTTGATCTACCATGAGATCGGAGAGGCTAAACCCTAGAAGCTAGCCTATGGTATGATTGTATGTTGTCCTACGGACTAAAACCCTCTGGTTTATATAGACACCGAAGGAGGCTAGGGTTACACAAGGTCGGTTACAAAGGAGGAAATATACATATCCGTATTGCCTAGCTTGGCTTTCACGCCAAGTAGAGTCCCATCCGGACACGAGACGAAGTCTTCAATATTGTATCTTCATAGTCCAACAGTCCGGCCCAAGGATATAGTCCGGCTATCGGGAGAGCCCCTAATACAGGACTCCCTCAAAGCCCCTGCAAGTTAACGCGAAGAAGGGCGCCGGACCGCTGGTTTGCTTCTGGAGCGGTCGAGGGGACTCCCTACTGCGGAGAGCCACCGGGGCGTGTACAGCCCCACCCTGACACGTGCCTGGCACGGTAGGGTTTAGCGAGGTGTGTCTGGGCACTCGTGCGCCAGCATGGGACTCACGAGGTCCTACCTCAAGGTGGGTTGCGCCTGGTCTTGGCCGTTGTTTATTGTCTTGGTCCTGCGAGATAGTCAGACAACGCAAAAGGGGGCCCTGAAGAAGGATGCCGGCGTGCGGCTCCTGTAGTGGGCAACGATCAATCAAGTGATAGCCATAGGTAGGTTAAGCATGGAAGGCAAATCAGCTTGGGTAAATGCAGAAACATACATGCCACTAGGTTAGGCCCGAGCGGCTTGGGGATGATGCAGCCCGAGGGGCGCCCCCAGCAAGGTAAGCTGAAGGCATAAGCAAAAGGGATACATGCCATAGGGATGGACCCATGCGGCCTGGGAATAATGCAGCCCGAGGGGCACTCCCAGCTAAACGAACTTGGAAAATGTCACCTAGTTTTGTCGACGAAGGAGAGTTGGGGCAGCTAAAGGTACGCGGCGAAGGAATGGCTCCTCACGAGCCGCCGGGGCCCTGAGGCTCGGGAGGTTCTGGGGGCTCGGGTGGTTCCCTGAGGACCGTCTCCATCTCCGCCAGGACGGCGTGGTGCCTGGCCTCCTGAGCTGCCAGGACACGCTGCAAGTTGCGCTGATAGGCTGACGACACACTTGGCAAGCCGAAGGGCATGCGAATGTAGCTGTGCAGTGGACCCTCGCAACAGCCCACGCATGAAGGCCAGAAAATTTCCTGCGATGCGGCCCTGTTGAGCCGTGGAACGTCGATGCAGACGCGCATCCCGGCATCCTTGCCTGGATGGGGAGCTGCGCCTCGTGAGCAGCGGTCACCTCGCATGGCCCTTGTGTCTTGCAGTTCCTGAGTGGTCTTGGTGATGAACTCCTGAGTGGTGGGCACTCCTTGCCCTGTGTTCTCATGAGGGAAACATGCCACGAAGCACGCCTCCAAGTGGTGCCCGAGCGCCTCCCTCGTGATGTTGGCAAGGTCTGAGGTCCTCCAGAAGAGAGCCCCCGAGCCCTGCCCAAGGAGGGCGCTGGGCGCGCCTTCCTATGCGATGGAGGGAGGCACCCCTGAAGCGAGCGCTGATCCTGAGGAGGTTCCAGCCACAACGCCACCCTCCTGCGGTCTGGCACGGCGCAGCTGCTTCTTCTTGGGGATGGCCTCAGGAGGATCCTCGCTCTTTCTGTCGGGGTCGACGATTGCCGCAGCTTGAAAAGCGCGCTCGAGGGAGCTCGCCGCATCTCTTTCTTCGCACGAGACCATGATGATTTTGCCGTTTCCTGGCATCTTGAGGACATTGTAACCATGGTGTGTCACTGCCATGAACTTGGCCACGGCTGGATACCTGGGGATGGCGTTGCATGGCAGATGGATGTGCGCGACGTCGAAGTCGATGAGCTCGGTGTGGTAGTTCTTGCGTTCCCTGAAGGTGACAGGGAGGCGGACGTGCCCTATCAGTGTGGTGGAACCATTGGTCACTCCTGAGAAAGGCTTGGTAGGCTGAAGCTGCTCATATGGCACTTGGAGGTTGTCGAAAGTGTCGACGAACAGGACGTTGAGCCCTACACCACCATCGATGAGGGTCTTGGTAACTTGCACATTGCTGATGGCTAGTGAACAAAGCATCGGGAGGACGCCAGCGGTGGCTGCGCAGTTGAGCTGATCTGCCGAGTTGAAGGTGATGGCGCACTGGGACCACCTGAGCGGGCGCGTGGCCTCGAACTTGGGGAGGACTGCATTCACCTCACGAGCGAACTGTTTGAAGATACATTGCGAGGCTGGGGCCTGAGCGCCGCCCAAGATGCAGGCAGTTGCACGTGGCTCCTGGAAGCTCCCAGCCCCCTCGTCTTGATGGTGGTCGTCATTCCTTCTTGGTGGTGGCGGCAGCAGGGGGAAACCGGTGTTGCCCTGAGGATGATCCTCATGAGGCTGGTCCCTCCAGGCGTCCTCGCGAGGATGATCCTACCAGTGGTCCTCGCGAGACCTGTCGCGCCACTCCTGGCGCGGGCCACGATCGTCCCAGCATCCACCTCCACGTCCTCCTCCTCGGCCGTAGCCCCGGTCACTGTGTTCGGGGCATCGACCGAAGCGTCCTTCGCTAATGGCTCCTAGTTCTTGACAGTCGCTGGTGTTGTGGGTGTTCAGGTTGTGGAAGGCGCAAAATGGTCGGCTTCTCTTGGACGACTCGGGCTGGTCTCTGCCTCGGTTGGTGTCCGGCTCCGCCGCGAGCACATCTGCTTCCTTGGGCTTCACGTCCTTGGCCTTGGCCTTCTTCTCCTCTGCACCTGTAGCTGGCAGCTCGAGGAGGGAAAGGCGCCCCTCCTCAGCTCTTGCGCACTTGGTCACCAGGTTGAACAGCTCCTGAGATGTGCTCAGCTCCTCGTGGATAGCGAGCTCCTCCTTCATCTTGATGTCGCAGGCGCCGTTAGAGAACGCGGAGATGATGGCCTCGTCCGTGACCCTGGGGATCTGGAGGCGAGTGTTGTTGAAGCGCTGGATGTACTTCTGGAGGATCTCTCCAGGTTGCTGCTTGATGCGGCACAGGTCACCCGCGGCCGGCGGGCAGTCACGAGTGCCCTGGAAGTTGGCGACGAAGCGGTCGCGCATCTCGTCCCAGGAGGAGATCGAGCCTTGCGGGAGGTTCAGGAGCCACGAACGAGGATGTGTTACCGAAGTTCCTTCCTTTTGAGGGGAAGTACGTCTCTGTTGGAGTGGTGTGGAGGCACAATGCTCCCCAAGAAGCCACTAGGGCCACCGTATTCTCCTCACGCCCTCACACAATGCGAGATGTCACGATTCCACTATTGGTGCCATTGGAGGCGGCGACCGGACCTTTACAAACAAAGTTGGGGCAATGTCCACAACTTAATCGGAGGCTCCCAACAACACCATGAAGCTTCACCACAATGGAATATGGCTCCGTGGTGACCTCAACCGTCTAGGGTGCTCAAACACCCAAGAGTAATAAGATCCGCTAGGTATTAGTGGGGGAATCAAATTTCTCTTGGTGGAAGTGTAGATCAGGGCCTTCTCAACCAATCCCGAGAAAATGAACAAGTTTGATTGGCTAGGGAGAGAGATCGGGTGAAAATGGAGCTTGGAGCATTAATGGAGCTTTTGGGGGAAGAGGTAAGTCAACGAAGAAGAAGAGGTCCCCCTTTTATACAAGGGGAACCCATCCAACCGTTACCCCCAAAAGAGCCCCGCAGAGGGCGGTACTACCGTAGGGGGCAGCGGTACTACCGCTCCCCCTTGCGGTACTACCGTCCAGTATGGGAGGGCATGAAGAACGAGCAGGAACCGTGCCCAGTGCAGTACTGCCGCGGTGGTAGGGCGGTACTACCGCTCTTGAGCGGTACTATCGCTTCTACTACCGCTGCAAAGTGCCGCTCAACCCGACACGATATGCGACCCCCTCGACTCGGTGCGGTAGGGGACCGGTACAACAGCGGTACTGCGGCTGAGAACCCACAAGCGGTACTACCGCTGGGTACCGCGGTACTACCGCTTGGACCCAAAGCAGCACATCTGGAAGGGGAATGAGCTCTCCATCGAAGCGGAAGTGCTCAGAGGGTGAGGAAAGGATGTGTACGTGTTGATTCCACCCTAGCCATACCCAAGCGGACCCCCTCTTGATAGTACGGTGACTCCTATAAAACTAGTCCACCAAACAAGAAACGAAAGAGCTACACCGTCTTGAATAACACTCCGAGGGGAAAGAAATCGTCTCGTGCCAAAGGATGAATCTCTGAAATGCTCAAAGCACACGGTTAGTCCGCAAACATGTTGTCATCAATCACCAAAACTACATCGAGAGGGATATGCCTTAACAGGTTGAGGGTGCCGTCGTAGCAAGGAGGCAGGTCCGGCTTGAACTTGCCCGGCTAGGCGACGCTACGCAGCTTGGGGGTGAAGGCGCGGTAGCCGGTTGTGGTCACCGGGGCCCGTCTTGGAGGTAGATCTTGGACTTGATGAGGCCCGCATGCCGCCAACGCGGGTAGCACGCGGTCTTGGCGAGGCGGCGTGGGGAGCGCAGGTGCAGCTTCTCATGGCCGAGGAATTTCTTGGCAGCTTCTCTCTTAGTGCGCGGGCACCGGGCGTGGTAGATCGCACCGTGGGGCCACGCGCCTTGGCGCCAAGGCACCGTCTTGGGGCAGAGGTGGTGGAGGCGCTTCGTGAGCCACGTCACCCGTGGCTGGAGGAGGGCGAGGAAGAGAGAGGGACGGCATCGGGGAGCCCCCTGCGACGCGGACGAGCTCGGCGACGCGGTCGAGCCAGTCCTCGTAGAGGTCGTTGATCGGGCGGAAGCGCAGGAGCTCGTTCGCCATCAGGAGCGCAGCCTGTGCGTCCATGGGAGCGCGACATGCGTGGGACGGGGAACCGGCCAGGGTCAGCGAGGGAGTGGCAGTGCGACCGTCCTGCCGCACCGATGGGTGCAGCGAGGACGCTTGCTTCTCGTTCCCCGCCGGGCCGGTGGCGGTGTTTGTGGCAGGCGACGGGCAACAACGAGGTGGCCCGCCGACGGGAGCCGTCTGAGGAACACGGGCGGTGAGGGAAGCCCGGCGTTCAGCTCGAGCGCGGCGAGCGTCCTCCATGGAGACGACGGAGCGCCGGTTGACGGAAGGGAAGCTATGACGCACCCCTACCTGGCGTGCCAAATGTCAGATTTCGGGTTCCGACAAACCCTTAAGGTTCAAACATTGGGGTGCGCGTGAAGTTCTTTCCCCCCTACCGATCTACTCCCTAGCTCTCTAAGATCTCGCGGACGAACTCGACGCACTCGCAACACAAAGACACAAGAGTTATACTGGTTCGGGCCACCGTTGTGGTGTAATACCCTACTCCAGTGTGGTGGTGGTGGATTGCCTCTTGGGCGGATGATGAACAGTACAAGGGGAAGAACAGCCTCTAGAGGTTGAGGTGTTCTTGTGCTTGGTGTATGTGTGGTCGAGGATCGGAATCAGATCTCTCTCCCTCCATCCCCCTGCCCTTGGTGGTGGCTAGTCCTATTTATAGAGGCCCTGGTACTCTTCCCAAATATTGAGCGGGAAGGGAGCCAACAAAGGCGGCCAATTTGAAAGGGGACAACTAGTACAAGCTATCCTGACAAAAGGTGGTCTTCGCTTGCCAAAGGTTCTGGTGATGACGCCGTCTTGAGCTCCATGGTGACCTCCGTCTTGCAGTCCTTCTGGTATTGGTCTCATTGCACCAATATGGAAACCTTTCCTTGATGCCTCGGTACTCCGTGCCTGCGCTTGCTCCCTTAGCACCAAAGGGGAAACAAGGACACTGCGCGGGCTAGCGCCGCCTGGCGCCCACCTGGTCTCGATCGTCATGGCTCACGTCATGAGAATCTTGCGAGGTTCGCCCCGCCTTGAAATCTCCGCTCCTTGCGAGGCATCCTGGTGAGGCCGCTCCTGAGGAGGTCTTGCATCGTCCGCCTTGCGAGGCTTGGCCCCTCGCGAGGGTATTGGTTTCTTGTTGATGAAGATGGGCCATACAGACCTGCCAGCACAACCACGCCATGGGCCGCAGGCAGGCAAGTCTGGGGTCCCCCATTCCTAGAATGCCGACAAGTGTCACATGGATGTTGAATCTAACATCTGGGCAGAGGCATCAAGCTACCAATGGAACACCGGAAAGCCAAAACACCCACTGGAAAACCAAGACTTCCACGCAGATGACGACGATCATGATATGCCAGATTTTGCTGTTATGATTGCAGATTTCAAGGGCCCAGAAAAGGATATGATTGGGTACAAGAATCTACCAACCATTGATGCGGACTCCAAGAAAGAATTGTATCCAGGTTGCAAAAAGAAATATTCCAGGTTGAGTGCCACCCTGGCGCTTCTCAGATTTAAAGCAGCAAACGGCCTATCAAACAAGGGCTTCACAGAGATCTTAGGTATTTTCAAATATATTCTTCCGGAAGATAATGTGCTCCCCAGAAGCACGAATGAAGCGAAGAAAATTGTTTGCCCATTGGAACTTGAAGTATAGAAGATACACGCTTGTGTGAATGATTGTATATTGTACCGTGGTGAGTACAAAGATTTTCATGCATGTCTCGCATGCAAGAATGCACGATACAAGCGCAGGAGAGCAAAGGACAAGTACAAATTGGACGACGAAATCAAGACAGGAATGCCGTTCAAGGTTGTTTGGTAGTTGCCTTTCATTCCAAGGTTGAGACGTTTGTTTGCAAACCCTAGAGAGGCAAAGAGGTTGCGATGGCATCGTGATGAGCGAATTGTGAATAGGTTTATGAGACACCCGAAAGTTGGGGCTCAGTGGGAATTAATCAACAACAAGTTTGAAATTTTTTCCAAGGATCCTAGAAGTATAAGGCTTGGGGAGTGTACTGACGGGATGCATCCTTTTGGCGATATGAGCACCAATCACAGCACATGGCCGGTGCTCCTGTGCATATATAACCTAGCTCCTTGGTTGTTTATGAATAAAAAATACATTATGATGTCAATGATTATCCAAGGCCCGAAGCAACCTGGAAATGACATCGACATTCACTTTCAGCTACTGGTAGAAGAACTGCTGACAGTGTGGATAGATGCGCCTACTGTAAAATGTTATGATGCTTAAAGAAAGGAGATTTTCGATCTACATGCGATGATGGTGCACACCATTCAAGATATGCCGGCATTAGGCAACACATAGGGGCAGAAAATAAGGGGAGATGTAGGGTGTGTCACATGCATGGATAGGACAGGTAGCAGAAGACTTCCAACTCGCGCAAAACAATGTATTTGTGTCATCGTAGGTTCTTGCAGATGAATCACCCATACCGAAAGATGAAAGCTGAATTTGATGGTACGACAGAGGAAGGTGTGGACCCAAGACCCTATGACAGGGAGCTGGTCCACAACATGGCTAAAAAAATTAATGTTGTGCTTGGCAAGAACCACCTTTTGACGGTAAAACTAACACCCAAGGATCAAGTGTTTAAGAAGAAATCGGTGTTCTGGAAATTACCTTACTGGGAGATTCTACATGTATGTCACTGCATCAATGTCATGCACGTAGAGAAGAACATATGTGAAAGCATCCTTGGTACTTTGCTCAAGATTAAAGGTAAAAGAAAGGATGGTGACGGTTCACGGCTCGATATGCTTGTTGATCAATCACAACGCAAGAGTGAAGCGAAAGATGATGAAAAATTTATAAAAGCTCTCCAGAGTTACAATTTCAATACAAAAGAAGCAACACAGTTCTTCACCTATTTGTTGTCATTTAAGACACCCTCTTCCTACTACGCAAACATCAGAAGTCTCGTGGATGTGAGCTCAGGTAAAATGAAGTTGGGACACATGAAGTCACATGATTGCCACGTAATGTTGACACAAATCCTCCCGGTGGCCATCAGAAATCTGATGGACAAAGATATAAGAAACACACTCATTAACCTCTGTGATTTCTTCAACAAACTATGGCAAAAAGTTGTAGATCCTAAAGAGCTGGATAATATGCAAGATGATATTGCAAGAATATTGTCCAACCTAGAGATATTTTTCCCACCGTCATTCTTTGATGTCATGGTCCATCTCACTATGCACCTTGTCGACGAGATAAAGTATTGTGGTCCTGTGTTTCTTCGCAACATGTATCCCTTCGATCGGTTCCTGGGAATACTGAAGCACCTTTGTCGGAACCAAAACCATCCAAAGGCAAGCATCCTACAAGGTTATACCGCGGAGGTGGTGGTTGAGTTTTGCACTGAATACATGAAAAAATACCTATAGGTTTGCCCCTCTCTCGCCACGAGGGAAAGATGAAAGGTAAGCCGGTCCTTGCTGGCACGCAAATGGCTGCACCCGGAGAATTGGCAGAGAAAGCCCATTTAACGATACTGCTTAATAGCCCAGTTCTCATCGCCGAAGAACACTTGGCGGAGATTCGCCAAAGCTTCTTACCAATGGTGCATTCATCAGAAGTGGAGATGAAGGAGCACACTAAGAAGTACGCCGAATGGCTGAAGAATCGTTTGGCACAAGGATCCATCTATGACATTGCTATGTGGTTGGCACAAAAGCCATCACCTACAGTGTTGACGTACCAAGCATATGACATAAATGGATACACGTTCTACACTAAGGAACATGATAAGAAGAACTCGTATCAGAACAACCCTGTTCAAATAGAATGCATGACTGTAAATGAAGCTGATAAAAGGGTATACTATGGAACCATCAAAGAGATTTGGGATCTTGACTATGTGAAAGTTAAGGTGGCATTATTCAGGTGCGCATGGATCCCTCTTGGTCAGGTAAGGATTGATGAGTACAGGAAGACCTGTGTTAACAAGACAACGATAGCATATCACGTGGACCCATTCATTCTTGCCAGCGATACTACCCAGATTTTCTTTGTGGAAGACCCCTTGCATAAGAACGGCCATTTAGCGATGCATGGGAAGAGAAGGGTACTGGGTGTCGACGATGTTGCCGATCAGGACGAGTACGATGAATTTGGTGAGTTTCCAGCCAAGGGATCACACACCAGCACGACAGAGAAGCATAAAATCATCGAAAACCCGAAGTTCATTTGGGGTCAACTTAATGATCCCAGTCCCCCCCATGTACATGGGAATTAAGCTGTAAGACTAGTCTTTATGCCTATCGTGCAACTTAATTCGTTCAATTTAGAACTGTCATGTGTACTGAATTTGTGAGTTATGCCCGGTTTTCTGTTGATGTAAGAACCGTTAATATGTTGACCTTGATATGCTGTCACCTCAGGCAATGAATATGAAATGTTTTTGTTATTATTATTATTATTATTATTATTATTATTATTATTATTATTATTATTATTATATCATAGAGGTAGCACACTCAATCGATCTCACTACAGTATGCATGAACAAAATTATGCAATTTGGTTTGCGAATAGCACACGGTTTATTGATGAAAGCCGTGTGCCGACCAAACCCCGCTACCCCGCCCACGATTTGAGTCGTGCTTTTTGATTGGCCAGAACCCAAACCCCACGGATCGTATGTCTGTACCGTTGGATGCTCCTAGATCGAACGGCAATCCTCATCCATTTCGACAACACATGCAATTCCAGTTGTAATTTTATTTTTATGCACAAAATGCACGTTAATCTCAAAAAATGTCTTAAATATAGCTAGCGATACCTGAAATGCGCCAGAAAATCAAACCCGTGGTATAATGGTGATTGCATACCGTGGAAATTTTTATGAGGCCAAACGATGAAGTCACCGACCACAGGAGTTTGAATTGACACGTCTCCTTTTGGAAAACCATGATCCTTCATGTGAGATGCTCCGGTTTGGAAGGAGCGGTCATCAAAACTTGTGCCAAACTTTGCCAATTTTTTTCAACGGGGTCGTGAGAGCATGCCACGGGCACACATCGATTTTGATGATGTCCGAACTCCATCTCAATTTTCTATAATTAAAATACCAACTAGGCCTACGCTTGTGGCCGCACCTCGTGGCCGAAATGTTTGAAACTTCTCCCCGCTTCTCGAACAAACGGATGAAAACTCACAAAGCGAAGCACAAATGATCTGTACACCTTTGCTAGGATTATAGTAAGGGGGTATCATAGCTAGTATCATGCATGCCAACTAGGCAATTTTGATGAGTTGTCATAGAATTAATTAAATGAAGAAAGAGAGGGTTAAGTATCATATCATGAAACCATATCATAATAAATGTTATGCTACTATGTGTCATGCATGACAATATAAATAAAGTACTACATATGATACTAGCTACTCTATGATACTATGCATTAGAGCAAGTAAGTACACAACAGAGTGACATAAGACTAGCGACAATGAGTAGTAACATAGAATGTTACTAGTCTATGTTACTACCTCTATAGTGGGGAGTAACATATGTGTAGTAACATGCAACACTTCATTTATTAGGCTATAGACTCATCTTGCCTTGAGATGTGTGATGTTACTCAGACTAGCCACAATGGGTAGTAACATAGATGTGACGCCCCGAGACCGTTGTGCCAGGTGTCTTCCAATTATTCGCTACTGTTGCCTTGTCATTCGCCTGCGTGTTGCATCTTGTCATGTCATCATGTGCATTGCATCATCATGTTTTCAAAACTTGCATCCGTCCCGGCCTGCCCGTTCTTTCCGTTGTCCGTTCTGAGCCTAGACACACTTGCACGCGCCCGCGGCATGTCCGAAATATTATTTTATAAGTGGCCAGAAAATGTTCTCAGATTGGGTTGAAAGTTGGCGTGCAGTCTTATTTTAGTGTAGGTAGACTGCCTGTCAAATTTCATCGCGTTCAGAGTTCGTTTGATAGCCCAACCGTTAAACTATAGCGGCATTATAGCCGGGCACACGTCGGACATTTTCGGTCTCCGGAAACAGTCGCCGGGTCTCTCTCTCTTCTCTTATCTCAGACCAACCCGCTCTCCACAGTCCACACTTAACCTCGTTCGCCTAGCCCCCTATCTGCACTGTGCATCGACCCCTCGCGTGTGTCCGAAGCTATCCCGAACCCGACCCGGACAGTCGTCACCGTTGGATCCGGATCAACCCCAAACATCTACAAAACGTCTCCATTTTGTTAATTGGACTTCCTAACATGTATTTTTTCGTTCATCCGATTACGATCGGAGGGACGAGATAGCCCCTAACCTATTTCACCTGATGTATATATTTGGTCCAACCCTAAAAATTAGGAGGTCTGTCCCATCCACCCTCCTGCCCGCCGCCACCTACCTACCCTCTCCCTCTCAGGATCCATCCTCTCCTCAATTTCAGCGCCACCCAACCAAATCACGGCCAATCATCGTCCCCGACCACCAAGCTCCACTCGATCCCTCTCCTTCCCGGTACATGGGCATGCCGCCGCCTATAGCTTCCTTGCGCCCGTGGTCCAGCGCGCCCGTGCCCAGGGCCTCCTCTGCCCGAGCATCACCTCTCCTGCAGCCGAACCCCTTCCTCGCGCGCCCGTCTCCTCTCGCTGATCCGCCGTTGTGCCCTCTGCCATAGAGCTCGCCTCCATCGTCAGCAGTGCCCCGAGCCTCGATCTGAGTCGTCGTCGGTGCGCCACTGCCGGAGCACCAGCAGGCCCTGTCCAGCGCCCCTGCTTCTTTCCTTCGTCTCCCTCGCTGCTCCCTCTGTCTCACCCGTTTCTCTCCCTCTCTCTGTTCTTTGTAACAGCGCCATCACCTGAGGAGCTCCCCTCCTGCGTCGTCTTCATCCTCGCCGAGCCTCGCCATGGATGATGCCGCCCTGGCCTCGGACCTGCCGAGTCCCGCACCCTTAGCTCCGAGCCAACCGCCGCCCTGCGCCTCGTCCGCCTCGCCGGGTTCGTCGCCAAGTCCCGCGTCGGCCTCTACTTTGCCCTGCCGCCGCGCCTTCGTTCTGTCTCCTGGTGAAGGAGACGACCAGCAGCCAAGCCGCCTCGAGCGACGACCGCCTCGCTGCGTTGACCGCGTCCCGATCCAGCGCCTGGGCCTCTCCAGCCGCAGCGCCCCAAGGCCCAGGCTGCTCCCCTCGCCCGGCCTTAAGACCCGATGTGAGCAGCCCCCGCGCCTGGGCCAGATCTCAGTTTCGGCCCATTTCGTGTTTTTTCCCATAGAACGTTTTTCCTAATTATCCAGGGAATTACAGTTTTGCAGAAAAGCCCCTGTTCTTCATGCATATAATAACTCTCAAATGGTGCATCGGATTAAAATGTTTTATATATGAAAAATGTCTAGAATTTTGTCTAGTTTAATAATATCCAACTTTCATCCATGTTCGAAATGTTTAAAATGTTGTTTGATTAAATTTGCTCCTATGTCATGTTAAAATGATTTAATTCATAACTAAATAACCGTAGCTCCAAACCTAACAAACTTTATATGTAAATGGGGGTAGAAAAATGCCTAGTTTATCATGGTGGCTTTACTTTTCATGTTTAACAACTCTAAAATATGGTTTAGGGCAGAACAATACCATAACCAAAACTATGCACCTGAGGATTTTTCCGGAATTGTTGTTATTGTTTCCGGCCTCATTTAAACTTGCTTAAATGTGTAGTTTACTTTTGCTTCACCTCTTGCCTTGTTAATCAACATTTAATATTATTGGGTACATAAATGAGATCGAACTAAGTAACTTGAATGTGGTGTTCCGTCAATATGCAACTCGTTGCATATTGAGCTCCACTTAACTTGTAGTGTTGTTTGTGCACTTTGCCATGCCATGCCATGTATCATTAAACCGGACATGCATCATACTTGTTGTGCATCATGCCATGATTATGTGATGGTTGTTTACTATGTTGTTTGCTTCTTTCCGGTGTGCTTCTTCGGGTTGGTTCCGATAACGTCGTGTGGTGAGGATTCGTTCGACTACGTCCGTTTGTCATCTTCATGGACTCGTTCTTCTTCCTTGCAGGATCTCAGGCAAGATGACCGTACCCTCGAAATCACTTCTATCTTTGCTTGCTAGATGCTCGCTCTATTGCTATGCCTATGCTACGATACCTACCCCTTGCTTATCATGCCTCCCATATTTCTATGTCAAACCTCTAACCCACCTTGTCCTAGCAAACCGTTGTTTGGCTATGTTAGCACTTTGCTCAGCCCCTCTTATAGCGTTGTTAGTTGCAGGTGAAGATGGAGTTTGTTCCTTGTTGGAACATGGATACTTTGTTGGGATATCACAATATCTCTTATTTAATTAATGCATCTATATACTTGGTAAAGGGTGGAAGGCTCGGCCTTATGCCTGGTGTTTTGTTCCACTCTTGCCGCCCTAGTTTTTTCGTCATACCGGTGTTATGTTCCTTGATTTTGCGTTCCTTACACGGTTGGGTTATAATGGGAACCCCTTGACAGTTCGCCTTGAATAAAACTCCTCTAGCAAGGCCCAACATTGGTTTTACCATTTGCCACCTAGCCTTTTCTTTCCCTTGGGTCGGCCAACCCAAGGGTCATCTTTATTTAAACCCTCGGGCCAGTGCTTCTCTAAGTGTTGGTCCAACCCAGAGCACCATGCGGGGCCGTCCCTTGGCAACTTGGGTTACGTTGGCTCCCGTACGCTTAGCTTACCCGGTGTGCCCTGAGAACGAGATATGTGTAGCTCCTATCGGGATTTGTCGGCACATGGGTGGTCTTGCTGGTCTTGTTTTACCATTGTCGAAATGTCTTGTAACCGGGATTCCGAGCCTGATCGGGTCTTCCTGGGAGAAGGAATATCCTTCGTTGACCGTGAGAGCTTGTGATGGGCTAAGTTGGGACACCCCTGCAGGGATTTGAACTTTCGAAAGCTGTGCCCGCGGTTATGGGCAGATGGGAATTTGTTAATGTCTGATTGTAGAAAACCTGAGACTTAACTTAATTAAAATGCATCAGCCGCTTGTGTAGCCGTGATGGTCTCTTTCCGGTGGAGTCCGGGAAGTGAACACGGTGTTGGAGTTATGCTTGACATAGGTTGTTCTAGGATCACTTCTTGATCATGGTTCATCGATCGTGCCTTTGCCTTCTCTTCTCGCTCTCATTTGCATATGTTAGCCACCAAATATGCTAGTCGCTTGCTGCTGCTCCACCTCATACCTTTTCCCTACCCATAAGCTTAAATAGTCTTGATCGCGAGGGTGTGAGATTGCTGGGTCCCCGTGACTCACAGTTTACTTCCAAAACCAGTTTGCAGGTGCCGATGATATCGTGCAGGTGACGCTACCAAGCTCAAGGAGGAGCCCGTTGAAGTTCGTGTTCGTTATGTTGTTCCGTTTCCAGTTGATCAATAGTGGAGCCCAGTTGGGATGATCGGGGATCTATAGCATTTGGGGTAGTCTTCTTTTATTTTGGTTCCGTAGTCGGACCTTGATTGTACCTGGTTGATGTAATGCTTTATTCATGTATTGTGTGAAGTGGCGATTGTAAGCCAACTATGTATCTCTTTCCCTTATGTATTACATGGGTTGTGTGATGATTACCTCAATTGCGACATTGCTTACAATGCGGTTATGCCTCTAAGTCATGCTTCGACACGTGGGAGATATAGCCGCATCATGGGCGTTACAATAGACTAGTAACATGCCCATGTGTTACTAGTCTATGTTACTACCTCTATAGTTGGGAGTAACATATATGTGTGGTGACATGCAACACTTCATTTATTAGGCTATAGACACATCTTGCCTTGATATGTACAGGTGATGTTACTCATACTACTAGTAACTAGCTATGTTACTATTTTCCTCTCTTTCTTCATATTATTGCTTGCCACATCATCTACTTAATTTATCTAGATATGTGTGATGCTACTACCTATGTTACTCCCATTGTGGGTAGTCTTATACTATAGTAAGACTATACCCACAGTGGGAGTAACATCGGTAGTAACATCACACATATCCACTTTTGACCATTTCTTCATTTATTGCTTGCCACATCATCTATTCTATCTAGATATGTGTGACATTACTACCTATGTTACTCCCACTGTGGGTAGTCCGGCTATAAGGAATAGAATAATATATATGTGCTTATTAGTTGGAGGAAAGAGAAGAGAAGCGGGCTCTTGGTTAGTAGAGCCAGCTGGAACATGAGACCCAAGACACTTTGTGAGGATGTAAGGTGGGCCCACTATTGATAAACTAGTACGTATATAAAACTTATTATTGTACATGCCCGCTAAGAGGTTGGTCGTATATTGATAACCCACAAGTATAGGGGATCGCAACAGTTTTTGAGGGTAGAGTATTCAACCCAAATTTATTGATTCGACACAAGGGAGCCAAAGAATATTCTCAAGTATTAGCAGCTGAGTTGTCAATTCAACCACACCTGGAAACTTAATATCTGCAGCAAAGTGTTTAGTAGCAAAGTAATTTGATAGTAGTGATAACGGTAAAAAAAGGTAACAGTAGTAAAAGTAATGTTTTTGGTATTTTGTAGAGATGATAGCAATAGCAACGGAAAAGTAAATAAGCGAAGAACAATATATGGAAAGCTCGTAGGCAATGGATTGTCGGTGATGGAGAATTATGCCGGATGTGGTTCATCATGTAACATTCATAACCTAGGGTGACACAGAACTAGCTCTAGTTCATTGATATAATGTAGGCATGTATTCCGAATATAGTCATACATGCTTATGGAAAAGAACTTGCATGACATCTTTTGTCCTACCCTCCCGTGGTAGCGGGGTCCTTACGGAAACTAAGGGATATTAAGGCCTCCTTTTAATATAGAACTGGAGCAAAGCAATAACACATAGTGAATACTAAACTCCTAAAACTACGGTCATCACCGGTAAGTATCCCGATTATTGTCACTTCGGGGTTAACGGATCATAACACATAATAGGTGACTATAGACTTGCAAGATAGGATCAAGAACACTCATATATTGATGAAAACATAATAGGTTCAGATCTGAAATCATGGCACTCGGGCCCTAGTGACAAGCATTAAGCATAGCAAAGTCATAGCAACATCAATCTCAGAACATAGTGGACACTAGGGATCAAACCCTAACAAAACTAACTTGATTACATGATAGATCCCATCCAGCCCATCACCGTCCAGCAAGCCTACGATGGAATTACTCACGCACGGCGCTGAGCATCATGAAATTGGTGATGGAGGATGGTTGATGATGACGACGTCGACGAATCCCCCTCTCCGGAGCCCGGAACGTACTCCAAATCATCCCTCCCGAGAGGTTTTAGGGCTTGGCGGCGGCTCCGTATCGTAAAACGCGATGAATCCTTCTCTCCTATTTTTTTCTCCCCGAAAGCAGATATATAGAGTTGGAGTTGGAGTTGGGAGGTCTCCAGGGGGCCCATGAGGTAGGGGGCGCGCCCTAGGGGGGGCGCCCCCGACCCTCGTGGACAGGGTGTGGGCCCCCTAGTCTTCATCTTTGGCGAGGATTTTTTATTATTTATTGTAAGATATTCCGTGGAGTTTCAGGTCATTCCGAGAACTTTTGTTTTCTGCACATAAAACAACATCATGTCAATTCTGCTGAAAACAGCGTCAGTCCGGGTTAGTTCCATTCAAATCATACAAGTTAGAGTCCAAAACAAGGGCAAAAGTGTTTGGAAAAGTAGATACGACGGAGACGTATCAACTCCCCCAAGCTTAAACCCTTGCTTGTCCTCAAGCAATTTAGTTGACAAACTGAAAGAAATAAAAAAAACTTATACAAACTCTCTTTGCTCTTGTTGTTGTAAATATGTCAGGCTAGCATTCAAGTTTTCAGCAAAGATTATAACTAACCATATTTGCAATAATTCTCAGGTCTCATGATTACCCATATCAATAGCATAATCAACTAGCAAGCCATAATAATAAATCTCGGATGACAACACTTTCTCAAAACAATCATGATGATATAACAAGATGGTATCTCGCTAGCCCTTTCTGAGACCGCAAAACATAAATGCAGAGCACCTTTAAAGATCAAGGACTGACTAGACATTGTAATTCATGGTAAAAGAGATCCAATCATAGTCACACCCAATATAAATTAACAGTGATGAATGCAAATGACAGCTGCGTTCTCCAGCTAGTGCTTTTAATAAGAGGGTGATGACTCAACATAAAAGTAAATAGATAGGCCCTTCGCAGAGGGAAGCAGGGATTTGTAGAGGTTCCAGAGCTCGGTTTTGAAATAGAGGTAAATAATATTTTGAGCAGTATACTTTCATTGTCAACATAACAACCAAGAGATGGCGATATCTTCCATGCTACACACATTATAGGCGGTTCCCAAACAGAATGGTAAAGTTTATACTCCCCCTCCACCAACAAACATCAATCCATGGCTTGCTTGAAACAATGAGTGCCTCCAACTAACAACAGTCGTAGGGGAGTTTTGTTTTGCAATAATTTTGATTTAGTGTGCATAAAGCATGGGACTGGGCATCCCGGTGACCAGCCATTTTCTCGTGAGTGAGGAGCAGAGTCCACTCCTCTTGAGAGTAACCCGCCTAGCGTGGAAGATACAGACAACCCTAGTTGATACATGAGCTATTCGAGCATACAAAATAGGATGATTATTTTAAGGTTTAGAGTTTGGCACATACAAATTTACTTGGAACGGCAGGTAGATATCGCATATAGGAAGGTATAGTGGACTCATGTGGAATAACTTTGGAGTTTAAGGGATTGGATGCACAAGCAATATTCCCACTTAGTACAGGTGAAGGCTAGCAAAAGACTGGGAAACAACCAACTAGAGAGCGACAACAGCAATGTACATGCATTAAAATTAATAAACATTGGATGCAAGCATGAGTAGGATATAATCCACCATGAACATAAATATCGTGAAGGCTATGTTGATTTGTTTCAACTACATGCGTGAACATGTGCCAAGTCAAGTCACTTAAATCATTCAAAGCAGGATACCACCCCATCATACCACATCATAACCATCTCAATAGCATGTTGGCACGCAAGGTAAAACATTATAACTCATAGCTAATCAAGCATCGCACAAGCAACTATGATCTTTAATTGTCATTGCGAAGATGTTTATTCATAACAAGCTGAATCAAGAATGATGAACTCATCATATTTACAAAAACAAAAGAGGTCGAGTTCATACCAGCTTTTCTCATCTCAGTCAGTCCATCATATATCATCATAATTGCCTTTCACTTGCATGACTGAACGATGTGAATAATAATAAGAGTGCACGTGCATTGGACTAAGCTGGAATCTGCAAGCATTCAATAAACAGGAGAAGACCAATAAATATGGGCTCTTCATTAAATCAACAATAAAGCATATAAGAGCCACTTCAACAATTTAATCATGGTCTTCTCCTACTGACCCCCAAAGAAAAGAAAAGAAATAAAACTATTTACACTGGAAGTTCCTAACAAGCAAAAGAAGAACAGGAAATCTTTTTGGGTTTTCTTTTTAATTACTACTACAAGCATGGAAATTAAACTAATTAAAAGCTACAACTATTTTTTGGTTTTTCTTAAGGTTTATTAAACACACAAGAAGAAAGCATAAAAGGAAATAAACTAGCATGGATGATACAATGAAAAAGTATGAGCACCGACATCTAGCAATGAGTGTGTGTGAACATAAATGTAATGTCGGTGAGAAATACGTACTCCCCCAAGCTTAGGCTTTTGGCCTAAGTTGGTTTATGGCCATGGCTGGCCTGGCTGATATCCATAATAATAGTTGTTGGGGTCGTACTGTGATGCAGCGGCTATCGCCTCCTGGGCTGCAGTGTGGCGACGAGCGGCCTCCGCCCTCCTCTCATACTCATCTGCCTCCTCTCTGGTAATAGTATATCCTACTCTTGCCTGATAATCAAAGAAAGCAGGAGCAGGGAGAGAATACAGACAGCATGGCGTCTGTCAAAGATTAGTCGGTACTGGAGAGGTGATTCGTTCCTCTCGACAAAATGGTGGTGAACCATAGCATTAAAATCTAGATAGGCAGGAGGTAATTCAATATCATTTTGGCATACATCTATACCAAGAAAATGAGCTATGCGAGTTGCATAAATTCCACCAAAGAAATCTCCACTAAGTCTATTAAGATGCAACCTACGTGCAACAATGGCTCCCAAATTATATGATTTGTCTCCTAACATAGCACTCCTAAGAATACTGAGGTCAGGGACACACACGTGACATGCCTCATCTCTACCATTTATGCATCTACCTATGAAGAGAGCAAAATAATGTATAGCAGGAAAGTGAATGCTCCCTATGGTAGCTTGTGTAATATCTCTAGATTCTCCCACAGTTATATTAGCAAGAAAATCTCTAAATTCAAATTTGCGAGGATCCCTTATACTACCCCATTGTGGAAGTTTACATGCAGTGGTAAAATCCTCTAAGTCCATGGTATAAATTTATCATAAAGATCAAACAAGACAGTTGGAGAATTACGTGAAGTGGAAAATTCAAACCTCCTCAGAAAGGAACTAGTGAGGTTATGATACTGACTGCACTTCTCTTCCTCGAAGCTCACAAGATCAGCGTTATGCAAATATGCGTTGAATTCTTCTTTTATTCCTGCTCGATCCATAAAATTTTCAGAAGGCCACTCGTAAGGACGCACTGGAGCGTCTCTTGGTGGCTCTTCGTCAGCATCACGCATTGCAAGCCTGGGTCCTTGCTTATTTGAAGAACCACCTTGGAACATCTTCCTAAGCATTTTTATTCCTTTGAAAAATTCTGAAATTTTTTAGTAACTTCAAAATAAAAGTAAACCAAACTCAATAATATTGATAGCAACCAATCCTACAAGTGCCTAGAGCCTATATCATGCATCAAAACTACTTTTGACCATATAAATTTGACATGCAAGCTCAAGAACAGGGTCACCTAAGAAGCAAAAATTTGCAATGAATAAAGCACTAGAACAAAAACTAATTGGACCAATGGAGGAGTCACATACCAAGGAACAATCTCCCCAAGCAGCTTTGTGAGAGGTGCTTTGAGCAAGGAGATCGAAAATGGCAGCAAAGAGGGTTGGAACTCGTGCTTGAGTTAGTTTTTCGTGTTTGTTGGAGGAAGAAGAAGAGGATGGGTGTGGGAATAAGTGGAGGAGGGCCACCGTGGGCCCACGAGGCAGGGGGCGCGCCCTAGGGGGATGGGCGCGCCCTCCACCCTCGTGGCAAGGTGGTTGCCCCACTAGTGTGTTCTTTGTTCCATAAATCCTCAAATATTCTAGAAAAAATCATATTTAATTTTCAGGGCATTTGGAGAACTTTTATTTTTGAGGTATTTTTATATTGCATGGATAATCAGATAACAAACAGAAAATTATTTATTTTTACTTTATTTCAACTAAATAACAGAAAGTATAGACAGGGTACAGAAGGTTGTGCTCATAGTTTCATCCATCTCATGCTCATCAAAAGGAATCCACTAACAAGGTTGAACAAGTCTTGTTACAAACTCATTCCGATTAACATGAAACCAGAGAAATTTTGAATAACACGAGGTTACCTCAATGGGGATATGCACATCCCCAATAATAAGTATATCATATTTCTTCTTGACAGTAGGAAAAGGAAATTCAAAACCTCCAAATATAATCGATGGAATTTTTCCGGTAGAATTGATACTATGAACTTGAGGTTGTTTCCTCAGAAAATGTACCGTATGCTCATTACCATTAACATGAAAAGTGACATTGCCTTTGTTGCAATCAATAACAGCCCCTGTAGTATTAAGAAAAGGTCTTCCAAGAATAATAGACATACTATCGTCCTCGGGAATATCAAGAATAACAAAGCCCGTTAAAATAGTAACGTTTGCAACCACAACAGGCACATCCTCACAAATGCCGACAGGTATAGCAGTGGATTTATCAGCCATTTGCAAAGATATTTCAGTAGGTGTCAACTTATTCAAGTCAAGTCTACGATATAAAGAGAGAGGCATAACACTAACACCGGCTTCAAGATCACATAAAGCAGTTTTAACATAGTTTCCTTTAATGGAGCATGGTATAGTAGGTACTCCTGGATCTCCAAGTTTCTTTGGTATTCCACCCTTAAAAGTATAATTAGCAAGCATGGTGGAAATTTCAGCTTCTGGTATCTTTCTTTTATTTGTAATAATATCTTTCATGTACTTAGCATAAGGATTGGTTTTGAGCATATCAGTTAATCGCATACGCAAAAAGATAGGTCTAATCATTTCAGCAAAGCGCTCAAAATCCTCATCATCCTTTTTCTTGGATGGTTTGGGAGGAAAAGGCATGGGTTTCTGAACCCATGGCTCTCTTTCTTTACCATGTTTCCTAGCAACAAAATCTTTCTTATCATAACGTTGACTCTTTGATTGTGGGTTGTCAAGATCAACAACAGGTTCAATTTCTACAGCATTGAACATCATCATTAACATTTTCATTAGGTTCATGTTCATTGCTAGATTGTGTTTCAGCATCAGACATAGAGATATCATTTGGATTATCAGGTGGTTCGGCAATAGGTTCACTAGAAGTTTGCACAGTTCTATCATTTTTTTCTTCCTTTTAGAAGAACTAGGTGCATCAATATTATTTCTCTAAGAATCTTGCTCAATTCTCTTAGGGTGGCCTTCAGGATACAAAGGTTCCTGAGTCATTCTACTAGTTCTAGTAGCCACTTTAACAGCATAATCATTTTTCTTACTATTCATCTCATTGAGCAATTCCTTTTGAGCTTTAAGTACTTGTTCTACTTGAGTGGTAACCATAGAAGCATGTTTGCTAACAAGTTTAAGTTCGCCTCTAATATTAGCCATATAATCACCCAAGTATTTAATCATATCAGCATCTTGTTTTAATTGTCTACCAAAATAAGCATTGAAGTCTTCTTGCTTAAACATAAAATTATCAAACTCATCCAAGCACTGACTAGCAATTTTAGTAGGAGGGATTTCAGCTCTATCATATCTATAGAGAGATTTTACCTTTACTACCTGTGTCGGGTTATCGAGGTCTGGAGGTTCTTCAATAAGTAAAGGATCAAGATCATATGTTTCTTCGGCAGGAGGTAAATCAATACCATGTATTTCTTCAATAGGAGGTAAATTCTTAACATCTTCAGCTTTAATACCTTTTTCTTTCATAGATTTCTTTGCCTCTTGCATATCTTCGGGACTGAGAAGTAGAACACCTCTCTTCTTCGGAGTTGGTTTAGGAATAGGATCATTAATTGGAGCAGGAGCTGGCTCAGGAGGTGCCCAATTATTTTCATTTGTCAACATATTGTTCAATAAGATTTCAGCTTCATCCAGTGTTCTTTCCCTGAAAAGAGAACCAGCACAACTATCCAGGTAATCTCTGCAAGCATCGGTTAGTCCATTATAAAAGATATCAAGTATTTCATTTTTCTTAAGAGGATGATCAGGCAAAGCATTAAGTAACTTGAGAAGCCTCCCCCAAGCTTGTGGGAGACTCTCTTCTTTAATTTGCACAAAGTTGTATATTTCCTTTAAAGCAGCTTGTTTCTTTTGAGCAGGAAAATATTTAGCAGAGAAGTAATATATCATATCCTGGGGACTACGCACACAACCAGGATCAAGAGAATTAAACCATATTTTAGCATCACCCTTTAATGAGAACGGAAATATTTTGAGGATATAAAAGTAGCGAGATCTCTCATCATTAGTGAACAGGGTGGCTATATCATTTAATTTGGTAAGATGTGCCACAGCAGTTTCAGATTCATAGCAATGAAAAGGATCAGATTCAACCAAAGTAATTATATCAAGGTCAATAGAGAATTCATAATCCTTATCAGTAACACAGATAGGTGAAGTAGCAAAAGCAGGGTCAGGTTTCATCCTAGCATTTAGAGATTTCTTATTCCATTTAGCTAATAACCTTTTGAGTTCATATCTATCTTTGCAAGCTAAAATAGCTAAAGAAGCTTCTTGATCAAATAAATAACCCTCAGGAATAACAAGTGATTCTTCATCATCACTTTCATCATCATAATTAGATTCAATATTTTCAATCTCTCTAGCCCTAGCAAGTCGTTCCTCGAGAAAATCACCAAGTGGCACAGTAGTATCAAGCACAGAAATAGTTTCATCATAAGTATCATGTATAGTAGAAGTAGCATCATCAATAACATGCGACATATCAGAACGAATAGCAGAAGCAGGTTTAGGTGTCGCCAGCTTACTCATAACAGAAGGTGAATCAAGTGCAGAGCTAGATGGCAGTTCCTTACCTCCCCTCGTAGTTGAGGGGTAAATTGTTTTCTTAGCGTCTTTCAAATTCTTCATAATGTCCAGCAGATATAAATCCCAAGTGACTCAAAGAATAGAGCTATGCTCCCCGGCAACGGCGCCAGAAAATAGTCTTGATAACCCACAAGTATAGGGGATCGCAATAGTTTTTGAGGGTAGAGTATTCAACCCAAATTTATTGATTCGACACTAGGGGAGCCAAAGAATATTGTCAAGTATTAGCAATTGAGTTGTCAATTCAACCACACCTGGAAACTTAATATCTGCAGCAAAGTGTTTAGTAGCAAAGTAATATGATAGTAGTGATAACAGTAACAAAAGGTAACAGTAGTAAAAGTAATGTTTTTAGTATTTTGTAGTGATGATAGCAATAGCAACGGAAAAGTAAATAAGCGAAGAACAATATATGGAAAGCTCGTAGGCAATGGATCTATGATGGAGAATTATGCCGAATGTGGTTCATCATGTAACATCCATAACCTAGGGTGACACAGAACTAGCTCTAGTTCATTGATATAATGTAGGCATGTATTCCGAATATAGTCATACGTGCTTATGGAAAAGAACTTGCATGACATCTTTTGTCCTACCCTCCCGTGGCAGCAGGGTCCTTACGGAAACTAAGGGATATTAAGGCCTCCTTTTAATAGAGAACCGGAACAAAGCATTGACATATAGTGAATACATGAACTCCTCAAAGTACGGTCATCACCGGTAAGTATCCCGATTATTGTCACTTCGGGGTTAATGGGTCAGAACACATAATAGGTGACTATAGACTGGCAAGATAGGATCAAGAACACTCACATATTGATGAAAACATAATAGGTTCAGATTTGAAATCATGGCACTCGGGCCCTAGTGACAAGCATTAAGCATAGCAAAGTCATAGCAACATCAATCTCAGAACATAGTGGACACTAGGGATCAAACCCTAACAAAACTAACTCGATTACATGATAGATCCCATCCAACCCATCACCGTCCAGCAAGCCTACGATGGAATTACTCACGCACTGCGGTGGGCATCATGAAATTGGTGATGGAGGATGGTTGATGATGACGACGGCGACGAATCCCCCTCTCCGGCGCCCCGAACGGACCCAAGATCAGCCCTCTCGAGAGGTTTTAGGGCTTGGCGCCGGCTCCGTATCAT
The DNA here is from genome assembly GCF_056163025.1 of Triticum urartu. NCBI lineage: Eukaryota > Viridiplantae > Streptophyta > Magnoliopsida > Poales > Poaceae > Triticum > Triticum urartu. The sequence goes on along the minus strand of NC_141875.1, from coordinate 410,277,920 downwards.
AAAACGCGATGAATCCTTCTCTCCTATTTTTTTCTCCCCGAAAGCAGATATATAGAGTTGGAGTTGGAGTCGGGAGGTCTCCAGGGGGCCCACGAGGTAGGGGGGCGCGCCCTAGGGGGGCGCCCCCACCCTCGTGGACAGGGTGTGGGCCCCCTGGTCTTCATCTTTGGCGAGGATATTTTTATTATTTATTGTAAGATATTCCATGGAGTTTCAGGTCATTCCGAGAACTTTATTTTTCTGCACATAAAACAACATCATGGCAATTCTGCTGAAAACAGCGTCAGTCCGGGTTAGTTCCATTCAAACATACAAGTTAGAGTCCAAAACAAGGGCAAAAGTGTTTGGAAAAGTAGATACGACGGAGACGTATCATATATGACATGGCAACTTCTTATAGCCGACCCTTGGATCTATTATTAACCATGCATGCTCTTAGTGAGGTAGCTAGTATATCATATACGACTAGCTAGTATCAGACTAGCCACACTGGGAGTAACTTCAGCAGTAACACCAGCTCCAACTCAGCAAACTTGCTTATGTGGCAATAAGTTAATGAGGATAGAGATAGTTTTAGTAACTTAGCTAGTTACTGTAGCATCACATGTCTCAATGCAATATGAGTCTGTAACCTAAGAAATGAAGCTTTGCATGACACCACACTTATGTTACTACCCACTATGAAGGTAGTAACGTATATAGTCTAGGGATATGTGTATGTTACTAGTGTACTACTCTCCATTGTGGCTAGTCTCATACTCCCTCCTTTCCGGTTGAGGCTGGTTGTAATGGTGTTATCATAAGCGGTATCATGCATGCCAACTAGACTCTCTGAATGATGTGGCACACAAGAGAGGATGTGGTATCATATCATGATACCGTGTCATATTAAATGTTGTACTACTACTTTGTGTGATGCATGACAATTAGTAAGGCAACCTAAGATGTTAACTTATGATACTATGCATTACAGAAGTAGTATCGTAGCTACACTATCATATATATGCATGCATGATACTAATAGTATATATATAATACTCCCCATTACAACCAGCCTTATAGGGCTCAATTCATAAATACGGCCATCTATGATATATACTCCCTCCGTAAACTAATATAAGAGCATTTAGGTCACTATTTAGTAATCTAAACGCTCTTATATTAGTTTATAGAGGGATCTAGTACTACTCTGTGATACTATATATGCACTATGAAGGTACGTACGTAGTATCATACACTAGTATCATATGCATGATACTATATATATAGTATATGATACTCCCCACTATATATATAAGGCCGGCCATAGTGGCCTACGATGTCATGCACTCAGAAATAGCAAGTATGCTGATGTGGAAAAGAATTAAATATATATATAAAGAGGGTTAGAGTAACATATAGTAGGTAGATACTATCATGTTAAATGCGATGCTAATTTGTGTCATGCATGGCAAATATGATCTATATATGATACTATACTCTATGTATTATACTATGCGCTATAATTAATTAAAGGTAGTATCATACACTAGTATCATATGTACTGTATATTCATGATACTAGTATATGGCACTCTCCACTATACTCATGATTTCTTACCGTGGAAAAAAATTGGAGGTGAAATGATGAACACTTTTTTTCGAAAAAAAATATTATGTTAGGTAATGTAAATGTTTTCAAAGAGCACACGGCACTCACGAAAGCCGTGTGTCCACTAAAACGTGGCCGATGCACCCCCCACCCCTCTGCCATGCGCGTGATCTGAGTCATGCGTTCTGATTGGCTAGAACCCAGACCCCACGGATCGTACATCCGCATCATTGGATTCTCCTTGATCGAACGGCGATCCTCATCCCTTTCGACAACACATGTATATGTTTTCAAATAGCCCCTCCCAAAAAATGTTTTCAAATAGCACACAGTTCACACACGAAAGCCGTGTGCCTACCAAACCGTGGCCGATGCCCCCCTGAAAGCACAAGTGCTCCCCGGGTGATTTTGGTAATTAATTTCAACATATCTCTTGTTGGACTATTACTTTCATCTAGCATATTTCAGATAGGTCCAATAGTGGAGTGGCATGGACTAGAGGATGTGGGACCCCCTCAAGATGATGAAGACAAATGATTGGCTCAAGATCAAAGCTCAGGACTCTACATCTTTTCATTTTAGTGATCAAAGATCACATTGAGTCCATAGGAAATCCAATACTATTAAGAGAGGATGAGGTGTTGCTTAATGGCTTGCTTCCTGAAAGTGCTTAGTGATATGCTCCAAAGCCCTCAACCACTTTCTCATATCCACAATTGTGCCAAACCAAAAGTCAAACTCGACCCCACCGAATCTTTCTATCCGGCGCCACTGAGTTCTCTTGACATAGCCACTGCCAGAAACCCTAATCAATTCGGTCTCACCGATGGGATCTCGGTCTCACCGAGATGGGCTTGCAAACTCTCTGTTGCCTATTGCATTAATTTCGGTCTCACCAAAACATGACATCGGTCCCACCGAGTTTGCTTGGCCAACTCTCCATTTAGCTTATTACCAAAATCAGTCCCACCGAATTTGTGTAATCGGTCCAACCGAGATGAGGCTTTACCCTAACCCTAGCACATCGGTCCCACCAAGTTGATCAAGTCGGTCCCACCGAAAACCCTAACGGTCACATTATGAACTAAATTGGTTTGACCGAGTTGTATGATTCGGTCCCACTGAGTTTGGTGATTTGTGTGTAACGGTTAGATTTTGTGTGGAGGCTATATATACCCCTCCACCCACTCTTCATTCGTGGAGAGAGCCATCAAAACATGCCTACACTTCCAACATACATTTTCTGAGAGAGAACCACCTACACTTGTGTTGAGGTCAAGATACTTCATTCCAACCACATAAATCTTGATATCTAGCCTTCCCCAAGTTGCTTTCCACTCAGAACATCTTTCCACCAAATCCTATCCTATGAGAGAGAGCTGAGTGTTGGGGAGACTATCATTTGAAGCACAAGAGCAAGGAGTTCATCATCAACCCATCATTTGTTACCTCTTGGAGAGTGGTATCTCCTAGATTAGTTAGGTGTCACTTGGGAGCCTCCGTAAAGATTGTTGAGTTGAACCAAGGAGTTTGTATGGGCAAGGAGATCACCTACTTCGTGAAGATCTACCCTAGTGAGGCAAGTCCTTCGTGGGCGATGGCCATGGTGGGATAGACAAGGTTGCTTCTTCGTGGACCCTTCGTGGGTGGAGCCCTCCGTGGACTCACGCAACCGTTACCCTTCGTGGGTTTAAGTCTCCATCAACGTGGATGTACGATAGCACCACCTATCGGAACCACGCCAAAAATATCCGTGTCTCCAATTGCGTTTGCACACTCCAATCCCATCCCTTTACATTCTTGCAACTTGCATGATTTACTTTCCACTACTCATATACTCTTGTCATGCTTGCTTGATATGTATTGTGAATGTTCAAACTTGTGCCAAAACTCCATTTCAACTTAAAGAAATTAAAAACTGCAACTTTTCTTGCTAAGAGTCTATTCACCCCCCTCTACACACCTCTTCTCGACCTACACCGCCTCGCTGCACGCGTGATCTGATTCGTGCATTCTGATTGGCCAAAACCCAAAACCCACAGATTGTACGTCTGCACCATTGGATGCAGCCAGATCGAACGGCAATCCTCATCCCTTTCGACAGGAAATGTAGTCCGGCTAGGAATTGATTTATATGCCAACATGCATGGTAAATGCCAAAAAAATTCTTACATATAGCACACGAGACCTGAAATGCGCGAGCAAATCAAACCCGTGGTAAAATTGTGATTGGTTTACGTGTGAAAAAATTATAGGTGAAACGAGGAACTCACGTCTTCATTTCAAACGAAATTAGTCTGTTTGTGCACACGAGCGCTTAGAGGCAACCGTTTGCATAGGCCTTTCCGTGCGCGCGGCGACCGAGGATATTTTTCACCCTTTTCACCTAGGTCGCCAACACCCCCCCACTGTCCGCCCGCGTTTCACTCAACTAGTCCACGCAATCTCCTTTGCCAGCTCCCCCTCCCCCAGATTCACAGCAGAACCCTCTCCGGTGCCGCCGTGCTCACCCCGGCCGTGTGCCCACTCTTCGGCGTCAAGCCTACCTCCACTACCTTTCCCAACACGCGGCGGCCCAAGCCTCGTCGTCTTCATTTGCTCGCCAGCCACCCTCGATCATATCGATGCAGTAACCCTCGCATCTCCTGTGGTCCGGTCGGGTTTGCATTAAGAAGCCTGTTAGTTACTGCTCTCCATCATGGTGAAGCATATTTCCTTGCAATCCCTCTTCCAATTTCGTGTCGTATGTTCCCAAATTGGCTATAAATAATGGAGAGCGTATATATGTTCATTATCTACATTCCTTACTACATATAAGTTGTATTTGTTCCAATATGTTACTTGCTATTTACAGATCGCGGGCGCCCGAGTCACACAAACTTAACAAATTAGCCATACATTTTCTAAATTATTGCATGGCATGTTTAGAAAGCCTGATACCAAGTTGTTAGTTTTATGCTTATCCTCCTTTCCTGAGTTTCGCATGTGTTCTCTGTAGATGCCGAGTAGCAGCGACAGCACTCATTCAGGCCATGTATCTTCATCTGATTCGGACAACCCTAGGTCTTCAGCAGATTGTGAGGGATCAAGTAGTCTTGAACGAGATAGAGTTGCATCAATTACCCTTCCAGTCAAGACATGGAGGAACAGTCCAAGGAAGCCTACACACCAGCCTAAAGGTGTATATGAAGTAACCGAGATTGATTTAATGTCCTGGGCTCCAACTAAACCAGATAAAGCATGCATGAGGTTCAGGAGTGTGTGTGGATTTGTTGGTAGGGCAAGGCTCAACATTAATCTTCCGTGGTTTCGGAAGGCTGACACAGAAACACAGTGAAGGATAGTCCGGGAGATCATGGATCACTTCAACATTCCAAAGCAGTTGAGAATGCAGGTGGAACACGCTGCACTGAAGAAGGCTAGGGATGCTTGGAGAAACTAGAAGCACGTGTTGTACAAGAAGTACTTGAGTGAAGGCAAGGACCCAATCCTCGCATACCCCCAAATTACAAAGGCAGACTGGGCAGAATTCAAAAGGGTTAGGGCAACTCCAAAGTTTGCTACGAAGAGTTTCAAGCAATCGTAACTTCAGAAGAAGAACATACACCCCCACCGTATGGGTGTGGCAGGATACTATGGCATGAAACTGATATGGGAACAGGAGGACAAAGAAGCAGTAGCGGCGGGTGGGAATCCGGCCTTTATTGAAATCAAGGGCGAACGCGCCAGAGACTACTTGCGGGCATGTGCAAAGAGGCATGATGATGGAACTTATTACTTTGAAAACGCACGTGACGCCAAACTGTATGAAGTGATGGTAGAGGCTTCCAAGATCCCTGGAAGGTTCTACAGGAACTTAGGGCCATGTGACATTTTGTCCATTGCTCTGGACACAAAAGAGCCCCCTGGCCGTGCAAGGGGTATAGGTGTTAATTTCCCACACAAGAGGGCTTTCACACTCAGCAAAGAAGAGAGGCTCAACATGAAAAAAGCGAGGAGTGAAATGAAGCAGAATGCATTGTTTGAAAAGTTGAAGAAGAGATTTATCCGGCTGTTCGAAAGGATGTTGAGGAGTCAATGATGATGCAGAAAACTCTAACACTGACAGATAGCCAGCATATGGGAGGGAAGGCGGGCATGGATGATGCTGCTTATTGCGCGACAACACTGCACAAGAGTAGCTGTGCGTTAGCTGACCCCGGCGACACTGAGACCGCAGCTACTCGTGATGATGCTATATCTGATCTATCTGGAATGAAAGACGGACTGAAGGGCGTGCTTACACATTATGAAGGTACATTAAAATGTGCAACAGCCTGGGTTTGCCCACCCTTCTTGGAAGATGGCCTCTTATTGGACAATGTGCCATTGAAGCCGGGTTGTGTGAAGTTCTACATGACTGAAGTAAATTAAGCCTGGATTTAATGAATATTCCCTGAAGAATGTCCTAGGAGACTTCAATGAGAAAAGGTCCTTGGGAGAAACACTGTTACATCACATCCAGTGACCATGAAAGGAAATAGAGTTCATCAATGAGATTCCTGAAGCCCCGCCAAGAGCAACCACTGTCGCCCCTCAACTGGTGATGCTCTTCTTGCCACAGCAGCTCTCGCGGGCTGATGCATCAACCTGTGATCAGCCGGCCCGACTTTGTGGCATATAGGCCATGTCATCCTCCGCCCAAAGCAGCAAGTGGCAAGGCCTACAACTACTGATGACGCACCACCGGTTCAGATGCCGGCCGCTGAAGCAGCAGGGGGAGACCCAGCTGCAGCACATGCTCAGCAAACCAACCTGGTGGAACAGACTTCTAAGCAGTCTGATGCTTCAGAACCGCGTGCTAAGCAATCTGTAGGTCCAGAACCGACTGCTCATCAGTTCGTCGGTCCGCACGCGCGTGATCAGCATACGAATGCGTCAGCACTTCCTCCTCAGCAAACCAACGCGTTGGCACGGCCACCTGAGCACACCGACAAGTTGGCACCACCTGCGTAGAAACCTGACATAGCTTCAGCGCATGGTCAGCAGTCCGATGCCTCTGCTCCTACAGCCCAGTAGTCTGTCACAGCAGCACCGCCAGCTCAGTGGTCTGGCATAGATAAACCGTCTGCTAAGAAGTCCGTCCAAGCTTCACCGTCTGCTCGGCAGTCTACCTTGCAGGCAAACAGACGTTCTGCCAGAAATGCTTGAAGTACCAAGAAGGAAGTGGCCAAAAAGTCTACAACCACAACCACGAGGAAGCACAGCGGGAGAGTGAAGAGGAAATAGAACGATTGCCTCTTACTTAAAGCACTCATTGCATAGAACCAAATTAACAGCAGCTTGTTCGAATCGGGGAGTAATATTATTTATGACGCCATGGATGAAGAAGTAGAATTGTTGGTTGCTAAAAGGAAAGCATACGTACTTGAAGCACGCAATTACGTCCATGGCCAGCCATTTCTTGTTGGCGAATACTTTGATGAGCGCAGCTCCAGTTGCCGCGAGTTACATGAATATTGAATGGATCAAATGTCAGCAGGTTATCATGCTTTGCTAGTCCACTACAATAGAGATCATTTCCGACACGATGCTCGTTCCATCAATGTGAGTTTCTAGGACATACATCTCTTCTTCAACTTCAACATGCTCAATGCCACTCTTGTTAGATGCTTGATTTTGTAAGTACTTAACAAACTCTGATCAACTCCATACAATGATATAAATAATAAACAGCTAACTGCATTTTATTCCTCTCAGGGGATTACACAGCGGGGAAGAATAAGGGAGAGTGTGTATTTCATAGATCCTGCAATAGCAAATGGCAAATCATTAGATGGTAAGGACCGACGGGACCGTCCCGTTAACACGGTCCTCCGTATCTTTGAAAACACGTCCCATGCACAATCATTTCTCTGTCCATATCATGAATGGTAAGTCAAGTAAACAACCACGCATACACTGATTGTCTTTCAGATTTTGACATCATTCGTAAGTTCATGTCTTTCTTAATATGTAGCAATCACTAGATATTGGTATTCATTGTTCCAAACAAGAACATAGTTTACTATATCGATTCTCTCAGAGAGTCAACAAACGCTTAGGATCTGACGCATGTTCAGCAATTCTTGGATAGGTATTGAATTCTATGATGTTGAAATTAATTTGCATTCGTATCTGGTTCAACAATTGATGTTGTCAAAATTCATCATCATTTCCAGTGTGCTCACATTGTGGAAAACTAAACCAGGGAACCTGTTCAAGACGGAACAAACCATGGCGCACGAGATCGTTTCTCCGATAACACACCGAAATCCGTTATTTTCGGAAAATTTATCCAACAGTCTACAAATACATTTCCTTACGCAAGTAAAATGTTCAAGCTTCTAAATAAACCTGTTTCTATTTTGTCCAAAGAAAAAATAATACATCTAACACGGGTAAGGTTGTTCCTAACAGGACAAATACATGACTAATTTTGTACAAAAAATTTCAGTGTCCTCAGCAAGAAGCAGGGACCAACCTTTGTGGATACTATATTTGCACACACATGATCTACATCTGCAAATCTGCTGATAGTTGTGACGATCCTCGCGAATTAGTACTAGTAAGTCTATCTTAATTAATATCTTCTACTCCACTCATATGGCACATTCTGATCTTAAAAATACTATAGCTCATCTTAAAACCGAGGACCCCTGAACCTCTCTCGGCTGGTGAATTGCTGATGGTTCGGAGATTTATCAGCGACTTCTACCGGGATCACTACATCAATCCCACGGGTGATAATGAAGATTTCAGCATGCCTTCTCCTGAAACGTTGAGTAAGAGTTAGCCGCTAAACATATAACACATGGATCCATTGTTTTCCATCTGATGAGGTATTCGTATTTTGTACACTATGATTTATTATGTAATGCATATATGTGTGGACAAATCATTGGAATTTAGCTACCATATGTTCAATTGCAATTGTTGTGAAATCTGATGAATGTTCTTCCTGTGGACACTATTTGTTCAATTGAATATTGTGGCGAATTTGCTTGTTGCGTGCCGATTCAAAATGGGATATTTTTGTTTATTTGTTCAATTGAATATTGTGGCGAATTTGCTTTTTGTGTGCCGATTCAAAATGGGATATTTTTGTTTTAACCTGGAAATTGCTCCGGACACGGTTCAACTAAATGAGTGTGTGCGATCCACATCGGAAAGCATACGTCAATCTTAGCGGAACCGCCGGTGATACACAGCACATCGCAAATGATTTGCAACGCTACTATGTGTGCATAGGTTCTCCGGAACCGTTTGTGATATTGCATTATCGCACACAAGAACTGGGAGTAAACCATGCCCGATGCAAAATACAATCCCAGTCATATTTTTTCAGGAAACGTGTGGGATCCCAAACGAAAAGCACATGTCACTCTTGCGGCAACCGTCGGTGATACCTAACAAATCACAAACGGTCTGCAGCACTTGTATGTGTGCGGAGGGGCTCCTGAACCGTTTGTGATAGAACATTATTGCAGGCGGTAATCGTTGGAAAATGTGTGCGATGGAGTCTAGCATGGTAGACGGGTTACGCAGAAAACTCATATGTGATAGGGCACAAATCGCACACAGTTCATATGTCGGCCCGTGTGTCTTACATACTGTTTCCCAAAAGGTTCGTTACAACAGACCGTATGGTTTCACTACATTATTAGAAATGCTTAAACACCGATACCACACGTGCGAAAGAATTAGTGTGTGCTGCACCACACACGATTACATTTTGGAAGGCCTCTGGATCACTATTCCATATCCCCGGCAGTTTCTGGGTCGTGTGGGAAGGACCCCCTATTGCACACACTCACTTGGCGACGGTTCCGAAGGCCGTCGCGGAAAGGGGTTAAAAACCATTTGTTTTGGACTGACGCACACCAGTGCACGGTTGTTACAGCCACTAGCAAACCAGGGAAAAACAAGACTAGGAAATAAATAAGCCCGAAACTAACGCTAGGCTCTTAAGGCAATTGCACAGATTACATCCACTAGGCATCAAAGATCGCCACCAGTGCAAATATAGGGAACACCCTACACTATACAAAAATGGCTTGTTGTTTTCTTCGGCCGGTGGTTGCACGTTAAGAACAAATTTTTTATCGCAACAAAACAAATTACAACTATAGAACAAAAGGAAGGTTGGCATAAAAGTTAACAGTTTGGCAGATAAATGCACCACCAGAAGTTCAGAAGCTCAGTTCATTTGACCCGACTATTACGTTTTCATGCTGTATTGTTCGATGGAGCACCATAACCTTCGCCTTCATTTCTCCTAGGCTCCTAAACAACATAGCAAATTTCTGATAGTCTGGTTTCAAAACCATGCATATCTTGACGACATTGAACAATATATGTCCTTGTTTCACAAAGGATCTCTGTTAGGGAATGGACTTGTGTCCGGAGCGCAGATATAACATTGTTTTGAGTTTGCATATCTTGATCATCAGGCAGTTTGTACGAGATTTCCTTAAAAACCAACCCAGTATTACGGAGGAATGTGCTATTGGCACTATTAGTGGACAAGTACTGACCCACTGCAGCAAGAGCTGACATTGCGGTTATAGTTGCCTCGCCACCTTCAGAAGGTGGCGGTTCCACCATTTTTCCATAGCTTGCTGAAAAGTTGAGTTTTTACATTAGTAGTACCATAACAGAAGATATTAAGGAGGCAGCAAAACCAAACAAAATAGCTTTGGTCTATATACAGAACTTATTCTGGTGAACCCATGTAAAATATTAGTTGTATTTTACTGCAAAGTACATAATAAAACCAGGTTCCAAACATATGATCATGTACCATGGCTAATGTATTGTCTATTTCTTCACATTGTATTGACAGCTAAGGATAAAGAGACAAAGTTTATAATACGGTAAGCATAGTATGACATCATTCATATCACAAAACAACTGAGAACAGACAAACAGGCAATTGTAACGTTGTATGGGCAAGTCCAGCACGGAACTAGATTATAGGTCAAGATCAAAGGAACATCACTCCTCTCTTTTAAACCTTGTCAAGATCAAAGGAACATCACTCCTCTCTTTTAAACCTTCTAAGGTGCAATGATACGCTAAGACAATTGTGTATAAAATTGAAAAGACTAATAGACACTGGCTACAAACCATGCAGTCCAAGGCACAAGTCAGAGTAAGTAGTAGTTAAAAGTTATGAGGATTAAGGACTTACAACAACGGCTTTGACTGGTGTAGTCATGCCCTTCGTCTTGCTGGTGTGACAGCCCTTGAAGATTTCCACAGCATTTCGTTCAGGTACTTTTTGCTCCTTGCGGGCTTTCCTCTCCATTTGGAACAAGTTAATATAGATCTGATAATATGGTACAGAGAAAAGAGTGAAACAATAGCTAATTACAAGAGCCTCGCAGTGTGCAATATAGCTACGAGATCATGTCGTCTGTTGGAATTTCACTTTCGTATGGTTGGCCTTGTTCTTTGAACAATTCACCGACAAGAAGATAGATTTGTGTGGCACATGCGTAAATAGGACTTCAACATGTGATCTGATCACATATATATAATGTACCTAATACTTTGGATCAGACCAGTGTTTAACGAGGCCTGTCCTGTCTTCATCCGATATGTTTTCCACTGGAGATGCTTGGGCAAGTTAACTGTTAGCCTTGCCTTCAAAGTGAGTTTTTCTCAAGTTATACCGGTACTGTCGCAGAGCAGACTTGAAAACATGGGTGCAAGCTTGTCTGGTTGCATCATCTTGGCTATCCAAATTGAACCTCATATGTTGAAAATTATGGGAGCCTCATTATCAGAAACCTAGAAAGTATGGACAGAGCAAGACGATATTACTAGTTTCCATACATAACCATACTTACAGATAATTGATCGAGGAAGGTATTGACCTGGGTTTCATCTTTGTCATTCCTGTACTGAATCCATGTTGGGAGGATACATACATGACACCTAACGGCAACCGCTGCCTCTGCTACTAACTTGGCTGACTCTGTAGCATCACGTGGCCTTTTTAAACTTGCCTCAAAATGGATCTCCATTCTTCCTCCTCTAGATTTAATTAACATATCGAGCATTATCCCTGATGTTTGTTTCCTCTTGCACCTAGGTGCTAGTCCAACAACGAACATAGGAAGTGTTAGTGTACATCAAGTTGTGAGACTACATATAAAGAAGCATGCAACTACCTTCTTGTTGTTGAAGCTCACAAAGTTCATCTGATCTTGCCAACTCATCTTGTGTCAAGAGTGCTTCAGAAGTACTGTCAGGTGGCAAGGGAGCTTGGGAACGTGATGCTAGCTGAGTTGACCAACGAGTAACTCGTGCAGCTGGTGGTACTATGGAAGGTGTTGCGACAACTAGGGATGTCTTTGCTTGTTTGGTGACAACTATTTGTTTCTGTTTGGCTTGTTTTGTAGCTCGTGTAGCACGGGATACCCTATTTGTACATTTTTCTGCTGGACTTTGACCTTCTATTGCACCATCAGTACCAGCAGAATCTGCAGGATTCTTCCGCTTCCCTTTCCCTGTCATGTTGTGTTAATTCCTCTTTCTTTGTGCCATGTTAAGTCAAGCCGACAAGAAAAACGAATAACAATTTAGTTCTTCAGAACAAATTGATGTGTGATACAGACAAACTGAACTTTGATGTTAGACAACCACATGATAGGAGGATGTAATATGTACGAAAAATAGGATGGCATGAGATAACCAGAACTATGATGTGTAAACTAAGCAGAAGACATTTCACTAAATTAGAAGCAATGCAATGGAAGGTAGACACCATATGAAAGATGCTACGAATATCACTCTGCCAAGTTAAGAGTGTCTCATCATAAATGGCATTTAAACAAATGTGAAGCAGTACAAGAAATAAATCATATGCAAGATGCAAACAACATCACACTACCAAGTTAAAGGTCTCTCGTCATTAGTGCCATTGCATATTCACAGCATTGCATATTCACAGCTTATGATGTGTAAACTAAGGAGAAGACATTTCAACAAATTAGAAGCAATGAAAGCTAGACACCATATGAAAGATGCAACGATATCACTCTACAAAGTTAAAACTGTCTTGTCATAAGTGCCATTTCAACCAATTAGAAATAGTACAAGCTAGATAAGAATGCGAGATGTAACCTATATCACACTCCCAAGTCAAATGTGTCTTATGATAAGTGATAGTTGCAGGTTACACAACAGTAGTACTTTGATGTAAGAACATGGTGTGATAGACAGATATTGTATGTTCTAGAAACAGGAACACGTGTCTTATTCACAAGTATAATGTGTAAAGTAAGCAGATATAATTCAACAAAATTAGAAGCAATACAAGCAAGACATCATACATAACATGCAACCACATATAAGAGTGCCAAGTTAAAGGGAGAACCTATGATCGTGCACTAGGAGAGACGTGCTTATCATCAACATAGCTACATTGAGTGTCTATGCATGTGTTGTCTTGCAAATCATCTTGGGGGATGGAGGAGTAGAATCTGTAGAGGCCCTCCGTTTGGAAGGAGCACTTTTATCCGCTGACTTGCTAACTTCCTTCCGCTTTATTGATTTTGAATTGTCAAGTAAAACTGACGAGAAAAAACAATAAAATTCACTCTTCAGAACTCATTCGTGCATGATACTGACAATCACTACTTTGATGTAAGGCAAACACATGATACCAGGATGGAATATGTAAGAAAAATAGGATGGCATGGCATATTCACAACTGTTTGTGTAAACTAAGCAGAAATCATTCCAACAAATAAGAAGCAATGCAAGCTAGACACCACATGAAAGATGCAACCAATATGACTCTGCCAAGTTAAAAGCGTCCCATCATAAATGGCATTTCAACAAATTAGAAGCAGTGCATGCTATAAATCATATGAAAGATGCAACTAATATCGCACTGCATATACTAAAGGTGTCTTGTCATATTGATTGATGCGGGATACAAACAACCAATAGTTTTATGTAAGGACATGCTTAATAGACAGATGTACTATGTACTAAAAACAGGAAGGCATGTCACATTAACAGGTATAATGTATAAACTAAGCAGAATAGCACATGCAATTTAACCAGATTGGAAGAATTACAATCTAGACACCATATGCAACATGCAACCACATATCACACTGCCAAGTTAGAGCAAGCACCTGCGATGCCAGTGTAGGGGAAATGCGGTAATCAACTACAGAGCTACGTTCACTATCTTCATCTAGCCTTGCTGTTTGTTGAGAATCATGTCGGGAGGCTGACGCTGCATTCTTTAAATGAGGATATTTACTCACAGTAGTCCACTGGCCTGACTACCTCATCATAAGTGATTGATGAGGGATACACAAGAACATTAGTTTGATGTAAGAACATGGTTAATAGACAGATGTACTAGTATGTACCAAAAATAGGAAGGAATTTCATATTCAAAGGTATAATGTGTAAGCTAAGTAGATGCAATTTAACCAAATTGGAAGCAATGCAAGCTAGACATTTGGCTGGAATGGTGACCATGATCATCTAGGACCTGAGAGCCTGGTGGGAGGCGGGCTGCTTCGCCACCATCGTGGCTTTTTAGTTGGCTTCCAGATGATGCATGTCTGTGCTGGGCTTGTCACTGGCTCGGACAGTGCCCTGACTAGCTATTTGTCTTCTGGTGCTCACGGGATGGTGGTTCATGTAAAAAATATCTTCCCTTATCTTAATAAAGACCGACTTTGTCCTTTCGAATACAAGCTAGACACCATATGCAACATGCAACCACATATGACACCGAAAAGTTAAAGCAAGCACCTGGGATGGTAGTTCATTGCGAGTGAGGTCATCAACTCCAGAGCTACGTTTACCGTCTCCATCTGTTTACACAGCACCCTTTATAAGGCTGAAACGTGTCTGTCCTATCCACGTACGATGCTGGAGCGACATCTCTCTTTTCTTTTCTACTTCTCTCATGGCAGCAGAGTCTGAAATACACTTGCATAAAAACACAATAGTGAGAGTATGGGTGAAGTGTGTGCAGAACTAGTGCACTATAAAAGTAGCAGATAGCAGGTGGCTAAAAAATAAATGACAAGAGACATATGATAGCTCTACAACATTGCATGGCAAACAAAATTAGATTCTACTCCGTATGATTTTTGTAATATATGAGCACAGGAAATGCAGGTACTCCTCCAGCACACCACCACATGTGGTCCTATCAAGATAACAATCAACTAAAAATAAATAGGTTAGTCGATTTTTTATGAATAGGAATGGGCAGATGGCCTTCATCTACCTCCCGCCAGTCACTGTTGACGATCTTTCTAGAACCGCCAGCGACCACCGGCCCAGACCCCTGCCTCCGCCACCCCGCCCTCCCCTCAACCTCACACCACCGCCGTGCTTGGAAGCACCCCTAGGCCATCCCTTTAATCCAGGTCGACCTCCAAATCGGGCGCCAGCAGATCTAGGCCCCACACGCCCCTAAGGTAAACACCGAGGCGCTGCTTCGCCGGCGTAATAGGCGGACTACCGCCTATTACACTAGGGAATGCTTCCGTTAATTGGGAATCAACTAAGTAGGAATTTAAATCCAGGGGGCGACGGACCTCTAGCTAAGGCGAAATATTATATGAGGAGAAACCTTGTGCATCGCGAGTTACTAGGATCCTCTAGTATCAAGAAGATGCAGTCAACTAGTGTCTTCTATGAGATGAATACCGTGCAAGCAGACACGTAAGATTTGCACGAATAAGGGAAGAAGAGTGCCATTTCTAGTTGCCAATGTGGTGTCCTCCATATGTTGCGGCGATTTTCTTCTTTTTGCCAGGGGAACCGATGTTTTGGAGTAGGGTGCAGCCTTGGACGAACCCATGGACAAATTGTTTACTATGCTGCCGTTGCCGTATGTCGGCAAAGCGGAAGCAGATCTGAGGCGGTGAAGGACGGCGTAGCAGGAACAACTCCGATGCAGTGGACGGTGGCGAAGTTGGAGCGATAGTGGTGAGGTGCAGGACGGTGTGGTTGAACTGGCTCGCGTACGGACGGCTGGTCCTCGGCTTCAACTACTAGCCGTGGAGGGTGTTGCGGCTGAGGTTGCGGTGGACGACGACGTCGGGGCATCGGCTCCGGCATGATGGAGGAGGGCGCCGGTTGATGGGTGGGATGGGGTGGCGGATGGAGGACGCCGGGGTTTTGCGGCTGGTGGAGAAGTAGGTTTGGCGCCCACGGAGCACGAATGGGGAATCAGAGGGGGGGCGGGGGTAGCTAAGGGATAACCATGTTTCGGTCTGGGATGCGCTTGTTTTTGGCTTTTTTGAACAGATGGGACGCACTTGTTTGCTATTTGGGGAAAGTACAAACTTTGCGCCCCTCTTAAATTTCGGACCTAGTATAGGTCGGGGTAGGATGGTAATACCAGGTGTCCCAAATAGTAGGCGGGAACGATTTCGGCTGCAGGCATTTGTGCTTAGGCGGGTGTCGGATTTTGGGTTTCGGCAAAACCCTTGAGGTTTGAACACTGGGGTGCACACAAAGATCTCCCCCCTCTCTAGCTCGCACACTCCACAGTCTCACGGCCTAGCTCGACGAACCCAAGGAACATGAGACGCAAGAATTTATACCGGTTCGGACCACTGTTGCGGTGTAATACCCTACTCCAGTGTCGTGTGGTGGATTGCCTCTTGGGCTGAGGATGAACAGTTACAAGGGAAGAACAGCCTCCTGATGAGAGGTGTTCTTGTTCTTGGTGAACTTGTGTGGTTCGGGATGGTCTGGGTCCGATGATGTGGTTGCCCTGGTGAAAATGGAACCATTCCCCCTTCTATGGTGGTGGCAAGTCCTATATATAGAGGCCCTGGTCCTCCTCCCAATATGCAACAGGCAAGCAAGTCTGGGGACCCCCGTTCCCATAACACCGACAGTAGCCCCCGGGCCCAAGGCGCGCTCGGGCTTGGCTTCGAGGCAAAGCCAAAGGGCAAGTGCGGAGCGCCACGGGGCCCAACAACCTGCGGCCACGGTTGGCGCGTGGTGACTAATTGGATGTGGGCGTCTCCGCTTCCCCACGCTGCCTCGGCAACTACCCGACTTGACAAGTCCCTGCTGCATGCAGAAAAGATCATTATTACCTTAGATCGTGGAAGCCAATGGTTGGCCTCCCCTTGGCTATAAATGGGAAGTGGGGGCGGAGGCCCCGTAATCCAGCCCTTCATTTGCTCCTCCCTCTCCTTCTTCTTCCTCGTTCCACTGCTTGCTGGCGCGGTCATGGCGCTGATACGGAGGTTCTCGGCCACGGAGAAGGGCAAGACTCCCCTCAACGAGCACGAGCTACTCCCACCGAAGAAGAGGTGGTCCCATCGTCGCGAGATAGTCGTGAAGCCGGTAGTGTCGCGGCCGTTGTACGAGCGGCTGCCTCCTGGGTATCCGTTGCCCTTGTACGCCCAAGCCGAGGGCTCCGGAGGGAGGGGTGCCGAGCGCTGTCGCCTGAACTAGGGCCATGGCTGCCGCGCCACGGTGGTGCATGCCGTCGCCCCAGGGGTCCACACCGTGGACTCCTCGCTCGAATTCATTTTATGGGCAGTGATGCCTCCAATCACTTGGATCCGCTTCCCGCAGTTCTTCTCTGCCGAGATGCCGCCGAGGGGTCCTCTCAAGCTTTGGCTGCAGCACGCCGACTGCGACGCCCCGGCGACTGGAGCGGAGGTCGAAGCCGTCTCCTCCGGGAGGATCTTCATGACTCGAGGCTAGGGCGAGGTCGCTGGAGTCTACTGTGCGGAAGGCGCCCTCACCATCCACTTCGAGTATGACGGCGCCTCCATGCTATTCTACAAGGTCTTCGATGAAGAAGGCCGCCACTTGCAGTGCTTCCCTGAAGGGGGTCACCATGACAGCGCAGCAGCTGGCACCGGGCCTGCCGCTGGCCTTGCCTGCTGCTCCTTCAGCGACATCGGCGACTCCTGGTGGTCCAGCGACTCTCCTGAGCTCGCCGAGACTCCGGAGACAAGCGACGACAGCTACGTGCCCCCGAGCTCTCGCCGCGCTCGGAGCAAGGCCGCAGCGTCCGGCCGCCATCATCGCTGATCTAGATGGGGTTGGAGCCGGCCTCTCGTGGCCCACTGTTGATGATGGCGTCGGCAACGTTCAGCGCGTGTAGATAGAGCCCATAGGAATTCCTTTCCTTTTGTTTCCTGCGAGGAATCGAAACGGACCCCGCTGGGGCATGTAAAGCGTCTGTAATGTCTTTCGGTGGTATTATCCTTATTGTGAAAATTGCGAACGCGTGTCTTGCTAAGGCTCGGTCTCCCCTTTCCAACCCTGCAGCGTCTTGGCGCTCTACGCCGACAGGTCCCGGTCCCCAGGCAGGCTGCAGCCGTCGCTGGTATGCCACGTCGCGATGCTGTGGTCAAGGCCAGGAGGTGAGCTGCCCGGGGTCCAGTAAGATCTCCTGAGGCGCGATGCTCAAGAGGTCCCCTTTAGCGCACAACCAACTACATGAGGATGGGAAAGGGAGGCGACGTTGCCTTAGCAGGGCAGCAAAAGGCGAGGATCTTATGCCGTAGCGCCAGGTTGGTCCAGGTACAAGACTTATCTTGGCATTCCGGAGCTGGTTCCTCGTGTTGCGCTAGACTTGGGCGTCAGCCACTGCTTGGTAGCTAGGTTTGGCCCGTGCGAGCCTCTCCCTCTTCTCCATCCTCTTCCTGGTGCTCTACGTCCTGGCCCTCGAGCGAGCTCAGCCGCCGCTGGTATGCTAGGTCGCGATGCTGTGGGCAAGGCCAGGGGTGGGGGCTGGAGAACCAGTAAGAGCTCCTGAGTCACGATGCTCAGGAGCCCCCCTTTTAACACGTAAGCGAATCACATGGGAGAAAGAAAGAGTCCGCAGTACCGCCCGCTGTAGTCCTCAGGAAGTTCCTGCAAGTTAGCGCGAGGAAGGGCACAAATCGCCATGGTGATCGCTGGTCCGCCACTGGTACGTGGGAGGGGACTCCCTACTGCGGAGAGCCCCTGGGGCGTGTACAACCCCGCCCTAACACGCGGCTTGCATAGCAGGGCTAGACGAGGTGTGTCTGGGCACTCGTGAGCCAGCGCGGGACTCACGAGGCCCTACCTCAAGGCGGGTTGCGCCCGGTCTTGGTTCTTGATGGCTGTGGCGTTCCTACGAGATGGTTAGACAACCAGACAACCTGCATCGAATGAATTTCCCGAGTTTATCGCACGAGAAGGCCAAGCACCAACGACCCCAGGAGGTGACGTGAACGGGGCCGGCCCGCCAGACAAAGCTCAGCCGTTGGATTTATCAACGCTGCAGGGACAGGCCCGAGCACAAATGACATGCCTAGCCTTCTTATGCGAAGGATCCTAAAGAAAGACGATCGGTGCGCGGCTCCCATGGTGGCGACAAATCAAGTAGGTGATAACCATAGATAGATTATGCATGAGAAGCAAACTCGCTTAGGTAAATGCGAGAACGATACATGCCACTGGGTCAGACCCGAGCGGCCTGGGGATGATGCAGCCCGAGGGGCGCCCCCAGCAAGGTGAACTAAATATGCAAGAAGATACATGCCATAGGGACTGACCCACGCGGCCTGGGAATGATGTAGCCCAGGGGCGCTCCCAGCTGAATGAACTTGGAAATATGTCACCTGGTTTGCTTGTCGAAGGAGTGTTTGGGTAGCTGAAGACGCGTAGCAAAGAAGTCGCTCCTCACGAGCCGTCGAGACCCTGAGCCTCGGGAGGCTTTGGAGGCTCGAGTGGCCTCCTGAGGACCATCTCCATCTCCGCCAGGACTGCATGATGCCTGGCCTCCTGACCTACCAGGATGCTCCGCAGATTGCGTTGGAAGGCGGCAACCACGCTCGACAAGCCAAACGGCATGCCAACGTAGCTGTGAGGCGGACCCTCACACCGGCCAGCGCGTGAAGGCCAGAAGCACTCCTGAGATCCGTCCCTGTTGAGCCCCGGGATGTTGGCGCAGATGCGCAGCTCACCACCCTCACCTGGGTGGGGAGCAGCGCTAGGTGGGCGGCGGTCGCCGCATATGGCTCTTGCTTCTTGAAGCTCCTGGGTGGCCTTGGTGATGAACTCCTGAGCACCGGACGCTCCTTGCCCGGTATCCTCCTGAGGGAAATATGCCGCGAAGCACGCCTCCGTGCTGTGCCCGAGCGCCTCCCTCGTGACGTTGTCCAGGTCTGAGGCCCTCCTAAATAGAGCCCCTGAGCCTAGCCCGAGGATGGCACCGGGCGCGCCTCCCTATGCGAGGGAGGGAGGCGCCCTAGGCACGGGCACAGATCCTGAGGTGGCGCCGCTAGAGGTGCCGCTCCTTTGAGGTCTAGTGCGGAGTAGCTCCTTCTTCTTCTTGGGGTTGGCCTTAGGAGGGTACTGCGCACCCATGCTGTCAGGGTCTTGATTGACGCAGCTTGGAAGGCGCGCTCGAGGGAGCACACCGTGTCTCTTTCTTCGCAAGGGACTGTGATGATTCCGCCGCTTCCCGGCATATTGAGGACGTTGTAGCCATGGTGAGCGACTGCCATGAATTTGGCTAGCGCTGGGTACCTAAGGATGGCATTGTACGGCAGGCGGATGTGGGTGACGTCAAAGTTGACAAGCTCGGTGTGGTAGTTGTCGCGCTGACCGAAGGTGACAGGGAGACGAACTTGCCCTATCGGGGTGGTGGAGCCGTCAGTCACTCCTGAGAAAGGCCTAGTGGGCTGGAGCTGATCATATGGCACTTGAAGGCTGTCGAACGTCTCAATGGACAGGACACTGAGTCCTGTGCCGCCATCGATGAGGGCCTTGGTGATTTGGATATTGCTGATGACGAGTGAATAGAGCATCGAGAGAATGCCAGAGGTTGCCGCGCACTTGAGCTGGTCCACCGAGCTAAAGGTGATGGCGTACTTGGACCATCTGAGCGGGCGTGTGGCCTCGAGCTTGGGGAGGGCTGCATTCACCTCGCGAGAGAACTACTTGAAGATGCGCTGGGAGGCTAGGGCCTGAGCGCCACCCAAGATGCAGGCGATGGCGCGTGGCTCCTGGAAGCCCCCGGCTCCTTCGTCCTGTTGGTGGTCGTCGTTCCTCCTTGGTGGTGGCGGCAGCGGAGGGAAACCTGGGTTGCCCTGAGGACGGTTCTCGTGAGGCCGGTCGCGCCAGGCGCCCTCACGAGGCTGGTCCTGCCAGCGGTCCTTGCGAGGCTGGTGGCACCACTCCTGGCGGGGCCCACGGTCATCCCAACGTCCTCCACCTCGTCCACCTCCTCGGTCGTAGCCCCGGTCATTGCGCTCGAGGCATCGACCGAAGCGTCCATCTCGAATGGCCCTGAGCTCTTGACAATCATTGGTGTTGTGGGCGCGCACGTTGTGGAAGGCGCAGAACGTACGACTGCCCTTGGACGACTCGGGAAGATCTCAGCCGCGCTTGGTGTCTGGTTCTGCCACGAGCACGGCCACCCCCTTACGCTTCACGTCCTTGACCTTGGCCTTCTTCTCCTATGGATCCGCGGGGGGGAGCTCGAGGAGGGAGAGACGCCCCTCCTCAGCTCTTGCACACTTGGTTGGTATGTTGAATAGTCCTCATGGATGGCGAGCTCCTCCTTCATCTTGATGTCACGAACACCGTCGGAAAATGCTGAGATGATGGCCTCGTCGGTCACCTTGGGGATCTTCATGCGCACGCCGTTGAAGCACTGGATGTACTTTTGTAGTGTCTCTCCCAGCTATTGCTTGATGCGGCGCAGGTCACCCGCGGCCGAGGGGCGGTCGCGAGCGCCCTGGAAGTTGGCGACGAAGCAGTCGCGCAGCTCATCCCGGGAGGAGATCGAGCCTGGGGGAAGGTTCAGGAGCCATGAGCGAGCACCGTCCTTGAGAGCCATGGGAAACCAGTTCGCCATGACCTTTTCGTCGCCGTTGGCCGCCTTGATGCTCAGCTCATAGAGCTGCAAGAACTCTGCAGGGTCGGGGGTGTCGTCTTAGCGAGGAGGCAGATCTGGCTTGAACTTGCCTGGCTAGACGAAGCTATGCAGCTTGGGAGTGAAGGCGCGGCAGCCTGCCGTGGCCACTGGGGCCCGTCGCGGAGGCAGAGCTTGATCTTGGTGTCCCTGCGCCACCACGGCAAGTGGCGCATGGCCCTGTCGTAGCAAGCGATCCTGACGGTGCTAAGAGTGGTGGAGCGTTTTCTTGCGGACGGGAGATCTCTTGGCAAGTTCTTTCTTCGTGCGCGGGCACACGGCGCGGTGGATCATGCCGCGGGACCGCACACCTTGGAGCAAGGACGCCGTCTTGACGCAGAGGAAGCGAAGGTGCTCCATGAGCCGCACGCCTCGGTGCGAGGGCGCCATCTTGTTGCGGAGGAGGTGGAAGGGCTCCGTGAGCCCCATCGCCCGCAGCCGGGGACGGGCGAGGCAGCGAGAGGGATGGTGCAGGAGAGCCCCCCGCAGTGCTGACGAGCTCGGCGATGCGGTCCAACCAGTCCTCGTAGAGGTCGTCAACCGGGCGGTAGAGCAGGAGCTCGCGTGCCATGAGCAGCACGGCCTGCGCGTCCGTGGGGTCGCTGCGAGCGTGAGACGATGAGCTAGCCGGAGTCAGCGACGGGGTGGCGGTGCGGCCGTCACGGCGCACGAAGGGGTGCAGCGAGGAGGCTTGCTGCTCGTTTGCCGCCGGGCCAGTGGCGGCGTTGGCGGCGGGTGACGGAGAACGATGGGGAGGCCCACCGATAGGGGTTGCCTGAGCGACGCGGGTGGCGAGGGCGGCCCGGCGCTCAGCGCGGGCCCGGCGAGCATCGGCCATGAACTTGGTGGAGTGGTGAAGCGCGGATTGATGAAGGAGAAGGCTTCAGCGCACCCCTACCTGGCGCGCCAAATGTCGGATTTCGGGTTCCCGCTAAACCCTTGAGGTTCGAACACTGGGGTGCGCACAAAGATCTCTCCCCCTCTCTTGATTGCACACTCCACAGTCTCACGGCCTAGCTCGACGAACCCAAGGAACACGAGACACAAGAGTTTATACTGGTTCAGGCAACCTTTGTGGTGTGGTGGGTTACCTCTTGGGCTGAGGATGAATAGTTACAAGAGAAGAACAGCCTCCTGAGGTGAGGTGTTCTTGTGCTTGGTGAACTTGTGTGGTTGGGGATGGTCTGGGTCCGATGATGTGGTTTTCTTGGTGAAAATGGATCCAGTCCCCCTTCTATGGTGGTGGCTAGTCCTATATATAGAGGTCCTGGTCCTCCTCCCAAATATTGAGCGGGAAGGGATCCCACAACATCCAAATTCGAAGGGAGACAACTAGTACAAGTTATCCTGACAAAAGTAGTCTTTGCCTGCCAAAGGCTCTGGTGGTGACGCCGCCTTGGGCTCCACGATGACATCCGTCCTGCTGTCCTGCTGGTCTTGGTTTTGTTGCACCGATATGGAAGCCTTTGCCTGATGCCTCGGGACTCCTCGCCTACGCTTGCCTCTTTAGCACCAAAGCGGAAACGAGGACACTGCACGCGCTGGCGCCCGCCTGGCTCTAGTCGTCATGGCTTGCGTCATAGGAACCTCGTGACGTGTCTCAGCCCCTCGCGAGCCAGCCTGGTGAGGTAGTCCCTAAGGAGGTCTTGCGTCGTCCGCCTCACGTGGCTTGGCCCCTCGTGATGGTATTGAGTGTTTGCTGGCGAAGATGGGTCGTACAGGGCCGCTTGCCGAGCCATGCCGCGGGCCGCGGCAGGCAAGTCTGGGAACCCCCATTCCTAGAACGCCGACAACGAGCATTGTGTATGAATGTTTTTCGGAGGCGGTTGTGTGGCGTCTAGATGAAGCTACAAACCTACCCCGGTTTAGACCTTTGGACGTCGGCTCGGTAGGTTTCACGGGTCGGATTTAGAAAAGTAATTTCCTTCTACTACCAAACATTGGTCTCACACGGTTTCGGGCGCATAGAGGCTCTTTTGGCGCTTCGTTCAAAATTTTGAAACAGAAGCATTCACATTTGGAGTACTCTTGAACTTTGAGGATTGACCTAAATAGACAACGTTAAATTTGACCTTGTATGTTTGAAAACCTCGTTAAATTATCTGCTTATTTTTGAAATTTTTACACTTGAATATCCTATAACTACGATTATTTTGGAATGGAGGAGCTAAATTTGAATCAATTTTGTACACGACTATATATTCTATTATGTACGAAATCAGAGCAAAGATTGGTGCCCCCATAATTTAGGTATGATTTACAAATGCCATGGTATCGAATTCAAACAATTGAATGGACTTCATGTTGAATTCAAATTTTTTAAACCACCTTAAGTTGAATTCAAATGTATGCTAGTTCATAGCTGGCTATTTATAATGTTCATTGTGTAACTTTCGTATGTATAATGTTCTTTACACACACAACATGAACTATACTCACCTCGCAAAAAAACATGGACTATACTCACGTTTATATTCGATTGCTAAAGCGATGCATTATCTGGAGTTCAAAATACTAACTATGTGGATCAATTATGTCGAATAATAACATAGACATGCTCAAATTCGATAGAATCTAGATGTTGATGGATCAATGACCGTTCCTTATGCGAATTGCAAATATCGTGATCCCATCCTAATATTTAGATACACTTTATATCTTTAACAATGTGTACATCAGTCTTTTACGTGTAGTTTCACTCTCCATCGGTGGTCTCTCACACATGCTCACACACACTCTCCCGAGGTGTCTTTCTCGCAGACATGCTCTCGATATAACCCTCCCTCCCTCTCGTAACCATTCACGACTGTTTTCACTAACCTTTATCACAAGCACTCTTCCTCTCACAAGTATACACACGCACAGTCCCCATCGACCCTTTCTATATACATAGACATGCCTATGTGTCTCCTGTACGCACATTATCTTTAGGCCTGTCTCTCACGCATTATCTCACACCTCTCTTCCTAATCGATGAGTATGATTCTAGCAGAGCATTCTGTAGGATGCCCCTTAAAGTTAGGTTGGATGAATAGTAATATCAGAGATAAGGGGTTACCTTAGTCCGAGGACCTAGCGTTACAATCCTAGCCGGCTTTTTCAGTGGACAAAGAGTCCTTCATGATTCTGCTATCTTTGTCTTGTACGACTAGTCATCCATGGGTCTCCCTAAATGCATCACGGGCCGAGGAATGTGGCGCAAGATGGAGCCAAACCAAGGGCTTCACCTCAACCCACCAGACCTCACACGATGACACACCCTCTGCCCCTAGGTCTCGTTATCTTCTCACACCCACACATACCAACACAGAAACCACACAAAAAAATCTCCTCATGCCTCTATCCCCTCCCCCCTTGCATATACACACTCAAGGGAATCTCTCGCAATGACATCATATTTGTCTCTGTCTCTCTCTAGATGTAGCACCCAAGATGCGATTCTATCCCAATCACGTGATGTATTCATGATTGGGGCACAACCGCATTTTGAGCGCATAGCAAGGTGGATATCATTTTAACATACCATGTACTAAATAGATGAGAATACAAGATAAAGGCTTACACTTGCCACACGCTAAAATATCAACACAAAAGTTCATCAATACATGGCAATCATCATACAGAAGAGCAGGATCCGACTACGAATGAAATCAAACGAAAAAGAAGAACGACATCCACCCTGCTAATCCTAGGTTCCCCCGACCCGGAAACTATCTGTTGATCGAAGAAGGAGAACTCCAAAAAAGCAAGCATCACACTCGCGTCAGACCATTGCCCTACCTGTACCTGCAACTGTTCTTGTAGTAATCTATGAGCCACGAGGACTCAGCAATCCCATTACCATGGGTATCAAGACTATCAAAGCTTAATGGGTATGGAATGGATAAGTGGTGAGGCTGCCGCAAGCGGCTAAGCATTGTATGCACTACAAAAAAAGACACATCCGTGACATTTTGGGTCGAACAGAAAAAAATCTGTCATACTTATGACACTTCTATGACGATTATTGTGACAAAACCCGGTATCATCATAGATGTGGTGGGGTCCTACTTCTATGACAAAAAATCATGACAGAAAATGGGATTTTCGTCCTGGGCGGGCCAGAGGCGCAGCTGCATGACATTCTTTAGGTCGTCCATGACGGAAAAAACCGTGGTATAGCGAGGGCGAGGAAAATATCGGGGTGTTCCCAGTTACTGTGGGTGGTCGGGGCCGAGCGATGCGCGTTTGTCTCATACACGCACGCGCGTGGGTGCGAGGCGTTGGGCTCTAACTAAACCTGAGCGAGGTGTTGGGCTCAAATTGAACCCGAGCGATTGCACTGCAGGCTACGCGTTACTGAACCCGAGCGATCGATCGATGGCTGTTAACTGAACCTGATTGAGCAATTCCTTCACTACTGCTGCTAACTGAAGCCGATCGATGCTGCCTCTGGATGAACACTGAGCGTTGCTGGGGGTGTTTGGATGAACAGTTCCTGGTGTTGGTGGATGAACAGGACCCCGTGGTGTTGCCTCTAGATGAACAGGACCCTGATCGATCGAGCCGGTTGGGGCTGGATGAACAGGACCCCATGGAGGGCAGGATGAATAGGACCACCCCGTGGAGGGTTGGATGAATAGTAGACGTTGGAGGGCTGGATGAACAGTAGCCCGTGGAGGAGTGGTTGAACAGGAGCCCGTGGAGAGGGCTGGTTGAACAGTAGTCGGTGGAGGCTGGATGAACATGAGCCCGTGGATGAACAGTCGCAGGTGGAGGCTGGAGGAGGTCGACGGTGGATGAATAGTAGCTCGTGGAGGATGGAGGGGTCGACGGTGGAGATGAACAGTATCCCGTGGAGTCCCGTTTTGCGGTATGCCACACCCCTCCCGATGAACAGGACCCCCGTTTCGACCATAGCGCTCCAACAAGTCCGTTTCCTCCGTTTTGCGGTACACCACACCCCTCCCGATCAACAGGACCCCCGTTTCGACCGTAAGAGGTCCGTTTCCTCCGTTTTGCGGTACGCCAGACCCCTCCCGATGAACAGGATCCCGTTTCGACCGTGGTCGGTCGAACACAAGGCCGTTTCCTCCGTTCTGCGGTACGCCAGGCCTCGTTTCCATCAGCTGTTCCGTCCAATCCCTCCCCATTAACACGACGACGCATTCTGTTCCGACCCAGCCAGTTGGCTCCCCATGAACACGACGACAATGCAGTTTCTCCGTTCCGACCCGGCCATGTACACGAGCCCTGGCCGTACGTATGTGCGAGTAGGCATTCGAGACCCTACCCGTATGTACGTAGGTGGCCGTATTTTCTTTCTTGCACATTGGTCGTTGTACGTACGTGTACATGCTACGTGCGCACCTCTACTACGACACGTGCGCGCCTCTACATCGACCAGTATGTACATACACGTTCGCGACCAGAATGACAGCGCTACATACGCTTCGACTAGGTGGGTCCCGACTGTCAGGCACTTCCTTGCGTGCGAAGATGTAGCTGGTGGGTCCCAGCATTCAGGGGGGCGACTCATTTTTTTTTGCCCAGACGCACTTCCTTGCGTGCGAAGATGTAGCTGGTAGGTCCCGGCAGTCAGGGGCAAATGTTTTTTCGCGAAATACAGTTTCCCATCCAGTGGGTCCCTGTTGTCAGGTGGAGGAATAATTATTCTGCGCGTGATAAGGAGGCACTTCCTTGCGGCCACCGTGGACCCAGCTATGAGCCTCTCCATGTGCAGTACTCTTCCGATGGAAGTCATTCCTTGACCACATTGACCACGCCGTGCCGAGAGCACCAGGGCGGTGGACGACGGCGCGGCCTAGGAAGGGGACGATGCGGAGCCAGGGAAGACACGGCAATGGATGCCCGTGCGGAGAGGAGTACGTGGGTTCACTGGTTCGGCTGCGGTGTGAGGCTGCCGTCGCCGCAGGGCCTGGCCAGCGGTGGGAATACTAGGAGCGGTGAGGCCTCTGCGGCAGCACAGCCTCCCATGGGAGGCAGGACCATGCGGCACGATCGGCGCTACTTTGGACAGCTGGAGCAAGAAGACCAGAGGTTGAAGAAGCACTACGGCCTTTGGATGGACATCATACAGTCATCGGAGGTAGAATCGTTCATATTGACTAAGTTGACAAAGCACTCCATCCCCATCAACTTAGTAGGCCCACAAGTCAGCCTCCCACCAAGGTGGGTCCCAACTAGCAGGGGGAGTATTCATTTTTTGTGTGTAATAAGGAGGCAGCTCCGGTGGGTCCGAGCTGACAGCGGGGGGAATGTTTTTTCGTGAAATACGTTGGCCCGTCCGGTGGGTCCAAGCAGTCAGGGGGAATTGTTTTTTTCACCAAATACGGTGGCACATCCGGTGGGTCCTTGCCGTCAGGTGGAGAAATAATCATTTTCCGTGTAATAAGGAGGCACTTCCTTGCGGCTGCCATCGACCCTGCTGTCAGCCTCTCCACGTACAGTATCTGTCGGTGTCAAAACCGGTGGATCTCGGGTAGCGGGTCCCTAAATGTGTGTCTAGGATCGATGGTAACAGGAGACGGGGGACACGATGTTTACCCATGTTCGGGCCCTCTCTATGGAGGTAATACCCTACGTCCTGCTTCATTGATCTTGATGAATATGAGTGTTACAAGAGTTGATCTACCACGAGATCGTAATGGCTAAACCCTAGGAGCCTAGCCTGTATGACTATGGTAATGAATATATATCCTTTCCGGACTAACCCCTTTGGTTTATATAGAAGCCAGGGGGATCTAGGGTTACATAGAGTCGGTTACATAAGAAGGAATCTTCATAGTCGGTTGCCAAGCTTGCCTTCCATGCCAAGGAGAGTCCAATCCGGACACAGGTAGAGTCTTCGGCCTTCATGTCTTCACAGCCCATCAGTCCGGCCCATGGATAATAGGCCGGACGCCCGAGGACCCCTTAGTCCAGGACTCCCTCACTAGCCCCTGAACCTGGCTTCAATGACGAGGAGTCCGGAGCGCATATTGTCTTCGGCATTGCAAGGCAGGTCCCCTTCTATTCGAACTTCAAGATAGTCTTCGGATGCGATGATAGTATCCGGACCTGTCACACACACCAAACATAACCGTAGAGAGAATATATTTTTACATGAGTCTAATGTGCTGACAGCTTTTTATAATATGACATCACGTCTGTCCGGTTATAATTTCCAACCGTTTTTCATCTGCCGCTCCACGTTTCGAGATGCGGTTGCCATTGGCACGTCTTGTCGAAGCAGAGATCGTGTCCCCTTATTACGGGATTCTCATCAATACGGGCATGGGCGACCCAATCGCGCCGTTTGCACGGCCCTTGGGAATAGGCGAGTTTAAGGCGAGTGGGAAGACGCTTGATATTCATGGCCTTTATAAGGGGATAAGGATTCCCTTTCTTCACCCACACCTCGGGTCCTCCTCGGTCCTTCCGTCCCTGAGCTCCAGCGCCCAAGCTTTTAGCTTCTCCCTCATCCGAGAAAGCACTCCAAAGATGTCCGGATCCAGAGCTGGGGGTAAGTGGATGGCCTCCTCCGTCAAGAAGAAGGATATCAAGGCGCTCCAGGAGGCCGGATATCTGGCCAAGGATATCGTTCACCGACTCCCATCCAAGGGACAGATCATCCCTACTTCATCCTCAACATCACGGCATTCATTGTCATGTGCGAGGCCTTTCTTCGCATCCCACCTCATTTTGGCCTATGGCTGAAGACCTTCAATGTGAAGCCAAAGGTGGTGAGAGGCCAACAAGCAGAGTGCGGAGGCACCATGGTGGGCAAGATGCCCAACGTTACCTGGCCCGAAGGCTCATTTGCTGAGACGGTGAAAGAGTGGCAATTGGGGTGGTTCTATATCACCGAGCCACGTGACGCCAACTGGGTGGAGGCCCCCGAATTCTGATGCGGAATCCCGATGCGGCTCACCTCCTGGCAAGAGAGGGGCCTAACCTGGGGTCCCTTGGACGAGCTACGTGGGCTCCACACGTGCGTCCAGAACATGATAGATAGGAAGATCAAGCTCGTCAACGTGGTCCAGGTCATGCTCATCCGTCGGGTCCTTCCGTGCCAACGCCGGACTTGCTATCTGTGGGAGTACGATCCGGCCAAGCACCAGACGCTACTAGATCTCTTCGGCATGATGCACGAAGAAATCTAGAAAGTGCTCTTCAAGGCCGGCGAGACACCACCGCCCATGACCGAAGATCGCGGTCTTAGCTTAAAATGCCAGGCTAACCCAGAAAGTTCTTTTAATGTTTTCAAGGCATACCCTTTACTAGCATATTTTGAGAAAAAGCCTATGCTTTTCTACCCGTGTTTTCAGGCCTGGATCAAGATAGCTGAGGGGATTAACTGCTCGGCTCCGCTGCCCGAAGACCAAGAATTTCCATTACTGACGAAAATGCTTTTTCCAACACCTTATGAGGTGCCAGAGAAGACGGTCAAGAAAGCGGCCAAAGGGGCCAAGAAGGGCCCTTGCCAAAAAGGCTCTCCGGACGTAATGTCCAGAGATGAGACTTCCTCTTCGTCCATTGACGATGACGACGAAGAGGAAGAAGAAAGCGACTCCCCACCTGAAGTGGGGAGGAAGAAGAGAGCGGCCTCCACAAATCCGGAGGCGAAAGCGCCTAAGAGGGTTAGAGGCTCCCTCGCGGATAACTCTATGTGGGATGTTGATAGCAGTCCGGAGCGACCTCGCCGGACCAAGCCTCAGGCCGCCTCGTAAGTACCAGAATCCAAAAACGTCTGGCCTTCCCAGTTTCTAATATTGATATACCTTAAAACTTTTTATTGCAGTCCAGCACACGATTGTTCCCCGCGATCCTCGACAGAGGAGTCGCTAGACTCAAAGGAGATGGCTAGCATGTCTCCGCCACCAGCTCATTCCGTCTCTCCCAAGGGTGACGACAAGGTGGTGTCGCAAAAGACCTTCCCCGACCGGGGTGGCTTCCGGAGATCGTCGGGGTGGCGCCCAAGACGACTCCTTGGTCGCCAGACACATGGGGGAAAAAGGCCCTATGGGGACTGGTGACGGGGGCCGAGTTCCCTTCGGACCTGAGTCGGATACCATTCCGGAGATGTATGCGGCTCTAGAGTCCAGCGGACGACATTCCCTAAAAGGAGGGAATGTGCCTGTTCCGCCGGTGACCTCTATCCAACAAGAGGCATCGGATAGACTGCGGGAGGCGCTACGAGACGCCTCTATTGTGGATGAACACCGCGCCCTTATGGGCACGGTAATAGAGAAGGTCTAGTTTGTAAAAAATGGACTGACCGAAGCCTGCACTAGCCTTCTATCGAGTTTTGAGGTAAGTAATGCGTTTGTAGGAAGAATATCACAGTGTAGACAATAGCTCCTGATGCTTTGTTTAGTGTTTAGAAAGAAAAAGCCGAACAGAGGATCAAGAAGAAATATCGCAGGAGTCTAACATAAGTCGTCTGTGTGAATAAGCAGGTATCGCTGCTGGCTGCCACCGCTCATGCTGTGGAGGTCTTCGGACTGAAGCAGAAACTGGAGCGGGCCGAGGAAGAGCTCGGCCTCATGAAGGAGCAGCTGGAGGATAGCCAAGGCATGCAGTAACCTAAGGGTACGTTTTAAGAAAAAATGAATAGTCTGTCCAGACTGAGGTGTCGTAAACTTTATTAGGGGCCACGACCGAGGTGGCAGCCCTCAAGAAGGCATTAGCAGAGGACGAGGACAAAGCGGCCAAGGAACGCGCCACGCGCGAGAAGCACGAAGCCCAGGTGGGCGAGGCGCAGCAACAGCTCCAGGGCGCTTCGAGAGATTTGAGTCCTTGGGCGCGATTGTAAGGCGCAAGAGTCCGAACTGGCGAAGGCCCGCCAGAGCGCACAGGATGCACGAGCCGAAGCCCAGAACGCCCTCCAGGAAATCCAGGTGGCCGAGGAGATTGCGGCAGGTAATTCTTTCACCATGCAAAGCAAGTATGTAGAAGAAACATTCCTTGTACTTATCCGAATTTGGGTTTTCCAGGGGCGTTTATGCATCTGCCGCGCAGTATATCATATGTTGCCGAGCATTATAGAGCCGAAGAAGGGATGTCTACGGAGAAGCTATTCTGGTCCCAATATCTTGGACCCGAACATCCGTTGCCCTTCAGCGACCAGCTAAAGCAGTTGGTCGAGCTGCACAGGTCGGCAGAGCTAGCCATAAAGGACCTGATAGTCCGACTGTGGCATGCCAAGCCTATACCTAGCAGCTACTTCGGACTTGTTAAGCGGCTTGTAAGTGCCTGTCCGCGGCTCGAAGCCGTGAAGCGGTCGGTCTGTATTGAAGGCGCGCATATGGCCTTTGCCCGCGTCAAGATGCATTGGGAAAAGCTGGATGCCAAGAAGCTGATGACCGAGGGGCCGCCGGAGGGCAAGGAGCATCATTGACCCGAGCTCTATTTTGATGGCGTCCTGAAGGGGTCCCGCCTTGTGGCGGATAAATGTTCGAAGGATGTCATATTCCCATGAGAACATTTGTATTATCATGTCCTGTAATATGGCACAATGATGTTATGTATTATAATGCTTGTGATTTACATTTTACATCTTGTGCGACCGTTTATGAAATTTGAGGGTTGACCAGTTGTCGGCTTCTGCCCCCATGTAGATACTACGGGGGTGTTTGGGATAAATCTAAACACTCTTTACTGCATGTTTCGGTCCTTAAAGGAGGTGTTTAGCTCAATGAACAAGGCAATCAGACTTTGCGGCCTTTACCGCCCTCACTTAGCCATAGGAGTTTGACAATTAAGAAAGTTGGCGAAGCCCCAGGTATTCGGAAGGCCGAACTAGGGGCGTTATACACACCTAATCGGATGAACCGATTCTTCGCCAGAAGCGGAAAAAATCTCTAACGATTTGGAACCTTTCGAACAGCTAACCAGCTCTCGCCGCATCATGATAGTCAGTTTTCGGCTTTCTCTACTTAGGTGCTCGTCCGGAAGAACCGGGACACAATCGCAGTAGTTCTCCCTTTACTACCCTAGCCGATATAGCGGAACGTAAGGTAGTAAGCACAGGAGCCGAGCAACCCAACTATTGACCAAAGACATGATTCAGAGCCGATGCATATAATGCTATAAGTTCGGGGTGCCGAACTATACTTGAAAAGTGTTTGGACTTTTATTGTCGTAATGCGGGGTGTAATGAAGCCCCTGGCGCAGTAATACGTACCATGGTGTACGTGTGCAATAAGTAATATATACAAAGGTGAGGAAATAGGAAAATTAAGTAATAAGCTGACGCCACCATTTATTCACCATTGTGATGTAATTAGTACGTCGAGGCGTACTTTGTGCAAGTAATGTGATAAGCAAGTAAAGCTATTTAACATGCCGCAACCAAGGGCGAGCTGCGTGCGGGTATGTATAACAAGTATGTCAATCATTTAATAGAGACCACCTGGAGATTCCTTTGTATGCCAGAGATCCTTGCCTCCTTGGTGTGTTCTGCAAACGGGTCGTCCGCATAGTCCTCGAAAAGACAAAAAACCCGTAAGACAAAGAATAAATAAAGGTGTGCGAATCCCAGGGTCGGTCAAGCCGCACTGTGGATCTCGAGCGGGTTATGCCTCTGTCAGTATCCATGGGGTTTTGAGTGCGTAGTTATGTATGCGCGGTACGGATGCCATTTCCTCATCGGGGCTTGGACGGAGGCCGAATTTACTAATTCAGCTCTTGACGAAGCGAGCTGCCCTGTTGTAGTGTAGTCCGGACCTTCTTAACGATGTCCGGGGGCTCGGCGGCCGGATTATGGTGCCGCTTGAGAAGGCCGCTCTGTACTTCTGCTGCTAGGGCTGTGGTATGCTCCTCTGTACGGAGGGAACGTTCCGTGTTTCCATTTACTGTAATGACACCGCGTGGACCAGGCATCTTGAGCTTGAGATAAGCATAATGTGGCACCATGTTGAATCTAGCAAACGCGGTTCGTCCGAGCAGTGCGTGGTAGCTGCTGCGGAAGGGGACGATATCAAAGATTAGCTCTTCGCTTCAAAAGTTATCCGGGGAACCGAAGACCACCTCCAGCGTGATCGAGCCCGTACAACGGGCCTCTACGCCCGGTATAACTCCTTTAAAGGTAGTTTATCGTGGGCTTGATTCGTGAGGGATTAATGCCCATTTTGTTTACTGTATCTTGATAGAGCAGGTTGAGGCTGTTACCACCGTCCATTAGGACTCGTGTCATGTGAAAACCGTCGATGATTGGGTCGAGTAGCAATGCGGCCGAACTGCCATGACGGATGCTAGTTGGATGATCACGACGATCAAAGGTGATCGGGAACGACGACCATGGGTTGAATTTTGGGGCGACTTGCTCTACCGCATAAACGTCCCTGAGTGCGCTCTTGCGCTCCCTTTGGGGGATGTGTGTAGCATATTCCATGTTCACCGTTTTGACTTGAGGCAGGAATTTCTTCTGCCCCATAGTGTTCGGCTGCCGGGCTCCTCGTCTTCGTCCTCGCTCTGCGATTCCTCTTCCTTGTTTCCGCTATTTACCTTGTTAGCTTGGTTAAAGACCTGGCAATCTTTGTTAGTATGGTTGGCCGGTTTGTCTGGTGTTCCATGTGTCTAGCACGGATGATCGAGTATGCGGTCCAAGCTGGATGGTCCTCCGCCGTTCCTTTTATAGGGCTTCTTTTGCTGGCCGGACTTGGAGCCACTGAATCCGGCGTGAACTGCAGTGTCATTGGTGTTATCGCCATTGCTTCGGCATTTGTGTCTGTGGCGCCGGAGCTTGCTGGTGTTGTTTTTGGCGTCGGAGGGGCCTGCTTCATTGGTTGTGTTTGTACTGCAAGCCAGTCAACTATCCTCTCCCGCGCAAAAGTGGGTCATAAGTGCCGTGAGGGCTGCCGTGGACCTCGGCTTTTCTTGGCCGAGGTGGCGGGCGAGCCATTCGTCACGGATGCTATGCTTAAAGGCCGCTAGGGCTTCGGCATCCGGACAGTCAACGATCTAGTTCTTTTTGGTTAGGAACCTAGTCCAGAATTTTCTGGCTGATTCTCCAGGTTGTTGAACTATGTGGCATAAGTCATCGACATCGGGTGGCCGGACATATGTACCTTGGAAGTTTTCAAGAAAGGCCTCTTCCAAGTCCTCCCAACTGCTAATGAAATTTTCGGGCAGGCTATTTAGCCAGTGTCGAGCTGGCCCTTTGAGCTTTAGTGGGAGGGATTTGATGGCGTGGAGGTCATCTCCACGTGCCATGTGGATGTGGAGAATAATGTCCTCAATCCATACTGCAAGATCGGTTGTTCCGTCATATGATTCAATACTGACGTGCTTGAACCCCTCGGGGAATTCGTTATCCAGCACCTCATGTGTGAAGCAGAGAGGGTGTGCGGCGCCTCTATATCAGGCTGCGTCATGGCGCACCTCTGATGAAGTCCGTCTATGGTTATCAGCTTGGGTGTGACTAAGTTTGTCACGTCTAAATAGGTAGCTGTCATCCCGAGCCAGGAAGCGTCCTCGCGATCCGTAGATTGATCTGGTGTGTCCTGCTCTACTATCCAGATCCTGCCGAAGGTCGTATGTATGGTCCCGAGCTGTTGTCTCTATTTTTTCGAGGTGGTAGGGCAGGCTGTTGTTCGGCCTGAGTTGCCGTTTTTTCCCGACCGTGGGGTGGTCGGTCCGCCGCACTATCCCAACCACGTGGTGGTCGGTCCGCATTGCGTGAGGGAGGTATGGGATCTGGTGCCTCCTCATTGAACTGAGGTAGCAATCTGCACTTTGGGTAACTCTTGACTTGGCGCTCGAGGCCGTGTTCTTCGGCTGCCAGGACATCAGTCCACCTGTCAATGAACAGGTCTTGATTAGCTTCGAGCTGTTGCATCTTCTTCTTCAGGCTTCTTGTAGTGGCTATTAGCTGGCACTTGAAGCGCTCCTGCTAGAGGGGTGCCTCAGGCACGATGAAGTCCTCATTGCCGAGGTTCTCATCATCCTCGGAGTCTGGACGATGACTATCATCATCTGGGTCATTGGGCATGGCCTATTTATCAGGGTTATCTTGCATGTTGTCTTGTTCCTCCTGTTTGGATGCAGCCCCGATAGGATCTTCATTGTTTTTGGCGTCGTCCAGAGTATTATTTTCTCTGGTGCCAGTGTTGCCATATTTTGAGCGACGAGGCTTAGAGCAGCGTTTAGGGCGCGGTGCTTGGACTGTGTCTCAGAAGGTTTATTCGCAACTGGATCTTATTTGTCATCGTCGCTAGCTTTATTAGGTGTGTCGACCATGTACACATCGTACGAAGAGGTGGCCATCCAAAGTCCAGTAAATGGCGGGTCTTGGCCTTGCTCCTTGTCGGCATCGTCCTCCATACTGTCGATTTCTTCGGAGTCGTAATCAAGCACATCAGTTAAGTCATCGACAGTCGCTATGAAGTGGGTGGCGGGTGGGAAGCGAAATTCCCCATCATTAGCCTCTGGTTCGAACTGAACATAGTTCGGCTGTGATTCCTTCTCCAAGGACAAGTTCTTTAAAGAGTTTAGCACATCACCCAAAAGGTGAGTGGTGGAAGATGTCTGCGGCGCTAAATTCTAAAATCGATAACTGATCCAGCTCGGTGTCCGTAGGCATACCCGGTCAGGAACTTATAGCCGGAGACGAGTCCGGAGTTCCATTGACGCATTGAAGGTGCCGAGTCCATGTGCGGCATCAACGCCACGGACTTGGTGGCCCGGCATGGTACGATCTACTCTGGTTCTAAGGCCATTGCAGCAACAGGGACCATCTCCTAGATGTGATCCGATGACAGATTTTAAGTCATGTTCATCGGGGCGAGGGGGAGCGATTGTTGCGGTCTCAAATCCATTGAAGATCAAGTCTCCACGGATATCTGCGATGTAGTTCAAGCTTCCGAATCTGACCTGGTGGCCAGGGGCGTAGATATCAATCTGCTCCAGATGGCCAAGTGAGTTGGCCTACAGTACGAAGTCGTCGAACACAAAAATCTGTCCGGGGAGGAAGGTTTCTCCTTGGATAGCGTCACTATAGACTATTGAAGGGGCCATCGAACCTTTCGTTGATGGCACAGTGGAACTCTCAATGAAAGCACCAATGTCGGTGTCAAAACCGGTAGATCTCGGGTAGGGGGTCCCGAGTTGTGCATCTAGGAACGATGGTAACATGAGATCGTAATGGCTAAACCCTAGAAGCCTAGCCTGTATGACTATGGTAATGAATATATCCTTTCTGGACTAGCCCCTCCGGTTTATATAGGCACCGGGGGGGATCTAGG
This sequence comes from Triticum urartu, assembly GCF_056163025.1. Taxonomy (NCBI): domain Eukaryota; kingdom Viridiplantae; phylum Streptophyta; class Magnoliopsida; order Poales; family Poaceae; genus Triticum; species Triticum urartu. The sequence goes on along the minus strand of NC_141875.1, from coordinate 410,241,167 downwards.
GTTACATAGAGTCGGTTACATAAGAAGGAATCTTCATAGTCGGTTGCCAAGCTTGCCTTCCACGCTAAGGAGAGTCCAATCCGGATAGAGGTACAGTCGTCGGCCTTCATGTCTTCATAGCCCATCAGTCCGGCCCATGGATAATAGGCCGAACGACCGAGGACCCCTTAGTCTAGGACTTCCTCAGTAGCCCCTGAACCTGGCTTCAATGACGAGGAGTCCGGCGCGCAGATTGTCTTCGGATGCGATGATAGTATCCGGACTTGTCACACACACCATACATAACTGCACAGAGAATATATTTTCACACGAGTCTAATCTGCTGATGACCTGACGTTTGTCCGGTCATAATTTTGAACCGTTTTTGTTTGTCGCTCCACGTTTCGAGATGCGGTTGCCATTGGCACATCTTGTCGAAGCAGAGATCGTGTCCCCATATCGCAGGATTCTCATCAATGCAGGCATGGGTAACCCAACTGTGCCGTTTATACAGCACCTGGGAATAGCCGAATCTTAAGGCGAGTGAGGAGGCGTTTAATATTCGTCGCCTTTATAAGGGGATAAGGATTCCCTCTTCCTCTCTCACGCCCTCTATTTGTCTCCGCCTTTCCAATCTCGAGCTCCAGCGCCCAAGTTCTCATCTCCTTTCCACTCAAGCAACCATCTCCGAATCCAGAGGTCAAGGAAAGTGGATGGGCTCCTCCGTCAAGGAGGAGGACATTACTCAGCTTCAGGCGGCCGGATACTTGGCGAAGGAGATCACTCACTGCCTGCCGACTGAGGGACAAGTCATCCCCACGCCGAAGCCCACCGAGAGGGTAGTGTTCATCCCCCATTTCTTCCGCGGGCTAGGGTTTCCACTCCACCCTTTCGTCCGCGGGCTGATGTATTATTATGGGATAGAGTTCCATGATCTGTCCCAGAATTCCTTCCTCAACATCTCGGCGTTTATCATCGTGTGTGAGGCCTTCCTCCGCATCCAACCCCACTCCGGGTTGTGGCTCAAAGTCTTTAACATGAGGCCGAAGGTGGTGGATGGCCAGCACGCGGAGTGCGGAGGAGCCATGGTGAGTAGGTTGTCCAACGTCTCCTGGCCCAAAGGTACTTTTGTGGACATGGTAAAGGAGTGGCAGAAGCAGTGGTTCTACATCACAGAACCTCGCGGGACCACCTGGGCCGCAGCTGCCGAATTCTGCTCTGGTGCTCCCATGCGACTCACCTCCTGGGTCGAGAAGAGTATGGACTGGTGTTCACCTGATGACCTGATAGCGCTGCAGACGTGCATTCAAAGAATGGTAACCAAGAACGTCAAGCTCGTTGATGTGATCTAGGTGATGCTAGTTCGCTGGATCCTTCCGTGCCAGCACCGAAGCTACCCTCTGTGGGAGTTCAACCCGAAGAAACACCAGACCCTAGTAAGGCTCTTCGAGACTACTCACAAAGGTGCATGGAAGTTGCTCTTTAAGGGCAACGAGAAACCGCCGGCCGCAGATTCAGATCGCGGACACAACGCTAAACACCTCGCTAGCGAGGTATGTCCTTTTTGATGCATTATCCACTTGTTTGTTTCAAGGATGATGCCTGAGCTTTTATTATTGTTTTTTAGGACTGGATGGAGAGGGTGAAGCAGATCCAGTGTCTGGCTTAGCTGCCTGAAGAACCGTTCATCCCGTGTCCAGCGAAGATGCTGGTGCCGACGCCTTATAAGGCGCCGGAGAAGAAGGCCAAGAAGAAGGCCAAGGGGGCCAAGAATGGCCCCCGTTGCAAGGGCACTTCGGACATGACGTCCGAAGACAACGAAGCTCATTCCTCTGTCCCTGAGGACAATGGCGAGGAAGAGGAGGAGGAGGAGGAAAACAACCCTCCCCTTGAGGAGAGGAAGAAGAAGAGGGCAGCTTCGACGCATCCGGAGGACGAGACACCCAAGAAGGGGAAGGGCATCCCAGCAGTCAACACCGCATGGGACGTTGACAGCAGCCCGGAACGACATCCCCGCACTAAGCCCCAGGCCGCATCGTAAGTGACATGGCTCGCTCATGCACGCATCTGGCCCTTTCTCTTCATTATCTTGACATAGTTAATTGTACTATTGCAGTCTGGCCCGCGACCTTATCCAGCGACCCTCATCTGGAGGTTCGTTGGCTCCGTCGGAGATGGCGAGCATGTCGCCACCGCCTTCTTATTCCCCCGGGGTCTGGGATGACACTGAAGTGTTATCCCAGAGGACCGCTCCGAACCGGGGAGGAGCCCAGGACGCCGTCCGGGAGGCACCATAAGGCGAGACCTCCACTGCCGGACACATGGGGGAGCCGATCCCCATGGAGACTGATGAAGAGGGCCGCATCCAGTTCGGCCCTCAGTCGAATACGATTCTGGAGACCCATATGGCTCTGGAGTTGGGCGAGAAGCCCCCTTTGAAGGAGAGGGTGCGCCGCCTCCACCGGTGGCCCCTGTCCATCCAGGGGCGCCGGATAACTTGATGGAGGCGCTTCGAGGCGCCCCCGTCGTGGATGAGCACCGTGTCCTTATGAGTGTGGTGATCAAGAAGATTCAGTGCGCCAAGAGTGGTATGAATGAAGCCTGCAGCAGCCTGTTGACAGGTTTCGAGGTATGAAAGAGAAAAAACTGTGTAGATAGTTGCCCCTGAGACACTGTCCGGTGTTCGGCAAGAAGAACCGGACAGAGGATCAATCTTTTGTTATAGGAGACTAACATAATATGGATGGATAAGAAGGCGTCGCTGTTGGCCGCAACCTTGCATGTTGCCAAAGTCTTTGCACTGAGGCAAAGGCTGGAGCAGATCGAGAACGAGCTCGGCGAGGTTAGGGTTCGGCTCCAGGAGGAGCAAGGTGAGTGACGACTTGCTGTGTGTTCGAAAGGAGTAGGCGCTGTATATTGACCGCGGTGTCGTAATATGTGCAGGAGCCACAACTGAGTTCAAGGCCCTAAAGAAGGCCCTGGGCAAGGCCGAGGAGAAGGCTATCCAACAGCAAGCCGCCCGTAAGAAGCTCAAGGCCCGGGTCAAAGAAGTCCAGCAGGAGCTCCAGGATGCGGTGAAAAAAATTCGAGGCCTTGGAGCATGATGCGTCGGTTCAAGGGGCCGAACTCGCCAAGGCTCATCACTGCACGGAGACTGCATGGAATGAGGCCTAGGCCGCCCTCCAGGAGATCTAGGAGGCCAAGAAGATCACGGCGGGTAAGGCATTTAAGATGTAAAGCAAGTATGCGGAGAAGCAATACCTTTTACTAACCCGGGTTCGGAGTTCCTCGGGAGCATTTGCGGATTTACCACGCAGCGTATCAGACGCCGCGGAGTTCTACCGAGACGAAGGAGGGGGTTCTATGAAGAAGCTATTCTGGTCGCAGTATGCGGTGCCAGAGCATCCCGTGTCCTTCACCGATCAGCTGAAACAACTGGTGGAGCTGCATAGGGTGGCCGAACTAGCCATGAATGATTTGATAATCCGGCTATGGCCAGCCGAAGCTATGCCAAGCAGCTACTTCAGACTCATGAGGTGGATGGTGAACGTGTGTACTCGGCTGGACGTCATCAAGCGCTCGGCCTGTATTGAAGGTGCACACATGGCCTTCGCCCGTTGCAAGATGTGGTGAGCGAAGATGGACGCCATCGAGGTGACCAGAGGGCCACTGGAGGGCAAGGAGCACCGCACACCCGAATGGTATTTTGCGAATGTCCTGGAGGGGTCTCGCCTTGCGGCAGCACAATGTTCGCAGGACGTTGTATTCAAATAAATGTATTCATGTTGCCTTTACCTTGTATTATGAAAAACAAAGCCTGTTTTGTAATGTAATTTTGTTATGCTTTAATTGTTTCCTCCTGTGCGACCATGTTGTATGTAATCTGAGGGTTGGCCAGTCGTCGGCTTCTACCCCCACGTAGGTAGTATGGAGGTGTTCGGGATGGAATCTAAACAATCTTGATCCAATTATATGGTCCTTGAAGGAGTTGTTTAGCGCAACGAACAAGGCAATCAGACTATTCGGCTTAAACACCCTCACTTAGCCATAGGAGTTTTATAATAAAGCATGGGCGCAGCCCCTGGTTCAAACCAGAGTGCGGTCAGCATCTGATCGGGAAGTGCCGATCTTTCGCATAATGCGGGAAAAATCTCCAACGATTTGTAACCCTCGAACAGCTGACCGGCTCTCGCCGTATCATGACAGACAGTTTTCGGCTTTCTCTACGGAGGCGCTCATCTAGTCAAGGCCAGGGCACAATCGCAGTAGTTCTCCCTGTACTACCCTAGCCGATTTAGCGGAATGTAGGGTAGCAAGCACAGGAGCCGGGCAACCCAACTATTAACCAAAGACATGATTCAGAGCCAATGCATATAATGCTAAATTCTGGGTGCCGAACTTATCTTTAAGGAGTGTTCAGACTTTGTTGCCGTATCGTGAGGCGATGGGGAGTCCCTGGCAAATATGAAACGTACCAGAGTGTACGGTTGCTAGGAAATAAGTAATTTAAAGGAAAGCAGAGGGAGAACAGAGATAGGACCTGGGGCCCTTGAACTTGGATCATGAACTATTTCCATTATAATTGGGTTAATGCGTCCAAGCACATTGGTACAAAATAGTGCAATAAGCAACCGGCTATTTGCCATGCCACAACTGAAGGCGATCTGCGTGTGGGTCCTGAAAACGGATAGAGTAATCGCTGAGTTAGCCTCTAGGGCTTCCCATGTACGCATGTGCTCCGTGTCAATCCGGTGTGTTTATCCTTTGACAGGACCATTAATCAGGCCATCGAAGGAGGCCCACACAAGAGAACCTTGAGAAAAAAAGGAAAAGGAAATAGTGAAGTTATATGTGTGTCCGGGAGCGGTCTAGCCGAACTGTAGATCCCGGGCTAGCTTCTTCCTCCGTCAATGCCCATGGAATTTTGAGTGCGTAGTTATGTACGCATGGTACGAATGCCACTACCTCATCGGTACTGGGAAGGAGGCCGAGTTGCTAATCGAGCTCTTGACGAGCCACGTTGTCCTGTTGCGATGCGGTCCAGACCCTCTTGGTGATGTCCAGGGGCTCGGCAGCCGGATTAAGGTTCTGCTTGAGAAGGCCACTCTGTATCTCTGCTGCAAGGGAGGCTGTGTGTTTTTCTGTTCAGAGGGAGCGTTCAGTGTTGCCATTGACTGTTATGACACCGCGTGGATCGAGCATCTTGAGCTTGAGATAAGCATAGTGTGGGACTGCGTTGAATCTAGCAAACGCGGTTCGTCCGAGCAGTGCGTGGTAGCTGCTGCGGAAGGGGACGATATCGAAGATTAACTCTTCGCTTCAGAAGTTGTCCGGAGAACCGAAGACCACCTCCAGCATGATTGAGCCCGTACAACAGGCCTCTACGCCTGGTATGACTCCTTTAAAAGTAGTCCTTGTGGGTCTGACTCGTGAGGGATTAATGCCCATCTTCCACACTGTATCCTGATAGAGCAGGTTGAGGTTGCTTCCACCGTCCATCAGGACTCGTGTTAGGAGAAATCCGTCAATGATTGGGTCGAGGACCAGTGCGGCCGAACCGCCATGGCGGATGCTAGTTGGGTGATCTCGACGATCGAAGGTGATCGGGAATGACGGCCACGGATTGAATTTTGGGGCGACTAGCTCTACCGCGTAGACGTCCCGGAGTGCTCGCTTGCGCTCCCTTTTGGTGATGTGTGTAGCGTATATCATGTTCACCGTTCTGACTTGAGGGGGAAATTTCTTCTGCCCCAGTGTTCGGCTGCCGGGGCTCTTCGTCCTCGTCCTCGCTTTGTGATCCCTTTTCTTTGTTTTCAGCATTTAACTTGCCAGCCTATTTGAAAACCCAACAATCTCTGTTGGTGTGATTGGCTTTTTTATTTGGGGTACCATGTATTTGGCACGAACGATAGAGTATGCGATCCAGGATGGATTGTCCCTCACTGATCCTTTTGTAGGGCTTCTTTCGCTGGCCGGTCTTGGGGCCGCTGAATCCGGCGTTAACAGTGGTGTCATTGGTGTCGTCGCCATTGCTTTGACGTTTGTGTCTATTGCGCTGGAGCTTGCCGGAGCTGTTCTTGGCCTCATAGGGGCCTGTCTTGTTGGCTGTGTTTTTGCGACGAGCTAGCCAGCTGTCCTCACCCGCGCAAAAGCGGGTGATGAGTGCCATAAGGGCTGCCATGGACTTCGACTTTTCTTGGCCAAGGTGGCGTGCTAGCCATTCGTCACGGATGTTGTGTTTAAAGGCCGCTAGGGCTTTGGCATCTGGACAATCAACGATCTGGTTCTTTTTGGTTAGGAACCTAGTCCAGAATTTTTTGGCTGATTCTCCAGGTTGTTGAACTATGTGGCTTAAGTCATCGGCATCGGGTGGCCGGACATATGTACCTTGAAAGTTGTCAAGGAAGGCCTCTTCCAAGTCCTCCCAGCTGTGGATGGAATTCTCGGGCAGGCTATTTAGCCAGTGTCGATCTGGCCCTTTGAGTTTTAGTGGGAGGTATTTGATGGCGTGGAGGTCGTCTCCACGGGCCATGTGGATGTCGAGAATAAAGTCCTCAATCCATACTACGAGATCGGTTGTTCCGTCGTATGATTCAATATTGATGGCCTTGAACCCCTCGGGGAATTCGTGATTCAGCACCTCATCTGTGGAGCGGAGAGGGTGTGCGACGCCTGTATATCGGGCCGCGTCACGGTGCACCTCCGATGAAGTCCGTCTGCGGTTATCGGCCCGGGTGTGACTAGGTTTTTCATGTCCAAATAGGTAGCCGTCATCCCGAGTCGAGAAGCGTCCTCGTGTTCCGTAGATTGATCTGGTGTGTCCTGCTCTACTGTCCAAATCCTGTCGAAGGTCGTATGTATGGTCCTGGGCTGTTCTGTCCCTGTTTTTGCGAGGTGGTGGGGCGGGCTGTTGTTCGGACTGAGTTGCCGTTTTATCCCGACCGCGGGGTGGTCGTTCCGCCGCACTATCCCGACCACGTGGTGGTCGGTCCGCATTGCGTGAGGGAGGTATGGGATCTGGTGCTTCCTCATCGAACTGAGGTAGCAGTCTGCGCTTTGGGTAATTCTTGGCTGGGCGCTCGAGGCCGTATTCTTCGGCTGCCAGGACATCAGTCCACCTGTCAATGAGCAGGTCTTGATCAGCTTGGAGTTGCTGTTGCTTCTTCTTCAGGTTTCTTGTAGTGGCTATTAGCTGGTGTTTGAAGCGCTCCTACTCGAGGGGTGCCTCAGGCACGATGAAGTCCTCATTGCCGAGGCTCTCATCATCCTCGGAGACTGGACGATAACTATCATCATCTGGATCATTGGGCATGGCCTGTTTATCAGGGTTATCTTGCCTGTTGTCTTGTTTCTCCTGTTCGGATGCAGCCCCGACAGGATCTTCATTGTTTTCGGCGTCGCCCGGAGTACTATTTTCTTCGGTGCCAGAGTCGTCATCTTTTGAGTGGTGAGGCTTAGAGCGACGTATAGGGCGTCAGCGCTTGGACTGTGTCTCAGAAGGTTTATTCGCAACTGGATCTCCTTTGTCATCGTCGCTAGCTTTTTTAGGTGTGTTGACCATGTACACATCGTACGAAGAGGTGGCCGTCCAATGTCCAGTAAGTGGCGGGTTTTGGCCTTGCTCCTGGTCGGCATCATCGTCCATACTGTCGATGTCTTCGGAGCCGTAATCAAGCACCTCAGTTAAGTCATCGACAGTGGCAATGAAGTGGGTGGCGGGTGGGAAGCGGAATTTCCCATCGTCAGCCTCTGGCTTGAACCGAACATAGTTCGGCTATAAGTCCTTCTCCAAGGACAAGTTCTTTAAAGAGTTTAGCACATCTCCCAAAGGTGAGTGCTGGAAGATGTCTGTGGCCCTAAATTCGAAAATCGATAACCGATCTAGCTCGGTGTCCGCAGGCGTACCCGGTCCGGGACTTATAGCTGGAGACGAGTCCGGAGTTCCATTGACGCAAATATTGCGGGGTGCCGAGTCCGTGTGCGGCTCCAACGCCGCGGACTCTGTGGCCTCGGATGGCACGATCTGCTCCGGTTCTAAGGCCATTGCAGCAACAGGGACCATCTCCTGGATGTGATCCGATGACAGATTTAAGTCATGTTCATCGGGCCGAGGGGGAGCGATCGCGGAGGTCTCAAATCCATTGAAGATCAAGTCTCCACGAATATCCGCAACATAGTTCAAGCTTCCAAATCTGACCTGGTGGCCACGGGCGTAGCTATCGATCTGCTCCAGATGGCCAAGCGAGTTGGCGCGCAGTATGAAGCCGCCGAACACGAAAATTTGTCCAGGGAGGAAGGTTTCTCCTTGGACAGCGTCGCTATAGGAGATTGGAGGGGCCATCGAACCTTTCGTTGATGGCACAGTGGAACTCTCAATGAAAGCACCAATGTCGGTGTCAAAACCGGCGGATCTCGCGTAGGGGGTCCCGAACTGTGCGTCTAGGATCGATGGTAACAGGAGACGGGGACACGATTTTAACCTAGGTTTAGGCCCTCTCTATGGAGGTAATACCCTATGTCCTGCTTGATTGATCTTGATGAATATGAGTGTTACAAGAGTTGATCTACCACAAGATCGTAATGGCTAAACCCTAGAAGCCTAGCCTGTATGACTATGGTAATGAATATATCCTTTCCAGACTAGCCCCTCCGGTTTATATAGACACCGGGGGGAATCTAGGGTTTACATAGAGTCGGTTACATAAGAAGGAATCTTCATAGTCGGTTGCCAAGCTTGCCTTCCACCTCAAGGAGAGTCCAATCCGGACACGGCTACAGTCTTCGGCCTTCATGTCTTCACAGCCCATCAGTCCGGCCCATGGATAGCAGGTCGGACGCCCGAGGACCCCTTAGTCCAGGACTCCCTCAGTAGCCCCTGAACCTGGCTTCAATGACGAGGAGTCCGGCGCATAGATTGTCTTCGGCATTGCAAGGCGGGTTCCCTTCTATCCGAACTTCAAGATAGTCTTCGGATGCGATGATAGTATCCGGACCTGTCACACACACCATACATAATCGTAGAGAAAATATATTTTTACACGAGTCTAATCTGCTGAGAGCTTTTTATAATATGACACCACGTCTGTCCGGTCATAATTTCGAACCGTTTTTCATCTGCTGTCGGACCTGGGGTTCCGGCAAACCCTTAAGGTTCGAAATATAGGGTGCGCGCGAAGTTCTTTCCCTCCTACTGATCTACGCCCGAGCTCTCTAAGATCTCGCGGACGAACTCGACGAACTCGTAGCACCAAGACACAAGATTTATACTGGTTCGGACCACCGTTGTTGTGTAATACCCTACTCCAGTGTGGTGGTGGATTGCCTCTTGGGCGGCTGATGAACAATACAAGGGGAAGAACAGCCTCCTGAGGTTGAGGTGTTCTTGTGCTTGATGAACTTGTGTCATCTTTGGATCCGATCCCCTAGCTATGGTGGTGGCTAGCTCTATTTATAGGGGCTCTGGTCCACTTCCCGAATGTTGAGCGGGAAGGGAGCCAACAATGGCGGCCAATTTGTAAGGGGACAGCTAGTACAAGCTATCCTGACAAAAGTAGTCTTCGCCTGCAAAAGACTCTAGCGGTGACGCCGTCCTGGGCTACACGGTGACCTCCGTCCTGCCGTCCTTCCGGTCTTGGTCTCGTTGCACTGATATGGAAACCTTTGCCTGATGCCTCCGTACCCCGCGGCTGCACTTTCCCCCTTAGCACAAAATGGGAAGCAAGGACATTGCGCACGTTGGCGCCCGCCTGGCGCCGATCGTCATGGCTCACGTCACGAGAGCCTCGCGAGGTTCGCCCCGCCTTGATATCTCCGCTCATCATGAGGCAGCTTGGCGAGGCCACTCCTGAGGAGGTCTTGTATCGTACACCTCGCGAGGGTCTTGGTTCCTTGTCGATGAAGATGGGTCGTACAGGCCTGCCAGCACAGCCACGCCATGGGCTGCAGGACGGCAAGTATGGGGACCCCCATTCCCAGAACACCGATAGCAGCCCCCGAGCCCAAGGTGCGCTCGGGCTTGGCTTCGGGGCGAAGCCAAAGGATCAAGCGCGGAGCGCCGTGCGCCCCAAAAGCCTGCGGCCTCGGTTGCCGCGTGGCGGTTGATTGGACGTGGGTGTCTCCACTTCCCCACGCAGCTTCAGAAACTGCCCGACTTGACAAGTCCCTGCGACATGCAAGGAAATCATCATTACCTGAGATCATGGGAGGTGTCGGTTAGCCTTCTTCCACTATAAATGGGGAGGGGGCGGAGCCCCCGTCGCCCATCTCTTCTTGGTTCACTTGCTTCTTCCTCCTTGCTCCACCGTTAGCAGCAATGGCGCCACCGAAGAGGTTCTCCGCCGCGGAGAAGGGCAAGGCCCCTCGGGAGAGACCCGGCTCCCCGGCGCCCAAGCGATGACGTGGCTGTCCCTGTAAGTATGCCGCGACCCCCGCCATGGCCCCCGGCTCTCGGGGTGGCGCCGCAGTGCGCAGCAGGAGTCGCTCTATCCACGGCAGTCCCGTCGATGATAGGAGACACGCCGTGGTTGCGCGACCTCCCCGACCGCGGTTCCATGCGGTAGAGGTGCTACCGGAGTTCGTTGTCTGGTCAAAGGATCCAGCCGGTAGCTGGCTCTAGCTCCCCGCTTCTTTGCTGACGAGCTGCCGGCCTCCATTCCAGGCGGGCTCTGGCTGCAGGCAGACGGTTGCTGCAGTCGGGCTTCTTGTGCCGCGGTCGAGGTCTCCGCTGCAGGCAACATTGCCCTGGCCCGTGGTTGGCAGACGTTTGCCTGCGCGCGCGGCTGGGCAGGTGGTGCACCCTCCACTTCAAGTGCAACGGTGACGCGACCCTCTTCGTGAGGGTGTTTGGGGAAGGCGGTCGCCGCGCTAGATGCTGCCCTAAAGTGAACGACAGCGAGGAGGTGCTTGGCCTTGGCGATGGTCGGGAAGAGGAGGAGGACGAACCCGCCGGCCGCGCCTCGTCTAGCTATGGTGGCTCCTCCCTCGGCGACAGTTCCAGCAGCGGCGGCCTTGATCAGCCGCCGCGCCCGCTTCTAAGGTGGTAGCTGGTCGTCTCGTCACCGTGCACCGGTGAAGAGCGAGGAGGTGTCCGACTAGACCCGGGACGTCGTCGAGGCCCTTCCTCCGTCGGCTACTACAGGGGCGAGCGCCGCTTTGTTATGTTCCCCTTTTCCTTCCTGCATCAAAATGAAACCAGCATGGGCCTGTAGGGGCGTGTATCGAACCATAACTCATTATCCATTATGCTACACTTGTTGTTTCAATGATGTGTGCCTATTTTGCGCAGAGGTAACTTAGCCTGGTGTATTCGGGGCGCCCTCCTCCTTACGAGGCGTTTATTTCTCCATGTCCATCTTGACCTTGTGGTCTGTGATTGCTCAGGAAATGCTGAAATAATTCGTTAGGGAGTTTTTTCTAGGAGATTTGTCGCTCACCCAAGCCTTGACCCGGCGCCTTGTATCGCGGTACCCGTGGGGCACTGATTAGGAGAGATGTGCCAGCTTTCGGGCTCGAATGAGAGTGGCTCGCGAGAAGGCATAGAGAAGAAAAACGCTCGCGACGGCACCTGCCTAGCCCCCTCGTGAGGTATGTGAGAGAGAGAACATGAGCGAACCAGAGCCGGAAAAATGGTAAGAGGCGAGGGAATCGTATCAGCAAGGATCACCAAAAGCAAACTTCAATTAAGGAAAAGCGAGCCAACTGCGAAAGCAAATAAAAAGCCGCGTTCGGCACCTAATCTAGTCTTCAATTCTTCTCACCAACGCGGAGCTAAGTGCTGCCACTAGGTGTGGGAGGGAGCCCCAGGGCCTGAGGCCGGCGCTCCTGAGACTCCGGGGCATGTACAACACCACTCATTATTACGTGACAGTGTCATGGGCGGCGATTCTTCACAGGCACCGGGCCTTCTTCACAGGCTCTGGGCCTTTCTTCACAGGCTCTGGGCCTTGCTTCATGGGTAGAACCTCCGGAGCTGCTGGATGTTCCAGGCGTTCTGGATAGGTATCCCGTCCTGCGTATCCAGGCGCGCGACACCAGGCCTGGAGACATGGACGACCCTGAACGGGCCCTCCCATGTGGGTGAAAGCTTGTGCAGCCCTTCCCTGGAGAGGACCCGCCTCAGGACGAGGTCGCCCACCTCGAGCGTCCTGGAGCGGATGATGCGGCAGTGGTATCACCGCAACGCCTGCTGGTACCTGGCCGCCCTCAGTGCAGCTTCGCAGCGACATTCCTCCCCCAGCACGAGGTCCATTCCCCGCGTGGCATCCTGCTATGTTTCATCGAACACCAGTACCCATGCAGAGCGATGCTTAACCTCGTGAGGGAGGACTGCTTCAGCACCATAGACAAAGAAGAATGGGGTCTCGCCCCATTAGTTTGGTGGCGGTGGTGCGGATAGACCATAGCACGGCGTGGAGCTCGTCGTGCCAGCCCCTGCCACAGGCCTCGAGCTTCTTCTTGAAGGTCCTGGTCTTGAGGCCCCTCAGGACCTCCGTGTTGGCGCGTTCGGCCTGACCATTGCTCCTCGGGTGCGCCACCGAAGCGTAGCAGATCTGCATTCCAAGGTTAGCACACTAGGTTTTGAAGAGGTTACTAGTGAACTGCGAGCCTTTATCTATGATGATGCGGTTAGGGACCCCGAAGTGGCTCACGAGGCCCTTGATGAACTTGACAGCGGAGCCAGCTGGGATGGTACGGATGGCTTCCACTTCCGCCCACTTGGTGAACTTGTCGATGGCGACGTAGAGGTAGCGGTAGCCCCCAAGCGCTCGAGGGAACGGGCCCAAGATGTCTAGCCCCCAGACCACGAACGACCACGTGAGCGGAATGGTATGGAGGCCCTGGGCCGGCTGGTGAATTTTCTTGGCGTGGAACTGGCAGGCTTCGCAGGACCTCACCAGCTCAGCTGCGTCGTTGAGCGCAGTGGGCCAGTAGAACCCACTGCGGAACACCTTGCCGACGAGGGTCCATGATTACAAGTGGTGCCCACAGTCCTCACCGTGTATCTCAGTTAGCAGCTCCTGCCCCTGGTCCCTAGAAATGCAGCGCAAGGAAACGTCGTTTGGCCGCTTCCTGTATAACTCACCATCCTGGATGCAGTACACCATGGCTTGCCGAACCACGTGCTCTGCATCTTCCTCCTTCTCTCGCAGCACCCTTTGCATTAGATATTCCTTGAATTCCTTGGTCCAGCATCCCTCCTGAGTCTCGAGTGCCAAGAGTAAGCGAGCTCCTGAGGTCCGGCCGCAGGCCGGGGCTCCTGTGGCAGGAGGCTGCGGCACCTCCTCCCGAGGCTGAGCTGTGCTTGACAGCGGTGGTGTCACCGACGGCTTGAAGAGCCGTTCCTCAAATTGTGGTTGTCGCTTCGATGCTCCCTTGGCGATGTCGTCGGCTTCCTTGTTGGTGCCCCGGGGCACGTGCTACAGCTCCAGGCCCAAGAACTGCTTCTCCATCTTGCGTACCTCCGCGAGGTATGCCTCCATATGCTCGTCCTTTGGCCCGTATACTTTGTTGGCGAAGTTGACGAGGAGTTGCGAGTCTCCTCTAATGGTAAGGCGCTTCACCCCAGAGCTGCCGCGGCCTTCAGGCCAGCTATGGGGCCTTTGTATTCTGCGATGTTGTTGGAGACCTTCTCGCTCTGCTGAAAGCAGAGCTGCATGGCATAGTAGAGCTTATCCAGAGTGGGCGAGCTGAGTACTGTTCCAGCCCCTGCGCCCTGGTGCGTGAAGGCGCCATCGAAGTACATGACCCAACCGTCCGGTGCCTCACTTCCTGGCGAGGTAGACTGGTCTTCGCCTACTTCAAGCGTCGGGACGTCCGTCCATTCTGCCACAAAATCAGCGAGCGCAGCTCCCTTGATGACCTTGGTAGTGCTGAACTCTAATTGGAATGCTTGCAGCTTGATGTTCCACTCGGCGACCCTCCCAGCAGAATTTGGGCTCCTGAGCACCCTCTCCAAGGGGTAGGCTGAGAAAACCTTGATGGGGTGCCCCTGGAAGTAGTGCCACAGCTTGCGCGAGGCCACCAAGAGTGCGAGCAGAAGCTTCTGAGGCATCGGATATCGCGCCCTCGCATCTCGCAACACGGTGCTGACGAAATACACCGGGTATTCGATGAGGGCTGCCGCGGTGTCTAGGCTCGCGTCTTGCGGGAGTTGAGACGCCTCGTGAGGTGACGGGGCTCCTGACGCCTGATTGTTTGCGGGAATTTTGGCGCTGTTGTCCTGTTGAGCTCGGTCTTCGGTCGTCGCTGCCACGGCTCTTGCGGTGCCTTCCTGATCTCGCATTGCTTCAGTTGTAGCCCGGTGCAGCGCGCCCTTGGCTTGGTGCTCCTATCGAACCGCCACCAGTGCTGTGCTGGCGGAGTACGGGGTAGCAGCGAGGTAGAGTACTAGGGGCTCGAGGGGTCGTGGCGCTACCATCACCGGAGGGCTGGTCAGGTATCTCTTGAGGTCTTGAAAAGCTCGATCGGCCTCCTGGGTCCACTCGAATGGGCCCTTCTTCATCATCATCTTGAAGAAAGGTAGGGCGCGTTCCCCTAGCTTGGAGATGAAGCGTCCCAACACAGTTACCCGGCCGGCCAGCTTCTGCATCTCCATAAGGGTCCGCGGCGGGCTCATGTCCTCAATGGCCTTGATCTTCTCTGGATTCGCCTCGATCCATCTGTGAGACAAGAGGAAGCCCAGCAGCTTGCCGGAAGGGACGCCGAACACGCACTTCTCCGGGTTAAGCCGCAAGTTCACTTGGCGCACGCTCACGAAGGTCTCCTCCAGGTCTTGAATCAAGGTCCTTGCCTCCCGATACTTTACCACAATGTCGTCGACGTAGGCCTCTGTGTTTCTCCCGAGCTGCCGCCCAGGGCGATGTGCATCAGTCACTGAAAGGTTGCGCCCGCGTTGCACAATCTGAAAGGCATGCAGGTGTAGCAATACACCCCACACGGGGTCACGAAGGCTGTCCTATCCACATCTTCTACCGCCATCTTGATCTGGTGATAACCTGAGAATGCATCCAGGAAGCACATCAGGTCGAACTCGGCGGTGGAGTCGATGATCTGATCGATGCGTGGGAGCGGGAACGGATCTTGGGGGTAGGCCTTGTTAAGGTTGGTGAAGTCGACGCACATCCGTTCCTTCCTACCTTTCTTCGGTACTACTATGGGGTTCGCCAGCCATTCGGGGTACCGAACCTCGCGAATGGCACCCGCCACCTCCAGCTTGTGGGTCTCTTGTACAATGAAGGCCTACTTCTCAGTGGACCGTCATCTTGCCCGCTGCTTCACGGGGCGTACATTGGGGCATACCCTTAAATATGTTGAATCACTTCCCTCGGGACTCCTACCAGCTGATTGGGCTCCCACGCGAATATATCCTTGTTTGCGCGCAAGAACTTCACCAATGCTTCCTCTTAACCTTGGTCAAGTCCCGCACCTATGGTAATGAAGGCTCATGGGGGCCCGTCCTCATTGGCTAGCACCTGCTTGGTTTCTGCCTTGTCTTGTGTGAACAACTACTTCTTCTTGGTCAGTATGGCCCTCTTGGGCTCGGAGGTGCCCGCGTCAGCAGGCTGCGCTGACGCAGCGGTTTTGAGGGCGAGCCTGAGTGCTGCCAGGGCCTCCTTGGTGTCCCCTTTGATAGTGAGGACGCCCTTGCTCCCAGGCATCTTCATGAGGTTGTAGGCCGGATGAGTCGCTGCCATGAACTGGGCCAGAGCCGGGTACCCAAGTATGGCGTTGTATGGGAGGCTGATGCGAGCGATGTTGAAGTCGACCGGCTCGGTGCGGTAGTTGTGGCGCGTGCCGAAGGTGACGGGAAGGCGGATCTATCCCAGAGAGCAGGCAGTGCCACCACCAACTCCTGAGAAAGGCTTGCTGAAGCTGAGCCGCTCGAGTGGCACGTGCAGAACACTGAAGGCCTCCACGGAGAGCAAGTTGAGGCCGGCACCACCGTCGATGAGGTTATTGGTAACAGCCACGTTGTAGATGGTGGGCATGCAGAGCATTAGGAGCACGCCCAAGCCGGCAGTGGAGTCGGGGTGGTCCTCTAAGCTGAAGGTGAGGTCGGCCTCTGGTGCAGCCCAGCCCGGCGGAGCCCCCGGGCGCTTGGAAGCGGCACCGATCTGGCGAAGGAACGCTTGACGTGGCGATCTGAAGGCGGTGCTTGGGAGCCGCCCAGCAGGGCCGCGACTACGTGGTGCGCCTGTATCGCGTAGCGAGCAGTGAAGAGGTCGTGGAGTTCCCCCCAGGATGCCACCATGGATCCGGGGAGGTTGAGCAGCCAGGCGCGTGGCTCGCCGGCGAGGGCCACGGGGAGCCAGTTGGCCATGACCTTGTCGTCGCCCCCGGCCTCGAGGATGGCCTCTTCATATGCCAGTAGGAAAGTCGACGGGTCTGCCACGCTGTCGTAGCGCGGCGGCATCTCCGGCCTGAACTTGGGTGGCCACCGTACCTGCCACAAGGCGGGGGCCAGGGCTCGGAGCCCCCTGGCCCCGTCGTTAGCACCGGCCACTAGAGTCGGTGGCATGGCGCATGCCATTAGAGAGAAGTGCGCCGGCGTGGAGCGTAGGCAAGTGAGAGGAGCTATGGCGCACCCCTACCTAGCACGCCAAATATCGGATCTGGGGTTCCGGCAAACCCTTAAGTTTCGAACTTTGGGGTGCGCGCGAAGTTCTTTCCCTCCTACCGATCTATGCCCTAGCTCTCTAAGATCTCGCGGACGAACTCGCAGCGCAAAGACACAAGATTTATACTGGTTCGGGCCACCGTTGTGGTGTAATACCCTACTCCAGTGTGGTGGTGGATTGCCTCTTGGGCTGCTGAATGAACAGTCCTAGGAGAAGAACAACCTCCTGAGGTTGAGGTGTTCTTGTGCTTGGTGAACTTGTATCGTCTTTGGATCCGATCCCCTAGCTATGGTGGTGGCTAGCTCTATTTATATGGGCCCTGGTCCTCTTCCCAAATGTTGAGCAGGAAGGGAGCCAACAATGGAGGCCAATTTGAAAGGGGACAGCTAGTACAAGCTATCCTGACAAAAGTAGTCTTCGCCTGCAAAAGACTCTAGCGGTGATGCCGTCCTGGGCTCCATGGTGACCTCCGTCCTGCCGTCCTTCTGGTCTTGGTCTCGTTGCACTGATATGGAAACATTTGCCTGATGCCTCAGTACCCCGCACCTACGCTTGGCCCATTAGCACAAAAGAGGAAGCAAGGACACAGCGCACGTTGGCGCCTGCCTGGTGCCAATCGTCATGGCTCACATCACGAGAGCCTCGCGAGGTTCACCCCGCCTTGATATCTCCGCTCCTCGTGAGGTGCTACCTCTTGAGCACTGCGTTGATTTTCCCTTGAAGAGGAAAGGGTGATGCAGCAAAGTAGCGTAAGTATTTCCCTCAGTTTTTGAGAACTAAGGTATCAATCCAGTAGGAGGCTACGCGCGAGTCCCTCGCACCTGCACAAAACAAATAAATCCCAACGCGATAGGGGGTTGTCAATCCCAACACGGTCACTTACGAGAGTGAGATCTGATAGATATGATAAGATAATATTTTTGGTATTTTTATGATAAAGATGCAAAGTAAAATAAAAGGCAATGAAAATAACTAAGTGTTGGAAAATTAATATGATGGAAGATAGACCCGGGGGCCATAGGTTTCACTAGTGGCTTCTCTCAAGAGCATAAGTATTTTACAGTGGGTGAACAAATTACTGTTGAGCAATTGACAGAATTGAGCATAGTTAGGAGAATATCTAGGTATGATCATGTATATAGGCATCACGTCTGAGACAAGTAGACCGACTCCTGCCTGCATCTACTTCTATTACTCCACACATTGACCGCTATCCAGCATGCATCTAGAGTATTAAGTTCATAAGAGCAGAGTAACGCTTTAAGCAAGATGACATGATGTAGAGGCATAAATTCATGCAATATGATAAAAACCCCATCTTGTTATCCTCGATGGCAACAATACAATATGTGCCTTGCTGCCCCTACTGTCACTGGGAAAGGACACCGCAAGATTGAAACCAAAGCTAATCACTTCTCCCATTGCAAGAAAGATCAATCTAGTAGGCCAAACCAAACTGATAATTCGAAGAGACTTGCAAAGATAACCAATCATACATAAAGGAATTCAGAGAAGATTCAAATATTGTTCATAGATAAACTTGATCATAATCCCACAATTCATCGGTCGCAACAAACACACCGCAAAAGAAGATTACATCGAATAGATCTCCACGAAGGAGGGGGAGAACTTTGTATTGAGATCCAAAAAGAGAAAAGAAGCCATCTAGCTAATAACTATGGACTCGAAGGTCTAAAGTAAACTACCCACACTTCATCAGAAGGGCTATGGTGTTGATGTAGAAGCCCTCCGTGATCGATGCCCCCTCCGACGGAGCTCTGGAACAGACCCCAAGATGGGATCTCATGGATACAGAAAGTTACGATGGTGGAATTAGGGTTTTGGCTCCGTATTTGATCGTTTGGGGGTACGTAGGTATATATAGGAGGAAGGAGTACGTCGGTGGAGCAACAGGGGGCCCACGAGGGTGGAGGGCGCGCCTGGGGGGTAGGCGTGCCCCCCTACATCGTGGCTTCCCTGTTGGTTGCTTGACGTAAGGTCCAAGTCTCCTGGATCATGTTCGTTTTGAAAATCACGTTCTCGAAGGTTTCATTCCGTTTGGACTCCGTTTGATATTCTTTTTCTGCGAAACTCTGAAATAGGCAAAAACAGCAATTCTGGGCTGGGCCTCCGGTTAATATGTTAGTCCCAAAAATAATATAAAAGTGAATAATAAAGCCCAATAATGTCCAAAACAAAAGATAATATAGCATGGAGCAATCAAAAATTATAGATATGTTGGAGACGTATCAAGCATCCCCAAGCTTAATTCCTGCTCGTCCTCGAGTTGGTAAATGATAAAAACAGAATTTTTGATGTGGAATGCTACTTGGCATAATTTCAATGTAATTCTCTTAATTGTGGTATTAATATTCAGATCCGAAAGATTCAAGACAAAAGTTTAATATTGACATAGAAACAATAATACTTCAAGCATACTAACTAAGCAATTATGTCTCTTCAAAATGACATGGCCAAAGAAAGTTATCCCTACAAAATCATATAGTCTGGCTATGCTCCATCTTCACCACATAAAGTATTCAAATCATGCACAACCCCGATGACAAGCCAAGCAATTGTTTCATACTTTTAATGTTCTCAAACTTTTTCAATCTTCATGCAATACATGAGTGTGAGCCATGGACATAGCACTATAGGTGGAATAGAATGGTGGTTGTGGAGAACACAAAGAAAGGAAGAAGATGGTCTCACATCAACTAGGCGTATCAATAGGCTATGGAGATGCCCATCAATAGATATCAATGTGAGTGAGTAGGGATTGCCATGCAACGGATGCGCTAGAACTATAAATGTATGAAAGCTCAACAAAAGAAACTAAGTGGGTGTGCATCCAACTCGCTTGCTCACGAAGACCTAGGGCATTTGGTGGAAGCCCATCATTGGAATATACAAGACAAGTTCTATAATGAAAGATTCCCACTAGTATATGAAAGTGAGAACATAGGAGACTCTCTATCATGAAGATCATGGTGCTACTTTGAAGCACAAGTGTGGTAAAAGGATAGTAGCATTACCCCTTCTCTCTTTTTATCTCTTATTATTATTATTATTATTTATTTTTTCCTTTTCTCTTCTTTTTTTATGGCCTCTTTTTTCGTCCGGAGTCTCATCCCGACTTATGGGGGAATCATAGTCTCCATCATCCTTTCCTCACTGGGACAATGTTCTAATAATGATGATCATCACACTCTTATTTACTTACAACTCAAGAATTACAACTCGATACTTAGAACAAAATATGACTCTATATGAATGCCTTCGGCGGTGTATCGGGATAGCAATGATGCATGCGTGACTTATATGAAAGAATTATGAACGGTTGCTTTGCCACAACAAAAATGTTAACTACATGATCATGCAAAGCAATACGACAATGATGGAGCGTTTCATGTTAAACGGAACGGTGGAAAGTTGCATGGCAATATATCTCGGAATGGCTATGGAAATGCCATGATAGGTAGGTATGGTGGCTGTTTTGAGGAAGGTATATGGTGGGTGTATGATACCGGCGAAAGGTGCGCGGTATTAGAGAGGCTAGCAATGGTGGAAGGGTGAGAGTGTGTATAATCCATGGACTCTACATTAGTCGTAAAGAACTCACATACTTATTGCAAAATTCTATTAGTTATCGAAGCAAAGTACATCATGCTCCGACCGCCACTCATAAGGTGGACAATCAATAAATACATCATGCTCCGACTTCTTAACATAACGGTTCACCATACGTGCATGCTACAGGAATCAAAAACTTCAACAGAAGCAGTTCTCAAATTCACAACTACTCAACTAGCACAACTTTAATATCACTACCTCCATATCTCAAAACAATCATCAAGCATAAAACTTCTCTTAGTATTCAAAACACTCATAAGAAAGTTTTTACTAATCTTGAATACCTAGCATATTAGGATTATTTAAGCAAATTACCATGCTGTTTAAGACTCTCAAAATAATCTAAGTGAAGCATGAGAGATCAATAGTTTCTATAAAACAAATCCACCAACGTGCTCTAAAAGATATAAGTGAAGCACTAGAGCAAAAACTAAATAACTCAAAAGATATAAGTGAAGCACATAGAGTATTCTAATAATTTCCGAATCATGTGTGTCTCTCTCAAAAGGTGTGCACAGCAAAGATGATTGTGGTAAACTAAAAATCAAAGACTCAAATCAGACAAGACGCTCCAAGAAAAACACATATCATGTGGTAAATAAAAATATAGCTCCAAGTAAAGTTACCGATAGAAGTAGACGAAAGAGGGGATGCCTTCCGGGGCATCCCCAAGATTTGGCTTTTAGGTGTCCTTAGATTATCTTGGGGGTGTCATGGGCATCCCCAAGCTTAGGCTCTTGCCACTCCTTGTTCCATAATCCATCAAATCTTTACCCAAAACTTGAAAACTTCACAACACAAAACTTAAAGTAGAAAATCTCGTGAGCTCCGTTAGCGAAAGAAAACAAAAGACCACTTCAAGGTACTGTAATGAACTCATTCTTTATTTATATTGGTGTTAAACCTACTGTATTCCAACTTCTCTATGGTTTATAAACTATTTTACTAGCCATAGATTCATCAAAATAAGCAAACAACACACGAAAAACAGAATCTGTCAAAAATAGAACAGTCTATAGTAATCTGTAGCTAGAGCAAGATCTAGAACACCAACAATTCTAAAAAAACATTCTGGAAGTGAGAAATTTATCTATTAATCATATTAAAAAAGAATTAACTAAATAGCGCTTTCCAAATAAAAATGGCAGCAGTTCTCGTGAGCGCTAAAGTTTCTGTTTTTTACAGCAAGATTAACAAGACTTTCCCCAAGTCTTCCCAACGGTTCTACTTGGCACAAACACTAATTAAACACAAAAAAACAACCAAAACAGATGCTAGATAAATTATTTTTTACTAAACAGGAGCAAAAAGCAAGGAATAAAAATAAAATTGGGTTGCCTGCCAACAAGCGCTATCGTTTAACGCCCCTAGCTAGGCATAAAAAGCAAGGATAGAACTTGGTATTGCCATCTTTGGTAGGCAATCCATAAGTGGCTCTCATAATTGATTCATAAGGTGATTTAATTTTCTTTCTAGGAAAGTGTTCCATGCCTTCCCTTAACGGAAATTGGAATCTAATATTTCCTTCCTTCATATCAATAATTGCACCAATCGTTCTAAGGAAAGGTCTACCAAGAATAATAGGACATGAAGGATTGCAATCTATGTCAAGAACAATAAAATATACAGGCACATAGTTCCTATTTACAACAATAAGAACATCATTAATTCTTCCCATAGGTTTCTTAATAGTGTAATCCGCAAGGTGCAAGTTTAGAGAGCAATCATCAAAATCACGGAAACCTAGCAAATCACATAAAGTCTTTGGAATCGTGGGGAACACTAGCACCCAAATCACACAAAGCATAGCATTCATGATATTTAATTTTAATTTTAATAGTTGGTTCCCACTCATCTTAAAGTTTTCTAGGTATAGAAACTTCCAACTCAAGTTTCTCTTCATAAGATTGCATCAAAGCATCAACGATATGTTGGGTAAAAGCTTTATTTTGGCTATAAGCATGAGGAGAATTTAGCACGGATTGCAACAAGGAAATACAATCTATCAAAGAGAAATTGTCATAATTAAATTCCTTGAAATACAAAATAGTGGGTTCATCAATATTTAAAGTTTTGACTTCTTCAATCCCACTTTTAATAAATTTAGCATCAAAATCTAAAGACTCCGAATTTTCGGAACGCCTTCTAGGTAAAGGTGGATCATATTCAGTCCCATCATTACCAAGATTCATATTGCAAAACAAAGATTTAATAGGGGACACATCGATAACTTTTAGATCTTCATCTTTATTATCATGGAAACTAGAGGAACACGCTTTTATAAAGCAATCTTTTTAGCACGCATCCTAGCGGTTCTTTCTTTGCACTCTCAATGGAAATTATCATGGCTTTGAGAGACTCATTGATATCATGTTTAGTAGGAATAGATCTAAGTTTTAAAGAATCAACATCAATAGAAATTATATCAACGTTCCTAGCCAACTCATCAATCTGAAGCAATTTTTCTTCAATCAAAGCATTGAAATTCTTTTGCGAAGTAATAAATTCTTTAATATTAGATTCAAAATCAGAGGGCATCTTATTATAATTTCCATAAGAATTGTTGTAGGAATTACCATAATTATTAGAGGAATTACTAGGATACGGCGTAGGATTAAAGTTTCCTCTATACGCGTTGTTACCAAAATTAGTCCTACCAACAAAATTCACATCCATAGATTCATTATTATTCTCAATAAAAGTAGACAAAGGCATATCATTAGGATCAGAAGAAACACTTTTATTAGAAAAATAATTGCATAAGTTCATCCATCTTTCCACTCAAAACATTAATTTCTTCTATCGTGTGCACTTTCTTATTAGTAGATCTTTTAGTGTGCCATTGAGAATAATTAACCATAATATTATCTAGGAGTTTAGTAGATTCTCCTAAAGTGATTTCCGTAAAAGTGCCTCCCATGGCCGAATCTAAAAGATTTCTAGAAACAAAATTCAATCCGGCATAAAAATTTTGTATAATCATCCACAAATTTAAACCATGCGTAGGGCAATTACGTATCATTAATTTCATCCTCTCCCAAGCTTGTGCAACATGTTCATGATCAAGTTGCTTAAAATTCATAATATCGTTCCTAAGAGAGATGATCTTAGCGGGAGGAAAATACTAAGAGATAAAAGCATCTTTGCACTTATTCCATGAATCAATACTATTTTTTGGCAAAGACGAAAACCAAGCTTTACCATGATCTCTAAGCAAAAAAGGAAATAGCTTCAATTTAACAATATCATTATCCACATCTTTCTTCTTTTGCATATCACACAAATCAATGAAGCTATTTAGATGGGTAGCGGCATCTTCACTAGGAAGCCCGGAAAACAGATTTTTTATGACAAGATTCAGCAAGGCAGCATTAATTTCACAAGATTCAGCATCTGTAAGAGGAGCAATCGGAGTGCTAATAAAATCATTGTTGTTGGTATTGGTAAAGTCACACAATTTAGTGTTATCTTGAGCCATCGTGACAAGCAAGCAATCCAACACACAAGCAAACGAGGAACGGGCAAAAAAAGGCAAATAGAGAAAGAGTGGGAGGATAGAGAGAGAGGGTGAATAAAACAGCAAGGGTGAAGTGGGGGAGAGGAAAACGAGAGGCAAATGGCAAATAATGTAATGCGGGAGATAAGGGTTGTGATGGGTACTTGGTATGTTGACTTTTGCGTAGACCTCCCCGGCAACGGCGCCAGAAATCCTTCTTGCTACCTCTTGAGCACTGCGTTGGTTTTCCCTTGAAGAGGAAAGGGTGATGCAGCAAAGTAGTGTAAGTATTTCCCTCAGTTTTTGAGAACCAAGGTATCAATCCAGTAGGAGGCTACGTGTGAGTCCCTCGCACCTTCACAAAACAAATAAATCCTCGCAACCAACGCGATAAGGGGTTGCCAATCCCTACACGGTCACTTACGAGAGTGAGATCTGATAGATATGTTAACAAAATATTTTTGGTATTTTTATGATAAATATGCAATGTAAAATAAAAGATAATGAAAATAACTAAGTGTTGGAAGATTAACATGATGGAAGATAGACCCGGGGGCCATAGGTTTCACTAGTGGCTTCTCTCAAGAGCATAAGTATTTTACGGTGGGTGAACAAATTACTGTTGAGCAATTGATAGAATGGAGCATAGTTATGAGAATATCTAGGTATGATCATGTATATAGGCATCACGTCCGAGACAAGTAGACCGACTCCTGCCTGCATCTACTACTATTACTCCACATATCGACCGCTATCCAGCATGCATCTAGAGTATTAAGTTCATAAGAACAGAGTAACGCTTTAAGCAAGATGACATGAGGTAGAGGCATAAATTCATGCAATATGATAAAAACCCCATCTTGTTATCCTCGATGGCAACAATACAATACGTGCCTTGGTGCCCCTACTGTCACTGGGAAAGGACACATCAAGATTGAACCCGAAGCTAAGCACTTCTCCCATTGCAAGAAAGATCAATCTAGTAGGCCAAACCAAACTGATAATTCGAAGAGACTTGCAAAGATAACCAATCTCACATAAAAGAATTCAGAGAAGATTCAAATATTGTTCATAGATAAACTTGATCATAAACCAACAATTCATCGGTTTCAACAAACAGACCGCAATAGAAGATTACATCGAATAGATCTCCATGATAGAGGGGGATAACTTTGTATTGAGATCCAAAAAGAGAGAAGAAGCCATCTAGCTAATAACTATGGACCCGAAGGTCTGAAGTAAACTACTCACACTTCATCGGAAGGGCTATGGTGTTGATGTAGAAGGCCTCCGTGATCGATGCCCCCTCTGACGGAGCTCTGGAACAGGCCCCAAGATGGGATCTCGTGAATATAGAAAGTTACGGCGGTGGAATTAGGGTTTTGGCTCCGTATATGATCGTTTGGGGGTACGTAGGTATATATAGGAGGAAGGAGTAAATCAGTAGAGCAATAGGGGGGCCACGAGGGTGGAGGGCACGCCTGAGGGGTAGGCGTGCCCCCTGCCTCGTGGCTTCCCTGTTGGTTGCTTGACGTAGGGTCCAAGTCTCCTGGATCATGTTCGTTCCGAAAATCACGTTCCCGAAGGTTTCGTTCCGTTTGGACTCCGTTTGATATTCTTTTTTTGCGAAACTCTGAAATAGGCAAAATAACAGCAATTCTGGGATGGGCCTCCGGTTAATAGGTTAGTACCAAAAATAATATAAAAGTGAATAATAAATCCCAATAATGTCCAAGACAGAAGATAATATAGCATGTAGCAATCAAAAATTATAGATACGTTGGAGACGTACCATGAGGCAGCCTGGCGAGGCCGCTCCTGAGGAGGTCTTGCGTCGTCCACCTCGCGAGGCTTGGCCCCTTGCGAGGGTCTTGGTTCCTTGTCGATGAAGATGGGCTGTACAGGCCTGCCAGCATAGCCACGACATGGGCCGCAGGCAGGCAAGTCTGGGGACCCCTGTTCCCAGAACGCCGACATCTGCCGCTCCATGTTTCGAGATGCGGTTGCCATTGGCACGTCTTGTCGAAGTAGAGATCGTGTCCCCTTATTACGGGATTCTCATCAATACAGGCGTGGGCGACCCAACCGTGCCGTTTGCACGCCCCTTGGGAATAGGCGAGTTTAAGGCGAGTGGGGAGACGCTTGATATTCATGGCCTTTATAAGGGGATAAGGATTCCCTTTCTTCACCCACACCTTGGCTCCTCCTCAGTCCTTCCGTCCCTGAGCTCCAGCGCCCAAGATTTTAGCTTTTCCCTCGTCCGAGAAAGCACTCCAAAGATGTCCGGATGCGGAGCTAGGCGTAAGTGGATGGCATCCTCCGTCAAGAAGAGGGATATCAAGGCACTCCAGGAGGCCGGATATCTGGCCAAGGAGATTGCTCACCGGATCCCGGCAAAGGGACAAATCATCCCTACTCCAGAGCCCCACGAGAGGGTTGTGTTTCTCACACATTTTGTCTGCGGGCTGGGCTTCCCTCTTCACCCCTTCGTCTGTGGACTAATGTTTTACTACGGGCTAGACTTCCATGACCTAGCCCCCAACTTCTTCCTCAACATCACGTCATTCAGTGTCGTGTGCGAGGCCTTTCTTCGCATCCCACCTCATTTCGGCCTATGGCTGAAGACGTTCAATGTGAAGCCGAAGGTGGTGAGCGGCCAATAAGCAGAGTGACGAGGCGCCATGGTGGGCAAGATGCCCAACGTTACCTGGCCCGAGGGCTCATTCACTGAGATGGTGAAAGAGTGGCAATCGGGGTGGTTCTATATCACCTAGCCGCGTGACGCCAACTGGGTGGCGGCCCCCGAATTCCGATCCAGAATCCCGATGCGGCTCACTGATGTCTACTACACAACCATCTTCTTGTAGACGTTGTTGGGCCTCCAAGTGCAGAGGTTTGTAGGACAGTAGCAAATTTCCCTCAAGTGGATGACCTAAGGTCTATCAATCCGTAGGAGGCGTACGATGAAGATGGTCTTTCTCAAGCAACCCTGCAACCAAATAACAAAGAGTCTCTTGTGTCCCCAACACACCCAATACAATGGTAAATTGTATAGGTGCACTAGTTCGGCGAAGAGATGGTGATACAAGTGGTATATGGATGATAGATATGAGTATTCGTAATCTGAAATTATAAAAACAGCAAGGTATAAAGTGATAAAAGTGAGCGTAAACGGTATTGCAATGCGTTGAAACAAGGCCTAGGGTTCATACTTTCGCTAGTGTAAGTTCCCTCAACGATACTAACATAATTGGATCACATAACTATCCCTCAACATGCAACCAAGAGTCACTCCAAAGTCACTAATAGCGGAGAACGAACGAAGAGATTATGGTAGGGTACGAAACCACCTCAAAGTTATTCTTTCCAATCAATCCATTGGGCTATTCCTATAAGTGTCACAAACAGCCCTGGAGTTCGTACTAGAATAACACCTTAAGACACAAATCAACCAAAACCCTAATGTCACCTAGATACTCCAATGTCACCTCAAGTATCCGTGGGTATGATTATATGATATGCGTCACACAATCTCAGATTCATCTATTCAACCAACACATAGAACCTCAAAGAGTGCTCCAAAGTTCCTACCGGAGAATCACGACGAAAACATGTGCCAACCCCTATGCATAGGTTCATGGGCGGAACCCGAAAGTTGATCACCAAAACATACATCAAGTGAATCACGTGATATCCCATTGTCACCACAGATATCCACGGCAAGACATACATCAAGTGCTCTCAAATCTATAAAGACTCAATCCGATAAGATAACTTCAAAGGGGAAACTCAATTCATTACAAGAGAGTAGAGGGGGAAGAAACATCAAGATCGTATCATCTCAAGAACACGAGAGAGAGAGAGATCAAACACATAGCTACTGGTACATACCCTCAGCCCCAAGGGAGAACTACTCCCTCCTCGTCATGGAGAGCACCGGGATGATGAAGATAGCCACCGGAGAAGGATTGCCCCCTCCGGCAGGGTGCCGGAACGGGTCTAGATTGATTTTTGGTGGCTACGGAGGCTTTTGGCGGCGAAACTCCTGATCTAATCTCCGTTCTGGAAGTTTTAGGGTACATGGAGTTATATAGGCAGAAGAAGCACGTCAGGGGAGCCACGAGGGCCCCACGAGGCAGGTGGGCGCGCCCTAGGGGGGCGCCCCCCACCCTCGTGGGCAGCTCCTGTATCTTCTGATGTGGGGTCCAAGTCCATCAGGTGTGTTTCCTTCCAAAAATGACTTCTCCAGTTGATTTCGTTCCGTTTCGACTCCGTCTGATATTCCTTTTCTTCAAAACACTAAAATAGGCATAAAACAACAAATCTGGGCTGGGCCTCCGGTTAATAGGTTAGTCCAAAAAATAATATAAAAGTGGATAATAAAGCCCAATATTGCCCAAAATAGTAGATAATATAGCATGGAGCAATCAAAAATTATAGATACGTTGGAGACGTATCAAGCATCCCCAAGCTTAATTCCTGCTCGTCCTCGAGTAGGTAAATGATAAAAAGATAATTTTTGATGTGGAATGCTAGTTGGCATAATTTCAATGTAATTCTTCTTACTTGTGATATGAATATTCAGATCTGAAAGATTCAAGACAAAAGTTCATATTGACATAAAAATAATAATACTTCAAGCATACTGACTAAGCAATCATGTCTTCTCAAAATAACATGGCCAAAGAAAGTTATCCCTACAAAATCATATAGTCTGGCTATGCTCTATCTTCACCACACAAAATATTTAAATCATGCACAACCCCGATGACAAGCCAAGCAATTGTTTCATACTTTTAATGTTCTCAAACTTTTTCAATCATCACGCAATACATGAGCGTGAGCCATGGATATAGCACTATAGGTGGAATAGAGTGGTGGTTGTGGAGTAGAAAAAAAGGGGAAAGATAGTCTCACATCAACTAGGCGTATCAACAGGCTATGGAGATGCCCATCAATAGATATCAATGTGAGTGAGTAGGGATTGCCATGCAACGGATGCACTAGAGCTATAAGTGTATGAAAGCTCAACAAAAGAAACTAGTGGGTGTGCATCCAACTCGCTTGCTCACGAAGACCTAGGGCATTTTGAGGAAGCCCATCATTGGAATATACAAGCCAAGTTCTATAATGAAAGATTCCCACTAGTATATGAAAGTGACAACATAGGAGACTCTCTATCATGAAGATCAAGGTGCTACTTTGAAGCACAAGTGTGGTAAGAGGATAGTAACATTGTCCCTTTTATTTTTTTATTTTTTTGGCCTTTCTTTTTTATTTGGCCTTTTATTTTTGTATTTGGCCTTTCTTTTTTATGGCATATCTCTCTTTTTTTGGGGACAATGCTCTATTGAATGATGATCATCACACTTCTATTTATTTACAACTCAATGATACAACTTGATACTAGAACAAAGTATGACTCTATATGAATGCCTCCGGCGGTGTACCGGGATATGCAATGATTCATGAGTGACATGTATGAAAGAATTATGAATGGTGGCTTTGCCAGAAATACGATGTCAACTACATGATCATGCAAAGCAATATGACAATGATGGAGTGTGTCATAATAACCGGAACGGTGGAAAGTTGCATGGCAATATATCTTGGAATGGCTATGGAAATGCCATAATAGGTAGGTATGGTGGCTGTTTTGAGGAAGGTATATGGTGGGTTTATGGTACCGGCGAAAGTTGCGCGGTACTAGAGAGGCTAGCAATGGTGGAAGGGTGAGAGCGCGTATAATCCATGGACTCAGTATTAGTCATAAAGAACTCACATACTTATTGCAAAAATATATTAGTTATCGAAACAAAGTACTACGCGCATGCTCCTAGGGGGATAGATTGGTAGGAAAAGACCATCGCTCGTCCCCGACCGCCACTCATAAAGAAGGCAATCAATAAATAAATCACGCTCCGACTTCATCACATAACGGTTCACCATACGTGCATGCTACGGGAATCACAAACTTCAACACAAGTATTTCTCAAATGCACAACTACTCAACTAGCATGACTCTAATATTACCATCCTCATATCTCAAAACAATCATCAAGTATCAAACTTCTCTTAGTATTCAACACACTCATAAGAGAATTTTATTATTAATCTTGAATACCTAGCATATTAGGATTTTTTAAGCAAATTACCATGCTATTTAAGAATCTCAAAATAATATAAGTGAAGCATGAGAGTTCATCTATTTCTTCAAAATAAAACTACGACCATGCTCTAAAAGATATAAGTGAAGCACTAGAGCAAATGACAAACTACTTTGAAAGACATAAGTGAAGATCAATGAGTAGTCGAATAATTATGCAACTATGTGTAGACTCTCTAACATTTAATAATTTCATATCTTGGTATTCTATTCAAACAGCAAGCAAAACTAAATAAAATGACATTCTAAGAATAGCAAACATCATGTGAAGAAGCAAAAACTTAGGATCAACCGAAACTAACCAATAATTGTTGAAGAAGAAAGGTGGGATGCCAACTGGGGCATCCCCAAGATTAGATGCTTGAGACTTCTTGAAATATTATCTTGGAGTGACTTGGGCATCCCCAAGCTTGAGCTTTTGTGTCTCCTTAATTCCTCTCATATCACGGTCTCCCTAAATCTCAAAAGCTTCATCCACACAAAACTCAACAAGGACTCGTGAGATAAGATAGTATAAACCATTGCAAAGACCTTATCATACTCTACTGTAGCAAATCACTAAAATTATTATTCAAAATTTCATACTAAATGACTCTGCATATTTCATAGTCCTATCCTCAAATAGAATCATTAAAGAAGCAAACATATGCAAACAATGCAAACATAACAGCAATCTGCCTAAACAGGATAGTCTGTAAAGAATGCTGCAACATCCATACTTCCCTAACTACAAAAATTATGAAAGAAAATTCCCACTGTAGTAAATTTATCAGATCTTAATATGCAAAAGGTTTCAACATTTTATCGCATTCTGACTTTTCTAGGGAATTATTGAAACAGCGGTAAACTTTCTGTTTTCAAACAGCAACATGTATACTTGTAACATAGGCATAGTAAAGGCTATCAATGCCACTTTTATTGAAATAAAAGATGAAAAACATTTTTCTAAATAACAGCAAGCAAATATTAACAAAATAAATTGACGCTCCAAGAAAAATACATATCATCTGGCGAATAAAAATATAGCTCCAAGTAAAGTTACCGATGAACGAAGACAAAAGAGGGGATGCCTTCCGGAGCATCCCCAAGCTTAGGCTCTTGGTTGTCCTTGAATATTACCTTGGGGTGCCTTGGGAATCCCCAAGCTTAGGCTCTTGCCACTCCTTATTCCATAGTCCATCGAATCCTTACCCAAAACTTGAAAACTTCACAGCACAAAACTTAACAGAAAACTCGTAAGCTCCGTTAGTATAAGAAAATAAATCACCACTTCAAGTTAATGTAATGAACTAATTCTTTATTTATATTGGTGTTAAACCTACTGTATTCCAA
The DNA here is from genome assembly GCF_056163025.1 of Triticum urartu. Classification (NCBI taxonomy): domain Eukaryota; kingdom Viridiplantae; phylum Streptophyta; class Magnoliopsida; order Poales; family Poaceae; genus Triticum; species Triticum urartu. The sequence goes on along the minus strand of NC_141875.1, from coordinate 410,209,945 downwards.
CTTCTCTATGGTTCATAAACTATTTTACTGGCCATAGATTCATCAAAATAAGTAAACAACACATGAAAAACAGAATCTGTCAAAAACAGAACAGTCTGTAGTAATCTGGATCAAACGTATACTTATGGAACTCATAAAATTCTCAAATAAACTGATGGAACTGAGGAATTTATGTATTAATCATCTTCAAAAAGAATTAACTAAATAGCACTCTCCAATGAAAAATGGCAGTAATTCTCGTGAGTGCTAAAGTTTCTGTTTTTTACAGCAAGATCAACAAGACTTTCCCCAAGTCTTCCCAAAGGTTCTACTTGGCACAAACACTAATTAAAAGCATAAAACCAGATCTAAAAAGAGGCTAGCTGAATTATTTATTACTAAACAGGAACAAAAGGAAAGGAACTAAAATAAAATTGGGTTGCCTCCCAACAAGCGCTATCGTTTAACGCCCCTAGCTAGGCATGATGATTTCAACGATGCTCACATATAAGATAAGAATTGGAACATAAAGAGAGCATCATGAAGAATATGACTATCACATTTAAGTCTAACCCACTTCCTATGCATAGGGATTTTGTGAGCAAACAACTTATGGGAACAATAATCAACTAGCATAGGAAGGCAAAACAAGCATAACTTCAAGATTTTAAGCACATAGAGAGGAAATTTGATATTATTGCAATTCCTACAAGCATATATTCCTCCCTCATAATAATTTTCAGTAGCATCATGAATGAATTCAACAATATAACCAGCACCTAAAGCATTCTTTTCATGATCTACAAGCATAGAAAATTTACTACTCTCCACACAAGCAAAATTCTTCTCATGGATAATAGTGGGAGCAAACTCAACAAAATAACTATCATGTGATTGAAAATTAAGATCAAGATGACAAGTTTCATGGTTATCATTATTCTTTAAAGCATAATGTCATCACAATAATCATCATAGATAGGAGGCATGCTTTCATCATAATAAATTTGATCATCAAAACTTGGGGGACAAAAAATATCATCTTCATCAAACGTAGCTTCCCCAAGCTTGTGGCTTTGCATATCGTTAGCATCATGGATATTCAAGGAATTCATACTAACAACTTTGCAATCATGCTCATCATTCACATATTTTATGCCAAGCATTCTATGTAATTCTTCTTCTAGCACTTGAGCACAATTATCCTTTCCATCATACTCACGAAAGATATTAAAATGGTGAAGCGTATGAGACAAACTCAATTCCATTTTTTATAGTTTTCTTTTATAAACTAAACTAGTGATAAAACAAGAAACTAAAAGACTCGATTGCAAGATCTAAAGATATACCTTCAAGCACTCACCTCCCCGGCAACGGCGCCAAAAATGAGCTTGATGTCTACTACGCAACCTTCTTCTTGTAGACGTTGTTGGGCCTCCAAGTGCAGAGGTTTGTAGGATAGTAGCAAATTTCCCTCAAGTGGATGACCTAAGGTTTATCAATCCGTAGAAGGCATAAGATGAAGATGGTCTCTCTCAAGCAACCCTACAACCAAATAACAAAGAGTCTCTTGTGTCCCCAACACACCCAATACAATGGTAAATTGTATAGGTGCACTAGTTCGGCGAAGAGATGGTGATACAAGTGGTATATGGATGATAGATATGAGTATTCGTAATCTGAAATTATAAAAACAGCAAGGTAGCAAGTGATAAAAGTGAGCATAAACGGTATTGCAATGCGTTGAAACAAGGCCTAGGGTTCATACTTTCGCTAGTGTAAGTTCCCTCAACGATACTAACATAATTGGATCACATAACTATCCCTCAACATGCAACAAAGAGTCACTCCAAAGTCACTAATAGCGGAGAACGAACGAAGAGATTATGGTAGGGTACGAAACCACCTCAAAGTTATTCTTTCCAATCAATTCGTTGGGCTATTCCTATAAGTGTCACAAACAGCCCTGGAGTTCGTACTAGAATAACACCTTAAGACACAAATCAACCAAAACCCTAATGTCACCTAGATACTCCAATGTCACCTCAAGTATCCGTGGGTAAGATTATACGATATGCGTCACACAATCTCACATTCATCTATTCAACCAACACATAGAACCTCAAAGAGTGCCCCAAAGTTCCTACCGCAGAATCACGACGAAAACATGTGCCAACCCCTATGCATAGGTTCATGGGCGGAACCCGCAAGTTGATCACCAAAACATACATCAAGTGAATCACGTGATATCCCATTGTCACCACAGATATCCATGGCAAGACATACATCAAGTGTTCTCAAATCTATAAAGACTCAATCCGATAAAATAACTTCAAAGGGGAAACTCAATTCATTACAAGAGAGTAGAGGGGGGAAGAAACATCATAGGATCCAAATATAATAGCAAAGCTCGCGATACATCAAGATCATATCATCTCAAGAACATGAGAGAGAGAGAGAGAGATCAAACACAAAGCTACTGGTACATACCCTCAGCCCCGAGGGAGAACTACTCCCTAATCGTCATGGAGAGCACCGGGATGATGATGATGGCCACCGGAGAAGGATTGCCCCCTCCGGCAGGGTGCCGGAACGGGTCTAGATTGGTTTTTTGTGGCTACAGAGGTTTCTGGCGGAGGAACTCCCGATCTAATCTCCGTTCTAGAAGTTTTAGGGTATATGGAGTTATATAGGCAGAAGAAGCACGTCAGGGGAGCCACGAGGGCCCCACGAGGCAGGGGGACGCGCCCCCACCCTCGTGGGCAGCTCCCGTATCTTCTAACATGGGGTCCAAGTCCATCAGGTGTGTTTCCTTCCAAAAATAACTTCTCCACTTGATTTCTTTCCGTTTCGACTCCGTCTGATATTCCTTTTCTTCAAAACACTGAAATAAGCATAAAACAACAAATCTGGGTTGGGCCTCCGGTTAATAGGTTAGTCCCAAAAATAATATAAAAGTGGATAATAAAGCCCAATATTACCCAAGACAGTAGATAATATAGCATGGAGCAAACAAAAATTATAGATACGTTGGAGACGTATCACTCACCTCCTGGCAAGAGAGGGGCCTAACCTGGGGTCCCTTGGACAAGCTAACTGGGCTCCACACGTGCGTCCAGAACATGATAGATAGGAAGATCAAGCTCATCAATGTGGTTAAGGTCATGCTCATCCGCCGGGTCCTTCCGTGCCAACGCCGGACTTGCTGTCTGTGGGAGTATGATCCGGCCAAGCACCAGACGCTACTAGAGCTCTTCGGCACGACGCACGAAGAAATCTGGAAAGTGCTCTTCAAGGCCGGCGAGACGCCACCGCCCACTACCGAAGATCGCGGGCTTAGCTTAAAATGCCAGGCTAATCCGGTAAGTTCTTTTAATGTTTTCAAGGCGTACCCTTTACTAGCATATTTTGAGAAAAAGCCTAAGCTTTCCTACCCGTGTTTTCAGGCCTGGATCAAAATAGCTGAGGGGATTAACTGCCCGGCTCCGCTACCCGAAGACCAAGAATTCCCATTACTGACGAAAATCCTTTTTCCAGCACCTTATGAGGTGCCAGAGAAGACGACCAAGAAAGCGTCCAAAGGGGCCAAGAAGGGCCCTCGCCATAAAGGCGCTCCGGACATAATGTCCGGAGACGAGACTTCCTCTTCGTCCGCTGACTATGATGACGAAGAGGAAGAAGAAAGCGACTCCCCACCTGAAGTGGGGAGGAAGAAGAGAGCATCCTCCACAAATCCGGAGGCGAAAGCGTCTAAGAGGGTTAGAGGCTCCCTCGTGGATAACTCTGTGTGGGATGTTGATAGCAGTCCGGAGCGACCTCGCCGGACCAGGCCTCAGGCCGCCTCGTAAGTACCAGAATCAGAAAACGTCTGGCCTTCCCGGTTTGTAATATTGGTATACCTTAAACCTTGTTATTGCAGTCCAACACGTGATGGCTCCCCGCGATCCTCGATAGAGGGGTCGCTAGACTCAAAGGAGATGGCTAGCATGTCTCCGCCACCTGCTCATTCTATCTCTCCCAAGGGTGACGACGAGGTGGTGTCGCAAAAGACCTTCCCCGACCGGGGGGGGGGCTTTCGGAGATCATCGGTGTGGCGCCGCAAGACGACTCCTCCGTCGCCAGACACATGGGGTAAAAAGCCCCTATGGGGACTGGTGACGGGGGCCGAGTTCCCTTCATACCTGAGCCGGATACCATTCCGGAGATCTATGCGGCTCCGGAGTCCAACAGACGGCATTCCCCAAAAGGAGGGAATGTGCCTGTTTCGCCGGTGACCTCTATCCAACCAGAGGCACCGGATAATCTGCGGGAGGCGCTACGAGGCGCCTCTATTGTGGATGAACACCGCACCCTTATGGGTATGGTAATAGAGAAGGCCCAGTTCATAAAAAATGGACTGACCGAAGCCTGCACTAGCCTTCTATCGGGCTTTGAGGTAAGTAATGTGTTTGTAGGAAGAATGTCATAGTATAGACAGCAGCCCTTGATGCTCTGTTTGGTGTTCGGAAAGAAAAGGCCGAACTGAGGATCGAGAAGAAATATCGCAGGAGCCTAACATAAGTTGTCTGTGTGAATAAGCAGGTATCGTTGCAGGCTGCCACCGCTCATGCTGCGGAGGTCTCCGGACTGAAGCGGAAACTGGAGCGGGCCGAGGAAGAGCTCAGCCTCGTGAAGAAGCAGCTGGAGGATAGCCAAGGTATGCAGTAACCTGTGGGTATGTTTTAAGAAAAAAATGAATAGTCCGTCCGGACTGAGGTGTCGTAAACTTTATTAGGGGCCACGACCGAGGTGGCAGCCCTCAAGAAGGTAGTAGCCGAGGCTGAGAACAAAGCGGCCAAGGAACGCGCCACACGCGAGTAGCACGAGGCCCAGGTTGGCGAGGCACAACAACAGCTCCAGGGTGCGATTGAGATATTTGAGTCCTTGGAGCGCGATTGTAAGGTGCAAGAGTCCGAACTGGCGAAGGCCCGCCAGAGCGCATGGGATGCACGAGCTGATGCCCAGAACGCCCTCCAGGAAATTCAGGCGGCCAAGGAGATTGCGGCGGGTAATTCTTTCACCATGCAAAGCAAGTATGTAGAAGAAACGTTTCTTGTACTTATCCGAATTTGGGTTTTCCAGGGGCGTTTACGGATCTGCCGTGTAGTATATCAGATGCTGCCGAGCATTATAGAGCCGAAGAAGGGATGTCTACGGAGAAGCTATTCTGGTCCCAATATCTTGGACCCGAACATCCGTTGCCCTTCAGCGACCAGCTAAAATAGTTGGTCGAGCTGCACAGGTCGGCAGAGCTAGCCATGAAGGACCTGATAGTCCGGCTGTGGCCTACCGAGCCTATACCTAGCAACTACTTTGGAATTGTTAAGCGGCTTGTAAGTGCCAATCCGCGGCTCGAAGCCGTGAAGCAGTCGGTCTGTATTGAAGGTGCGCGTATGGCCTTTGTCTGCGTCAATACGCATTGGGCAAAGCTGGATGCCAAGAAGCTGATGACCGAGGGGCCGCTGGAGGGCAAGAAGCATCGTCGACCCAAGCTCTATTTTGATGGCGTCCTGGAGGGGTCCCGCCTTGTGGCGGAGCAATGTTCGAAGGATGTCATATTCCCATGAGAACATTTGTATTATCCTGTCCTGTAATATGGAACAATAATGTTATGTATTATAATGCTTGGGATTTACATTTTACCTCCTGTGCGGCCGTTTATGAAATCTGAGGGTTGACCAGTCGTCGGCTTCTGCCCCCACGTAGATAGTACTGGGGTGTTCGGGATAAATCTAAACACTCTTTACTCCATGTTCTGGTCCTTAAAGGAGGTGTTTAGCGCAACAAACAAGGCAATCAGACTATGCGGCTTTTACCGCCCTCACTTAGCCATAGGAGTTTGACAATTAAGAAAGTTGCTGAAGCCCCTGGTATTCGGAAGGCCGAACTAGGGGCGTTATACACGCCTAATCGGATGAACCGATTCTTTGCAAGAAGCGGAAAAAATCTCTAACAATTTGGAACCTCTCGAATAGCTGACCAGCTCTCGCCGCATCATGACAGTCAGTTTTCGGCTTTCTCTACTAAGGTGCTCGTCTGGAAGAACCGGGACACAATCGCAGTAGTTCTCCCTTTACTACCCTAGCCAATATAGCGGAACGTAAGGTAGTAAGCACAGGAGCCGGGCAACCCAACTATTGACCAAAGTCATGATTCAGAGCCGATGCATATAATGTTATAAGTTCGGGGTGCCGAACTATACTTGAAAAGTGTTGAGACTTTTATTGCCATAATGCGGGGTGTAATGAAGCCCCTGGCGCAGTAATACGTACCATGGTGTACGTGTGCAATAAGTAATATATACAAAGGTGAGGAAACAGGAAAATTAAGTAATAAGCTGACGCCACCATTTATTCACCATTGTGATGTAATTAGTACGTCGAGGCGTACTTTGTGCAAGTAATGCGATAAGCAAGTAAAGCAAATTAACATGCCGCGACCAAGGGCGAGCTGCGTGAGGGTATGTAAAACAAGTATGGCAATCGTTTAATAGAGACCACCAGGTGATTCCCTTGTATGCCAGAGCTCCTTGCCTCCTTGGTGTGTTCTGCAAACGGGTCGTCCGCATAGACCTCGAAAAGAGAAAAAACCCGCAAGAAAAAGAAAAAATAAAGGCGTGCGAATCCCAGGGTCGGTCAAGCCGCACTGTGGATCGCGAGCGAGTTTTGCCTCCATCAGTACCCATGGGGTTTTGAGTGCGTAGTTACGTACGCGCGCTACGGATGCCATTTCCTCATCGGGGCTGGGACGGAGGCCGAATTTACTAATTCAGCTCTTGACGAACCGAGCTGCCCTGTTGCAGTGTAGTCCGGACCTTCTTAACGATGTCTGGGGGCTCGGTGGCCGGATTATGGTGCTGCTTGAGAAGGCCGCTCTGTACTTCTGCTGCTAGGGCTGCGGTATGCTCCTCTGTGGAGAGGGAACATTCCGTGTTTCCATTTACAGTAATGATGCCGCGTGGATCGGGCATCTTGAGCTTGAGATAAGCGTAATGTGGCACCGCGTTGAATCTAGAAAATGCGCTTCATCCGAGCAGTGCGTGGTAGCTGCTGTGGAAGGGGATGATATCGAAGATTAGCTCTTCGCTTCGGAAGTTATCCAGGGAACCGAGACCACCTCCAGCGTGATCGAGCCCGTACAATGGGCCTCTACGTCTGGTATAACTCCTTTAAAGGTAGTTATCATGAGCTTGATTCATGAGGGATTAATGCCCATTTTGTATACTGTATCCTGATAGAGCATGTTGAGGCTGCTACCACCGTCCATTAGGACTCGTGTCATGTGAAATCCGTCGATGATTGGGTCAAGTACCAATGCGGCCGAACCGCCATGACGGATGCTAGTTGGATGATCACGACGATCAAAGGTGATCGGGAACGAGGACCATGGGTTGAATTTTGGGGCGACTGGCTCTACCGCATAAACGTCCCTGAGTGCGCGCTTGCGCTCCCTTTTGGGGATGTGTGTAGCATATATCATGTTCACGGTTTTGACTTGAGGCGGGAATTTCTTCTGCCCCCCAGTGTTCGGCTGCCGGGGCTCCTCGTCTTCGTCCTCGCTCTGCGATTCCCCTTCCTTGTTTCCGCTATTTACCTTGCTGGCTTGCTTAAAGACCCGACAATCTCTGTTAGTATGGTTGGACGGTTTGTCTGGGGTGCCATGTATCTGGCACGAACGATCGAGTATGCGGTCCAAGCTGGATGGTCCTCCGCTGTTCCTTTTATAGGGCTTCTTTCGCTGGCCGGACTTGGAGCCACTATATCCGGCGTGAACTATAGTGTCATCGGTGTTATCGACATTGCTTCGGAGTTTGAGTCTGTGGAGTCGGAGCTTGCTGGTGTTGTTTTTGGCCTCGAAGGGGCCTGCTTCGTTGGCTGTGTTTGTACTGCGAGCCAGCCAACTATCCTCTCCCTCGCAAAACCGGGTCATAAGTGCCGTGAGGGATGCCGTGGACCTCGGCTTTTCTTGGCCGAGGTGGCGGGCGAGCCATTCGTCATGGATGCTATGCTTAAAGGCTGCTTGGGCTTCGGCATCCGGACAGTCAACGATCTGGTTCTTTTTGGTTAGGAACCTAGTCCAGAATTTTCTGGCTGATTCGCTAGGTTGTTGAACTATGTGGCTTAAGTCATCGGCATCGGGTGGCCGGACATATGTACCTTGGAAGTTTTCAAGAAAGGCCTCTTCCAAGTCCTTCCAACTGTCGATGGAATTTTCGGGCAGGCTATTTAGCCAGTGTCGAGCTGTCCCTTTGAGCTTTAGTGGGAGGTATTTGATGGCGTGGAGGTCGTCTCCACGGGCCATGTGGATGTGGAGAATAAAGTCCTCAATCCATAATGCGGGATCGGTTGTTCCGTCGTATGATTCAATACTAACGGGCTTGAACCCCTCGGGGAATTCGTGATCCAGCACCTCATCTGTGAAGCACAGATGGTGTGTGGCGCCTCTATATTGGGCCGCCTCACGACGCACCTCCGATGAAGTCTGTCTGCGGTTATCAGCTCGGGTGTGACTAGGTTTGTCACGTCCGAATAGGTAGCCGTCATCCTGAGTCGGGATGCGTCCTCGCAATCCGTAGATTGATCTGGTGTGTCCTGCTCTACTGTCCAGATCCTGCCAAAGGTCGTATGTATGGTCCCGAGTTGTTCTGTCCCTGTTTTTGCGAGGTGGTGGGGTGGGCTGTTGTTCGTCCAGAGTTGTCATTTTATCCCGACCGCGGGATGGTCGGTCTGCCGCACTATCCCGACCACGTGGTGGTCGGTACGCATTGCGTGAGGGAGGTATGGGATCTGGTGCCTCCTCATCAAACTAAGGTAGCAGTCTGTGCTTTGGGTAACTCTTGACTGGGTGCTCGAGGCCATGTTCTTCGGCTGCCAGGACATTAGTCCACCTGTCAATGAGCAGGTCTTGATTAGCTTGGAGCTGCTGCTTCTTCTTCTTCAGGCTTCTTGCAGTGGCTATTAGCTGGCGCTTGAAGCGCTCCTACTAGAGGGGTGCCTCAGGCACGATGAAGTCCTCATTGCCGAGGTTCTCATCTTCCTTGGAGACTAGATGATGACTATCATCATCTGGGTCATTGGGCATGGCCTGTTTATTAGGGTTATCTTGCCCGTTGTCTTGTTCCTCCTGTTCGGATGCAACCCTGACAGGGTCTTCATTGTTTTCGGCGTCGCCCGGAGTACTATTTTCTCCGATGCCAGTGTTGCCATCGTTTGAGCGACGAGGCTTAGAGCGGCGTTTAGGGCGCCGACGCTTGGACTGTGTCTCAGAAGGTTTATTCACAACTGGATCTCCTTTTTCATCGTCGCTAGCTTTGTTAGGTGTGTCGACCATGTACACATCGTACGAAGAGGTGGCCGTCCAACGTCCAGTAAATGGCGGGTCTTGGCCTTGCTCCTTGTCGGCATCGTCGTCCATACCGTCGATGTCTTCGGAGCCGTAATCAAGCACGTCGGTTAAGTCATCGACAGTGGCTATGAAGTGGGTGGCAGGTGGGAAGCGAAATTTCCCATCATTAGCCTCGGGCTCGAACCGAACATAGTTCGGCTGTGAGTCCTTCTCCAAGGACAAGTTCTTTAAAGAGTTTAGTACATCACCCAAAGGTGAGTGCTGGAAGATGTCTGTGGTGCTAAATTCGAAAATCGATAACCGATCCAGCTAGGTGTCCGCAGGCGTACCCGGTCCGGGACTTATAGCCGGAGACGAGTCCGGAGTTCCATTGACGCAAATATTTCGGGGTGCCGAGTCCGTGTGCGGCTCCAACGCCGCGGACTCTGTGGACCCGGATGGTACGATCTGCTCCGGTTCAAAGGTCGTTGCAGCAACAGGGACCATCTCCTAGATGTGATCCGATGATAGATTTAAGTCATGTTCATCGAGGCGAGGGGGAGCGATCGCTGTGGTCTCAAATCCATTGAAGATCAATTCTCCACGGATATCCGCGACGTAGTTCAAGCTTCTGAATCTGACCTGGTGGCCAGGGGTGTAGCTATCAATCTACTCCAGATGGCCAAGCGAGTTGGCCCGCAGTACGAAGCCGCCTAACATGAAAATCTGTCTGGGGAGGAAGGTTTCTCCTTGGACAACGTCACTATAGACGATTGAAGGGGACATCAAACCTTTCGTTGACGGCACAGTGGAACTCTGAATGAAAGCACCAATGTCGGTGTCAAAACCGGCGGATCTCGGGTTGGGGGTCCCGAACTGTGCGTCTAGGATCGATGGTAACACGAGACGGGGGACCCGATGTGTACCCAGGTTTGGGCCCTCTCTATGGATGTAATACCCTACGTCCTTCTTGATTGATCTTGATGAATATGAGTGTTACAAGAGTTGATCTACCATGAGATCGTAATGGCTAAACCTGAGGAGCCTAGCCTGTAAGACTATGGTAATGAGTATATATCCTTTCCGCACTAACCCCTCCGGTTTATATAGACACCGGGGGGTCTAGGGTTACAAAGAGTCAGTTACGTAAGAAGGAATCCTCATAGTCGGTCGCCAAGCTTGCCTTCCACGCCAAGGAGAGTCCAATCGGGACACGGGTAGAGTCTTCGGCCTTCATGTCTTCACAGCCCATCAGTCCGGCCCGTGGATAACATGCTGGACGCCCGAGGACCCCTTAGTCCAGGACTCCCTCATACTCTTCCAATGGAAGTCATTCCTTGACCATGTTGACCATGTCGCGCCAAGAGCACCAGGGCGGTGGACGACGGTGAGGCCTAGGAAGGGGATGATGGGGAGCCGGGGAAGACGCGGCAGTGGATGCCCACGCAGAGAGGAGTATGAGGGTTCACTGGTTCAGCTACGGTGTGAGGCTGCTATCGCCGTAGAATAACAGGGGGTGTGGGTGAGTGGAGGGATGCCCTGCCTAGCGGTGGGAGTAGTAGGGGCGGTGAGGCATGCGCGGCAGCACAGCCGGCCACAGGAGGCAGGAGCAGGCGGCACGACCGGCGCTGCTTTGGGCGGCTGGAGCAAGAAGACCAGAGGTTGAAGAAGCATGATGGCCGTTGGACATACATCGTATGGTCACTGTAGCTAGAATCGTTTATATTGACTAAGTTGACAAAGCCCTTGGTACGCGTCAACTTAGTAGGCCCACAGGTCAGCTTCTGAAACGGTGTGCCCCAGATGTCAGGGGGAGGAATCATTTTTTGGGCGGGTGAAGCTAGAATATCCGAGATTGAAGAAGAAGCATGGCATCCGTTGGATGGACATCCAACGGCCACTGCTGCTAGAACCGTGTGTTGACTATAAGTTGACAAAGCCTTGCATACGCGTCAACTCTCTTTTTTTGAGGGGACGCATCAACTTAGTATGGCCACAAGTGTGTGGCAGAGAACTTATAGCCCATTTGAGATTTGTAAGAATGTGCAGCCAATTTCTGAATTCTAATGGAATTTACTACAGCCCATTTATAGTTTGTTAAAAGTACAGCCCATTTCAACCAACCATTCAAAACAGAATTCAATAAAATTTCCCACATTTTGATGGGATCCGAAATATTTTTATCCCGAAATTTCTAGTCAGATTAAATACAATTTCAATATAAATTTATATTACATAAAAATCCAACGAAACATTGCGCTCGCAACAATTAATGAAATTAAAATTTTCAATATCCAAAAATAATAATTTATAAAGTAATTACGTGTTTCGTGCATTTTTTATAGTTACTGCCCAGTTTTTATAATTACATCTCATTTACTATTTCTTAAAGCCCATTTTCTTGTTAAGCCTAATGCATCCCTCCTAGGAAAGATTTGCAGCCCAGCGGGGCGGAGAATAACAACTTGACCTTGCCTGGGTATTCCTAAAAAAAGTATATCTGGCCTAGCCATTTTCAGCTTGTAAAAAATTAAGATTTGGGCTGGATATCTGGCCTGGGCTAGACGGGCCACAGCCCACCCAGTTAATAGTTGTAGTGATGTTTTTGTTGTTGTTTAGATGAGAAAAATTAATATCTGGGCTAAACATCGCTCAAGAAAAAATCTGCAGTGCTCACACCTCAAAAAACACAAATACTGCTCGAGCTGCTTGATCCCAGCTGTCGGCCGCTTCTTGTGCAATTCTCTCATTTATTGACTACATAGGTTGACAATGGTGTGGGACCATGATGTCAGGAAACCAGGAGGAAGCAAAAATATTATAGTTTTATATACTAATAAGGAGGCACTTGCGTACGTGCGGCTATGGCCCTGGTGGGTCCCCACTGTCATCCTCTCCAACTAAAGTCATCTCCTCATCCTCATGTCTGTTGACCATGTTGACAATGCGAGACAGCGGCGCCACGGCGAGTGCAACAACTCGAAGGACGGCAGAGAGGGCCTCGCGGGCCCTACGGATCGTTTGATATAGCGCCCGCTGCTTGATATGTCTCCAACGTATCTTTAATTTTTGATTGTTCCATGCTATATTATATCCTGTTTTGGACATTATCGAGCTTTATTATACACTTTTATATTATATTTGGGACTAACCTATTAACCGGAGGCCCAGCCCAGAATTGTTGTTTTTGCCTATTCCAGAGTTTCGCAGAAAAAGAATATCAAACGGAGTCCAAACGGAACGAAACCTTCGGGAACGTGATTTTTGGAATGAACATGATCCAGAGGACTTGGACCCTACGTCAAGCAATCAACAAGGAAGGCACGAGGTAGGGGGCGCGCCTACCCCCCCCCAGGGGTGCCCTCCACCCTCGTGGGGCCCACTTTGCTGCACCGACGTACTCGTTCCTCCTATATATACCTACGTACCCCCAAACTACCAGATATGGAGCCAAAACCCTAATTCCACCGCCATAACTTTTTGTATCCACAAGATCCCATCTTGGGGCCTTTTCCGGAGCTCCGTCGAAGGGGTTATCGATCACGGAGGGCTTCTACATCAACACCATAGCCTCTCCGATGAAGTGTGAGTAGTTTACTCCAGACCTACGGGTCCATAGTTATTAGCTAGATGGCTTCTTCTCTCTTTTTGGATCTCAATACAAAGTTCTCCCCCCTCTTGTGGAGATCTATTCGATGTAATCTTCTTTTGCGGTGTGTTTGTTGAGACCGATGAATTGTGGGTTTATGATCAAGTTTATCTATGAACAATATTTGAATCTTCTCTGAATTCTTTTATGTATGATTGGTTATCTTTGCAAGTCTCTTCGAATTATCACTTTGGTTTGGCCTACTAGATTGATCTTTCTTGCAATGGGAGAAGTGCTTAGCTTTGGGTTCAATCTTGCGGTGTCCTTTCCCAGTGACAGTAGGGGCAGCAAGGCACATATTGTATTGTTGCCATCGAGGATAACAAGATGGGGTTTATATCATATTGCATGAATTTATCCCTCTACATCATGTCATCTTGCTTAAAGCGCTACTCTGTTCTCTTGAACTTAATACTCTAGATGCATGCTAGATAGCGGTCGATGTGTGGAGTAATAGTAGTAGATGCAGGCAGGAGTCGGTCTACTTGTCTCAGACGTGATGCCTATATACATGATCATACCTAGATATTCTCATAACTATGCTCAATTCTGTCAATTGCTCAACAGTAATTTGTTCACCCACCATAATACTTATGCTCTCGAGAGAAGCCTCTAGTGAAACCTACGGCCCCCGGGTCTATTTTCCATCATATTAATCTTACAATACTTAGTTATTTCCTTTTCCATTTATTTTACTTGCATCTTTATTTCTATTTATCATAAAAATACCAAAAATATTATCTTATCATATCTATTAGATCTCACTCTCGTAGGTGACCGTGAAGGGATTGACAACCCCTTTATCGCGTTGGTTGCGAGGAGTTTATTTGTTTGTGTAGGTGCGAGGGACTTGTGCATGGCCTCCTACTGGATTGATACCTTGGTTCTCAAAAACCGAGGGAAATACTTACACTGCTGTGCTGCATCACCCTTTCCTCTTCAAGGGAAAACCAACGCAGTGGTCAAGAGGTAGCACTGCTCATTCGGGAAGCCATGATTATAGGGCCACATGTCCGCGATGGCATTGTCGTTCGCTTGTTCACCGGTGCTCGTTCAGGAGATAGAGGTTGCAGCACAGGTCCTCCTGCGCTGGTAGCTCTTCCACCATTACGGCGTCGAAGTGCGCCCGCGCCTGCTCTATGGTGAACATGGCATGAACCGGCTTGGACAGTGGCGTCGGCTCCTGGTCGGAAGCTACGTCCATCGTCTGATTGTCGTCGCTCAACTCGGCGAGGTAGCTGGCGAGCCAGCATGTCCGGCTACTGGACCGACCCGTTGCCAAGCACGAGTCTGACTGCCCTGCCCCACCCAGACCGCCTCCCTCGCATGCGCGCGCTTTCCGCCCGAAATGGTCAGCGCCGCCCGCCCCGCTTCCCGGTGCATGCGATTGCGCCTCCTTCAAATGACACAGGTGCCGTCCATCCGTCCTTTTGCCTCCCACATTAATGATACAAGGTTGCCGAGGCGGCTACTCTGGCGCCACACGTCCGTCCCTCCGCCGCCCACCATTGCTGTATAAACTGTTGCGACGGCCATAGCCGCAGTCATCCGCGTCCGTTCCTATTCTCATGTCCACACCACTACTGCCCACCATGGATTCCTCGCGCTCCAGCGCTCTTCAGGACGGGCGGACGACGGACCACAAGGAGATGGCAGCCATTTCTGTCGACTAGCTGGCCGGCAGGCAGTCGGAGGACGACGACGTCCCAATGTGCCTACAACCACCATTCGGCACCAACCCCCTCCTCCGCGCCATCCTCGCCGGTGCATTGCACCATGACCATCGGCGAGGCCCATGCCCAATATATGGACACGGTGAGGCAGAAGCGTGAGGAGCTGTTCCGAGAGGCGTAGGCCGACACCGCCTACAACCACCATCTCCTCCAGGAGCACCTGCAGGCGGATGAGCAGATCGCCCTGGAGCGGGCGGAGCAGGAGGCGCTTCTCGACTCGTACCGCTCCGCCCGCGAGGGCCGCCTCGAGCGCTGGCGGTACCGCTTGCGGGTGGCGGAGGCTGCAGTCGCCTACAAAGAGGGCAATGAAGCGGGCGAGGCACTGTTTGGCGAGACCGAGGACGAGGCAGAGGACAATGCCGGTGTCGACAAGTCCCCGCTCCGCTGGCGTCGACGAGGCCCTGCTCCACCGAGGCCCCGCGACGCCAACAACGAGGCAGAGGAGACCGCCGGCTCTGCCGAGGCCCCACCCTGCCGGCAACGAGGGGGGATTTCCCCTGCTCCGCCGGGGCACAGCCCGTCGGCAACGAGACAGAGGACATCGCCGGCTCCTCCGAGGCCCCGTCCCGCTGCCAACGAGGCCACGCCACACAGAAAACGAGGAAGAGTAGAACACGATAGGTCACCGCCGCTCGGATCCAAGTAAGGCCACCGCTGCTACCCTCCGGTTGCTGGCACTGAGCTGTACATCATGGAGCAATTCTATGATTACAGGATGATTGAAGATCGCTCCGTGGTTGAGCAAGCTCATGAGATACAGTCATTTGCTAGAGAATTGAGCACTTCAGTTGTATGCTACTAGAGAAGTTTGTTGCCGGAAGTATCATCACTAAGCTTCCTCCTTCGTGGATCTCATTGGCACTCTTGATGTGGAAGAAAAGGTGAGAGCAAAGTACAAACATGCTCGAGGAATTAAGGGAGGATCTAGTGCCAATCTAGTATAGAAGAAGAACTTCCAGCCCAACAAGTTCAAGAACAAGGGCAAGTTTGATGGTAAAGCAACGTTTGATGGTAAAGCAAAGTTTGATGGGAAGAACAAGGCTGTGCAACACATAAACTTCAAGAAGAAGAATGACAAGAAGAAAGGATTTTGTTATGTGGGGATCCTGATCATTGGGCTCCTAGTTGCCCTAATCGCTATGAAAAGCTAGGCGGGTTGACCACTGACGGCCGGTTAGCTTCTTGGCGGCGACGTGGAGTCGGAGAGCTATGTTGGAGAAGGACGCTGCTTCTACTTAACTGCTGGTGTAGTTGGATGACTGACACGTGGGCTCAATCGGCATCTAGGCCACATGTCAGTTACGCAACTGCACCTGCTGTTAAGTCACTGAAGCTTCTGTTCGGCTCAGTCGGACACAGGTGGGTAGCTTCGGTTAATTAATTATACCTCAAGCGCACCCCTTTTCAGCTGAAGAATGTATGAAATGTAATGAAATCCGGCATGTTTATATGAAATCCGATCGTGTATGAATGAATTTATTTCGATTAGTTCAAATTCTTGTATCACTGGCATTGGATGAACATGCAAAACAATATGTACTAGCATTATTCCCAGGGTGATCACCTCGTTTGCAGCAGTTTCACATGTACTCCCTTCGGTCCTTTCTAGTCTGCATACAAGTTTTGTCTGCAGTCAAAGTATCTCTACTTTGACCAATCTTATAGAAAAAAGTATGCACTTTCACAATGTGTGAAGTAAAAAGGAATAGAAGGAGTACAAAGAGTTTGAGCAGCTTTTTAGCATTCTTGTACATTGCAATCAAACACACAGGCCTGACAACTCATAGAGAACATTCAAAACAATCAATGATTATGCATCTCAGCAATTCACATGTCAGATCCAATATTTACTTCACAACTAAAGAATAAAGAAAAAATGGATCGACGCTGCTGACAGCAAAGGGCGTCCCATTCGAAAATATCAAACGCATGTATTCTTGCTAAAATCAATGAGCAAAATTTGACAAGGTTTTCCCATTCCAAAATATCAAATGCCTACGATAGTGGAATGGGCAGGGTTTGCCATCAGTTCGGTCATTGACATGGCACCTCGTGCTAAATAAACCAGCTGTTCTTTTTGTGCAATTCCACCAAAATCAACCAAATTCATGCGTAGCTTGTATGACTTCGCCCTTATATGTTGCAACGCCTTGAACTTATCGGCACCTCCTTTCTTGTGGTGGAAATGAATGATTCGATGTATTCATGAACATTTTGTGCAGTTCCCATTAAAATCAAGCTGAGCACCCCTGTTTGCACAAATACAAAAAAGTGATTAGTATAAAGCAAACTGTACTATGAATTGACAGTTTAAACAGGCACCTACATGGTCCATGTAGAGCACACTTTTAGAAAAATGGAACTCACCAGAAAGAATCCTAGAACAACATTGTACTCGCGCATCACAGCAAGAAAATGGAGATTTGTCAGTCCTTCTGAGCTGAAGTTAGTTTGGTCTTGTGGGGGGTAATGTAACCATCCTTCAACTTCTCCTTCTGATGAGAAGATAGACAAGGCTTCTTCATCCTGGCATAATCGGAACTAGTCACTTCACGTACTCCATATTCTTCTTCAGAGGAGGAGGATCCTGTTGTGCAAAGACAAGAGGATAACTAAATGCTAGCATCCTTGTTTGCTTGAAAAAAATGGAAGGAAATATTTAAAACAACACAGATGAAGCACTTCTCAAGGACAATACCACTTTTTGATGACAGTATCTAAACAGTAGCACAACACCAATAGAGATGACAAAGCTCAATCATATGGATGAAATCAGTGGGCGAGTACCAACATTTGTCAGGAGGCTTATTGTGTAGAGCATACAGATGAAGCACTTCTCCGGAACCATCTGTTGCTATCTACTATGGTGGCCATGCTTACTATATACTCCTCAATTAGATTAATGTTTCCAACATCTTCCTGTGCAGTTCCACTAAAATATATGGTATCTTCAAAGAAGATCCCTATTTGCACAAGTAGAGATAATTACGTATTACATTAAGAGTGGCATCAAATCAATGGCAAAACAATTGCTCGTTCCAGCCATAGCAATAAATTAAGATGCAAAACTATATCATTACTTGTGTCATCACAGTTCCAGTGCTTCATTACAGCACCAGGAGTTGATTTTCGTTTTTCTTCCGCTTGTTCTTCCCCTTCATCACTTGGTTCAATAACAGACAAGCTTTGCCTTCAGTGTAAGATTTGGCATGTCAATTAGGTTGCACAAGTATAGAACTAAACAATGACATTAATTTTCTGATGAAAGTGGCAAAATACAGGCCAACAGTTGTGAAATATCCTTATCTTACCTCAATGGGATATTGCGGTGCACATACAGATTGGAAGTCTTGTGTCCATTTGTGCAGTTCACTAAAATCAAGAAACATTACCAAAAAGTAGCACAACATATGAAAGCACACTGCATAATCATGTGAAAGAAGGCTAGTACTGACCTATCATGGCGCGGAATTCAAACAACTCACAAGAAGAAGATCTGAACCAAATTTGCCAACACGGATAGGAAGTAAGATCTCCTCTTGTGTAGTTCCACTAAGATCAAGCAATCAAGCAACGTTGTCGTTGTGACACTTTGGTTGAACTGCACAAAACACACTTAAAACAAAAGTGTTTTGTGCAATGCAACAAAAGGTCACAATGCCAACGAGGTGAAGTAGATAACCCTGTTTACATAGAGGTGCAAATGAAACAACTAGTGGTCAACAACGGCGGATGACACAAAAGCCAACAAAAAGGAGCATCTACCTTATCTAAATGGGAAAGAAAGCAAGACAGTAGCATTTCTCAAACAGTGGCATTGATTAATATTAACAGAGAGATTATATTAACAATAAAATTTGCTAAACATGTAATTTGATTTTAACTGTGGCATTGCATCAATTTTCCAGTGGCATTATTAGAGGGTGCTTGTTTACAGGGACATTTTGGTGGAGGGACTAAAAAAACTCCGTGTCAATCCCATCTAAACCAAACAGGAGGAACTTTCAGGGACTAAAAGTGGGCATTTGGGACTAAAGAAAGAAGATCCCGAGGGAGAGTCTTTTTGGGACTTTTTCCAACAGTTGCCCCTGCCATGCATCGCACCTTGTCTCTATTAGTTCATTACTAGGGGTAGCATGGTCTTTTAGCATGTCATTTAATAACCTCTAGTCCATGTTTAGTCCCTGGAACCAAGCAGGTAGGGACTAGGGAGTTTTAAACCAAACATGGCCTTAGATTAACAACAGCTAAAGAGTTGCACGGGACAGTGGACGCACCAGCACCATGTGCATCTACCGATGTACTGGGGTGATGCACAATCTGTTGCAACAAAGAACGAACAACCAAGGAGCATATTTTTGTTGGTCCCAGTTTTGTTATCTTTAGACACCTTTCCCTATGTGAGCGCAGCAAATCTAGTCCTACTCAAACTCTACAGCCTTGTCCCCAAAAACAAAAGATTAGTTGGTTATAGATGTGTGTACTGTGTTTGTCAATGTTTTCCCTTTTCGACCAACGTAGGTGCTGTATAGCCAGTCTATACTAGTACTTTCCCCACTTCCTTTCCTCTGTGAACCATGTCCTAGATTTGTGCTATACAACTTTCCCCACTACTTTCCCCCATTCCTGTCCTCTTTGAACCACGTCCTAGATTCATGCGATACAACTTTCCCCACTACTTTCCCTCTTCCTTTCCTTTTTGAACCACGTCCTAGATTCATGCTATACAACTTTTCCCACTACTTTCCCCCATTCCTTTCCTCTTTGAACCACGTCCTAGATTCATGGTATACAACTTTCCCCACTACTTTCCTGTTTGATCCAACACCTAGATTCGAGTGCAGAAGCGGAAAAAGCCCACATGCAGCTAGAGCAATGCATGTGGAATAAGTAAATTATACCTTAAGGTTCTTGGGGTGTAGCTCGATGGGCGACCGGAGGCCGTTCGACCTGCACTATATACGGCGGCAAAGAAGAAGGGGTTGGAGGCCCTCCCGTGCCGCCACTGGGTGAAAGTGAACAGCTGCGCCGGTAGTGGGTTCCCTCCCTCGTTGACAGCGACAGCGTTAAGCCTCCTTCCCTTCCCTGCGGACGGATCCTGCCGGCTCTTTGACCAGCAATGAGGGGGGAGAGAGAGAGGCCAACGAAGTCTTGTTTAGATCTGGAGAGGGTGAGAGAGTGTGAAGAGAGCAACTACAAGCAGACCAGCAGTGAGGGGAGAGAGAGAGGCCAATGAAGTCTTGTTTAGATCTTGAGAGGGTGAGAGAGTGTGAAGAGAGCAACTGCAAGCGTTGAGGCTCTAGTGTGTATATATATACTTCAGAGAGTGTGAAGAGTGCAAAACCTAGAAAACAAGCGCCGAAGCTGCAGCTTATAGATGATGAGGTGATTATACGGTCACTACGAGATCGTATAGCTCCGTATCCATCCATTTTGACCAGTCAAAGAATCCTCTTGGCACGAATTATGCTCAAGTGTAGTTATCGAACCCGAGACCTCAAGTTTGATGAGCGAACAGGCTAACCAGCTACACAACCCTCCTATTATGTTCAACGGGAGGAAAATAACCTTTTATACATTCCTGCATTCATGTGACAAGCATGCCGTGTTTTTTGTGTGTGGGAGTCATTGGTATTTAATCATAATCGTGTCATGTGGCTTTGGTGGTAAGACTATCCACAGTGGTGCAGAAATAATGCAGCCTCGGTCACCTTACCTCTCTCCACATAGTACGTTGGGTCCCACCAGTCATAGGGTGAAACAAACAAATTAAAAAGAAAAATTAAAAGTGCTAGTGGTGTATCTTACCTCACACATCTCGCTGCTGCTCGGGAACACTGTCCAATTGATCCCTCTATTCGCTCACGTACTATTTTAAGTGAATCCTTATTATAACATGCACACAATTTTGGGCACTTGTATTTGACCTAAGTCAGTGTGCCACCGTATCTCGTACGATTCCCTCTGTCTAGGTGTAATAAGTCACATTAGATGGTGCAGCGGGACCAAGGTGCAAGCAGATTGGAGGAGAAGGAGAAACTTGACCGGTCATTCCTCCAATCAAAGCCCTGATTTCTGTTTCTAAACGCAACAATTAATCCAAACAACTAAGATATGTCGTTTTAGCTACCATGCAGGGCCACGTATTAACTCGCATGCAAGCCGGCTTTGATTTCTTGACTGATCAATACTACCAAAAAAGACACATCCGTGACATTTTGGGCCAAACAAAAAAAATTGTCATACTTATGACACTTCTATGACAATAATTGTGACAAAACACGCTATCATCATAGATGTGGTGGGGTCCTAGTTCTATGACAAAAAATCATGACAGAAAATGGGCTTTTCGTCGTGGGCGGGCCGGAGATGCAGCTGCATGACATTCTTTGGGCCGTCCATGACGGAAAAAACATGGTAGAAGCACGGGCGAGGAAAATATCGGGGTGTTCCCGGTTACGATGGGTGATCGGGGCCGAGCGATGTGCGTTTCTCTCATACACGCACGCACGTGGTTGCGAGGTGTTGGGCTCTAACTGAACCCGAGTGAGGAGTTGGGCTCTAACTGAACCTGAGCGATTGCACTGCAGGCTACACGTTACTGAACCCGAGAGATCGATCGATGGCTGTTAACTGAACCCGATCGAGCGATTCCTTCGCTACTGCTGCTCACTGAAGCCGATCGATTCTGCCTCTGGATGAACAGTGAGCGTTGCTGGGGGGAGGATGAATAGTTCCCGGTGGAGGTGGATGAATAGGACCCCGTGGTGTTGCCTCTTGATGAACAGGACCCCGATCGATTGAGCCGGTTGGGGCTGGATGAACAGGACCCCGTGGAGGGTTGGAATAATAGGACCACCCCATGGAGGGCGGGATGAACAGTAGACGGTGGAGGGCAGGATGAACCGTAGCCCATGGAGGGGTGGTTGAACAGGAGCCCGTGGAGAGGGCAGGTTGAACAGTAGCCGGTGGAGTAGCGCGCGGTGGAGGCTGGATGAACAGGAGCCCGTGGATGAACAATCGCAGGTGGAGGCTAGAGGAGGTCGACGGTGGATGAACAGTAGCCCGTGGAGGCTGGAGGGGGTCGATGGTGGAGATGAACAGTATCCCATGGAGTCCCGTTTTGCGGTACGCCACACCCCTCCCGATCAACAGGACCCCCGTTTCGACCGTAGCGCTCCAACACAAGTCCGTTTCCTCCATTTTGAGGTACGCCACACCCCTCCCCATCAACAGGACCCCCGTTTCAACCGTAGGAGGTCCGTTTCCTCCATTTTGCGGTACGCCAGACCCCTCTCGATGAACAGGATCCCGTTTTGACCGTGGCCGGTCGAACACAAGGCCGTTTCCTTCGTTCTGCGGTACGCCAGGCCTCGTTTCCATCGGCTATTCCGTCCAAGCCCTCCTGACACTACTAGGAAAAGGGCTATAGATGGAATTGACACTAATGGCGCACCAGACATGTGGTGCGCCATTACTATATACTAATGGCGCACCATGTGTTGGTGCGCCATTAGTGTCCAAATACTAATGGTGCACCACATCCACGGTGCGCCATTAGTAAAAAACTTTTTTTAAAATTTTTTCAAAACTACTAATGGCGCACCGCTAGTAATGGCGCACCACTCCCACGGTGCGCCATTAGTGAATTTTTTTTAATTTTTTTCAAAACTACTAATGGCGCACCGTTGGAGTGGTGCGCCATTACTAGTTGAACTAGTAATGGCGCACCACTCCCAGGGTGTGCCATTAGTAACTTGGCCACCACTTCCACCGAATGCACCCCCCCTGGACCGCCTTTTCAGTTTAAAAAAAATAAACAAAAATGATGGAAATGTCAAAAAAATAAAAGAAAATAAGTTTCCCATGTGATATGTGGTCTAGGTGTTGTGAAAATTTACAAATATGAATTTCGACTTTATTTGCGAAATTCTCGAGAATTTGTAAAATGGGCATAACTTTTGCGTACGAACTCGGATGAAAAAGTTTTTTATATGAAAAATCATCTACTCGAAAAGAAACATTTTCAAAATCCTAAAAAACCTAACAGAAAAAAGATACGGGGCTTTTAAGATCTGAAGAGGCAAAAAAATTCAAAAAAATTCAAACTTACTAATGGCGCACCTACCCATGGTGCGCCATTACTATCTTCCCGCCTTCAAAATTCAAAATAAGTCAAAAAAATAAAAATAAAAGTTACTAATGGCGCACCTGCCCATGGTGCGCCATTAGTATCTTCCCGCCTTCAAAATTCAAAATAAATCAAAAAAATAAAAAATAATAAAGTTAGTAATGGCGCACCTGCCCGCGGTGCGCCATTACTATGCCGTATATATGGCTAGGCATGGTCCTCTCCTCCTTACCTCTTCATTCTTCTCCTCCACTCCACCTCTCCTCCACTCCATCTCCTCCTCTCCTCCACTCCATCTCCTCCTCTCCTCCACCATACTACCCTCCTCCTCTCCGGCGACCTCCTCCTCCTCCTCTCCGGAGACCTCCTCCTCCTCTCCGGCGACCTCCTCCTCCCTCCTCTCCTCCCCTCCCCTCCCCTCACGGTTTCTCCTCCCTCCTCTCCAGTGAGCTCCTCCTCCCTCCTCTTCGGTGAGCTCCTCCTCCCTCCTCTCCGGTGAGCTCCTCCTCCCTCCTCTCCTCCCATAGCCTCATGGTTTCTCCTTCCTCCTCTCCGATGCTCCAGTGAACTCCTCTCCGGCGAACTCCTCCTCCTCCTCTTCGGCGATGTAGGCGAGCGCCTCTCCGGTGACCTCCTCCTCCTCCTCTCTGGAGAACTCCTCTCCGGCAAAAGAACGTACAAGATCCAAAAACAGGAACAAAATTTGAAATAATATCGTGCCAAACAATGAGCAAAAAAATGAGAAAAAAATGGGCAAAAAAATCACGATCCAGATCCAAATTCAAAATTGAAAAATAGCAATGGCGCATGGTGGGGGTTAGACGGTGCGCCACTCCTATTTTCCCGCCTTCAAAATTCAAAAATACTAATGGCGCACCAGTGGCCTATACTAATGGCGCACCAGTGGCCTATACTAATGGCGCACCGTGGCCTATACCAATGGCGCACCAGTGGTGCGCCATTAGTAAAAAATACTAGTGGTGTGATACTAATGGCGCACCAGTGATGCGCCATTAGTAGGCAAAACTGGTGCGCCATTAGTAGCCCTTTTCCTAGTAGTGTGATGAACACGACGACACATTCCGTTCCGACCCAGCCGGTTAGCTCCCCATGAACACGACGACACAGTTTCTCCGTTCCGACCCAACCATGTACACGAGCCCTAGCCGTACGTACGCACGAGTAGGCGTTCGAGACCCTGCCCGTATGTACGTACGTGGCCATATTTTCTTTCTTGCACACTGGCCGTTGTACGTACATGTACATGCTACGTGCGCGCCTCTACTACGACACGTGCACGCCTCTACATCGACCAGTATGTACGTACATGTTCGCGACCAGAATGACAACGCTACGTACGCTTTGACCAGGTGGGTCCTGACTGTTAGGCACTTCCTTGCGTGCGAAGATGTAGCTGGTGGGTCCGAGCAGTTAGGGGGCGAATCATTTTTTTTGCCTGGACGCACTTCCTTGCGTGCGAAGATGTAGCTGGTGGGTCCCAGCAGTCAGGGGGAAACGTTTTTTTCACGAAATACGGTGGCCCGTCCGGTGGGTCCCCGCTGTCAGGTGGAGGAATAATTATTTTGCGCATAATAAGGAGGCACTTCCTTACTGCGGCCGTGGACCCAGCTGTCAGCCTCTCCACGTACAGTCCATGTCCGATGGAAGCTGTTCCTTGACCACGTTGACCACGCCGTGCCGAGAGCACCAGGGCGGTGGACGACGGCGAGGCCTAGGAAGGGGACGACATGGAGCAAGGGAAGACGCGGCAGTGGAAGCCCACGCGGAGAGGAGTACGAGGGTTCACTGGTTCGGCTGCGGTGTGAGGCTGCTGTCGCCGCAGGGCCTGGCCAGCGGTGGGAATAGTAGGGGCGGTGAGACCTCCACGGCAGCACAGCCGACCATGGGAGGCAGGAGCATGCGGCACGACCGGCGCTGCTTTGTGCGGCTGGAGCAAGAAGACCAGAGGTTGAAGAAGCACTATGGCCGTTGGATGGACATCGTACAGTCACTGGAGCTAGAATCGTTCATATTGACTAAGTTGACAAAGCATTCCGTCCCCGTCAACTTAGTAGGTCCACAAGTCAGCCTCCCACCAAGGTGGGTCCCAACTAGCAGGGGAGTATTCGTTTTTTTGTGCATAATAAGGAGGCACTTCTGGTGGGTCTGAGCCAACAGCGGGGGGAACGTTTTTTTCGCGAAATACGGTGGCCCGTCCGATGGGTCCCAGCAGTCAGGGGGGAAACGTTTTTTCGCCAAATACGGTGGCCCGTCCGATGGGTCCCTGTTGTCAGGTGGAGGAATAATTATTTTCCGCGTAATAAGGAGGCACATCCTTTCGGCTGCCGCGGACTCAGCTGCAGCCTCTCCACGTACAGTACTCTTCCGATGGAAGTCGTTCCTTGACCACGTTGACCACGCCGCGCCGAGAGCACCAGGGTGGTGGACGACGGCGAGCGGTGAGGCCTAGAAAGGGGACGACGCGGAGCCGGGGCAGACGCGGCAGTGGAAGCCCGTGCGGAGAGGAGTACGAGGGTGCACTGGTTCGGCTACGGTGTGAGGCTGCCATCGCCGCGGAATAATAGGGGATGTGGGTGAGTGGAGGGATGGCCTGACCAGCGGTGGGAGTAGTAGGGGGCAGTGAGGCCTCCGCGGCAGCACAGCCGGCCATGGGAGGCAGGAGCAGGTGGCACGACCGGCGCTACTTTGGGCGGCTGGAGCAAGAAGACCAGAGGTTGAAGAAGCACTACGGTCGTTGGATGGACATCGTATGGTCACTGCAGCTAGAATCATTCATATTGACTAAGTTGACAAAGCCCTTGGTACGCGTCAACTTAATACGCCCACATGTCAGCTTATGAAATGGTGTGCCCTAGATGTCAGGGGGAGGAATCATTTTTTGGGTGGGTGAAGCTAGAATATCCGAGATTGAAGAAGCACAGCATCTGTTTGATGGACATCCAACGGCCACTGCTGCTAGAACCATGTGTTGACTATAATAAGTTGACAAAGCCTTGCATACGTGTCAACTTCTTTTTTTGGGGACGTGTCAACTTAGTAGGCCCACAAGTGTGTGGCAGAGAACTTATAGCCCATTTGAGATTTGTAAGAATGTACAACCCATTTTTGAATTCTAATGGAATTTACTACAGCCCATTTATAGTTTGTTAAAAGTACAGCCCATTTTCTAGCTAGGACAACGATTAATAATTTCAACCAACCGTTCAAGACATAATTCAATATAATTTCCCACATTTTGATGGATCCGAAATATTTTTATCCCGAAATTTCTAGTCCGATTAAATATAAATTTGTATTACGTAAAAATCTAACGAAACATTGCGCGCGCAACAATTAAAAATTAAGATTTTCAAAATCCATAAATAATATTTTATAAACTAATTTCGTGGTTGGTGCATTTTTATAGTTACTGCCCAGTTTGTATAATTACATCTCATTTATTATTTTTAAAGCCCATTTTCCTGTTAAGCCTAATGCATCCCTCCTAGGAAAGATTTGCAGCCCAGCGGGGTGGAGAATAACAAGTTGACCTTGCCTGGGTATTCCTCAAAAAACGTATAGCTGGGCTAGCCATTTTCATCTTGAAAAAAAATAATATCTGGGCTAGATATCTGTCTTGGGCTAGACGGGCCACAACCCTCCCAGTTAATACCCAGCTCTCCTCTGAACAACAACAAAAACATCGCCAAGAAAAACTCTGCAGTGCTCACACCTCAAAAACACAAAAACTGCTCGAGCTTCTTGGTCCCAGCTGTCGGCCGCACCTTGTGCAATTCTCTCGTTTATATTGACTACATAGGTTGACAATGGTGTGGGACTGTGATGTCAGGAAACCAGGAGGGAGCAAAAAGAATATAGTTGTACATAATAAGGAGGCACTTGCGTACGTACGGCTATGGCCCTAGTGGGTCCCTACTGTCATGCAGTCAAAATAAAGTCATCTCCTGAATCCCCATGTTCAATGACCATGTTAACAATGTTCAGCGCCACGGCGAGCGCAACAACTTGAAGGACAATGGAGAGGGCCCCGCGGGCCCTACGGATGGCCTGATACAGCGCCCGCTGCTCATTCAGGAAGCCAGGATCATCGGACACCTATGAGCACCTTCGAGAGACTGAGATGGCATGAAATGGTAAGGCCGCGCTTCGGAGCTCTGGTTTATTTCACACATGTATTAAGATACAAGTGTAATTTATTCGTCATCGGGAAATAGCGCGTAAAATATAGGAGTAATAAAACTGAGGGCCCGAGGTCTGTAAGTAAAACCAGCGGGTTACGCATGTAATTTGAGAGACCGGTGTATATTTTACTAGTCGAAATCGACCAACCAAGCGCTTCGCCCGAGACCATCTGCTTTTATTTACAAGCGTCAGTTTTACAAGCGGTTTTGGTTGGAAAACAACGATCCAATCACGGCCTAAGATGATGAGTTGGTCGGAAGTCATATGGTTTCACGTCTAACCTACCCGACTTGTCGTATAGGCTATGAATGAACCATAAGACGATGAACTTCTTAAGCACGGAAACAACAGAATAGGATGATCTTCCTAACAAGCAAATCACTGGCATTAGATCGACATGCAAAACAATACGAAGCATTATTCTCAGGAGGCACGGTGAACAGCTCGTGATGCCGCATGCCACAACATTCCAAGCTCAACTTTGCAATCAAACACAAGGTCTGGAATTACATAGACAATATTCAGAACAAACTCCTAAAATATCTTACATAAGTCAACATTCATGTGACTATGCATCTCAGCAGAGTAAATATTTACTTCTGAACTGAAGATAGGAATAGGAAAAAACAATCGACGTTGCTCACTGCAAAGGGCGTCCTGATGTCTACTACACAACCTTCTTCTTGTAGACGTTGTTGGGCCTCCAAGTGCAGAGGTTTGTAGGACAGTAGCAAATTTCCCTCAAGTGGATGACCTAAGGTTTATCAATCCGTAGGAGGCGTAGGATGAAGATGGTCTCTCTCAAGCAACCCTGCAACCAAATAACAAAGAGTCTCTTGTGTCCCCAACACACCCAATACAATGGTAAATTGTATAGGTGCACTAGTTCGGCGAAGAGATGGTGATACAAGTGCAATATGGATAGTAGATAATAGTTTTTGTAATCTAAAAATATAAAAACAGCAAGGTAACAAATGATAAAAGTGAACGTAAACGGTATTGCAATGTGTTGAAACAAGGCCTAGGGTTCATACTTTCACTAGTGCAAGTTCCCTCAACAATAATAACATAATTGGATCATATAACTATCCCTCAACATGCAACAAAGAGTCACTCCAAAGTCACTAATACCAGAGAACGAACGAACAGATTATGATAGGGTACGAAACCACCTCAAAGTTATTCTTTCCAATCAATCCGTTGGGCTATTCCTATAAGTGTCACAAACAGCCCTAGAGTTCGTACTAGAATAACACTATCGGATTCCGGGCTCCGAAAAACCCTTAAGATTCGAACACAGGAGCATGACGAAGATCTCTCCCACTACATGTCTACCTAGCCTCGCTCTTCTCCTGGTGGTGGGAATGGAATGAAAGCAAGCAAACAAGTAGAGCACACAAGAGTTTACCCAGGTTCAGGCCACCTTGCGGTGTAAAACCCTACGTCCTGCTTTAGTGGATTGGCCTCGCGAGGGCTCGAGTATGAACAAGTACAGTGGTTTCCTGAGCTCAGGAGGCGAGCTCGAGAGGGGTGAGGAAGCGTATGTTCTTGCTCCTTTTCTATGCTAAATCCCAATGGGTTGGTCCCTCCCCTATGCTAGGAACCCTAGCTACTTATATAGACGGCCAGGGTCCTCTTCCCCCGAAATGTTTCGGCGGGAAGGGAATCCCACAACGGCCATTTGAGCGGGAACACAAGGACTCTCCTATCCTGACAAAAGGTGGTCTTCGCATGCAAAGAGGGCAGGCGGTGACGCGGTGGTGGGCTCGGCGATGACATCCTTCCCGCCGTCCTTGCGGTCTTCGGTCTTGTTGCACCAAAGGGGAAACCTTTGTCTCGCCCCTTGGGAACCTGCGCCTGCGCGGTCTCCTTTGCACCGATATGGAAACTGCCCCCGCTGGCGCACGCTGGCGCCCGCTGGCATGGCTCGTCATGGCTTGCGTCACTGCCTCCTCCTAAGGCAGCCCTTGCCTTGAGATCTCCGCCCTCCCGAAGCAGCCTAGTTGAGGCCACTCTTGGGAGAGGTCTTGGTTTCCCCTCTGGAGCAGCCTAGGTGAGGCTGCTCCCTGAGGAGGTCTTGGTCGTTCTCCTCGCTAGAGCTGGCCCCCTCGCGAGGGTCTTGAGCAGCTGGTCGATCAGCTGGGCCCTACCGGGCCGTACCAGGGATGCGACGTGGGCCGCAGACAGGAAAGTCTGGGTACCCTGGTTCCCAGTACGCCGACAAACACCTTAAGACACAAATCAACCAAAACCCTAATGTCACCTAGATACTCCAATGTCACCTCAAGTATCCGTGGGTATGATTATACAATATGCATCACACAATCTCATATTCATCTATTCAACCAACACATAGAACCTCAAAGAGTGCCCCAAAGTTTCTACCGGAGAATCACGACGAAAACATGTGCCAACCCCTATGCATAGGTTCATGGGTGGAACCCGCAAGTTGGTCACCAAAACATACATCAAGTCAATCACGTGATATCCCATTGTCACCATAGATATGCACGGCAAGACATACATCAAGTGTTCTCAAATCTTTAAAGACTCACTCCGATAAGATAACTTCAAAGGGAAAACTCAATCCATTACAAGAGAGTAGAGGGGGATAAGAAACATCATAGGATCCAAATATAATAGCAAAGCTCGCGATACATCAAGATCGTATCACCTCAAGAACACGAGAGAGAGAGAGATCAAACACATAGCTACTGGTACATACCCTCAGCCCCGAGGGAGAACTACTCCATCCTCGTCATGGAGAGCACCGGGATGATGAAGATGGCCACCGGAGAAGGATTCCCCCTTCCGGCAGGGTGCCGAAACGGGTCTAGATTGGTTTTCGGTGGCTACGAAGGCTTCTGGCGGCGGAACTCCCGATCTATTGTGTGTTCTCTGGAAGTTTTAGGATACGTAGGTATATATGGGTGAAAGAAGTACGTCGATGGACCGAAGGGGGGCCACGAGGCAGGGGGCGCGCCCTGGGGGGGTGGGCGCGCCCCCCACCCTCGTGGGCACCTCCCTTCTTTCCTGACGTGCAATCCAAGCTTTTCAGGTGGCTTTCCTTCCAAAAATAACTTCTCCAGTTGATTTCGTTCCGTTTCGACTCCGTTTGATATTCCTTTTCTTCGAAACACTGAAATAGGCAAAAAACAGCAAATCTGGGCTAGGCCTCCGGTTAATAGGTTAGTCCCAAAAATAATATAAAAGTGGATAATAAAGCCCAATATTGTCTAAAACAGTAGATAATATAGCATGGAGCAATCAAAAATTATAGATATGTTGGAGACGTATCAAGCATCCCCAAGCTTAATTCCTGCTTGTCCTCGAGTAGGTAAATGATAAAAACATAATTTTTGATGCGGAGTGGCATAATTTTCAATGTAGTTCTCTTTATTGTGGCAAGAATATTCAGATCCATAAGATTCAAGACAAAAGTTTAATATTGAAATAAAAATAATAATACTTCAAGCATACTAACTAAGCAATTATGTCTTCTCAAAATAACATGGCCAAAGAAAGTTATCCCTACAAAATCATATAGTCTCACTATGCTCTATCTTCATCACACAAAATATTTAAATCATGCACAACCCCGATGACAAGCCAAGCAATTATTTCATACTTTTGATGTTATCAAACTTTTTCAATCTTCATGCAATACATGAGCGTGAGCCATGGACATAGCACTATAGGTGGAATAGAATGGTGGTTGTGGAGAAGACAAAAGGAGAAGATAGTCTCACACCAACTAGGCGTATCAACGGGCTATGGAGATGCGCATCAATAGATATCAATGTGAGTGAGTAGGGATTTCCATGCAACGGATGCACTAAGAGCTATAAGTGTATGAAAGCTCAAAAAGAAACTAGTGGGTGTGCATCCAACTCGCTTGCTCACAAAGACCTATGGCATTTTGAGGAAGCCCATCATTGGAATATACAAGCCAAGTTCTATAATGAAAGATTCCCACTAGTATATGAAAGTGAAAACATAGGAGACTCTCTATCATGAAGATCATGGTGCTACTTTGAAGCACAAGTGTGGTAAAGGATAGTAGAATTGCCCCTTCTCTCTTTTTCTCTCAATTTTTTTTATTTTTTTATTTGGGCCTTTTCTCTTTTTTATGGACTCTTTTCTTTCTCTTTTTTATTTGGGCTTCTTTGGCCTCTTTTATTTATTTTTCGTCCGGAGTCTCATCCCGACTTGTGGGGGAATCATAGTCTCCATCATCCTTTCCTCACTGGGGCAATGCTCTAATAATGATGATCATCACACTTTTATTTACTTACAACTCAAGAATTACAACTGGATACTTAGAACAAGATATGACTCTATATGAATGCCTCCGGCGGTGTATCGGGATGTGCAATGATGCATGAGTGACATGTATGAAAGAATTATGAACGGTGGCCTTGCCACAAATACTATGTCAACTACATGATCATGCATAGCAATATGACAATGATGGGGCGTGTCATAATAAACGGAACGGTGGAAAGTTGCATGGTAATATATCTCGGAATGGCTATGGAAATGCCATAATAGGTAGGTATGGTGGTTGTTTTGAGTAAGGTATATGGTGGGTTTATGATACCGGCGAAAAGTGCGCGGCATTAGAGAGGCTAGCAAAGGTGGAAGGGTGAGAGTGCGTATAATCCATGGACTCAACATTAGTCATAAATAACTCATATACTTATTGCAAAAATCTACAAGCTATCAAAGCAAAGTATTACGCGCATGCTCCTAGGGGGTAGATTGGTAGGAAAATACCATCGCTCATCCCCGACCGCCACTCATAAGGAAGGCAATCAATAAATAAATCATGCTCCGACTTCATCACATAACGGTTCACCATACGTGCATGCTACGGGAATCACAAGCTTTAACACAAGTATTTATCAAATTCACAACTACTCAACTAGCATGACTCTAATATCACCATCTCCATATCTCAAAACAATCATCAAGCATCAAACTTCTCTTAGTATTCAATACTCTATATGAAAGTTTTTACTAATCTTGAATACCTAGCATATTAGGATTTTAAGCAAATTACCATGCTATTTAAGACTCTCAAAATAATATAAATGAAGCATGAGAGTTCATCTATTTCTTCAAAATAAAACTACCACCATGCTCTAAAATATATAAGTGAAGCACTAGAGCAAATGACAAACTACTCCGAAAGATATAAGTGAAGATCAATGAGTAGTCGAATAATTATGCAACTATGCGAAGACTCTCTCTCATTTAATAATTTCAGATCTTGGTATTTTATTCAAAGAGCAATCAAAACTAAATAAAATAAAATTACATCTAAGAATAGCAAACATCATGTGAAGAAGCAAAAACTTAGGATCAACCGATACTAACCGATAGTTGTTGAAGAAGAATGGTGGGATGCCAACCGGGGCATCCCCAAGCTTAGACGCTTGAGACTTTTTGAAATATTATCTTGGGATGCCTTGGGCATCCCCAAGCTTTAGCTTTTGTGTCTCCTTAATTCCTCTCATATCACGGTCTCCCTAAATCTCAAAAGCTTCATCCACACAAAACTCAACAAGGACTCGTGAGATAAGTTAGTATAACACATTGCAAAAACCTTATCATACTCTACTGTAGAAAATCACTAAAATTATTATTCAACATTGCATACTAAATTACTCTTCATATTTAATAGTCCTATCCTCAAATATAATCATTAAAGAAGCAAACATATGTAAACAATGCAAACATAACAGCAATCTGCCTAAACAGGACAGTCCGTAAAGAATGCAGAAACATCCATACTTCCCTAGCTCCAAAAATTATGAAAGAAAATTCCCACTGTAGTAAATTTATCAGATCTTAATATGAAAAAGGTTTAAACATTTTATCACATTCTGACTTTTCTAGGGAATTATTGCAACAGCGGTAAACTTTCTGTTTTCAAACAGCAACATGTGGACTTCTAAAATAGGCATAGTAAAGGCTATCAATGCCACTTTTATTGAAATAAAAGATGCAAAACATTGTTCTAAATAAAAGAAAGCAAATCCTAACAAAATAAATTGACACTCCAAGCAAAATACATATCATGTGGTAAATAAAAATATAGCTCCAAGTAAAGTTACCGATGAACGAAGACGAAAGAGGGGATGCCTTCCGGGGCATCCCCAAGCTTAGGCTCTTGGCTATCCTTGAATATTACCTTGGGGTGCCTTGTGAATCCCCAAGCTTAGTCTCTTGACACTCCTCATTCCATAGTCCATCGAATCTTTACCCCAAACTTGAGAACTTCACAACACAAAACTTAACAGAAAACTCATAAGCTCCGTTAGTATAAGAAAGGAAATCACCATCATAAGGTACTGTAATGAACTCATTATTTATTTATATTGGTGTTAAACCTACTGTATTCCAACTTATCTATGGTTTATAAAATATTTTACTAGCCATAGATTCATCAAAATAAGTAAACAACACATGAAAAACAGAATCTGTCAAAAACAGAACAGTCTGTAGTAATCTGGATCAAACGTATACTTCTGGAACTCATAAAATTCTAAAATAAATTTCTGGACCTGAGGAATTTATCTATTAATCATCTGCAAAAAGAATTAACTAAATAGCACTTTCCAAATAAAAATGGCAGCAATTCTCGTGAGCGCTAAAGTTTCTGTTTTTTACAGCATGATCAACAAGACTTTCCCCAAGTCTTCCCAACGGTTCTACTTGGCACAAACACTAATTAAAAGCATAAAACCACATCTAAACAGACGCTAGATGAATTATTTATTACTAAACAGGAACAAAAAGTAAAGAACAAGAATAGGATTGGGTTGCCTCCCAACAAGCGCTATCGTTTAACGCCCCTAGCTAGGCATGATGATTTCAATGATGCTCACATAAAAGATAAGAATTGTAACATAAAGAGAGCATCATGAAGAATATGACTAGCACATTTAAGTCTAACCCACTTCCTATGCATAGGGATTTTGTGAGCAAACAACTTGTGGGAACAATAATCAACTAGCATAGGAGGGTAAAACAAGCATAACTTCAAAACTTTAAGCACATAGAGAGGAAACTTGATATTATTGCAATTCCTACAAGCATATGTTCCTCCCTCATAATAATTTTTCAGTAGCATAATGAATGAATTCAACAATATAACCAGCACCTAAAGCATTCTTTTCATGATCTACAAGCATAGAAATTTTACTACTCTCCACATAAGCAAAATTCTTCTCATTCGGGATAGTGGGAGTATCATAAGAGACTTGGATACTATATATTGTTTCCACATTAAAAGAGTAATGTTCAGAAAAGGGGTAACCATAATCATGACAAGTTTTATAAATATAATCCTCACTACTTTTATAGCATATGTATCATCACAATAATTATCATAAGTAGGAGGCATGTTATTATCATTATAAATTTGCATATCAAAACTTGGGATACTAAAAATATCATCTTCATTAAGCGTAGCATCCCCAAGCTTGGGACAAACATTGATTGCAGCAAATATATTCTCAAAAACATCATATTCATCAAACATAGCATCCCCAAGCTTGGGCCTTTTCATATTATAAGCATAATCACTCTCATCATTAATAGTATGGATAGCACCAATAGTACAGCAATTATCATATTCTTCCAAGCAAGTGCGAGAAAGATTTTCCAGATCATAAGAAGTATCATTATCTTACACAATTATATTTTCATGAGGCATAATAGTCATAGGAGCAACATAATTTGAGAGAGATATCTTTTTACCTCTCTTCCTTTTTCTGTTATTCTTCTTCACCACATCATGTGTGGGTTCAATCCTCTTTTTGGAGCTCCTTATTAATGAGATTGGTTGAATAGGAGGCTCCTCCTCGTTACCTGATTCATCATAAGAAATAATAAGAGTGTATTGGGAAGCCTCTACCCTTTCATTAGTATTCTCTTCATCCTCTATTTCTTTTCTTTTCTTTATGTAATTGGCAATATAAGGATTTTCAATGCAATTCACCGCACAATACATATAAATCTTCTCTAGATCAAAATCAAGAAATCTATCAAGATTAAACTTTGGAATACCCTCAGTTATATGTTTCATTTCCTCATACCCCAAAAGAAGACTAAGCTCTTTATGATCCTCAAGGGTAATCAAATTATCACAATTTTTGGATACGATTCGGTCATGAAACAATTTGCATTGGAGATTTAAATGACCATGTTCATTGCAAAGTTCACAAGGGGCACGAAAAATATTGAATTTTTCAGCACAATCATCAAGACTTTCTTGCAACAATTCAGTTTCTAAGTACTTATGCCTCTTGCAATATCTATCTTCCCTATTTGGTGTGTACTTACAAACCCAATGCACTCCACAAAAATTGACATGTTTATAGGAGACATTTTCATCATAACTAGTGCAATCATCATTAGTATTAGGGATATTCAAAGAATTCGTACTAACAACATTGCAATCGTGCTCATCATTCAAATATTTAGTGCCAAACATTTTATAGATTTCTTCTTCTAGCACTTGAGCACAATTATCCTTTCCATCATATTCACGAAAGATATTAAAAAGGTGAAGCGTATGAGACAAACTCAATTCCATTTTTTTATAGTTTTCTTTTATAAACTAAACTAGTGATAAAACAAGAAACTAAAAGACTCGATTGCAAGATCTAAAGATATACCTTCAAACGCTAAGCTCCCCGGCAACGGCGCCAGAAAAGAGCTTGATGTCTACTACACAACCTTCTTCTTGTAGAAGTTGTTGGGCCTCCAAGTGCAGAGGTTTGTAGGATAGTAGCAAATTTCCCTCAAGTGGATGACCTAAGGTTTATCAATCCGTAGGAGGCGTAGGATGAAGATGGTCTCTCTCAAGCAACCCTGCAACCAAATAACAAAGAGTCTCTTGTGTCCCCAACACACCCAATACAATGGTAAATTGTATAGGTGCACTAGTTCGGCAAAGAGATGGTGATACAAGTGCAATATGGATAGTAGATAATAGTTTTTCTAATCTGAAAATATAAAAACAGCAAGGTAACAAATGATAAAAGTGAGCGTAAACGGTATTGCAATGTGTTGAAACAAGGCCTAGGGTTCATACTTTCACTAGTGCAAGTTCCCTCAACAATAATAACATAATTGGATCATATAACTATCCCTCAACATGCAACAAAGAGTCACTCCAAAGTCCCTAATAGCGGAGAATGAACGAATAGATTATGGTAGGGTACGAAACCACCTCAAAGTTATTCTTTCCAATCAATCTGTTGGCTATTCCTATAAGTGTCACAAACAGCCCTAGAGTTCGTACTAGAATAACACCTTAAGACACAAATCAACCAAAACCCTAATGTCACCTGGATACTCCAATGTCACCTCAAGTATCCGTGGGTATGATTATACGATATGCATCACACAATCTCAGATTCATCTATTCAACCAACACATAGAACCTCAAAGAGTGCCCCAAAGTTTCTACCGGAGAATCACGACGAAAACATGTGCCAACCCCTATGCATAGGTTCATGGGCGAAACCCGCAAGTTGGTCACCAAAACATACATCAAGTGAATCACGTGATATCCCATTGTCACCACAGATATGCACGACAAGACATACATCAAGTGTTCTCAAATCTTTAAAGACTCAATCCGATAAGATAACTTCAAAGGGAAAACTCAATCCATTACAAGAGAGTAGAGGGGGAGAAAAAACATCATAGGATCCAAATATAATAGCAAAGCTTGCGATACATCAAGATCGTATCACCTCAAGAACACAAGAGAGAGAGATCAAACACATAGCTACTGGTACATACCCTCAGCCCCGAGGGAGAACTACTCCCTCCTCTTCATGGAGAGCACCGGGATAGTGAAGATGGCCACCGGAGAAGGATTCCCCCTTCCGACAGGGTGCCGGAACGGGTCTAGATTGGTTTTCAGTGGCTATGGAGGCTTTTGGTGGCGGAACTCCCGATCTATTGTGTGTTCTCTGGAAGTTTTAGGATACGTAGGTATATATGGGTGAAAGAAGTACATCGGTGGACCGAAGGGGGGCCACGAGGCAGGGGGCGCGCCCCCCACCCTCGTGGGCACATCCCTTCTTTCCTGACGTGCACTCCAAGCTTTTCAGGTGGCTTTCCTTCCAAAAAAAACTTCTCTAGTTGATTTCGTTCCGTTTCAACTCCGTTTGATATTCCTTTTCTTCGAAATACTGAAATAGGCAAAAAAAATAGTAAATCTGGGCTAGGCCTCCGGTTAATAGGTTAGTCCCAAAAATAATATAAAAGTGGATAATAAAGCCCAATATTGTCTAAAACAGTAGATAATATAGCATGGAGCAATCAAAAATTATAGATACGTTGGAGACGTATCACGTCCCACTCAAAAATATCAAAAGCATGTCTTCTGGCTAACATCAATGAGCAAAAATTGACAAGGTTTTCCAATCCCAATATATTAAACTAATGTCAACTTTGACAAGCTTTTCCCATTGAAAATATTTAATGCCTATGATTGTGGAACGGGCAGGGTTTGTCATCAGTTTGTCATCTGATAGTCCGGTGGCTCAAGGTGACGACGAATGATTAGAGAACCATTCGATGTATTGTGCATGATGTGAAGTATTATGGAGGACATGAACCATATGAACATTTTGTGCAGTTCAACTAAAATCAAGCTGAGCATCCCTGTGGATTTTGTATTTATATGCTGCCAAAAAACAAAGACACATCAGCACACACATGAATATTGGCCCCAGTGTCAACCCACCAATCCGTGGACTAACAAACTGAAAGTACGGTAAACAGATTACCATACCTAGATGCCCCATCATTGTTGCTTAGAGTGACATTGACAGACTTGGAGTCATGTCCTGGCTTCTTGGTACTTGTTTGGTCACTTGTTTGCCCAGTGTTCCTCCAAACCACAAGTAAAGCAGACATCTCTCTTTTTGTCTTTCTTCTTACCCTTCTTAATGGCCGACGCTGGCAGCACCATTCAAACATATAGTCCGGTGGCTCAAGGTGACGACGAATGATTAGAGAACCATTCGATGTATTGTGCATGATGAAGTATTATGGAGGACACAAACCATCTGGACATTTTGTGCAGTTCCACTAAAATCAAGCTGAGCATCCCTGTGGATATCGTACTTATATGCTGCAAGAAAACAAAGACACAACAACACACACATGAATATTGGCCCCAGTGTCAACCCACCAGTCGGTGGACTAACAAACTGAAAGTACGGTAAATAGATTACAATACCCAGATGCCCCATCATTGTTTCTTAGAATGACATTGACAGATTTGGAGTCCTGTCCTGGCTTCCTGTACTTGTTTGGGCACTTTTTGCCCAGTGCACTCCACGTGTTGTAGAGTTTCCTATGCTCTCTGCAGACTAGTCATGTCACCAGCTTCTACTAATACTCTGTAAAGCTTCTCGATCATTCCTTGTGTAATGTAGCGCAAACAGTGACTGCTTCTTTCTGCAAAGTGGTAAGATCAACTGGACCCACTAATGCAGCAGTTTGCCTTAGACACATTGGCTCCTTTTGTGCAGTTCAACTGAAATCAAAGTCGGAATAAAACCGAGCTTTAATTTTGATATCCCTATAAGCAACAAAAGGTATAAGGGAAACAATTACTGAGAAATAATGGTTGATGACTTGTACTCCCAGAAGAAAAACATCTACTGATCTACCTTATCTTAATGGGAAACAAAGCAGGAGAGTAGCAATTCTCAATCAGTGTGATTCATTCATATTAACTGAGACATTATCTTAACAATGCCTTGTTTCAACATGTATAAAGAACGACATAGCAGAAAAGTATCATTCCTAAAACAATGCGACTGATTCATTTTAACAGAGACATTATCTTAACAATACCTTGGTTAAACATGTAGAAAGAACTAAAAAGCAGGATAGTACCATTTGTAAAACACTGTAACTTATATATAATAACAGAGACATTATCTAAACAATACATTTCTTAAACATGTACTCTGGCCGATCCCTAACAGAAATGGTACTCCCGCCGGTCCCTAACAAGTGTTGCAGTTTTGAACTAAGATTCAGTAGTTAATTCTGAGGAAAGTCGGTACTAACCTTTCAAGACCAAGATTTGACACAACTCGTGAGGAAGACCTGAGAGAGATCTCAACACATATATGGAAATCCGGTCTCATTTTGTGCAGTTCCACCAAAATTAAGCGAAGCAAAATGTCGCAATAACAACAAGTTGAATAGATATCCATGTTTTAACAGAGGCAAAAAAGGAATCAATTACTGGCCAATAAAGGAGGATGAAACATGCGGCCACAAAAATGGTAATCCCAACAATCCCTAACAAGTGTTGCAGTTTTGAAATAAGATTCAGTAGTTAACTCTAAGAGTGGCATTGCTTAATTTTTCCAGCGGCATTAGATTAACAAAAGGCATAAACAGTTCCAGGGGAGAGTGGGCACAACAATAACATGTGCTTCCATCTACTTATAAAGTGGGTGATGCAGAGTTTGTCGTAACAAAGCAACAAGCATAATGTCTGGGTTGGTCCCATTTTTGTTCACTACTTAATGGGAAAAGACAACAATACAATAGCTTCAATTCAACACTTATTTAAAACAGTACCAATACAAGTAGCACAGCATCTCAAAACACACTGCACAATCATGTGGATGAAGGCAAGTACCAACCTATCATGACACACACAAGATCACGTATGAATCTGCCAACACGAATAGGAAATCCAATCTCATTTTGTGCAGTTACTCTAAAATCAAGTAAAGTCGCTGGTGTGACATTTAAGTTTGCTATAGCAACAAGTTGAATAGATATCCCTGATTTAACAGAGGCAAAAAAGGAAACAATTACTGCCAATAAAGGAGGATGAAACATGTGGCCACAAAAAGAAGCATCTACCTTATCTTGATGGAAAACAAAGTATAGGACAGTAGCATTTCTAAAATGGTTGCATTGATTCATATTAACAGAGAAATTCTCTTAAAATAGTTCAGTAGTTAATTCTGAGAGTGGCATTGCTTAAAATACAATAGCTTCAATTCAACATTTATTTAAAACAGTACCAATACAAGTAGCAAAACATCTCAAAACACACTGCACGATCATGTGGATGGGACATGGGACATGCCAGCACCATGTGTGTCCACACGTATAAATGGGTGATGCAGAGTATGTAGCCAAGCAGCATATATGCGTTGGTCCCATATTTGTTCTCTTTGAAACTTTTTCCGATGTGAGGGCAACAAATCTAGTCCTGCACAAACTACCCGACCCCCCAGTTTCTTTCCCTTTTCAACGAAGAGTTTGGTTCCTTACAGATGTGTGTACTGGGTTACCTCCTTTTTCCCTTTTCGACCAACAAAGCGGCTGGATAGCTAGTCTATACTACTTTCCCTCCCACCTTTCCTCATTGAACCACATCCTAGATTTATGCTCCACCCCACCGCACCCTTCTTTCCTCTTTGAACCAATACCTAGATTCGACTACAGAATCGAAAAAAATCATCATGCAGCTAGACCAATGACGGTTTCAAAGAAACTTATACCTTAGGGTCATCGAGATGTGGCAAGGCGTGCGGCGGGAGGTCGGGTCTACCCACACTACGTACGACAGCGAGGAAGAAGGGGTCAGTGGCCCTCCCGCACAGGCGCTGGGTGAAAGAGAAAAGTGCAGCTGGTAGTGGATTGCC
This sequence comes from Triticum urartu, assembly GCF_056163025.1. NCBI lineage: Eukaryota > Viridiplantae > Streptophyta > Magnoliopsida > Poales > Poaceae > Triticum > Triticum urartu. The sequence continues at coordinate 410,169,172 of NC_141875.1, read as the reverse complement.
TCCCTCGCCAAAGGCGGTAGAGTGAACGCTGCACCTCCTCCCCTTCCCGGTGCGACGGGATCCAGACGCCTCCTTCACCAGCTGTGAGGGGTGAGAGAGACAGAGGCTACAACGCAGTCTTGTTTAGATCTGGTGAAGAGGGTGAGAGACAGTGAATATAACAAACCCTAGCAAAGGAATGTTGAGCCTCCAGCATGTGTGTGTGTATATATATGTAGTGCGGCGAGAGTGTGGAGAGTGCAAACCCTAGCGAACAAGCGCTGAGGCTCCAGCTTATATATATACTATAGTACGGACTGAGCTCCGGTGCCTTAACTGCACCTGCTTTGGGTTGTATGACAGGTGGGCCAGCCACATTTTGGGCCCACCTGTCATAAACCAAAGGCAGGTGCACTAAAGTCAATGAAGCTGCGGGCATATAGTACTCGTGTATACGACTAATATATAGTGGAGTGGTTTTCTTCATCTCCCCATAACAATCGTTTAAATTGTGTAAGTACGAAACGAAAGTCTTTATTTAACGTACCAGTGAAGAAACTACTACTCCCTATGTTCCTAAATATTTGTCTTTCTAGAGATTTCAACAAATGACTACATACGGAGCAAAATGAGTGAATCTACACTATAAAAAATGTCTATATACATCAGTATGTGGTAGTCCATTGCAAACCACTTGAAAGACAAATATTTAGGAGACGGAGGGAGTACTTCCGATGAACTAACGATCCACGCGTCCTGGTCGCACTTCCTGTCCTTCACGTGCGGTACACTACCCTCCCTTACATGAAGAACCACACATGCGCCAAATTATTGGATACGTGTGAGAGTGTGTACAAATAAAGAATTTTAATTTCAATTATCGGAAAGGTTTGAGAGTATGTACAGTTTGCCCTCTCTAATAATTATGGTTTGTTGTGTTCAGCCTAAACTTGGTCAAACTTTACAAAGTTTGACTTCAGTCAAATCTAATATGCGGAGTAAATAAAAATGGAGGGCTACTACGTCCATCCGGGTTTTTAGTCCACACCATTTTTTAATCAAGGTTAATAGCTGGACAAATAAAATACAGGGGAGCTGGATACAAAGTTGTGAGAAGTCTTAGAAATCAATACAAAACTTATGCTCTTAGTACCAACGTCGATCCTTCTTCAAGGAAACATTTGGTTCATAGCCAATTGTGTGATAAAATTGCACCAACGTGAAGATGACTACGTCTCCAACGCAACCAAGGTGAACTGATGAAGGATATCATGTTTGTGGGTAACAAGCAAAGAGCACTGATGGAAGACAGCTTGTTTTTCATTGAAAATCGATCAGCTTCACTAGCCGACGCAACCATGAGGCGCAACCATGATCATCGATAGGTCATCGTGGTGATGCATCATCCATTTGGCATCAAGTTTGGGTGAGGCACCTATGAAGTTTGACAAATCCTCACTGTGGTCTGTTTCTTCTCAGTAGTCAAGCTCGAGGAAGGAAGAACCACGTGGCGGAGGACAGTGAGGAGGAACAACAATGGCCATCCAATTTTGTGCAGTTCCACTAAAATTGAGGAAGACATGCCCGGGTATGGAGATACGCATTGCTGTTTCCAAAAATATAAAAAAGGGATATAGTGTTGTTACTTTGTTTTACAAGATTAACATCGACATCACAATTGTCAATAAGAATTATGAAAAGTACACCAACAAACAGAAGCATCATGATTATCTTGATGGGAACTAAACCAGGATATCCGAGAAAAAAGCATTTCTTCATTTAACAAGTGATAGTATTAGATTAGCAGCAGCAATAGGAGCATATGGACAATGACCGCACAACCACCAAATACTTTTTTGTTGAAACAACATGTATACCTCCACAGAGGCATAAATTAGGACAACTTTTTGAGTGGCATTTCCTCTATAATAGTAGGTGATGTTGGACCAGCCGACGAACCCTAGCTACTATACATGGGGAGCTGGGGAGTAGTCGCATAGAAGAAAACCCGCATTCAGCGACCTGGGGAGCTGGACCAGTACAAGAAGTTATACCTCAGGTGGGCGAGATGTCAGTTAGGCAGGCAGGCGGGATCTGCCCACACGACGGCAGCGAACAAGGGCACAGAGGACCTTCGTCTGCGCCAGCACCGGCTCCGAGAGGACGGTGTGCATCGGCTTCCTCCATCGCCGATGGCGACAACGTTAATGCTGCACCTCCTCACCTCCCGCAGCGGACGGGATTTGGCCGGATCTGTGACCACTGGTGAGGAGAGAGATAGTGTGGACACTTTCATCTTGTTTTGATATGGAGAGGGTGAGAGACGAGACGCGAGAAACTCTATGAAACAAGAGGCTATAATGGAGTAAAACAATCTCTCCATAGCAGTTGTTTTAAATAGAATATGCGCGTTCCTGGAAAAAATAAATGAAAACTGGCGGACAATTTTTTAATGTACCAAGAAAGAAAACTCGATCAAAAACACGGCCCCGCTTCCAGGTCGCGAGAGTCGTCGCGCACACACACATAGACATAGACATGCATATCTATGTTTACGTAGAATTCCATTTCCATCTCCATCTCCAATCATATTTGTCCAACTGGCACATCATTTACGTTGTTAATTATATATGCGGCAATATTAACGTACATCATCTCTTGTTTGCGGGCATCCAGACCGCTGCCACGGCCGCTCCTGACCAAGCCAAACCCTCTTCACCACCCGCGCGTGCTTCCCGCCCGAAACGGTCAGTGTCGCATTCATGCCCGGCCGAGAGAGTGTCGCCCGCGCCGCTTCCTGGTGCACGCGACTGCTCCACGTTCAAAGGTCGCAATAGCCGGCCACAACATGCATGTAAAAAGTTCTTGGGAGTCCGTGCTACAGCTAGCTGTCCTCCCCCAACTCATCAATCTCTTCCATTAGTACTAGTACTCCATTGCGCGATCCATCGAGAAGCAGGAGGGAAAGTTATCGTATACTCGGTTTGCGGTGAGTGGCATGCCGAGCGACCATGTGGGGTCGAGCCATGGAGGAGGGTGAGACACGAACGCGACAGACGTGATTTAAATGTTGGTTTTACTCGATGGCGCGATCCAACAAAACGAAACATTGGTTTCTCTCCGTTTCCATTTTTTCTCTGGAAAAATGGAAACTTTCCACTCCATTTTCATTCCTACTCCAAGATTGCCCCGTTACAACATTCCATCAAATACAAAGGAAAACTAACACGCATGCTGATGCATCTAAATGATTCACATATCATAGCCAATATTTACTTCACAACTAAAGACAAAAGTTGTGAGGGCGTGTACAATAGAAAAACTACTGATGGGGTCACTACGACTTAAACCCTAAACCCTAAACAGGATTTAATTTCCTGGCCAGGTAGAACCTGTCGAAGGAAAGACGGCTGACACCCTCGGATCATACGATGCTTTTGTGCAGTTCCACTAAAATTGAGCTGAGCATCCCTGATGGCAAAGATATTGAAGAAGTGTGATTAGAATAATAGTACGGGCACTAGTTCATGAGACATAAACTCATCACAAGTAGAAGCCGGCAGAAGTAGAGAAAGATCGACATGGAGATGGAGCTACGTGGGGAGCTGCAGCAGTGGAGCAAGCTGGCTCTAAAAGGAAGATGGACTACCTGGGATGTCGGTCTATAGCTAGAAGGGCGGTTGGGATGCGGCATCGGTTCATACCGCGGTGACCCCCGATTGGGACGCACTGACTGTGGATTTTCTCCCTCGCCGATATCGACCGCATCTACGCAGAACATTGTTCCCTTCCCCCAGCTGCAGGATCAGGCCGGATATGTGACTAGAGGTGTGTCCATCGTCGTTCTATGCTTGTGAAGAGAGCAACCCAAGCAAGCAGGCTTGTAGCTTAGGCTCCTGCTAGTGTATATATAGTGGTTTTCTTTTTCTCTCCATATCAACCATTTTATATTGCGTACGTGTCATATAAGAGTGAAATGATGGTTGCTTCTTCCGACTAACTTACTGTGTGATTTGACTGCTCCATTAGTGGCCCCTACACGTACTCCCCCTACGTGTATGGAACAGTCACACGTACACATGGACGCAAAAACGCGCGCGACGCCCTAATGCATGCATGTCCGAGCACACGACGGAACACACACGGTCATGCTCAAGTGCTCAACCTACACATGCATGCACACACATACTCAGCCAGGGTGAGCTAGTGACCGTATAAACACCGGAAAATGTATATATTGAGCGGAATGAGCGTATTATGAAGTCCACTGACCGTATTTTTACAAATATACAGTGACAGACAGTGTATTTATCTCGTTGGAAATTAATCCATATTAACCAGAGAGGAGGCGGTATGGACTAGCATTACTTTGTTGTGTCCTGTAGACTTGCCGAACAAGGAGAAGCTTGCAGGACGGGAGAAGCTTGCGCACTGTGGCTCGCAGGACAAGGAGAAACTTTTTACTAATGCAAGCTCTCCTTCGCTCAGGCGGTGGACGTGCAACAATTAATTCAGTGTCAGATTGCTAGAATCATACACTGTACTAGTACTATTATTGTTGCACTTCCCGAAGAGGCAAACAGCCAAGCGCAAAGTTTACTAGTACTAGTACTACTACTATAGTCTATAGAGGTATGTACTATAATAGTACTAGGAACCAGATGGAGGAGCATCTGCACTCTTATTATATTTTTAAAATGTGATAAAGCAATCTTCAACACATTTGGTTCTCTTCAAGGGTTCTCGCATGTGATAATGGAAATTGATTGCATGGAACACTCGCCACAATTCTCGCTTAATTCTGGCTCATATCCTATTACAAATAGGAGCGCTCGGTAATATTTCCTCTTTTTTTTGTTATTCAGCATGTAAACAGGTCAGCAAACCTTGCGGCGCATCTTTGTGCGAACCATGCTTGCTGCACTTTGAATGTGGCCGAGAGCTGGCTTGATGAAACACCTCGCTTCCTACTTCTTTTTTTGTGGGGTACCTCGCTTCCTAGTGAACAGTGTCTTGGCTGATTGTCCTAAGAATGCTTATATATGAATAAAGCTCTCTCATTTACCCACAAAAAACATTAAGCCATATTAACCAGAAAGGATGGAGTATGGACTAGCACTACTTGTTGGTGTGTCCCGTCAACTCATAGAATGAGGAGAAGCTTGCAGGACAACGTGAAGCTCGCTTACGCATTTTGACTAATGCAACGTACCCTCACCCAGGCGGTGGACATGCATCAGTTCATTCAGTGTCAGATTGCCAGAGGCATACACTGTCATACCGAATATGCGGAGTACCATCATTGTTCGACTTCACGAAGAGGCGAAGAGCCAAGCGCAAGGTTTAGTAGTACGAGTAGTACTACTACTAGAACCACATGGTGGAGCCTCTGTACTCTTATTTTTTTAATCTCTGATAAAGTACACATTTATTCCGGAGAAGGGCGGGAAACAACAGCCCAACACGTAATGATGATATTGATCAACCATGCTCGAATATATCTTGGCCTTCGTGCGAGCCCGTCTGTGTGTTCTCGCTCCTCGTCTCTCTCAAGGAACGACGGGCTGGCCATTTTGCCATCAATTGAGACCTGTTTGCTCACACTCCGGTCCCACATGTCAGTGATATGCCAAGAGGAGGTGCGTTGACCGACTGGCCATACGCATACTTGGTTTTGCAACTTCATACTACTCCTCCCTCCGTCACAGTTTACAGGGCGCGCTTCATTATGATGCATTTCTCTCAATGCATTTCCACCACCAGAGAGACTTTAGATGCGTTTGGTTTAGTGCTCAACTAATTAGGGCGTGGTAACCATAATTTTCTCTCGATGTAGTACTACGGAGTGGAGTAAGTCCATGCATGTGTGTACCCGTGGTGGAAGCACTGCATGCATGTGTGTACGCATTATTTCCTCTAGTAATAGACGCCATGCTATAACTACCAATGCTATTTTCAGGCCGATCGCTAGTTGCCTTGATCCCAGAGATTTTCTCTTTTTCTGAAGCGCGCTCTATAAACAGTGACGGATGAGTAGTATGAGCGGATTCAAAGAAGAGCATATTGATGGTTGCTTCTTGCGAGCAACTTATAGTGGGAAAGGTGGGGCTTATGATTTGACTACTCATTACTCACTATTAATGCGGTGCAACGACCGGTCTGAGTCTCCCATGCGGCTGTGCACTACCCCCTCAGTTCTTAAATATACTCCGGAGTATTTGTATTTCTAGAGATTTCAACGAGTGACTACTCAAATATTTGTCTTTTTAGATATTCAAATGGACTACTACATACGGATGTATATAGACATATTTTAGAGTGTAGATTCACTCATTTTGCTCTGTGTGCAGTCAGTTGTTGAAATCTCTAGAAAGACAAATATTTAGGAACGGAGGGAGTACACATACGAAACAAAATGAGTGAATCTACACTCTAAAATATGCCCATTTAAAATTTGTAAAAAGACAAATATTTAGGAACGAACGAGTATAATTTTGTGCATGGCACATGGACCCGGATGCCGAAGAGGCTTCTGGCCATGCTATCAAGCTTCCAGCATTTGTTTACATAATTGACATACTATACAAATAATTTTCCAGCGACATGAAATTGTACAATGGTGTGAGCTTTCAGCTTTTGTTTCGTGTGTCTTGCCATCGATGCTCTTTCGGAAAAACTAAAACTAACTTCCTTGCTAATCAGAGCTAATATTTACATCACAACTGAAGACAAAGTTGTGAGAAGGTGTTAAATTAAAATTGATCCATGCTTTCATTGGCAGCAACGTCCCCCCAGCTCTGTCTAAATCAACAAGGCATGTTGGGAAAAAAGTAGCTGTCTGGAGCATGCAACATTCCGATCATTTTGTGCAGTTCCACTAAAATAGAGTTGAGCGTCCCTGTTCCAAAGATATTAAGTGTGATTATGATAATAGAGGACTGCTGATGAAACAATAAACACACAAATAGAAGCCGGTCACCTTTGTAGTCTCTCTTAAGACTAACTAGTTGGAGAAGGTTAGGCTCGATGTTGGATGAGGAGGATAGAGCAAAACCAATCTCCCTTTGTGCAATCGCACTGAAATGTAGAGACGTTGCCCATGTGACATTTTGGTAGAACTGCACAAAACACTCTTAAGAAAAAAGTGATTTGTGCAGTTCACCAAAAGGTCGCAATAGCAACAAGGTGAAATGGATAGCCCTATTTGCAAAAAAGAGGTAGAAAGGAAACAATTACTGGCCAATAACAGTTGATGACACATGCGACGACAAAAAAAAGCATATTCCTTGTCCTAAGGGAAGATAACAACACGGTTGTGTTTGTCTAAAACGGTGTGAGGACGAGATTGCAATATGGAACGTACGCCGGATGAGCTACGTTTTGGGAAAAGAACAATGGAAGATCCACATGTAGCGACGTGGGAAGACGGGCAGTGGAGCAAGGCCGGAGGGGATACCTAGAGGTCGTCGGGATGTAACTAGGTGAGCAGCGGCGGGCGGAATCTGCCCATACTGCGGCAGCGAGCAGGTGGCGTAGGCCCTACCACGCTGGAGCTTGGTCAGAGAGAACGGGAGAAACGATGCACGTCCTCCCTTTCCGCCGGCGGACGGGATGCGACCGGATCAGTGGCCAACGGTGAGAGAGAGAGAGGCCACCACAGCCTTGTGTGAGATACTCTAAAGAGAGACAAACCAAGCAGGCAGGCTCCATTGTATATAGTGGAGCGGACTACCTTTTTCTCCATAAAATCGTTTTATATTCTGTGTACGTGCCATTGAGCGATATAACTTTATTTAAAAATAACGCGCCAACGCATTAAGTCGAACTTTGTTTCGTGCACGCGTGGTACACGACCTCCGTAGGTAAACAACCGCTACACGCGTTCAAATTAGCATGTGGGCTGCCATTTCGTACAGAAATGAGCTCCACTGTGTACCCGCATGGGTGTGGCTAGGCACGAAGCGTGAGTGCGTGCACGGTGCACCTATTCTCTTCTTGTATACGCACACCACCTACGTGGGGTTGTGTGAGAGAGATACAAACATAGAGAGATAGTATAGTGTGTGGGTTCGTGAGAGTTTTTTTGGGGGGTGGGGTGGGGTCAATCAAAAAATGTAACATATGCAATGTGTGTGAAATAGAGTCCTGGATATATCATATATATAGAGGGGGCGATCCACGAGAAGAGAGTGGAGGTATCATCGGCTTAAGGTGTCCATAGAATCGAAGAGAGGGATGATTTGTGTGTGCGTGCGCGCGCGATCAATAAAGAGTTCCATCGAATTTGTATGTGCCCACATCAAAGATATAGAGTGGCTGGCCTACTAGAACGTGAGAGGGGACAGGTGCAGTTTGTCTCTGTGGCATGGATACCTATACCTACAGCGCTCGACTATCGATGTGTGGTGGGGGGAGGCCTAATTAACTATAGAGGTACAATGGCTGGTATATGTGTGGAGGAGGAGAGAAGCCTAACTCATGTATTAAGGGAGATCGATCTACCTCATGTATTAAGGGAGATCGATCGACATCCATGCATATGTGTAGGAGAGGAATAAGGTTGGGAGAGAGACAGAGCTAGAGTGTTGGAGGGGGTTGTACTGGAGTTACTTCTAACAAATGGTGGGATAGGCTTGCTAGACAACCGGAGGGCACACCTGCAATATTAATAAGAGAGGGGATGGCTACCTGTCTGTGCACGTGCGTGTGAGAGATGGGTCAGGAGGCATGCACGAATGATGGGGGGCGATATGGCTGTGGTAAGTAGACATAACTACATAGGAAGATCAATCGTCCTTTGTCAGAGAAAGGAGAGACATAACTTGTGAGGTACGTCGATCGATGGGGGGGATAGTTAAAGTCGACCTAGGTATATGTTGGGAGATCGATCGGTATACATGCATGTGTGTGTTAGAAGCAAATGAGGCACGGGGAGAAGGATAGAGAGAGGGATGCATCTAGGAGGTGGTGCGAGAGTCATACTATATCGAGGGGGGAGGAGTGTGCGAGTACGAGATCGATGAAAAGAGTGGTGGGAGTGAGGCATGGACGGTGATAAGAGAAGAGGGGAAGATTGTGTTTTTTGCTAGGCACACCTGGCTAGAGAGGCATATCGATTGATGTGTGCCGTAAAGAAGGAGCTGGGGGGCCTACACACACCGTGGGTGAACGACCTAAAGTGAAAAGACGAATTTGTGCGATGGAGCTTGAGAATGATGAGGGAGGGTGAGAGGGATGCAGGCATGTTCATGCACGAGAGAAAGTTAGCGCTAGCGAGCTACAAAGATAAGAGGATTGTGTGGGTGTAAATGACGAATAGAGATCATACTTCATTATAAAAGGTGAATTCAGATATTTGAAGAATTTATCATAGTGTCTTAAACCGACGCATGTGTGAATATATATAACGGTGATACACATGGTGTGGTTATGAACATGTTATACTACATATAATATATTTTATCTCTACTGTTATAAAAACGGAGTTGTTGATGATGGTGTGCCTGCCATCCTGCAATATAGGTCGTTCGATTTATATCTGACGGATAGGAAGGAAACTATGGCAATTTTGAAAAAAGATACCCACACCCTCTCCATATTTGCAAATTAGGCCTCCCCTTGATCATGTTGTTGTTCTGTGGAACGCATGGGCATCTTTCTGGTACTACGTATAATATATAGAACATTGATCATAGTTTGGGCTAATGTGTGGCTTTTGCAGCTCAGGTCTAAATACTTGTCATAATGTAGAGGGCGGGGCACTATACTATGTGTGATAAACACGGTGTACACGTATGGAACATGGTTTAGATTATGAATATATAGTTAGTACATCAAATGTACTATTATTTGGAATCAACATCAAGTGTATTCAAAAAATAGAATTCGAGTTCATGTAGTACACATAGTTCATATCTATCTCTATAGTAATCATGTGGTGTGTTATTAAGGTAATACATGAATGATGGTTGAAGTTGGCAACAATCATGATTGTAGATTCTTGTTGAAATAGAGAAACAAATTCAAATTCAGTTCGAATTGCAGCGGTAGTATAGACATTTGGAATGCACTAAAATGTTTGTATGAGTAGGTTACATGCATTATACAGCAAGCGAAAAAATTTAATTGGACATAACATGGATTCATACTCCCTCCTTCCATCTATATAGGGTGTAATGCATTTTTTAAGACCGCCTTTGACTATTGACAAGATTAATAGTACATGACAAGCACAATGTGAAAATTATATCATTGAAAGAACCTTTCACAAATGAATTTAACGGTGTGCTTTGTGTAAGTTGCATGTCATATATTATTGCTCTAATATTTGGTCAAAGTTAGCATCGAAAAACGCATTAGGCCCTATATAGATGGAAGGAGGGAGTAGCTTTGAATAGCATTTTTATAGTAAAGCGGGGCAAGACTCTCTCTTTGTGTGGTGTGAATATTTTTATATTTTTTGTTTTCTTTTTGGTTGAGGGAAGTGCGAATTGATTTGGTACGTACAAGTACAATATTACACGTTAGGCTTGTCCCTAAAATTCAACCCACGCCTTGTTATATCCCGAAAATTCAGATATCGTGCTCCCAAAACTGGCGCCTTCACAACCCGCGCCTTGCTATCCCGAAATTACAACGCGCGCGAAAACTCCCTCCAGCTGCCAAATCCCGACACGCGAAATCCCCCTTCTAACCCTGAGCCGAAAGGGCCGCTAGTTCAAATCGGTGGAGGGTACTTTTGTAACACACCCTACATTTTGGACAAGCGCGTCCCTAAGTCATGGTTCACCCCCTCCCATCGCCTCCTTTTTACCATTCGAAATCCCAGGCCGCCATAACCTCTCCGCTCCAGCTGCGAAACCCCACCCCCCTCCATCCGCCACCTCACCGCTGCCCAACCGGAGCCTCTTCCCTGACGACGTCGTCGACTGCAACAGCTCGATGTCCCTTGTCCACCTCCCCGGATGAGGATCCATCGTCCATATCGTCATCCCGCCGGTTCAGCCGCTCCGTCCTCCACCTCCAAGGAGCTGCTCCGACGATCACTTCGTCTATCGCGGCTGCTCCATCCCCACAGCGCCGCCTTAACCTGCTCCAACGGAACCGCAGCATCCTCACCGACTCCTCGAACGAAGCCGAGGCCTACTCGGCGCCACCAAAGAGGTTGTACACTCATCGCATCGCACCTGCTCCTTAGCTCGACCTCCCGGCGCTGATGGTGCCCCATCCCACACCCCCATGGAGCGGCTACCTTGAAGCCGGCGCCGCGGGCGACATCTCCACGGCGGCTCTCCCCCAGTGTGATGCCCCTTCGGCGGCGGCGTCCATACCAGCCGGATCTGCTGCTACTGCTCCGGCTCTCGCTCGATCGCTCGCTCGCCCAGCTGCTGCTGCTTCGGCTCTCACTCGCTCGCGCTGCTGCTGCTCTCCCCCTCGCTCATGCTGCTGCTCTGCTCCGATTTAGCCACACTTCAGTCGATTGAATCGAATTTTGGGTCAGTCAATTTTCAGGGGGTGGGCGGGCTCGCCGGAGTTGAGGAAGAACCACCCGCAGCGGGGACGGGGGCTCGCCGGAGAGCTACCCCACTATCTATCTTAGGGTTCAGGGCGGGGGGCTATAGGGCTGGCCGAGGCAGCGGTGGACCGGCGGTGGGGAGTTGTTTCGGGGCGGCGAGGCGGCGCTGGGGCCGGCGGTTCGGCCGGTGGTGGCTGGCGGCTCAGGGGGTGCAGGTTGAAGATGAACTGCATGCCCTCCCTAAACTACATGTCAAGTGCCTCTCTGCTACCATTGTGTTCAGTTTCGACAGTAACATTCAGATTCCACAGTAAATCTCTGTTTCGACAGTGAAGTTCAGAGTCAACAGTTTTTACCTCATATGTTGTAGTCAGGTGGTTTTTGGTGATGTAAATTTTACATCTATTTTACATCATCTATTCGAGATGCTATTAGAATCCCACTTGAGATTGACGATGTCTGTCTTGTGTTGCTTCAGCCTTGACGTCTTACGGCTCACCGGGGCTGCTCCAACGACAGAACGATCCATCACAACAGAGCAGTGCCCTGGACGCTGTCTACAGATTCCTCAGATCTTCCTCCACACCTCCGACAGCCACCTCTGCCTCAACTGCTTCAGCGACCAACCCAATGATGCTGAGGTCGACACGGCTATGGTAAAGAGGTTGTACACTTGTTGCATCACTTATTACTGTACATTCATGTCGATCCATTAGGGCTATTTTGGTTCGACGAAAAAACATAGCAATAGGGAATTTTCCAATGGCACTCTACTATTCAATTATTCATGCATTTTGTTGAAAGGAATGAAGCAAAACATCCACCTGGACCCACTTTTCAAAATCCTATGTATGAAAACAAGACCAAGTGCATTACTAGCAGAATAACATTCTAACTGTACACACTTTAATATGGTTTCACTTTATTTTGGCCATGTTTCTTTGCATTCCTCTGCTCTTCCAATTCCTGTAAACCAAACACTCAAGTTGACAGAAATCTTGTGTTTACAAATGCACTGTTTACCATGTGCATTCCTATCCTATTCCGGTGTTTTTCCTATCCCTATGTTTTTAGAATCATGCAAGCCAAATGAGCCCTTACAGAATTACTTCAGTTATAGGTAGGTGCCAAAGGGAACTTTGTGTGGTTTGTCCTGCTCCTGCCGCGATGTCGTCAACCTCAACTGAGCTGATCCATCGACAAAAACATCCACCAAACCAGACATCATAACTCCTGACCGTCTTTCGCCGCCTCAGATCTCCTTCCCTGCCGCCGGCACCCACCGCAACGACATCACCATCATCGACTCAGCAGATGAACCTGAGGAGTACAAGGGACCACAAGAGAGGTCGCACTCTTTTGTTTCTGCTTATGTTATGCATTGCTTAAAATTACCTGCTACTTTATCGTCCTGTTCACCTCTTGGACTCCAAGTTAGGTCCAAATTAATGTTCAAACTTGAGTTCTAAATTATTTGTGGGGCACATATCGAGGAAGCAATGAATGGTATCTCTGTCTAATATCTGGTTCACCTAGGGTATGCCTATGTTGTTCATCTTGGATAGGAAACAAATAGTAAAGCAATCATCATCTGTCTTTTTATCAAATTAAAGCAATCATCAGCCTGTTATCATTATTTTTGGATCCATCCACTGGTTGTTACCATCACTCTAAATTTCTGCATGCTCTCCTTACATAATCTCACCATTTTTTGTATGCATGTCAGATATTGTACACAGTCATGCTGAACATGTAGAGAAAAAGAGAAGAGTTTTGTGCGGCAATACAATGACATGCAGACATCGCTCCATGGTGGGTTCAATGGCAAACCCTCCCCACCCCTCTCCAGATTGTAATCCAGAGGAAGATATCTGTTCTGAGGCGGATTCAGACGCCACTGACCACACCTATTTACCCCCCAAGGTGTTTGCTCTACCTTGGCATGATGATGTTAGTCATATCATGCATATGTTGCCTTGTAGTGCCTACTTTTGACATCATATATGTCATCTGCTTAGTTTACACATGTTCTGTAATGCCACCTGTTTAGTTTCTATATCATATATGGGAATAATGTAGTCTCATGTCTTTTAGCCAGCCATAATATACGTGAAATGTGCAATGCCATCCTATTTAACAAGGCATCATATATTTGAATGATATCTTGCCCATCCTTTTCTTCATTACTGTAACATCCCAAATTTTCAATTTGGAATGTTATACAATAGATCATCACTGCATATCATATTTATTTGCATTTTGGGTTGATCCTAGAAATTTTACGCAACTCAAGGACCTCAGAGAGAGTTGGGGATTTCGTTATTTTCATATTTGAGTTTTCTCAAATTTTGAAAATAGGATCATTTGATTTTATTTATTTTATCTTCAATTATTTCTGTTATCAAAATATGAGAGAGGGAATAAAAATGACTTTCCCAAAATAAAGAAATATTGAGGATTTAATAAAAAATCAAATAAGGTTTTATTCTGGAGTTTTTCGTGGTTTTATTTGAATTTAGGAAAAAATGCATGTTTTCAAAAATTGCATTTAGGGCCAAGAAAATGTTCATCTTGTTCTAAATATTTTATTTAGACGGTGAAAGTTTGTTTTGGCAATTTTATATTTTTATTTATTTTTCTAGAATTTTTCTTAGTTTCGGCGAAATTGTTTAAAAAAACCCCGCGCCCGACTGGGCCAAAGGCCCAGCCGAGCCAGGTCGGCCCGCCAGGTCACCGCCTTCCTCGCCGAGCTGCCGCCGGACTCGGGGAGACCGAGCCGGGCACGCACGCGCCACCAACCCCCTCCCCAAGCAAGGCCACCCCATCTCTTAAATAGCCACCCCAGGGCCCTCAGGGAGCCCCGAGACAGCACGTGTCGCGGCCCACGCAGCCCCGCCGCCCCGCCCCTGCTGCTGCCACCCTGCCGCCGCCGCCACCGCTGCTGCCCATCGGAAGCCCCGCCGGAGCCCCGCCGGACCGAGCCGAGGTAGCCGCACCGCCGCCCAGTTTTCTGAGAAAAAACGGATTTGGTTCTATTAGAAAACTCTAGTCTTTGTTTTTTTGTTTTTTTAAATAGATCGGTTTTTTCGGTTTATTTATTTAGCGAGCGTTCGCTCGTCCGTTCGTTTTAACGAACATGTCATCGTTTAGTTCCAGAAAACGAACGTTCGTTCGTTATTTTTTTTGTCGTTTTTCTTTTTCTCGGATTAATCCGCGATTATTTCTTATCGCGATTTCTGATCCAATTTTCATTCTAGTTTAACTTTTCGCTCATTTATCAGAATTAGGAGATTCAAGCGCCTGGAGTTTCGTCTCGAAACCCTCTTTCCGTTTAACCAACTCAAACAAGTTTTTGCCTCGGTAAAATTTGACCTCGATTCAGATTAGTAAACGAAGCTTGTTTCTTTCGCCGTTTGTCTTTCGTTGCTTCGTTTGATTTGATTCTTTTTGCCAACCGGAGTTCTTAAGTTGAACTATCTGGTTAGATCTCTTATTCGAGTTTTACCTGTGCATTAGATGAGTACTTATTGTATGCTTGGTTGTTTGTGATAGAGTACCCGGAGTGCGCCGCTTGCTACTTCGAATCGCTAGGTTTCACGGATCATCAGCAAGGCAAGTAACACTTTGATCATACCTCCTACTACCCAGTTTTTATTGCATTAGATCAGTCCTCACACCATTGCATGATTAGGATCTAATTAAATTGTGGGTTCGGGAAGTAGATGAGGTAGTACCTATTACCTGTTTATTATCAAACCTTTGGCAGTTACTTCTACGTTTGCTTATTATGCCATGCTATGCTAGTAGGCGTGGATTGGGTGAGTGTATCCATGACAGATGTGAGATTGTTAAATTAACGGTTTATCTAAGGTGGCAACTTAAACACACATCTGGGTGGATTGAGGCACCTGGGTATTCCAGCGATTGCCTATTTTTCTTTTGGACCGCCACCCAGGCTCAAAGGGATCATGAGATTATTCATACTAGAAACTTCCGTGTGCAGCCACAAGCTATTATGGGCTCTAGCATAGTTGACTAAATCGTGCGAACTCTTACAGTGGTTGACTAGCAGATGTAGGGGATGTAGGTTGGTACGGTCTACCCGTTCGTAAGGTGCAAGCGCTTCCGAAAGACTATGTCTCGGTCATCCGTTTCTCAAACATCATGTAGTGCAAGAATCCCAACGGAGGAGATCGAGTCTTGTGGGGAAAAGTGCGCAAACCTCTGCCGAGTGTATAAACTAATCATGGTTAGTCGTGTCCCCGGTTATGGACATCTTGAGTATCTAGTACTTGGATTATCATGTGAATCTCATCATGTTACTCTAAATTAATTTTGTTGGGTTTTAATGATGATGCTTAATTGGGATTGAGAGGGTGTCTACACTCTCAATGTTTAACAACTACCATGATAGTTAAATAAAATTTATTCCTTTGCAGTAGGGAAAAATGGGCTTTACGCAAAACTGTAACCATAGAACTTTCCACCAGCCAAATATGCATGTAGTATAGCCTTATTCTTTCATTGCTCTCTATGTGTTACTTTGCCAGCATATTCCATGTGCTGACCCATTTCGGGCTGCAACGTTCATGTTGCAGACTTTTCAGATGACGAGTAAGGTGCCTTTAGGTCGTTGTTCTATACTCAGTGATGCCGTTGGAGTTGATGGACTCACTTATCTTCCAAGCCTTCCACTGTTATCGTTATTAAATGGCCTTAAGCCATATTTATTGTAATAAGTTCTCTTTTGAGACACTCGATGTAATAAGTGTGTGATTGCTAATCTGTTATAAATCCTTCAAGTACCGTGTAGTGTCAGCATTACTGATCCAGGGATGACACAGGAGCACAGAGATTGGACCGTTTGAGGTCTGGTTGCTACAAGATGGTATCAGAGCACACGCTAACTGTAGGACACGACCACTAAGCTATAGCCCTAGATCACTACTCACTCTTCTCATTCTGACTCCTCATATTTTCTACTCTTTTAGGATGGCGGATGCAAGGAACAAGTTCACCCAGCCGGATGAAGATACACCCTTTGGACGTCTCTTGAAGGAAGTCACTAGATACCTGAACATCGGAGTACCAAGCTTCACTGGAACCTACAACGCCACTTTACCTGAAGAGGAGCGCTGGATGATTCAAGTTCAAGTTCCAGGAAGGACGTTCATGCCAGTCACTGAGCCCATAGAGTTTTCCTTTGATGCACCAACCTAGAGTCTAGGAAAGAGCATGGCAGCTCACATCGCCATGGGACGCAATGGAGAAGTTTACCGCAATGATCTCAAGGATACTATCTACTAGATTTTTGGGTGCCAAGATGAGCACTGGGAGATGATCAACACCAAGAAGGATAGATCAATTGTAGCTTTTATCCAGGAGTTAAACCAGCACATTCGATGTCAGGAGAACCAGATGTGCGCCGACATGATAGATCTGAAGAAGGCAAGGACCAGAATCACGGAGCTGGAGGAAGAACTCAAGGCTACACATGAAGATTATGTTGAAGTACTAGTGGAGAAGAATGACGACTTGATCAAGAAGATCGGAATATTTATGGGAAGCCCTACACCAGTAGTAGAAGAAGAAGAACCCAAGGAGATTCGCCCTGAAGACTACATCATCATCAATGACACCGACTCGGATCCAGATGATAGTGATGATGACTATGTTGATGAAGCTGGAGCAGATATCATGGAGTCTGCAACCGAAGAATATTTCTAGTAGACCACCCCAATAGTAGTAGTAGTCCACCATGTAAATATAGTAGTCCGAGCACTTTTGCGATAGATAGATCAATTGTATGCCCTTGTTTGGTTGATTGAATGAAGTGAATTGTTTGCTTTTGCCTCATGTGCATATGGGTAGTGTTTTCTCTCTAGACCCCCTCTATTCTTAATCTCATCTTTTCTAAACCCTCAGATGCTTCCGAGACGTGACCCCGGATTTACCTTCCCACCGAAGCTCACTCAGTTGATCCAGCAGCATAACACATTGATGCAGTTGCTAGTCCAGAATCAGAATCAGGGGAACAACAACAACCCACCACCACCACCACCTGTTGACCACTTAGCCCGTTTTCTTAGGCTGAATCCGCCCGTGTTCTCTAGTAGAATCCGAGCCGATAGTAGCAGATGATTGGCTCTGCAAGGCAGCTAGGGAGTTGACCATGGCAGGATGCACAGATGCGGAAAAGGTGAAGTTTGCCACACATCAGCTTGAAGGACCCGCAGCATCATGGTGGGAGAATTTCACAGCCACTTTCCATATCGACACTATCACATGGGACCAGTTTCAACAAGCTTTCCGTACTGCCCATGTTTCAGCAGGAGCTATGGCCATGAAGAAGTGTGAGTTTCGCAACTTGCACCAAGGAGGACGGACAGTTGGCCAGTATGTGGAGGACTTTAGTAAGTTGGCACGTTATGCCCCAGATGACGTTGCTACAGATGCAGCTAAACAGGAGAAGTTTCTGGAAGGACTGAATGATGAGTTGAGCATGAAGTTGATGGTAGCAACGTTCAACAACTACCAGGAGTTGGTAGATCGTGCTCTTATGATTGAAGGGAAGCAACAGCAGATCGAGAACCGCAAAAGGAAGTATGGACAAGGGAAGTACAATTTTGGAGCTCAGCAGAAGCCACGTTTTACCCCTAGACCAGGAGGACACTTTCAGCATACCCATGGAGGAGGTAGCTCGCATAATCATAATGGCCCCAAGGATGGTAATGGGAATGGAGGAAGCAACGGCCAGAACCGTACTAACCCATCAACCCCAGCCAAGAGGGACCTGAGCCAAGTCACTTGCTTTAAGTGCCAGAAGACCGGACATTACGCCAATGAATGTCCTGAATCCCAGGAAGGAAATGGCAATGGAAGCTCTGGGAAGAAGCCGAACCCTTTCAATAGGGGACAGGTGAACCACGTTAAAGTGGAGGAGATTGAAGAGCAGCCGGATGTAGTAATCGGCATGGCTTGGTTATCGAAGTAGGAAGGGAATATTGAATGCGCCAGCAAGTCAATTTTTCTTACAACGCTAGAAGGAAGAAGGATCAAGTATGTATCCCGGCATGTGCCAAAGAGGACTCAAGTAAATTCCTTAACAGGAGTTGTGCAGGAGGAAGTACCAGTAGTGAAGGATTTCCCTGACGTATTTCCAGAGGAGTTGCCAGGCATGCCACCTGGAAGGATCGATATGGTTGACTAGAGGGGGGTTAATAGGCAACTAACAATTTTAGCTTTTCTTTAACAATTTAAACTTTGCATCAAAGTAGGTTGTCTAGATATGCAACTAGGTGAGCAACCTATATGATGCAACGAGGATAGGTACACAAGCAAGCAAGAGATATGAAACAAGTAGGCTTGCTCAAATAAAGGCACGAGATAACCAAGAGTGGAGACGGTGGAGACGAGGATGTGTTGCCGAAGTTCCTTCCCTTTGAGAGGAAGTACGTCTCCGTTGGAAAGGTGTGGAGGCACAATGCTCCCCAAGAAGCCACTAGGGCCACCGTATTCTCCTCACGCCCTCACACAATGCGAGATGCCGTGATTCCACTATTGGTGCCCTTGAAGGCGGCGACCGAACCTTTACAAACAAGGTTGGGGCTCTCTCCACAACTTAATTGGAGGTTCCCAACAAAAACCACGAAGCTTCACCACAATGGAATATGGCTCCGAGGTGACCTCAACCGTCTAGGGTGCTCAAACACCCAAGAGTAACAAAATCCACACAAGAAAGTATGGGGAAAGCAAATATCCTTTGGTGGAAGTGTAGATCTAGGTCTCCTCCTTCAATCCCTAGCAAATCAACAAGTTTGAGTGGCTAGAGAGAGAGATCGGTCAAGAGAGCTTGAAGGGCATTAATGGTGGAGTGAGAGAGGTCAAAGGTAGGAGTGGTAGGTGGGAGAAGCTCCCTTAAATAGTCACCCACATTTCCAACCGTTACTGCGTTTTTTGCACTGCAGCGATACAACCGGTCCTCGTCCCGGTACAACCGGGACTCACGGTGTAACTGCAGAACCCTACCAAGCGGTACAACCGGATAGGCGGGCGGTAGTACCGGCTAAGAAAAATAACCGGACTAACCGCCTAGCTACCGCACAACCACCGCATCAAAACAGGAGCTTGACCGGTACTTGGGCGGTGCCTGGCCGGAACAACCACATGGCCTTGAGCTCTTGGGCGGCTAAGTTCTGAGCGGAAGAACTGCTCGGACCACCGGTGGTACCGGTCATCGTGGAACGACCGGACCAACCGGGCCACTACCGCCCAAGAACCGCATCAAACCAGAAGCAAGAGCGGTACTTGAGTGGTGCATGGACAGAACCACCGCCCCAGCTGTTGCAGAGCATGGTGGCGGTACCACCGCCCGGAGGCAGCGGTACAACCGCTCGAGCAAAGCTGGTGAGCGACAAGACCCAGCGGTACAACCGCTCCAGAGAGCGGTACAACCGCTGGGCAGAAACAGTGAGCAGGAAAGAGGGCAAGAGGCAAGGAGAACTCTCTCTCACACACACACACCTGAGGAAGGCAAAGAGAGGGTGAGAAAAGTGTACGTGAACTGATTCCCCCAAAGCTTCCTAATGAGGATTCCCTCTTGATAGTACGGGTACTCTACGACCAAAGAAAATAAAAGCATAGAGGACACGTCTTCGATCTTTTCCTTTGAGAGGCAATAGCAATCCGATATAAGCCTAAGCATCGAGAACCTGAAACATATAGCACACGATTAGACCACAAAGGGTTGTCATCATCATCCAAAACATAAAGTAGGGAAATGCCCTTTCAATCTCCCCCTTTTTGGTGGATGATGACAACAACATGATTTGCAAGAGATAAGTCAATGAAATCTAGACGGAACTCCCCCTGAATGTGTGCCCCAACAAGTACTAGCTGTTAGAAAGCATGGGCACACTTTCAGGACTAGACTCCCCCTAGATTTTATAGACTCATCACTCTGAGCTCAAAAGGATAGACAATATAATACTTAGAGGCAATAATAACGATAAAGGCCTACGAACGGAAAGGTAAACAGAGTAACAAGTCTCACACACAGCACGGAACGAAACAAGTCCACAAAAAAGCACAAAACACGAGAACAATAGAAAAACCCAAGCAAATCCCCGAGACCTAGAACCCTCTCCCCCTTTGGCATCAAGACACCAAAAAGGAAAAGAGCGAAGCTAGCGACCCAAAGCTCAGGCGTCCTCCTCTGACTCCTCGGTTGCATCTGGATCTTCATCATCAAAGTCGTCATCGTCGTGTGATCAAATTCTTCCATGGCATTGTCAGCTGCTGCAAACGAGGATGATGACTGGGGAGGGGCTTCATCATCAGTCCAGGTGCTATGGGTAGAGATCCAACGCTCCTCTGGGGTGATGCTCTTCTCAGAGCCACTCTGAACCTGCATGTTGAGGTGCTTCATCATTGCAATTTGGCGACGCCGTGCAAGCTTCTCATTGACATGTGCCTCATACATCTTCTTCTGGATGTCAGCCTGGAGACAAAAGGTCTTCTTCACCTTGGCAGTAAGTTTGGCCACCCACGAAGGCTTGGCCCCTGGCTCCAGCTCAAAGTCCTCATCGTCAGAAGTAGCATAGACATCCTCAGGAGCATGTTCAGGGAAGCGAGGCTCGGCATGCTTCTTCTTCTTAAGTAGCTTGACCTCATGAACGAACAGCCCACATAGAGTTCAGAAAGCACATGACAAACAGAGCGTAGATTGGGACTTTACGGTAGATGACCATGTTGTACATCTCATGCCACAGCCAATTTGACACATCAAACGTTGCCCCTGTCCCCATCATGGTCTTCATAGCAACCATCAAATCAACCAGATAGCCATGAATCTCATCTTGATTGCCCACCTTGGGCAAGAGCACATTGCAGAACACTCGGTGCATGATGTCATAGACCTTCTCCAAATCCTTGGATTCTCCAATAATCCCACGGCCCCAAATGTACAGAGGGGCAAGCTTCTCCTTAGGCATGGACTCAGGAAAATCATGAGGGCGAATGCCACCCCTTCCTTCTAGACCGGTATCCTCATACCCAATAGCATTGCAGAAAGCCCTCCAGGGAACGTGAAACAATTCATCGCGACACATGAAGGTGAGAGTGCGCGCATCATCTTCCCCGAAATGAACCGTGGCATAGAACTGATGGATAAGTTGAACATCAAAGTCACAGTTGACTGACATGATCTTGATAAGATCAAAATCCTCGCAGAGAGCTAGCGCCTCACCAAAATACTCCATGTTGTTTCTCCAATGATCAAAATCAATTGTCCACTGCTTGGCATATCTATTCTTGTTGTGCTCAAATAGTTCATGAACAATCCGCACTTGCATCTCATTCCGGAACTGAACAGTGGTCCAACGGGGAGCAATGGGAACCTCATACGGATTCTTTGAGCGGAAGGCTTCCCAATCCTTGGCTTTCCAACGATACAACGGCATAACCACACATTGCTTAGCAGCTGCAGACTTTTCACGGCGAGTGGGCTTGGTGGGAATCACAACTTCTTCTTCATCATCAGACACAACCGGGCGCAAGGTCCTTCGTGCCCTCTTCTTGGTCTTGCGAGGAGCAGAGCGAGAACTAGAGCCACCACCATCCATGGGAGGAGATCGGGAGGCCTCCACGGAGAGAATCCATGGAGAGCCAAGGATCCGAAGCGCGAGACGCACTCCGGGGCAGGGGTAGAGATGGCCGGCGGCTAGGGCAAAAAAGAAGAGGAACGAGAACGAAGGAAAAAAGACAACCCTTCAGCCCCGTCGAGTATATATAGGCCCGTACACATGCCCCGGTAGAACCGCTTAGGGGAGCAGTTGTACTACTCGTCTGGTACAGACCGGTGGATGGAGGCGGTACTTCCGGTGCCTGGGAGGCAGCGGTAGTTCCGCATGGCATCAACCGGTAGTACCGGACATGGGTTACCATGGGTTTGTGCGGTGGAACCGCCCAAGCACCGAACGGAGACCCTTGGGACGGCACAACCCGGTACCAGCGGTAGAACCGCTCGTGGTACCGGTTGTACCGCCCGACCACCTAAGCCCAAGCCAAGATCAAATGAGTGCAATCCGAAGGGAGGAAGAAGGGGCACAAAACAGGAGAGAAACAACACCCTAGGAGAACCTAACACAAAGACCAAAGAAAGAACGAGAGAAAACAACACGAGAACAACAAGGCTAACTCCAACCTCCCGAAGAGAGGACGGTGGCCGAGGCCACCTATGTTTGAGTCAATTGGTATGGCACCGCGAAGAATTATCCTTGGGTCCATGACCAAAACTCGTCTTTGAAGCACAAGTACCATCAAATATGGCTAATGTGAAAGACACAATCAATTTATGCATAATGGGGGGAGGGAGAGTTCATTGAGAGAACAACACTCCCCCTATGTCCATGCCTACACCTAAACTAGACAACAAATTGAGCATGGTAGGGTGTGCAAGGGTTCAAGCCACATTGCTCGAATCAATGATATTTAGCTCATGCCTTAACTCGCGAAATCTTGCTTCATCCAAGGGCTTCGTGAAAATATCTGCAAGGTTGTCATGAGTGTTGACATAGTTGAGCTCTATCTCTCCTCGTCTAATGTGATCTCGGATGAAGTGATACCCGATCTCAATATGCTTTGTCTTGAAATGTTGCACCGGATTGAGAGAGATCTTGATGGCACTTTCATTGTCACACCAAAGAGGCACTTTGTCACAAGTGACACCGTAATCCTTTAAAGTTTGCCTCATCCATAGGAGTTGAGCACAACAACTACCGGTGGCAACATACTCCGCCTCAGTGGACGAGAGAGACACACAACTTTGCTTTTTGGAAGACCAACTTACCAAAGAGCAACCAAGGAATTGGCACCCTCCGGAAGTGGACTTCCTATCCACTTTGTCTCCCGCCCAATCAGAATCCGAGTACCCTACAAGCTTGAAGTTTGATCCTCTAGGGTACCATAGGCCAAAGTTTGGGGTATGAGCCAAATATCGAAAGATTCGTTTGACCGCCACATAGTGACTTTCCTTAGGTGCGGCTTGAAATCGTGCACAAATTCCCACACTCAACATGATGTCCGGTCTAGATGCACAAAGGTAAAGCAAGGATCCAATCATGGAACGATATACCTTTTGATCCACCACTTTACCATTGGGATCTAAGTCAAGTTGGCACTTGGTGGGCATTGGAGTGGAAGCCGGCTTGACGTCACTTAGCTTAAATCTCTTGAGCATGTCTTGAGTGTATTTGGATTGATTGATGAAGGTTCCTTCTCTTCTTTGCTTCACTTTGAACCCTAGAAAGAACTTCAACTCTCCCATGGAGGACATCTCGAACTTTCAGGTCATGAGAGCGGAAAATTCCTCATTGAAAGCTTTGTTAGGAGAACCAAATATAATATCATCAACATATAATTGGCACACAAACAACTCCCCTTTGACCTTCTTAGTAAAAAGAGTGGGGTTGATTAGCCCAACTTCAAAACCACGGTCTTGTAACAACTCGGTAAGGTGGTCATACCACGCATGTGGGGCTTGTTTAAGACCATAGAGCGCCTTATCGAGTTGATACACATGATCGGGAAAGTAGGGATCCTCGAACCCGGGGTTGCTTGACGTAAACCAATTCATTAATGGGACCATTAATAAAAGCACTCTTCACATCCATTTGTTGTAACTTAAAGTTATGATGAGAAGCATATGCAATCAACATGCGAATGGATTCAAGACGAGCAACGGGAGCAAAGGTTTCACCGTAGTTGATACCCTCGACTTGGGAGTAGCCTTGTGCTACCAAACGAGCCTTGTTGCGAATGATAATCCCATGGGCATCTTGCTTGTTCTTGAATATCCACTTGGTTCCAATGACATTGTGGTTCCCCATTGGCCTTGGCACCAATCTCCACACTTTGTTGCGCTCGAAGTTGTTGAGTTCTTCGTGCATGGCATTGAGCCAATCCGGATCTTATAGCGCCTCATAGACCTTGTGGGGTTCCACACAAGAGACAAACGCGTGATGCTCACAATAATTTGCTAATTGTCTACGAGTGCTTGCCCCCTTTCTTAAGCTTCCAAGCACATTCGTCATGATATGATCCTTGGTGGAGAGCTTGGATGCAATCTTGGCGGCATGACGCTCTAATTCCTCCTCGGTGGTGAGTTGAGGAGCGGTTACTTGATCATCTTGAGCGCCGTCATGAACTTGTTCTTGATCTTGAACTTGCTCGGGGGAGAGAACTTGACCTTGGGCATCACTTGGTGCGTCAACACCATCTTGAGTATGATCTTTCCCTTGGTCTTGTTCATGAGGTTGAGGGCCTTCACTTTGTTCTTCGGAAGCGTGTGGGCCTTGGGTTGGTGATGGCTCCACTTGAGTGGAGCATTGTCCTTCTCCTTCGGCCACAAGGAGTTCCTCAATGGGTAGGATAAAACCAACACCCATTCTTCTTATGGCTTGAGGAGGAATTTCATCACCTACATCACAAGTGCCACTTTGCTCCACTTGGGAGCCGTTATTCTCATCAAACTCCACGTTACACGTCTCCTCAATAAGTCCCGTGGATTTATTGAGGACACGGTAAGCATGAGAGTTTGTAGCATAACCAACAAATATGCCCTCATGAGCTCTAGCCTCAAATTTAGACAACCAAACACCTTTCTTGAGAATGAAACACTTACACCCGAATACCCGGAAGTACTTGAGGTTGGGCTTGTTACCGGTGAGTATCTCATATGGAGTCTTGTTCAAGCCCTTGCAGAGGTAGAGCCGATTGGGTGCATGACACGCGGTGTTGATGGCTTCGGCCCAAAAGTTGTACGGAGACTTGAACTCCGCCATCATGGTCCTTGCCGCATCCATCAACATCCGGTTCTTCCTCTCCGCAACACTGTTTTGTTGAGGGGTGTATGGTGCGGAATATTGATGCTTGATTCCCTCATCACTAAGAAATTCATCCAAGGTGTAGTTCTTGAACTCGGTGCCGTTGTCACTTCTTATTGTCAAAATCTGTGCATTGTGTTGATGTTGTGCTTCATTTGCAAAGTCAATGACGGTTTGTTGGGTCTCGCTCTTCCTCTTGAAGAAATACACCCACGTGTACCTTGAGTAGTCATCCACAATCACCAAGCAATACTTCCTACCTCCAAGACTATGGAAGGATGGAGGCCCAAAGAGATCCATGTGAAGGAGCTCCAAAGGCCTCTTTGAATAAATGATAGTCGTGGGAGGGTGAGCCTTCTCATGTAGCTTTCCTTCGATACAGGCACTGCAAGCACGATCTTTAGCAAAACTAACATTCATTAGTCCACAGACATGGTCCCCCTTGAGGAGACTTTGCAAAGATCTCATATTGACATGGGCTAAATGGCGATGCCAAAGCCATCCCACATCAACTTTAGCCATTAGGCATGTCGCGGTCTTAGTGGGTCGCTCCGAAAAGTTAATCACATATAGACCGCTCTCGACATGCCCAACAAAGGCTACTTTAAGAGTCTTGCTCCACAAGAGGGCCACGGTATCGATATCAAAGAAAGTGGCAAAGCCCATGATTGCAAGTTGACGAACAGAAAGTAAATTGTATGCAAGGGACTCAACAAGCATGACCTTCTCGATCGTGAGATCATGAGAGATGACCACCTTGCCAAGTCCCAATACCTTAGAAGATGAGGCGTCACCCCACTCGACATTGGTGGGCATAGATGGAACCTTGTGCACGTCCACCACCAAGTCCTTGCTTCCGGTCATATGATTTGTAGCTCCGCTATCGAGCAACCATGATCCACCACCGGAAGCAAACACCTACAAGAGATCAATGCTTGGTTTTAGGTACCCATTTTGTAATGGGTCCTTTGATGTTAGTAACAAGGGTCTTAGGAACCCAAATAGACCATTCAATGTATTCATGAAGAGAACCAACAAATTTGGCATAAACATGCCCATCACTAGCACGGCATAACACATAAGAAGAATTAAAATCGCCGGCTTTGTTGGGAGGGGTGACATTGCCCTTCTTGACATTGTTCTTCTTCTTCTCCTTGGGGGCACTCTCTCCCTCCCTCACAAAGGTTTGCATGAGAGGAGGAGGTCGTTTGGTCTTGTCATTCTTCTTCTTGTTCTTGGATTCGGGCACGTACCCAACCCCTTCCTTGGCCACAACTCCCTTTTGGTTGATCAAGAGATCGTTGAGGTTCTTCTTGCCTTGTATGCTAGTCGCAAGACCTCTCTCAAGTTGCTCCTTCAACTTAGCATTTTCCTCAACAAGATGTATATGCTCACAACACGGGTTAGTAGCATTTGCATTATCAATTAAAACCATATGAGGAAAAGTTGCTTTCTCCTTAGTTAGCTTCACTTGGAGTTGATCATGAGACTCCTTGAGACTAGCGTGAATACCCTTCAAGGCCTTGTGGGCCTTGTCAAGTATATCAAACTCCTCTTTGAGTCTAGCAAGATCAACCCCGAGTTTGGCCTTCTCGGAATTTAGCACACGAGAAACAATGAGGACATGATCATAGTCTTTCTTTAACATAGCATGATCAACGTTGTGTGACTCCTCAAGAGCCAAACGAAGACCACGCTCTTCCTCAAGAGCATTGGAAAGATCCGAGATCTCATCGGCATAGTCACGACTATGCCCTTCCATCTTAGAGATGGTGTCCTCTTGAGCCTCGATCATGTCATTGGCTTCACCAAGTTGTTCCAAGAGAGCAACAAAGTGCTTCTTGGATTTTCCCTTGAGTTTGCCCATAAAGGCCTCAAACTCGTTAGCCTCCACATCAGCTCCCTCAAGTTCATTAATGCAATCCATTGGGGAAGGATGATTAATGATGGTAGTTTTGATGTTGGAGGTTACCTTGTTGGTGGCTTTAGCCATGAGGCACTTGGCGGTGATGCTCTCGTTGGGTGAGTCGAAGAGAGACACCCGTGACGTTGTTGCAATGGCAACGGAGGCCATGGCAACCGACTCATCATCTTCATCATTGTCATCATCCTCATTGTACTCTTCTTGCACAACCAAAGCCTTGGGAGGAGTCTTCTTGGAGAAGTTGTTCTTGTTGGGGAACGACTTGGCCTTGTCCTTTCGGATGAGCTTTCCACCATTGTCTTCCCTCTTCTCATACGGGCATTCCGCAACGAAATGACTCACGTTGCCGCAATTGTAGCAAGTCCTTACACATTGCTTTCCCCTTGTACCACTCGAGTTGTTTTTGCTAAAGTTTGGCCTTGAGTTTTTCTTGCTCCAAAATTGCCTTGAAGCAAGTGCCATGTGTTCATGATATGCATACTTCGTATCTTCGGGGTTGCTCTCCTCTTCTTCCTCTTCTTCGTCTTCCACGATGAGCTTGGCCTTCAATGCAAGGTTAGGCTTCTTTGCCCGTTGAGAACGGAGCACCGCATTGTCGGCGGTCTTGTCCAAAATGTTCATGGCCACAAACTCATCCAACACTTCGCTTGAGGTCAAAGTGTGGAAGTCCGGTCTTTGACGAATGACGGAGGACATGGCCTTGTGATAGGGCATCATTGCCTTGAGGAATTTGCGCTTGATCCAATTTTCATCCGTGTCCTTGCTCCCGTGATCTCGTAGTGAGACCGCGAGTTTGGTTACTCTCTGATAGAGCTCACGAGGTTCTTCATATTCCTTCATTGCAAACTCATTGGCCTCATCTTGTACCACTTCATAGTTGGAGCGTTGAATGCTTGCGCTTCCCCGGTAGAGAGACATGACACAATGCCATGCATCTTTGGCCAAGGCGAAATGACGAAGATGAGGTAGGTCTTCGGGTGGAATTGCATCTTGAATGATGAAGAGAGCATTCTCATTGAATTGATTGTCCGCGGCTTCTCGAGGAGTGAAGTTGCTTGGATCATGTGGATAGAAACCTTCTTCAATGATTCTCCAAAGGTTAGTGTTCACATGATTTAAATGACGTTTAAAGCGGTAAACCCAAGAATCAAAATCCTCATTTTTCACAATCTTAGGGGGAGGACCGGCATGATTCAAATGAGTGGAAGGAACCGGTCCACCATAAACAAGTGGTGGTTACACATGGGCAAAGATGCCGGTGCCATTCTTGCCACTAGAAGAAGGAGCCTTTTCACTACTAGCTTCCCCCTTGTCGGGGATAGCATCCGTCACCTTGTTGGCGGGATCACCCACTTTCAACAGTGCGGTGGATAGTTTAAGCCCCTCAAGAAATTTAGTAAACATGCTTTCGACTTTGGTCGTCATGGAGGTTTTCAATGTCTCCAAGGCCACATTGAACTCCTCACGAGAGACCGAAGTTCCCCCATCTCCCGTAGACGAGATCGGATTCACACCGGAGTGTTCCTCCACACCGTCTACGGTATCAACCATACTCTTTGGACGGTAAAGTCCTTAATAAAGAGACGAGGCTCTAATACCAATTGAAAGGATCGATATGGTTGACTAGAGGGGGGTGAATAGGCAACTAACAATTTTAGCTCTTCTTTAACAATTTAAACTTTGCATCAAAGTAGGTTGTCTAGATATGCAACTAGGTGAGCAACCTATATGATGCAACAAGGATAGGTACACAAGCAAGCAAGAGATATGAAACAAGTAGGCTTGCTCAAATAAAGGCACGAGATAACCAAGAGTGGAGACGGTGGAGACGAGGATGTGTTGCCGAAGTTCCTTCCCTTTGAGAGGAAGTACGTCTCCGTTGGAGCGGTGTGGAGGCACAATGCTCCCCAAGAAGACACTAGGGCCACCGTATTCTCCTCACGCCCTCACACAATGCGAGATGCCGTGATTCCACTATTGGTGCCCTTGAAGGCGGCGACCGAACCTTTACAAACAAGGTTGGGGCTCTCTCCACAACTTAATTGGAGGTTCCCAACAAAAACCATGAAGCTTCACCACAATGGAATATGGCTCCGAGGTGACCTCAACCGTCTAGGTTGCTCAAACACCCAAGAGTAACAAAATCCACACAAGAAAGTATGGGGAAAGCAAATATCCTTTGGTGGAAGTGTAGATCTAGGTCTCCTCCTTCAATCCCTAGCAAATCAACAAGTTTGAGTGGCTAGAGAGAGAGATCGGGCAAGAGAGCTTAAAGGGCATTAATGGTGGAGTGAGAGAGGTCAAAGGTAGGAGTGGTAGGTGGGAGAAGCTCCCTTAAATAGTCACCCACATTTCCAACCGTTACTGCGTTTTTTGCACTGTAGCGGTACAACCGGTCCTCGTCCCGGTACAACCGGGACTCACGGTGTAACTGCAGAACCCTACCAAGCGGTACAACCGGACAGGCGGGCAGTAGTACCGGCTAAGAAAAATAACCGGACTAACCGCCTGGCTACCGCACAACCACCGCATCAAAACAGGAGCTTGACCGGTACTTGGGCGGTGCCTGGCCGGAACAACCACATGGCCTTGAGCTCTTGGGTGGCTAATTTCTGAGCGGAAGAACCGCTCGGACCACCGGTGGTACCAGTCATCGTGGAATGACCGGACCAACCGGGCCACTACCGCCCAAGAACCGCATCAAACCAGAAGCGAGACCGGTACTTGAGCGGTGCATGGACGGAACCACCGCCCCAGCTATTGTAGAGCATGGTGGCGGTACCACCGCCCGGAGGCAGCGGTACAACCGCTTGAGCAAAGCTGGTGAGCGACAAGACCCAGTGGTACAACCGCTCCAGAGAGCGGTACCACCGCTGGGCAGAAACAGTGAGCAAGAAAGAGGGGAAGAGGCAAGGAGAAGTCTCACACACACACACCTGAGGAAGGCAAAGAGAGGGTGAGAAAAGTGTACGTGAACTAATTCCCCCAGAGCTTCCTAATGAGGATTCCCTCTTGATAGTACGGGTACTCTACGACCAAAGAAAATAAAAGCGTAGAGGACACGTCTTCGATCTTTTCCTTCGAGAGGCAATAGCAATCCGATGTAAGCCTAAGCATCGAGAACCTGAAACATATAGCACACGATTAGACCACAAAGGGTTGTCATCATCATCCAAAACATAAAGTAGGGAAATGCCCTTTCACCACCCTATAGAGATATTGAATTTTTGATTGAGCTTCTGCCATGCACAGGGCCAATATCTAAGAGACCATACAGGATGCCCGAAAAGGATTTGGAGGAGATTAAGAAGCAGATTAAAGAGTTATTGGATAAGGGTTATATTCGCCCAAGTTCTTCACCTTGGGGATCGCCGATACTTCTAGTGGAGAAGAAGGATGGATCGTTAAGGATGGTTGTTGATTATCGAGGATTGAATGAAGTAACCATCAAGAACAAGTACCCACTACCGATGATCAATGATCTGTTTGATCGATTGCAAGGAGCTAAGGTATTTTCCAAGATCGATCTGCGATCAGGATACCATCAGCTGAAGATTCGACAACAGGATATACCTAAGACATCTTTTACCACCAGGTATGGGCTGTATGAGTATACCGTTATGTCATTTGGTCTGACTAACGCACCTGCATATTTTATGAACATGAATGAACAAAGTGTTTATGGAGTTTTTGGATAAGTTCGTCATAGTGTTCATTGATGATATCCTAGTTTACTCGAAGAATGAAGAGGAGCATAAGGAGCATTTGCGTTTGGTACTTGGAAAGCTTAGAGAACATTAGTTATATGCCAAGTTTAGCAAATGTGAGTTTTGGTTGAAGGAAGTGGGATTCCTCGGACACGTTATATCTGGAGAAGGTATAGCAGTAGATCCCACCAAGGTTGACACTATGACAAATTGGGAAGCCCCAACAACAGCTGGAGAGATCCGGAGTTTTCTTGGACTCGCAGGATACTACCAGAGATTTATTGAAAACTTCTCGAAGATTATGAAGCCTATGACGGAATTGTTGAAGAAAGATACCGAGTTCAAATGGATTGAAGTATGTGAGGCTAGTTTCCAGGAGTTGAAGAAACGTTTGGTTACATCACATGTGTTGATTTTGCCAGATCAGACCAAGGATTATGAGGTGTATTGCGACGCTTCACGTCGAGGACGTGGAGCAGTGCTTATGTAGGAAGGAAGAGTTGTTTCATATGCCTCACGACAGCTTAAGCCTCATGAGTTGAATTATGCCACGCATGATTTGGAGTTAGCAGCCGTAGTGCATGCGTTGAAGACTTGGAGACATTTTCTCATTGGAAACCATTGTGAGGTGTACACGGATCACAAGAGTTTGAAGTACATCTTCACGCAGAAGGAGTTAAATCTCAGGCAAAGGAGATGGTTGGAGCTCATCAAGGATTATGATATGAGATTGCATTATCACCCTAGAAAGGCTAACGTAGTAGCTGACGCATTGAGCCGTAAAAGTCATGTCAACACCTCAATGATGGGAGGTTTACCAAGAGAGTTAGCCGAGAATCTTCGTGAGCTATGTTTGGAGATAGTTCCGAGAGGCTATGTAGCAGCATTTGGAGATTCAGTCTACTTTGATGGATAAGATCAGAAAAGCCTAGAAGACTGACAAGGAGATTTCTTCTATTAAGGAGAAAATGAGCAAAGGAAGGGCTAAAGGATTTCGTGAGGATGAGCACGATGCCCTATGGTTTGAAGACCGTGTTTATGTGCCCAATGACCCAGATATCAGGAAGTTGATTCTGCAAGAGGCCCATGATTCACCATATTCGATTCACCCAGGAAATACCAAGATGTATCTGGATTTGAAGGATATTTTCTGGTGGACCGGAATGAAGAAGGATACTGCGGAGTATGTAGCAATTTGTGATGTATGTCAGAGAGTAAAGGCAGAGCATTCGAAGCCAGCCGGATTGCTACAGCCATTGCCAATACCCGAATGGAAGTG